>NC_143052.1:109668500-110328000 GCF_052426305.1 Pelodiscus sinensis
ACATAAGTGTAACAAAGGTTAAAATTTGACCAAAGGGACCAAATTCTGTTTTCACAGAAGTGTAACTTGTGGCCCATAAGGTTGAGTTTGCTAGCTTTCTATACCGTGTAACATGCTTCTTTCTTTGGTTGATTTATACTAATTTGTTATTTCCTGCTATCGATGAATCATATTTTCAGGGGCTGTGTGTATGACTTTCCAGTGGATGTTATTCATCATAGTCGTTCATAATTATCCATAGTATTAGAAGATTTACCCAGCATTGTTCAGGCCCTTCGGGACAGGGGGCTGTGGGTGTAAGGGGCAGTGTTCCCTAAGCTTTGTGGCAGCACAGCCCTATAGTTGGTTAATCAGCCCTGCCCAGTTAGAGGCTCAGGGCTCGGTGCACGGAGCTGACTGAATGGGCAGGGCTAATTAATCAGCTGTGGGGCTGTGCCACTGCGCAGCTTAGGGTACAACTACACTGTCTTTTTTTTTTCAGAAGAGGTATGCAAATAGCCTTATTTGCATACCTTCTTCCATTTTTTCCCCGGAAGAGGTTTTTCCGCCATTTGGCCCCATCTACAGGTTTACAGAGAACTTTCGAAAGAGGGTTTTTTTTCCGCCATTTGGCCCCGTGTAGACAGGACCAAATGGCGGAAAAGCCTCTTCTGGGGAAAAACACAGAAGAAGGTATGCAAATATGAGCACTATTTGCATACCTCTTCCAAAAAAAACCAAACCCCAGTGAAACTGTACCCTTCGAGGGAACTGGTGAGGGGTGTAGGAATCAGGACAGGGGGGCTCAGTCCAGGGTGCTCAAGGTGGGGAGTGAGAAATGGGGGGACAGAAGACAAGGGGGGGTGCAGGATTTAGGTCAGGGTAGAGCTCAGGCCAGATATGAAGCAGCGGGGCCACTTACCTGGGCTGATAGCCAGCAACATGGAGAGCTCTGGCCCCAGCTAGCCACTCTCTTCATGGTGTGGCCCTCTCCTTGTGGTCACTCTTCAGTATAAGTAACCCTCCTATCAGTGCCCTCCCTTTCCATGTGATGGAAAACAATCAGATTCCAAGGACATCCCATTTTCCTGGTACAATCAAACCCTGACCTTGCTTTAAGTTAGGATAAGAGTAAGAAGCAAACCAAAATTTGGTGGTCCTAGTTCTTACTATTTATGAGGAGTTCTTGAACTGATTCATGGATGGACAGACTCATGGACAGACACGCCAACTCTCTAAAATATATAGAGAGATGTGGCTGTAACACTAGAAACCTATAGGCCTGTATCCTGTATGATTAGCCACATTGGATTTGTGGCGCCTGCGTGCTAGCGGCCCCGCAGGCGGCTGCCTTAGGATCCTAGGCAGGGGCCGCGCCGAACTTGTGGTGCCTGCGTGCTAGCAGCCCCGCGAAGCGGCGGCCCTTAGGACCCTGCAGAGAGGAGGAGGGCCGGCAGGCGTGCCGCTAGTGACTTGTCCCCGGGCGCCACCTCTGAAGTGGGGATTTTAAAAGGAGGCCAGCCAGCCCTGAGAGGAGAGAAGGGGACGGTGAGCATTGGTTGGCGTAGTGGGCTGTCCTCTCCCTGGCAGGTTCCTCAGCAATGAGGGGGACGCAGGGAAGCGGAAGGCACCCAGCGAATCCAGCCAGAGATCCAGGGTGAAGATGAGTGGTAGCTCTCGGGCGACTGTCATTGGACTCAGGAGGAACTCTAACCCATCCAAGTGATGTGGGCACTTGGGAACTGAGAAGGAAGGAACTGAAAAGCATAACAGGGCCTAGCCCTAGTGGGGAGGTGTGTCTCTGTAAGGCAGGCCGTATTACAACCTGTCAGAGGCTCCAAGATCTACCGGTAGATTCTGATCTACTGGTTGGTGGCCACGGGGCTAAGTAGTTCTTTATCATAGACATGTTACCACAAGGAGTAATAGATTGCATTACTGTTTTGCAACTCTGTTTCATAACATTTGTTATTTTTTAATTTATTAAAGGTTTTAATGATTTGGTATTGTCCTCAGTATAAGTGTCCTTGTCACACTACCTGAGAGTCCTCTTCCGAGAGAGAATTCTCTGTGTTCTCTCACTCTGCAACCTGAATTGGGACAAGAACCTAAATACCTTCTGGTCAGATGGCTTGCCATTGGCTGCATAATCCCTAGCCCATAAATTCAGGTCAGTAGACTCCATTGATGTGAGAAGAGTGACCCCAAATTTACAATGGAGTATCTGAGATTAAAATCAAGCCATACAACTCTTAATTAAAGCCAGATTAGTTCTATACTTGAGATAGTCAAACCATCACAGACTCTTTCAGGGACAATCCTGTATCTGTAACCTGCTTGAGTCCTCTGGAAAAATTAAACAAGTAGGTAAGTGTCACTGTGGAGATAACTTTTATATATATATATATATATATATATATTGCCACATAAAGGGCTTTTAGGGAAAGTAAAGGACAATTGGGCAAAGGCATATTCAATGTCATGTATTAAAAATCAACTTAATGTTGAAATTGTCCTGTTTAAAGCAGCAGATTAAAAAAACAAGCAGGATTGAGATTTAGGGCCTCATCCAAAGCCCACTGAAATGTGTGGAAAGATTGCCTTTGTTTACATTGCATTCTGATACTGTATTTTGTTGGGCAAGAATACTCCTCTGTCTGGAGCACTGTGACTAATTCTGGACACTTCAGCATTCAGAAAGATAGAATGGAGTTTGTAAAGGATCGGAGAAGGCCAACATAGATAATTAAGGGCTGAAGAGATTTATAAGAATATTTAGCCAAGAAATGAAAAGAGTTAAGATTAGGCCTATCACAACTGGTATTTAAAATTACACAGACTACACTTAAAATTGATCAGCCTCCTCCATTTTACCCTGACCCAAAACACAAGAACAAGGAGTTACTCCATTTAAAGAGCAGTAGATTTGCAATCAGATCAGGCCTTCAATGTGTAGGTTATTTTCAACATCATTAATTCAGTGCCACAGGAGGTCAATGAGACAAATACCATGGCTGAATTTTTTAGAAGGTTGGTTAATTTTATGACTAATAACATTTAGAGCAGTGCATTCTAAGATAAGAGCTAATTAGATCTTGTGCTTAAGGGTATAAGCTGATTGCCTGTATGAGGTCAAGAAGAAATTTTCTTCTCCTGTAAAGCAATACTGCTGTAGGTGCTTGAGGGTTATTTTGTCCTGTCTCCAAAGCATCCAAAACTGGACACTGGCAAAGCTAGGCTATTTTATGGGCTGGACCAATGGTATGATCCAGGATAATAAACACTTAATTCCTGCATGGAGCCTGCATTAAATGTCAGGGAGAACTCTCAGTATGAGCATAGTATGTACAATGGGCAGTGACTTTTAGGGAAAACTCTTTGTGACATGAAGTTAAAGCGCCAATAGTGGTTTCTAATTAAAATGAACAAAATTTGGGGTGAACTTGAACAGCACCTGCAAGCAGATAACTCAAAGAAGCCTCTCTGGGGCTGTATTTAGTTCAATAATAGTTAAATTATTTGCTCAGCACTAATAGTTTGCACAAATTTATTTAATACATTTCACCTGGATTTTGCTTACAGAATATTTATGACCAGAGCACAGTTTTCTCAAATGTATTTAATGTTTGACAAAATAGTAGCTGTGTTGTTTAGTTATGATTTGTACATGTTATCAGTTCTGTCTCCTGATTGGATAAGAATCCCCTAGAATCAGGTTTCTGATGTAAATTAATGTAGAAATTGAATTAAAAATGTGTTTTCTCTGAGAAATAAAAAATGTGGTATTAGACTAAGCTCTTTGCAATTGGTTGTGCTGGTTTAAGTCAATCACAAATACTTTTGGCAAGCAAACACAAAAGGAGCATTAGCAGGACCTGGGCAAATTCATTTTCAAATTTGAATGAATTTTTGTGATTATTTTTGAAGTACTCACTCCATGCTAATAGCTGTACAACTGGTTCAGTATCAGTAGGCAGCTGTGCAGTTTGTCAGGTCATTGACCATGGGATGCCTGTGGCATGAATATTAGTACTAGCAGAAAGCACCTGGCTTGATTTTTTTTTTCAGATTCCGGATTGCAGTTTAGGATATTGGCAGTTTAAAAAAAACCACACACACACCCCTTTTGACTTGAAACTGAGAAAAATGGATGAAGAAGCAGTTGAGAGAGACAACTGTAGAACTGAACTCCTTGATGTTTTTGTAGCGTTAGTTTTATGTCTGCATTTCAGTGTCTCTCAGGGCATGATTAAAGTGAATATGTTGGGCAGGTGTTTTCAACTGCAGCTCCTCACCGGTTCATCAGCACTGATGCTGCATGGATGTCATTAGGGAGTCAAGCAGAGGTTTGCAGAGCCCATATCTTACCCAGCACTGCTCCTTCTGGTTGATCAAACTGAGGGGTGGCAGACCTTCCTTGTCCCTAATAAATCAAATCCCAGATCATAAATAACCTACATTAGCATTGACTCTGAGAAGGTTTTTTCCAAGATATTGGTAAGGAAACAGTGCAACCTTCTAATTGGCGTTACATACAGCCATAGCAACAGCTTTCTGAATCTTACAGGGAGAGAGATTTAAATAGTTGTTTTATTTTTGGATGGGAAAGTCCTAGGAGACCTGGGAAAGCAAGAAGGTTATAAAGCACACATACATAAAACTCATTCACCCTTTGCTCTGTCATTTCATTCTCTGTTTTCTCAACTTCTTGCCCAAGGGACCAATCTGAGTCATTTAGTTTAATTGGCTTAATAAGCAAGAGAGCTGGGCACAGAAAGGGAGAGCACAAGGGAGCATCTGCTGAGCTCTCTGAGGAGCTTTGGAATAGGGATGTAAAATTCTGATTAATCTGTTAATGGGTTAAAAGTTAGGTTAACCTAATGTTTAACCAGTTAACTAACTAAGCAGGATCTCACTGCTCCTGCTCCCTGACTTGAGGGGCTTCTGCTCCCGAGCTCTATCCTGACCAGCCCTTTCCCTGAGGCAGGGGTTTGGGATGCAGGAGAGGGTAAGAGCTCCAGCTGCATGTGCAGGCTCCAGGTGGGGCCAGAAATGAGAGGTTCGGTATGCACAGGAGGGGGTTCTAGGCTAGGGCACGTGTTTGGTGGATGGAATGTAGGGAGGGAGGGCTCTGTTTGGGGATGCAGGCCCTTGGGTGGGGCTGCGGCTTAGGGCTTTAAGGGTATAGGAGGAGGCTCTGGGCTGGGACCAAGGAATTTGAAATTTGGGAGTCGGCTCAGGCAGGGGACTGCGGTGTGGGAAGGGATGTGGGCTTTTGAAGGAAGTTTGGCTATGGATGGGAGCTCCAGGCTGCAGCAGAGGTTGGGGTGCACAGGCTCTGGAAAGAAGTTTGGGTGGCTGGGGGAGGGGGCATTCAGGGGTGGGGTAGCGAGTTGGAGAGAGAGTGCGGGGCCTAGGCCATGAGAGGGAGTTAAGTGCAGCAATTGGTTCTGATCTGGAGCAAAGGTTAGGGTGCAGGAGAGGGTTCCAATCAGGGACAGGAGGTTCAGAGTGTGGGCTCCAGCCACATGATGCTTATCTTAGGCAGTTGGCAGTTCAGCAAGGCTAAGGCAGGATCCTTGCAAGCTCTGGCTCTGTGTCCAGCACTTAGGCTATGTCTAGACTGCAGGCTTCTTTCGAAAGAGGCTCTTTCGAAAGCATCTTTCGAAAGAGCAATCCGCTTTTTCGAAAGAGAGCACCCAGCGAGTCTGGATGCTCTCTTTCGAGGAAGCCCTATTTACATTGAAGAACGCCTTCTTTCGAAAGAGGAACTTTCGAAAGAAGGCGTTCTTCCTCGTGAAACGAGGTTTACCGCCATCGAAAGAAAAGCCGCGTTCTTTCGAAATAATTTCGAAAGAACGCGGCTTGAGTCTGGACGCAGGGGAAGTTTTTTCGGGAAAAGGCTACTTTTCCCGAAAAAAACCCTGAGTCTGGACACAGCCTTAGGTAGAGGCACAGCCAGGTGGTTCTACATAGTGCTTGCCTAATCACCTCTTCTACCTAGGGCTGCAGGGAACTTGCCTTAGCCCTGCTGAGCCACCTGCCAGACTTTAATGGCCTGGTGATCAGTGCTAACCAGAGCCACCAGGGTCCAATTCGACCAGACATTCTAGTCAAAAACCGGGTGCCTGGCAACCTTTACTGTGACTTCTAGTCTCACCTCTTTCCCCACATGTTGGGGATGCACTTTACAACAGGATGTCCTGCATTTTAGGCCAGGTTGGGGCAAGTGGCAAAAGAGGCTGTGTTTTCCCAGCAAGTTACAGCCATTAAAAGGAAACGCGTAGTGTGTAGGCCCCAAAACAGACCCCTCTTGTCAGTTTTTAATCAGCTGAGATGCTGGTGTGAGACATGAAGCAGCACGAGTCCTAGCTCACTTACCCAGCTGTTCAGGTACTAACTTGGCTGAAAGACTGTTTTGCAGCCTACGGTATGCCCCAAGTTTCTGTATGGCCATGCATCGCAGGATGGTCTGCTGGGGGTGAGTGGAGGTATAAAGGCTGAGTTTGAAGGTCTGGCACTCTGTTGTTATCCCTGCCAGAAGCAGATCACTTACCTGCCTGAGAAGAAAGGGAAACAAGGGGACTAGCTATCACTTATTAATACTGTAGTGTTGAATTTCCTTTGGTCTCCGGAGGGCTTGTGCAGAACTTTTGGAGATACAGTGAAAAAGGAGACAGAGCTTATAGAGGTGCTTAGGGAGACTTGGAGAGAAAGGGGCTTTACAGAGACCTTGCAATGCCTATGGAAGTCGGAAAAGTCAGAACAGAGCGGTGAGGTCACACTGAGGTGGGTAGACCACTAAGAATTGGTGAGAATGGAAGAGTCAGAGAATGCTGGTAAATAACTGGGGAAAGAAGAGAGGTTCAAGAGAACATTAGACAGAAGTCAGCACAGAGTGGGTGCTGCAGGGGATGGGAGAGGCTAAGCCAGTCAGCCTACTGAGCTGAAGGCAGGAGAAAACCCACTTCTTTTTTTGCACTTCTGTGTTCTCCTTCCAGTTTGCTAATCACGTGGATAATGTGGTACCTAGAGAGCCTCTCCTTTCATTTGGTGGCATTGGTTAGTGAGTACTTATCTGTACTTAGAAACTTTTCTTTCTGCATCATTGTTACAGTCTCTGCCCTCAAAAAAAGCTCTATAGAATTTAATAAAGAATAAGTTAAGCTCTATAGAAATGTAATAGGGTTCTCTAGAAATTACTGTGAAGACCTATAGAATGTGACAGAGAATTAGATCCTTTTAACAGAGGATCCTTGACACAGAATTAGATCATGCTCCAGCCTTTTAAAACTATCATGTAACAATTCTGTGACAGTGCTGTAATTCTCTATGAAATTCTACAGGATGGCCCAAAAAGATAACAAAATTACTAATAAATGTATTAAATTGTATAGCATCTTTCTATGAGGACATTATGTAGTAACTATATGATCAGACTCTGTATATTAACTTTACACCAAAGCTCTGTGACCACCATTTCCTTAATGCTGTGCTGAGATTTATAGAACTGGTAAGCTTCAAACTCTGACCATGCTGCATTGTTAAAGACTGAAATTACATTGTGTGGATTCCTTTACAAGTGTCTGTGCTTGCAGAGGATAAGAAATGCTGACATCCCAGGATGAGAGAACTCTTTTTTTTTATCCAATCTCTGTTCACATTCTTGTTGCAATTCATCATTTATTTCATAGAAAAGCCCCAATTCTTTGTATTAATGAGGATCACAAAGGTTAGAATCTGATTTTCGAGAAGTGATAACCATGTACAATTGCAACTCAAGTCAGCAGATGCCAAGAATGCTCAGCACCTACAGTAAATCAGACTCTTAGTGCTTTTCACAAACATGGGTTAATTAACTCTCAACACTCCTAGCACAGAGGGAGGGAGGAAGGCAATTAGGTATTACTCTCACGTTTGTATAATTGGGGAAGGAGAGGCAAGGAGATTAAGGCCCCGCTAGATAACTGGTTTTAAAAATATTTTCTGTAAGTGCAGTTATGTTGGAATGTGTGAATGAGACAAAGATTTTTGTTTGTTTTATGCACACGGGAAACTGTATGTAGAACTGGCCAAAGAGGGAGTCTGTATCAGAGGTAGGATTAGAATGTGAGAATACCTAACTCCCACACCTGTGCTCAGACCTCTACAGTACACCTCTGTCTAGAAGTGTGGTACTGTTGTGCACACTTTGTCACTGCACTTTTCACCAGTGCAGGAGATCCTGTATATGAATGTCTATTAGATGGCTGGATACGGAGCATCTTTTAAATTCCACAGTGAGTTTCTATTTCTTTTCTATTCTGTATGGGTACATCTACAAAGCAGGGCTAAACTCGAAATAAGCTACGCAACTTGAGCTTCGCTAACTGCGTAGCTTAAGGCAAAATAGCTTATTTCACTTTTGAACACGTCTATACAGCACTTGTTTTGAAATAGAGCACTCTTCCTTCCATTTCCCTTACTCCTCATAAAATGAGGGTTACAGGAGTCGGAGTAAGAAGTCCTCTGGCTGGACATTATTTCGACATTATGGTGAAATAACTGTTTGTGTGTAGAGGCACTCTTTGTTATTTCAAAATAATGGTGCTGTGTAGATGTACCCTTACGGTTCTTCTTACACAGACCCAACACTTTGGCATCAAAGTGATTGACTCTGCCTTCACTGCTGTGAAAGCAATACCATCAAGCCAGTATCCTCTTGCATAGCTACACTAAAACCAAAGGTCATTTGCAGCTTGTGTAGACCTACGCATGGTAACTTTAATCTTGCTAGCTCACTAAAAATAGCTATGAGGGGCAGGCTTTAGCACAGGCTAACAATACGAACGCACAGTATAGGTGGCCGGGTGTGCTTGTGCAGCTCACACTGATATCTGCACAACTGCATCCTCCTGGCTATATTTCACTGTGCTGGATGAATGCTAGCATGATGTCTGTGCAAGCATCAAATTACATCTATGGTGCCCTTAGCGGAATAGCCTTAAATATTAGGGGCATCTGTTGTTGTGGCAAGTGTTTTTTCAAGGCACCCTTGCAAGTGCTTCTAATACTCAGTGTTTTACTACTTTGAACCACATATTCCAGCATGTGGCAAGAGACACTGAATCAAGAGGAAATGACTGATGTTTGTCTCTACATACCTGTCTTCCACACTTAAACACTGCCTTCATTGAAGCAACAAGTTTGTCTGCTATTGGAAAATCAATCTGCAAAATGTTGCAGCTAAACTAATGTGATGGTGAACCAGTGTATATCCACCGCAGTCTACAGATTAGCACCAGTTCACACCAGCTCTGATTTTGGTCCATGATGGATATACTGCTCTTGACTTGTGCTGCATTTAGATTGTCTGAATATTAGTTTATCTTATAAAGACTTTTTTCACATAATGCAGAGTTTGGCGCACAATTCATCAGCAAAATGGAGACACTGTTGGAATCAATAGTAGCTTATCATAATTGTGAAATAAACTGATTCTTAGAAAATGCCTGACATAGCTCTGTCAACCATCTTCTCTGATCTGGTAAATTAAGAAATAACAAGATGTGTAGTGTACACCTCTCATTACCATCTATTATTAAGGGACTGTCAATAAATAATCCTTTATGAAATATATTCTGTATTGCTTCATCTGGGCCAGATCTTACAGATCTTGAATAAATTAGCATATTACAGTAGAAGTCAAGAAGCTTACACTAGTTAACATCAGTAAGGCACCTGGACTGACATAAGCAGATGATTTTGTCTTAACTTGCCAGCATACAGTAGTGGATTTCACCCACATTTTGCACATTTTTTGTGGATAAGTTCACAGGTAATGGGATAGTCTCATTTTACCACTTTGGCTATTGTATGTAGGCTATAGTAATGTAGTATGTAAATATTGCACAGGATAAAAGGCAAGACCCTGTGTACTGCACAGCAAGCTGGGCCCAAATTCTGCCACAAGATTCCTGGATTCTTTTGCACGCTGAACGTGATGCGGCGGCATGATTTAAATGAAAAATAAAAGGTTTCCGTGAATAAACTAAGAACAAAAATAATGCACATAGCTCAGTTCCCTCATGGTATTATTGTGATACTAAATGAAATGTGTGTAATGTTGTCCCCACATTTTCAGTGTTCATTATGCTTCAGATTCCTTTATTGATAACTGTGTGTGAAGGTTGTCACGGGTGACGCTGGATATTTTGACAGCAGAGCAGGAAGCCATTGAGATCCTTGAAAAAATCTGGCAGCTAGTTTAGAACTTTGGGAGAGCTACTGTAACTGGATGCTTCTGGTAAACCAATCAGCAGTGAAATAGTTAATGTCCTTTTAGGGTGAGAGTTTCAAAAGCACCTATGGGACTTTGGAGCACAAGTCCCAGTGCCTTCCAATGGGATTTATGCTCCAAGGCAGTTTCCCACTTTTAATTATAAATATTGGCTTTCAGAGTTACCAACTCATTATCATGAGCGGGACAGTTTACTCCCCTCCCACAAATGTTGTTTGCCCGTCAATGGTGAATGGACCTGCAAGGTGCTTTCGGAGTGCTAGTGCACTCAGCCAGTGGTACGAATACGCTTATGGGCAGGGCTCGACAAATCGCTGTTTATACTTGCCTGTGGCAAGTAGATTTCAGCCGGTCGCTCAGTTCACTCTGTTCATCAGTGCTGCGCGCACGTGCAGTGCTGGTCTGGTGCATGTGTGTAATGTTGTGCGGGGCTGGCGAGTAGATCTCGCCGCGGTTTGTCGAGCCCTGTTTATGCGTACTCGAGAGAAATCTGGGATGTACGTCAACACAACTGAAATTTGGAGAAAACTGCATTTTTGTTTTAAATTTTATAGTGCTTTATTATTTGTGTACTTTTTACACCCAAAAATTTCATCACCCACCTTTTTTAAAGGGGCACTTTATAAAAAAAAGGTTGAGAAACACTGTATTAGTGCACCAAACAGGAACAGATTTAGCAAGCAGTGACCATGTAGACTGCAATGGACTGTTGGTGGATGTTAGAAAGAGTTGTAGCATAAAAATTCATTGCTGTATAACAATATGTAACATGTGAGTTACATCATGCATTTATAGGCAGTCAGCACTGATGTCTGATGCTCTGTTGTTTCTAATTAAATGTACCTAGAGCTTTATGAGTGCATACCTGATTGGCACTTTAGGGAAAGGCGGTTAAGAACTTGTCCCAGGGGATTCACATGAAAAGGTAATAAACAGACTAGCTACTTTCTTGCTTCTTCAACCTGAGCAGAAGTAATTAGAAATGGATGTATTGACAGGATGGCTAACTTGTATAAGGGTATATAAACTTCCCCTTATGGAAAAGTCACATGGAACTGAACAGAGATGGAATTAAAAGAATTCATTAAAAATTACCCTAGAAACATATTGAATTGAAAAGAGAATGATTCCCTTTAGTTTCTATAGCCTTCTTAGAACTGATCGTAGAATGCTCTAGAGAATTATATTCCTGCTCTAGAATTGTACAGACAGTTGAACATGCTCTTAAATTCTACTGAACTTTTCCATAAAGGTCAGAAGCAGCTTTAGGATGAAGTCTCAGGTGAGGCTGTAATGTCCTCTGTCAGAGCCAGTAAGTGAGGCTAGCAGTGCCACTGTGAGGTTTCAATATTAATATTCTTGTACTAGCATTGATGTAAGAGGAACTGTGTGACATTCACTGGCCTGTGATATGCAGTCAATAGGGAGATGTGAAATTTGTGAATCTGTTAGGCTCGGAATCACACAATAAGAGACCCTTTTCCTCTGCATATGAACATTTCCTATAGAATTGAATTGAAAGTGATAACTTTGTTATGGTTTTTTGAATCACCCTATAATAGATAATTCTTTGGAAGTAGCATGATTGAGACAGAGAGGGCCATGCACCTTTAGGACACACCCACATCCCCACAGATGCTCCTCCTGAGAGTGAGGCACTGTGGAGACACGCAAAAAGGCAGGGAGCAGATTGCGGACGATGTATATTGTTTCCAGTGGCTGTGGATCGGATGCGGATCCATCTGTTTATATGCGCATAGGGCTCTATGGTTAACATACCTATCAAAAGGAGATAAAAACAGCAAGCAAATGGTCTGGAAGCACTTTATAGACTAACAAAACATGTACATGGTATCATGAGCTTTCGTGGGCACAGCCCACTTCTTCAGGAGACAGTTATCTAGTGAATGCTGTAGGTTTTAGGGATAGAAATGTAGCCGTGTTAGTCTGGGGTAGCTGAAGCAAGCAGAATCTGATTAATTTCATCCTTTGGAAGAACTTTGCCATAAGTGTTTTACAGGCAGGTTCGAGCCCTTGAGCAGGGCTGTAGGTGGAGGTTAGCACAGCAGGAGGAGGAGGAATAACAATATGAAAAAGTTCATGTTTTGGCATTCTATTGCCATTGAGTAAGAGCTTTGCAGAGAGAGTTTCCTTTACATAATAATGTTCTTCCCCATAGCAACGCAGGGCTATATAAATAAACCTGGTAAGAGATCCCAGAACTCAATGCCTAAAGCGTGGCCCTTTCCACTGTACAATGTATGTTCCCTCTCAGGCAGGGTGTCGAAGTGGGGAGGGTGAGCAGCCTGGTTGGCGTGTGAGAATTCTGATGTGTTTGGAACAGCTCTTAACTCCAAGCATGCTGAGAGAGAGTTCTGTTATGTTTTTAAGAGGGTTAGTGCATAGGACCCAGGATTTCCTATAGCAGATTAAACCACTGGACCAGCTTGCATGGTTACCTAGCTCTGCCAGTGGCCAATAACTGATGTGTCAGGGAAATGAAGGTGCACAAATGGCTAGTTGCAATTTGGGGCAATGTTTTACATGCCAATGATGGTGGTAACAATTCCTTCCAAAGAGGAAATGTATAGGTCAGGGGTGGGGAACCCAAGGCCCGGGGGTCGGGTGTAGTCCCTGGCTTGCCTGGATCCGGCCCCTGAGGCACTTTGAGTTCAGATTTGTTGGGGTCAAAATCACAAGAGGTATTTCCATAAAATTTCAGGCACTCCGCTGATGACATGAGGTCGCCTGTTGCTTTATACTGAAATATTTTTGGGAGAGTTTGGCCACATTCAAACCGATGTCAGAAAACAGTCTTTGCCTCATTTGAATTTAGAACCTAAATCATCGAAGTGAGTTTGGACCCAGGAGTTTCAATTCCAGGGAGGTATCAGTTTTAAGGCCTGATCCAAAGACATCTAAAAGTAATTAAAAGACTCACATTGGCTCAGTGGACTTTGAATCTAACCTGTTAATCCATCTCTAATTAATATACACAACAAAATAATACTGAACACGAACCAGTGCTCCAGGATAACCCCTGGGATTGCCAGGCATACAGTTTTTGATTGGAACATCTGTATGAAAAAGGACCCTGACACCAGGCTGACAGCTGTGCTGACTGGACCACTAAAAGTCCATTTGGCTACAGTGAGATGGGCAGACTCCATGCCCAGCTCTGTGCAGCTCCTGGGAAGGGATCAGCATGTCCTTCTGTCTCGTAAGTGGAGGTGTGTCAGGGAGGCTTATGTGCACTGCCCTCGCCCTCAGACACTACCGTGAGCACCAGCTCTGCAGCTCTCCGTGGCTGGGAGCCATGACCAGATGGAGCTGTGGGGCCAGTGCCTGTGGGCAGGGGCAGTCCTCAGAGTCCCCTGGCCACCTCTTTGCCTAGGAACCAGAGGCACATGCTGATGCCCATACATCCAGCCAGAGGCCTCACCCCTCTTCACCTCAACCCCCTGCTGAATCACCTCCTGCACCTGTACTCCTCATTTCTGGCCTTATCCCAGAGGCTGCACCCACAGCCTGTACCCCTTCCCACATCCCAATTCCCTGCCCCAGCCTGGAGTCCCCTCCCATACTCCAAACCCCTTGGTAGGGTTACCAGATGGTTTAAAAAAAATAATGCACACACTTGATCTCAGATCAGGGGAGAGGGGGACCGGCTGGGAGAGGAACAGGGCTGGTCAGCGGGGAGCGGGGCTGGCCAGGGAAGATGTGTGTGTGGGGGGGGGGGGAACGACTGGCCAGCAGGAAGCAGGACTGGCCTGGAGGGGGTTGGGGGCAGCAGGGCTGGCTGGGGAAGGGGGAGAACCGGCCAGCAGGAAGCAGGGCTGACCGGGAAGGGGTTGGGGGCAGCAGGGCTCGCCGGGGAGGGGGGGAACTGGTCGGCAAGGAGTGGTGCTGGCCGGAGGGGAGCGGGAAAGGGGGGGAACTGGCTGGCGGGGAGCCGGGCTGGTCCGGGTGCACACAGATCTCAGGGTGTTGCCCGTCCTGCTCATGGTCCTGGCGGGGCGCATGGGCGAGTATGGCCCCGGGGATTCCATCCTGCCCCAGCCCCGCCCCACTCCTCTCTACTGCGTAGCAGTATACTGCCTGGCTGGTAGACATGCTCACGCAGCGTGAGCGTCTCTGTCTACCAGCCAGGCAGTACGCAACTACGTACTGATACTCATGGTAATAATAAAACTTAATTAGAAAATACCGGTCATTTATATGTCCGATATTTTCTCAATTTGTTTCCTGGACAGAAAGCTCAAATACCGGACTGTCCAGTTCAAAATTGGACACCTGGCAACCCTACCCTTTGGCCCCACCTGCTAAACCACAGTTTCCTTTTGCACCCTTAACCCCTTATCCCTGACCACACGCTCCCCAAGCCTGCACCCCCAGCTGAACCACTCACCCCTCCTATACACCAACCTCTTGCCCCTTTCTGGTGAAAATGAGGAAATGAGTGGGGAGAAGGGTGGGCAGAACGAGCAATGGAGGGGGCATAGAGTGAACGGTGGGCAAGGCTCAGAGAAGGGGTGGGGAAGGAGCATGACAGGGAGCAGGGCAAGGGTGTTCGTTTTTTTGCAATTAGAAAGTTGGCTGCCCTATACACCCCACTATTAACTTCTCTTCCCTGTGAAAAGCTGTTCTTTGAAATTGTATGACTTCAGTTATGGGAAGACATCATGCAGTGTAATGTGTAAATAGTCACATTAACTCTACACTGCCTGGTTTTCTGATGTTTTGCTTTTTCTTGTACCAGTAATTGTCTTGCAAGAGGATCTTAACTCTATGTTTCCTGCCAGTTTTTGAGTTTTGGGAATTTAAACACTCTCATTCTGGAAGGGCATTAGGAGCACAAGGCAATTCTGAGTAACGGCAACCTTAACTCCATGTTAACAAAGAGGTTTCTGCATGTGAATTTAGCCAGTTTTTAACCTCTACAATATTTTTCCCTTGTACGCTTTGGACATTTATTTTCTCTAATAACAGGCTCATGTGAGGGTCTTTATTAAAAGCTTTGCACAAATCCAAGTAAAACTATGTCCACTGGGTCAGGATTCTCTACTAACTTTTCCAAAGCACTGCCACAGGTTAGAGAGGCACAATTTCCCCTCACATAATCTGTTCTGGTTTTCTTCTAAGAAGTTCTACTTCTTGGAAGGTTATATTCATTTGTCTTTCCTGCCTTTGGGAATAGTTGCTGCTTAATACTGCATTTTCTCCTTGCTATCTCTTGGTATTTCACACTTGATCTCCCTGAGAACTCTTAGATAAGAATCATCTGGTCCTACATCTTGAGAGTCTAGAGTTTCATCTTAACTTCGTTGCCCACGAAAGCTCATGATATTAAATACAATTTTTTAGTCTCTATGGGTATGTCTACACTACAGCGTTATTTCGAAATATCTTATTTAGAAATGGTTAATTCGAAATAAGATATTTTGAAATAACTCGTCAACACACAAAATGCATTTTAAAATAGCGTTCTGCTATTTCAAAATAGCGCGTCCACACTGATTGGATGCTGAATCGCATTTAAGGCCAGCTGAAACTGGTTCCAGCAGGGCATCAGGACAGTAGTTGCTTTATGTGGCTGCTGCCTGAGGCTATCTGAGGTTTGTGCTTAAAGGAACCCCCCTGGGCAGCAGGTTCTCAGCTTTCCCTGCTTGCTTGCCTACCTTGCTGAGGGACAGCAAAGCATTTTTTTTCTCTGGTTGGTTTGGTTACCCTGACTCGGGACACCACAGCACTCGGCACCATGGAGCCAGAGCTGCCCCTGGGCACCCTGGTGCTCATTTTGGATGTCTTGTTGCAAGCCTGGCAGCAATTGCTGGAGACTGCCTGGCAGCTTCTCCTGTAGCCCAACCCCCAGACCCTCTTCTGGATCCCCCTGGGGGCCGTGGAGGAGCAGCAGCAGCACCCGGTCATCAGTGTGCCCCGCCACATCTGGCATCTGGACACTAGCAGCAAGTGGTGAGACCATATCATCCTGGAGCGATGGGGAGACCAACAGTGGACCCATAACTTCAGGATGAAAAAGGATACCTTCCTCGAGCTCTGAGAGTAGCTCGCGCCTGCTCTGTGGCAACGGGACACGCACATGAGGTCCATCATTCCCCTCCACAAGCATGTGGCCATCGCCCTCTGGGAGCTCTCCACACCGGATAGCTACCAATCCATGGGGAACCAGTTGGGCGTGGGGAGATCCACTGTCGGAGCAATGCTCATGCAGATATGGCAGTCTCCGACCACTGTGCCAGGAGAGGGGGTGCGAAGAGGGGATGGGCTGCCCTAGGGAAAAGGGGGTGCAAGTCCCCTCCTCTGTCCCACCTGCACTACGGCCAGGATTGCAGTGGGGGTTGCTTCTGGGAGTGGGGGCGCGGGGCAGTGGCGGGGAAGGAGCACTGTCAGCCACCCTGGCACCCCAGTAACTCTTAGGGTATGTCTACACTACCACCCTAGTTCGAACTAGGGTGGTTAATGTAGTCAATCGAAGTTGCAAATGAAGCCCGGGATTTAAATATCCCGGGCTTAATTTGCATCTTGCTGGGCGCCGCCATTTTTAAATCCCCGGTAGTTCGGACTCCATGCCCGCGTGTAGCCACGGGCACGGAGTCCGAACTACCGGAGATTTAAAAATGGCGGCGCCCGGCAAGATGCAAATGAAGCCCGGGATATTTAAATCCCGGGCTTCATTTGTAACTTCAATTGACTACATTAACCACCCTAGTTCGAACTAGGGTGGTAGTGTAGACATATCCTTAGTGTTTTTGTGTGTCCCTCTGCAGGTGGTCGAGGCCATCAACAGAGTGCTGCTCCACAGAGTCATCCACCTCACTGATGTGGACATGGTGATCAAGGGGTTTGGTGCCCTGGGCTTCCCCAACTGCGGGGAGGCAATCGATGGGATGCACATCCCCATCCGTGCCCTGGACCACCAGGCCTCCCTCTATATCAAGCGGAAGGGATACTTCTCAGTCATCCTGCAGGCTGTTTCTGACCACAGCCTATCCCTTCCGACCCTGGCTGATGAAACCCTACATGGGACACCTCAACCCCTCCCGACAGGCCTTTAATGCCAAGCTCGGCAGAGCCCGCATCGTGGTGGAGGGGGCGTTCGGCCGGTTGAAGGCCCGTTTTAGATGCCTCCTCACCCGCCTGGATCTATCCGAGCAGAATATTCCACACGTGGTGTCAGCGTGTTGTGTGCTGCATAATTTGTGCGAGAGGAAGGGGAGGCTTTCCTGCCAGGCTGGATGGCAGAGGGCAACCACTTGGCTGGCTTCTACGCGCAGCCCCTCATGGCTGCCAGCCTGGAGGCCCATTGGGGGGCTGTCCGTATCCGGGAGGCCCTGCAGGAGAGATTCCACCTGGAGGAGGAGTAAAGTCTCTCTGGCGTGCCCCACTGGAGCCTTCTGCCTTAATTCCACCCTCATGTCTTTCCACTTTCCCCTCTCTAACCCCCCTTCTTGATGTAAAATAAAAACACAAGTGTTGCCAAAAACAAACTCTCTTTATTGACCATAACTGGGGTGAGGGGGGAATGAGGGTGGGAGAGGGGATGGGGAAACCTGGGAGGAGGGAGCTGGAAGGGGGAGGCAAGGGGAGGAAGGGGGAGGAGAAGCTCAGGGTTGGGGTCCACTTGTCTCCCAGCACTGTGGGTGGAGGACCTCGGCGTCCCTGGCGGAGGGGGAGGAATGGGTATGGAAGGGGGGAAGGAAGAAGTGGGAGGGGGAGCAGGAGGAGGAGCGAGCGATAGCTGGGGCAGCCGCAGGGGCTGGAGTGGCAGCAGGAAGCAATCTCTGCACCAGGGTCTGCAGGTGGTAGCGGATGGCATGGCCCTGGTCAAGCAGCTCCCACAAACTCTCCTGCCACAGTTGCAGGTCTTCCTGTACCCAGTGCTCCTGGCTGCGGACCTGCCTTCGCAATAACCCCAGGTGCTGCTGCTGGTACTCCTCCTGGTTCCGGGTGAGCCTGCTGGCCTGGGTGCAGGAGGATGTCCTGGGCGGGGTGGTGCGCCTGGCACTTGCAGGTGGTGCGGCTGTGGAGAAACATGAGAAGTGGCCAATTATCCCTGGGGACACAGTGGGTGAAGCCCAGCCCCCCTCTGCAAGGCGAGGACAGCAGTTCCTGTAGCCAAACAGACTCTATCCCTTTAAGGGCTCCAGGGCTGGGGGGGGGAAGCGTGGGGGTGGGAGAGGAGTTTTACTGGTTTGGCCCAGAGTGGCCACCAGGGCACCCTGGGAAGGGCTGGAGGCCCCCTATTTTGAAATAAGCGTCTACACAGTGCTTATTTCGAATTAGCTATTTTGAATTTGGCGTTACTCCTCGTGGAATGAGGTTTACCAAATTCGAAATAAGTGCTCCATTATTTCAAAATAACGGCTGTTATTTCAAAATAACTTTGCTGTGTAGATATGCCCTAAGGTGCTACAGGACCACCCGTTTTTTTAAGCTTCCTTCTTCAAGTCCTCATTCTCAGTCAGGATACCATTCTTGGTTTCCCAATCCGAAGTCTCTTTAGAAGAGAAGATTCTTCATTGTTTCACATTATATTTAACTATAAGATTTACCCGGCATCGCTTGGGTCCTTAACTCAATTTTTGGTTTTTGGGGGTTCAGTATGCAGGCAGCCCTGTGGAGAGAGGCATACCCCAGCCTTCTCACTACAGTAGCTTGGGGCCAGGTAAGCACCTCTCCATGGCTGCTGCAGCTCCAGTGGGTACAGCCAGGGGAGGGGCGCATGCCTCTCTGTTAGGGCAGGTCCAGGTTTGTCTACCCCTTGCTCTCCCCAGCCAGAGTGAGAAATGTAGCAAACTGCACTTTCCCCTCACTCCTTGATGAAGGGGAATAACCAGCTTTAGCCACCCCTGGCCCTCTCTAAAGAGGGCCTGAGAGGAGGGGTGTGAGGCTTAGGGTTGGGGCAGTTCCAGATGGTGGGGAGGCGCACACACTCCCAGCCAGCCCTTTTCAACTGCCTGGTGATTCTGTCTCTTTTGTAAAGTTTAACGAGAAGCTGTCCCATTCCAGACACATCCATTTTCCTGGCACAAAGAAACAATTATCTTGCTTTAAGTTATAATTAGAAGAAGCTGTATACCGAGTTTGGTGGCCCTGGAGCTCTTACCTTTAGCAGGTGTTCTTGTACAAACAGACACACTCTCTCAAATATATAGTAGAAGATGAGGAAAATAATTTAGTTTTGGAAGGAATAGATTTTAATCTGTAAAGGTCAGTAGATGTCCATTATTCCAAATACACTCAAACTGATGAAACAATATATCCACTGATGATAATTGAAGCTTACAAATATAAAGCGGGAGAAAAGCCTGTTGAGAGTCTTTGGGTTAAGTTTAGAGTTAGGAGCAAGAAGGATGACGTTGTGGTGGGTGTCTGCTATAAACCACCAGATCAGGTGGATGAGGCAGACGAGGCTGTCTTCAGACAACTCACAGAAGCTTTCAGATCACAGGCACTGGTTCTCATGGGGGATTTTAATTGCCCTGACATCTGTTGGGAGACCAATACAATAGTAAATAGACAATCCAGGAAGTGGTACAAGTGCTGAAAGAACCAGCCAGAGCTCAGGCTCAGCTTGGCCTGCTGCTCACAATCATGGAGGAATTAGTAGGGGAAATAGATGTGGGTGACAGTCTGAGCAGCAGTGATCATGAGCTGGTTGAGTTCAGGATCCTGACCAAAGTCAGAAAGGAGAGCAGCCAAATAGACTTTGGACTTCAGAGACAATTTATGGGCATTAATAGCATTTGTGGCTAAGCACACAATATTAATGATGCAGGGGGAGTCACATCTCATCCTTTTGAGTGTAAGCTGATCATCTAGGGGAGAGGTTGTAGAATTTTCCTCTGCACAATTGGCCAGGTGCATTATGTGGCTAATTGAAACAGCAGTGCTGGCTGGGGCCACAGGCAGGACAATGGACTAGGTGAGCCTAATCTTTGAATAGATATGGCAGCTCCTATCGTGTTCCTAACCTGAAGCCTGATAGCTCTCCATATGCCATTATTTCTGGCTCTTGGACTGTTTGCTCTTTGCAAGGGCTTAAGCTGAATTGTTCAGCTGGAGCACCTGCTGTTGAACGAGATATGAGAGACCTTTTCTTTCTTCCCATGTGTGTCTCAGGTTTGCTGCGCGTCAGGAGTGGATGAGAGTTTTGCAGGGCCTGGGGCAGCACAATTTCGCGCATGTGCCATGGCCACAGCCAACAGGTAGCGCGTGCGCGGGCCTATTGAAGCAGCCGCCCCGCTCGCCCTGCCCTATATCCGCTGCTGCTGAGCATGCTTCTTCCAAGAGGCTGGCTTATTGTGACAGCAATAACAACCATATTCTGAGACCATGCATTCCTGGGCCTGAGCTAGACCTAGCATATGGAGAGGAGCACCCAGATTTCTCTTACACCCTACTGTTACTTATGGTTCTTTGTATGCCCTGCCTCTCTTTCTGGTTCCTTGTCTTGTAGGTTACATCCATTTTCTGAGGGCCTTACAGCCAATATATAAAGCTACCATTTGCGCCCCTGCTGTATTTGGCCCCTGTGTCTACAGGGCAGGGTAAGGATGCAGATCAGTTTGAGAATAGTCGCTATTGGCTTGGAAGCAGAGTCTCACCTGGTGTGATTAGTTGTTACTAGTTCAGAGCTGGTCTTAAGCACAAGGACTCAAGTAACATCAGCAATCCAGTCCGCTAACAGGGTGGTGCAAAGGGGGCAACTGCCCCGGGGCCTGGCAATTCAGAAGGGCCTGGGGCTCCCAGCCACCACTGCTGTTATTGTGGCGGCAGCGGTGGCCAGAGACTGGGCCCTTTAAATCGCTGCCAGAGCCCCAGCCGGCACATTCCGGGCAGCGCTGAAGGGCTGGCAAGGGAGGTTAACACCCAACTCCACCCCTTCTGCCCAGGGCCGCACCCCTTCCAGGAGTGCAGAGCCACTCCCACACACACATGGCCTACGGCCCATCAATTCTTTTGGCCCCCGTCAGTATTTCATGTGTCAGCCCTCCCCCTCCCAATACTCTAGCGAGACCAGCGAGGGAAGTCTGTACACACCACACAGTGCCTCCAGCAGGTGGGCCGGAGAAATGGAGATGCACAAGAATCAGTGAACCACCGCTGGCTCCTTGCTAGGTCTTCTCTAATCATACAGCTGGCCCTGCAATACTGGTTTGCCTACACGTGCACCTCCCTTGGCGTGTCCAACAGAAGTACCTGCCCTACTGCTGAATACTCCAGAACACAAGTCACTTGCTTTCTCCAGTGTGTCCATTTTGCTCTTCCTCACCTCCCTTTGCATTCTCTTTGCTGTAACCTGCCTGTTACCTCGCAGTATCCTGCAACAGGTTAGCAACTCAGTATGGAGGAGGAAGGGACTCAAATGCTGGACGCCACAGGTCTCACTGCTACTTAAGTGGCCAGTCTGATGTTGGAATACTTGTTTCCAGATGAGGCCTGCATTAACAACAGTTTCAATGGCTCAGTTACTTCCCCCAAGTGTCTACCCAGTACATCTGCCTGCATAAGCCAGAAGCAGTGTGGAACTATCAGGGCTTGGTCCTTCAAACCCAGTAGGCATGGAGCTCCCACCCATCAGTGAATGATACTCATGTCCTCTAGTGGGAGAGCAGAGCTTTGAATTGCTCCCTCTTTGGCTTGGGACTCCTCCATGTGTCTGGTGTTCCAGGTGGCTCAGGCAGGCAAGCAAGGGGGCTCCTTCAGCCAGGTTGGGGGGCTCAGGACTCCTCTGGCAGTAGCAGGGTGGTGCGCTGGGAGGGAGGAAAGGACGGGGCAAGGGGCTAGTCTACCCAAAAGGGAGGCTCATATGCGACCCATAAGAATAGAATAAATATTCTGTGCCAGCAGCTAGACTTGTAATTGTGTTGTCTCTGTTTCCTAATTTGTTAGGTGCGTCACAAAAATATTTGTACTGTGCTAAGTATTGGCCCCACTTCTTCTTCCATTATCTCTGAGGCCATCTGCTGATGCCAGCAAGATACTAGCAGCTGGCATTCATTTCAAACCAGACTTCTGTATTCATTATGGGAATGGGCTCGGTGCCAAGTTGCTTTTTTGTAAATTACCACACTGGCTCAGACTAGTGGTCTACCAAGTCCTGTAATTCTACCTCTAGTAGGGGCCAATCCCTGACATTGCATCTGGCTGGAGAACAGCCAGCAATGTCCCATGCAAATTGGAGGTAGGGCGCTTCAGCCTTGCCCCCATGCTCCCTAAAGGACTCTTGGGGGGTAGGAGGATCAGGGCTGGGACAGTCTTGGACCTGTGGGGTGGGGAGCATCCCCAGCCAGCCAGCCCCTTTCACCTGCCTGGTGATTCTGTCTCATGGCAGGAGATTGGGGGGTTGCGATATGACATTGCCTGTAAAAAAAAAAAAAAAGTAAAAGTGTGGTGGAGTGTGGCTATCTCAGGGCAGGGGGTGGGACAGAGGGGAGTGCAGGAGTCAGGGCAGGGCTTTGGGGGCTCAGGGCCAGGAGTTGGGATGGTACAAGGGAGCAATGGCACTATTTAGGGAGGCCCTGGGGGCTGAAGCCCCTCTCTGAAATTTGTACCAGGCAGCTGCTTGCTGTTCCCCTTTGTCACTGTCAGGGAGTGTTATTTCTAGGCATGGACGTAAATGTCAGATAATCATGGGGGGAAAGAGGGGGAGGTGAGAGTGTCACAATTGGAGTGCAAACCAAAATCTGAATTTTGTAGATGAATTCTATTGAACCAGTCTAGGCCCTCAGATCCAGAAGCTCCTGAATTTGGGGACTGTGAAAAATGTGAAACTGAATCTGAATTTTGGTTTCATGGGTTTATCTCGGATTATTTCCTTCCTCTTCTTCTAAATTTCCTGCCTTTTAATTTTGCTGAATGACCCCCTTGTTCATTCAGTGCAGGGGGCAGGATGAAGCAGAGGAAGGGATCAGATTTCCCTATATCCTTTGCCATTGTACCACATCTATCAGGCCACCCCCCTGTGCCTTCATTCCAGGCTCCATCATTCTCACTTTGTGGTCTCTGCTCATACACAAGCCAGTGGTCCTGGGCCAGAGTGTTCAGCTTCCAGAGCAAGTGCTGACCAAGCTCCCCAATCTGGTCTGTAGATAAAGGGCTGGGCACAGCTGCAAGGGAGCCTTTTGTGACATCCAATTTCTGGGGCTAGTTTTCAACAGGCACTGTAGTCAGTACAGTTGAGAGAAGCCTCAAGAGAATGCTGTCTTGTAGTGATCCCCCGAGAAAGCTGCTGGAGCATGCAACATTCTGGCCATGCCCACTGCGCAGCAGGTCAGGTGAGAGCGGTGGCATAGAGATGGCTGTGCTAGTACATGATTCCTCATTGCCAAGGGAATCCTCTGCTATCCGCTTAGGGCAGCATTTGGTCCAGTTTGTGCAGTAAGAGCTGTACGTAAGGGCCAGAGCAGAACCCATATCCGTTGTGTAACGTGCCTGAATCCTGAAAGAACGTAGTACCTGGCTCTCTTCCATGTGTGTTCCCTCATCTGCATCCGTGGCTATGGCTATGTCTAGACTGCCAGCTTCTTTCAGAAGAAACTTTTCCGGAAGAGATCTTCCGAAAAAAATTCTTCCGAAAGAGAGTGCCTACGCTGCCAAAGCACACCAAAAAGCAATCTGCTTTTTCAAATTATAGTGTCCACACAGAATGGACGCTATCTCATATGTAAGCTGTGATTACTATGGACAGAGTGGCCACCAGAGCACCTGTGCTTTTTCCTCTTTCCTCTTCTTCTGAAATAACTCCCTCTTCCCTGTTCACACACGCCTTTTTGCAAAAGAGCTCTTTTGGAAAAAGGCTTCTTCCTTGTAGAAAGAGGTTTACCTAAGTTGGAAAAACCCCTCTGTTCTTTCAATTTTTTTTTCGAAAGAACACGATTGCAGTGTGGACGTAAGTGAAGTTTTTTTGGAAAAACAGCCTTTTTTCTGGGGAAAAAAACCCTTTGCAATTTAGAATACCCTATGTTTTCACATTTCACATGGAAGCAACAGAAATCCAGAGGGATGGGTAAGCTTGGAGAACATAAGGTCTTCCTACATATTGACTGTATTTTCTACCACCTAAACTCTCACTTAAAGAAAAAGTGGCTTCTGGCCCATCTGGCACAAAAAGCTGTGATAAGTTAACCTGAACCTTGATACTTTGTTGGCCTGCAGCCAGACAGACTGAAACAGCTGCAACAAGAGGTTTTTGAGCTTTCCCTGGTCATCTTAATTCAGCTGTAATGTGGTGTTTTACACAGTACAAGTCTCTCAGTTCCTGCTAGATCAGCTAACTGCCAAAGCAACTTCTCCAGACCTGTGGAAGAGCTCTGTGATGCTCAAGTCTTGTCTTTCTCACCAATGGAAGTTGGCTCAATAAAAGATATTACCTCACCCACCTTGTCTCTCTAAAGCAAAGGCAAAGCTTTTACCAGCATGTTACTCCAGGCCATGAAATAGGGCTCTTCCACGGCACCTGGGCTCATCGGTTAATCTTAACAGTTACACACTGCCCCCCCCCCCCCCCCCGCCCCATGCTGCAGTGCGGTGGGGGAGCAGGCAGGAGCCAGTAAACTTAAAAGCTGGCTCCCCGTACATACCAGCTCTTGTGGAGCCACATTCCTTCCTCTCCCCCAGTCTGCTGCCTCTGATACAGAGGCAGCAACACTGGCTTGGGGGTGTATGGACTGTAGAGGGGAGAGACAGGCAGGAGCCAGTGCTCGTCGGGCAGGGCCGGCCCAAGCCATTTGTGCGCCCCAGGCCCCGAGAGCGTGGAGCCGCCCCCACGAGTGCGGCGCATGTGCAGCCCCGCCCACAGGCGTGCGGCACCCCTTGGCCCCGGCGCATGCACGGTCCCGCCCCTGGGCACCCGGCGCATGCGTGACCCTGCCCCTGCCCGGTCCGGCAGCCCCGTGCGGCACCCCCTACAATGGTGTGCCCCGGGCGGTAGCCTGGTCAGTCCATAGCTTGGGCCGGCTCTGTCATCGGGATACAGAGGCAGCAGTGCAGAGGGGGGCCTGCGATTCCCCAGGAGCCGTCTCCCCCTGTTGTAAATGTGTAACAACTGAAATTTTCAGTGGTTACATGTTTATCTAAATCAGGGGTCTCCAAACTTTTCAGCCCGAGGGCCGCATTAACTATCAAACAGCAGTTCGGGGGCCGACTACACACTTGAGGTCCAAATAAAAAACAATCAAAACATGGATGTTGTTTTTAATTATTTATTTAATATTATTTTATTCAGTTATTATTTAATAACACATTGATACACTACACATGAACACCTGTATTAGTGTGAATGGTGAAATTGTTTCCTGGATGCCAAAATAGCAGACATTTCTGGCTTTAGATTTGTTGTCCCTAACATCAACAGTGACCTGAGATTATCATCGGACAAGTTTGTTCTCAAATTGTTCTTCACATATTTCATTCTTGAAAATGTTTGTTCACACAGGTATGTTGTTCCAAAGATTGAAAGGTACCTTGATGCAAAAGTTTTGACATTAGGAAAGTCTTCCTTGGGCAAAAACTGGTAAAAACCCACCAGTCCTATTTTGAACTTGACCCGAAACAATTTTTAAAAATTCTTATGATTTCTTAAGTTAAACTTACCTGAATATAGTGTGCAAATATATCCACTTGTGGTAGAGAGATTGTTGCTTTTAATGTTTCCTCTTCAGAATATTCGCCTGCGAATCCGTTTCTCCCGGAAGAGGGGGGGGCTTTTCCCCCTGCTCTCCCCTTCCTCTGCACGCTGTCCTCCCCTCCTGCTTGCCATCGCTCACTCCTCCCCCGCCCCGGGCGAAAGGGGTCACCTTTTTAAAGTTCCCGCCGGGGTTCACGTTCCCCTGCACGTCGCCAGGCGGGCGTTACCACCACCGCCCATCCTGCCCCCTGATTGGCCGGCTGCCCTGTCAGTCTGGGCGGGGGAACGCCGCCCGTGCTAACCCCCGCCCCCTGCGCCGTTTGCCGCCACGCGGCCGCTTGTCAGCGGAGCGGCCCGCTTCTCCTGCCCCGGCGCGGCGTGAGTACACGCCGCACACCCCTGACAGGGTCCCCCCCCCGCGGCAAGAAGGGCCCGTTCGGCGGCGCCCCAGGGACGGGCGGGGGTCGCCTCGTCACACTGGCACGCGGAAGAAGGCGGGGCCAGACAAAAAGGTCTCCACGGGCCGGATGAGAGGGCCTCGCGGGCCGCATCCGGCCCGCGGGCCGTAATTTGGAGACCCCTGATCTAAATAAACGCATTTTAACATACCTAATGAATAGTATCCTTGGCAATGGGAAGATGTACAAAGGGAATGAAGTGTGCCATCTTTACCAGATGATCCACTATTGTCAGTGTAGTATGGCATTGTTCAGATTCTTGGAATTCAGTGAAGTCCATTGTGAAGTTAGCCCAAGGCCACAAAGGGGTCTCAGAAGGTATTGACATTCCAAAGGGCTTAGTTTGGGGAACTTTGGTATGACCACAGATATCACAAGACCTGAAGAAGGCCTGAATATTGAATCCCGCATTTGACCATCAGAATGGAAAGCATGCCATGCGAGTGGGCTTTGCTTGACTGAAGTGGCCAGCCCAAAGTAGGGCTGCCAGGTGTCCGCTATTCTACCGGACAGTCCTGTTTTTGGGCCCCCTGTCTGGTTAAAAAATCCAGAAAATACCAGACATGCACAAAGACGGAAGCCTGGCGGGGCTGGGCGAGTGGCTGTGAGGCAGGGCGCGATTGGCGCTGGGAGTCCTGGCAGCGTCTGACGCTGTGGGGAGGAGGAGAAGCCCTATCCCTGTTTCTGAGCGTGTGGTGGAGCCGCAGCCGGACTCACTCGCGCTTCTCCGGACCGTGCGTGGGACTGACAGCACCCTGGGATCTGCATGTGCCCGGGTCAGTCTCCTTCCCCCCCCCGCTTCCCCCGACCCTTCCTGACCAGCTCTGCTGCCCCCGACGCCCTCCCGGCAACCCCTGCTTCCTGCCAGTCCGTTCTTCTCCTCACGATCTCCCCAGGCCGCCGTGCTGCCCCGACCTCCTGCCCCCGGTCCCTCCCTCTCCCCCAGCCAGCCGCACTGCCCTGACCCCCCTCATCTCCTCCAGCCAGCCGCCCCGGCTTCCCGCCCACCAGTCCCGTCCCCCCATCTCCCACGGCCAGCCGCACTCCCCCCGCCCTCGGCCAGCCCCTCCTCCCCCCCCAATCAAGTGTGTCCGGCATTTTTTCTAAACCTACCTAGTAACCCTAAGCTCAAGGGATGACATGGCAAATGCATACAGGAGCCAAAAAACGATCGTCCCTCAGAGACATAGTTTCCTCTGAGAACTAGGAGAAGTCCATTTTTCTGTGTCAATTTACCCTATGATTCAGTTTGGAAGTTTGGAGTGTCCGGGCAAAGGACCCATTTGGTAGGGAGGAAAGTATGTGTAGTAGGAAGAAGGTCTGAAACACAAGCCCTTGTATCTGAGGCCTGGGCTAAGTATCAGTAAAACTTGGCTGCTATAAAGCAAAGTTTAAGTTGTGAGCAAGAGACAGGCCCTGCTTACATAATCAGACAAGAAGAAGGCTAATACTGCAAAAACAGACATTGTGCTAGGCACAAAACACACAAGTATCTTCCAGAAGGATGATACCAGAACACCCCACGCCAAATATGAAACAAACACATTCCCCCAAAATAACAGGAACACATGGACCTCCTTAAAATAAAGTCAGCATGACAGTGTGATGGATAGAAACATACAAGGTGATGGATGTTAATTGGCAATGTCAAAGGGTGTTCACTAACTTTGTCAGAGGGGTAATAAATAACTTGTGTGTAGTGATGTATAAAATGCAGTCTCAGAGGGAGTGTCTTCATCTAGCTGAAGGGGGGAATGGAAAGTCCTGTCACTCACTGAGCTGCATCTCTTGTCGTAGGCATGCATGTCTTAGTATCCTCATAGAGTCTGCCAAAGTCTGTTTCTGTGCATTGTTGGCAATAAACCTGGTCTGGTGCCTTCAGACCTTAATAGATCTTGTGGTCATTGGGTGGCTCACTGGAGGTCTGATGTGCCATCTGAGCAGAGCTGGGGCAGCACACTTGCAGCTGAATATCTATCAACAGTATGGTCATGAAGAAATTGGCTAGATGCTCTGCCAAGGAAGTGATATGATTTCAGGATGCTGGAAGCTCTTCTTTGGATTCCTAGAATCGCTGGCATACTCTTCTTTGCA
Organism: Pelodiscus sinensis; assembly: GCF_052426305.1. Lineage (NCBI taxonomy): Eukaryota > Metazoa > Chordata > Testudines > Trionychidae > Pelodiscus > Pelodiscus sinensis. Next base: position 109,696,963 of record NC_143052.1, read on the forward strand.
GACACACCATCTTCTTTCCTGTTGTGGAAGCCAGGATGGTAGATGATAGTAAAATCAGACCTAGAAAAAAAGAGAGCCCAGCGTAGCTGTCATTGAATTAGAGCTACAGCAGTGCACAGATTTATGTGACCAGTGAACACCAGAAGTGGGTGTCTGATCCCTTCTAAACAGTGCCTCCAGGTCTCAAAAACCATTTTGAAGGCAAATATGTCCTTGTCTAAAATTTCATAATTGTGCTCGACAGGCATGAGCTTGCAGGAATAATATGTACAAAGATGAACTTCTTGGTTGAGGACTTGTTTCAGAGACAGCACAGCCCCAATGGCAATGTTGGAAGCATTAGTTTCCCGTGTGAATGGATAACTTGGGCCAGAATGTGGCTATGTCTACACTGCAAGCTTCTTGAACAGGATGCTTTTTGCAGAAGAGATCTTCCACAAAAACTTCTTGCACAAGAGTACGTCCACACTGCAAAAGCACATTGAAAAAGCGATGCGCTTTTGCAGAAGAGAGCATTCAGACTGCATGGACGCTCTCTCAAAAAGAAACTCTGTTTGCTATTTACAGAATGGCCAGCAGGGCACCTATGCTTTTTTTGATGGCCTCTTTTTGCACAAAAAAACCCTGTTCCCTGTCCATGCACGCTTTTTTGTGCAAGAGCTCTTGTGCAAACAAGTTTTTCCTCGTAGAAGGAGGAATAACTATTGTGCAAAAACCCCTCTGTTCTTTCTATTTTTTGTGCAAAAATGCGCTTGAGGTGTGAACGCGCTGAGTTTTTGTGGGAAAAAAGCCATTTTTCCACAAAAACTCTGTAGTATAGACATAGAGGCTATGTCTAGACTGGCATGATTTTCCACAAATGCTTTTAACGGAAAAGTTTTCCGTTAAAAGCATTTTCGGAACACAGCGTCTAGATTGGCACAGACGCTTTTCCGCAAAAGCACTTTTTGCGGAAAAGTGTCCGTGGCCAATCTAGACGCGCTTTTCCACAAAAAAGCCCCGATAGCCATTTTCGCGATCGGGGCTCTTTTGTGGAAAACAAATCTCAGCTGTCTACACTGGCCCTTTTGCGCAAAAGTTTTGCGCAAAAGGGACTTGCCCGAACGGGAGCAGCATACTATTTCCGCAAAAAGCACTGATTTCTTACAGTAGGAAGTCAGTGCTTTTGCGGAAATTCAAGCAGCCAGTGTAGACAGCTGGCAAGTTTTTCCGGAGAAGCGGCTGATTTTCCAGAAAAACTGGCCAGTCTAGACACAGCCAGATTGTGTGAGAAGAGGCATCATGAGGAACTTCACTTTCAAATAATCAAAGCCTTCCTGGGCTTCTGGTGGTTTTTTTCAGCAGAGATGTTGTAGGGCTCACGATTCAAAAGTAATCTCATATAAAGCGTCTATGGAAACTCACAAATCAAACGAAGAGCTGAATTTCTTGACTGATGCGTGGTGTTGTGTAGTCGCAAACCACTTGCACCTTCTAAGGGTCCACGTGGCCTCTGTCAACGGATAGAATGGAGCCTAAGAATGTAGGCTGATTGAAGACACATTTCTCTAGCTTAGCACAGAGCCCATGTCATCAGAATCTTTCTAGGACCTTGCGCACACGCTGGTTGAGAATAGATTGGTCATCAGAGTAAGTTAGGATGTCATCTGAGTAAGTGACTAGACCCATTGGTTCATTATATCTTGTAATACATCATTAATTGGATACCGAAAGGTTAGTAAGTCCCAAAGGCATCATCAGATATTCAAAGTTCGAAAAAATGGTTGTCCATTCATTGCCTTAGTGGAGTCTAACTAGGCTATATGTCCCTCTGAGGTTTACCTTGGTGAATTCCCAGGCTGCTCTTACCCAATCCCAGAGCTCTGGGTAATGGATATCAATTCTGAGCTGTGATTTTATTTAGAGTATAGTAGTCAACACAGAGTCATAAGAAGCTATCATTCATTTTCATAAAGAGGACAGGGGCCCCACCAGGGATGTGCAGGAGAAAACTTCTCTCCAGATTGTCAGATTCTGTAATCCTTAAGGGCAGCTAATTCATGTTCCAACATGGAATGCATTTGGCTGAACAGAGTCTTGGCTCCAGGCTGTAAGTCAATCAGGCAGTCATATTCCATGCAAGGGAGTAGTGTCTGTGTTTTGTTTTTTGCATAAGGCCTGATGGAGTCTCTGTAGGACTGCCTCTTCAGTGCCAGCTTGGTGTGGGTCATTAAAGGTTGTGGTAAAGGCCCTCAGGAAGGCATAGGCCTCTAGCATAGGGGGAGATATATGTGCTTTAGCAGAGAATCATCCTGTCCAGCCCTTACCTTTTAGAAAAGAATGACTAGTGCCACCTTTTGCCTGGTCCATCTGGTAGTCATTGGGCCACAGCAAGAAATGGAGCCCCCCAAATTTGCTGCAGGTGCCACTGTAGATATCTGGTAATGGAACTGTGGGTATGTGCAGTATGGGCCATGGGACCATAGGCGATGGTTCCACCTGTGGCACTATGATCTGTTCTTGCAAGGTGCTTTTTTCTGCCTGAAGCTGGTGCACTACAACATGTAGGGCTTGGTTTTTCACCTGTCAGGGAGCGGTCAACTCCTGGAGACTGGCTGGCCCCTGTGGTACTGTACCCATAGATGCTGGGAGTGGCAGCCCCAGGTTAGGTGCAAGCCCTTTAAATAGAAACAGTTGAAAGGGTTCACGTGTCCCTGGCCCCTAGGAATGGGCTAGCAGCGAGGCCGGGAGCAGAGAGACCTTTACATAGTAGGAATTAAAAGGGCTCACAGCTTCTGTCTCGGCTAACATGATGTCTGGGAGCTGCAGGGGAGGTGCAAGCCCTTCCAACTGTTGCTATTTAAAGGCCCCACCCCTTCTACCCGAGCCCCCCGCCCCTTCTAGGGCAGCCCACAACCACTTTAAAATTTTTTGAAGTGGACCCGCTCAAAAATTATTGCCCACCCAGGTCTAGGAAGATACTGAAATGGTCCGAGCCAGCTGTAATGCTCATTGGTTGTAATGCCTGTTGACAGGACTGGGAGCAGTCTGGATCAGTAGCCAAGTGTGTACCAGATAACCAGGTCAATCTGTATCAGAGGCGGTCTGGAGAGTGGTCTGAGTTCTCTCAGGCATCAGTAGCCAGAAAATTCAATTAATGGGGCTGGTTCAGTGGGTTGGGGAGGGGAGGTTAGGCAGAGCAGCAAGGTAGGGTCAGGTGAGGCAGCGGGGCAAGGAGGTCGAGGGCTCAGACATCTTCTTGTTCTTGAGGGCCTTTTATATAGTTCAGATATACAATGAGAATGTTGCCTACAATATGGCTGCTTGGGGGCTGTAAGACTGGAGCACTAAGGCTGTTGGTTAGGGGCACCAATTCAAAGTTTCATCATGATACAAGGGCTAAGGAAGCCACCTGAGGCACTGACAGATCTGGCTTCATTAGAGCCAGTGTCGTGGCAGACTTGATGTTAACTTTTCGTGCAGTACTTCAAGCACCTTGAATAAAAGGTGCTGGACAAAAGCAAAGCAGGAGTTGTGTCATTGGGGGTACATCTTCACTGTGGCTCTATTTTGGGATACTTCTGGTATCCCAAAATAGCTATTCTGCATCTTTTAAACAAGCCATTATTTTGAAATAGGTTTTGAAATAACATGCTCAGTATTCCGACATCCCTGTAAACTCGTTTCATGAAGATTAAGAGATGTTTCGGAATAGTGCTCTACAGCACCAAATTTCTAAATATGCTATTTCAAAATGCACTTGAAATAAGCTATGCAGTTTGTGTAGCTCAAATTGCGTAGCTTATTTCAAGCTACTGGTTCAGTGTAGATGCACCCTGACTGGCCAGGCTGAATATTTCTGGGGCAAGAGGGAGGTTACTGTAAAGAGAGGAGGTGCAACCTGAAATTATTGTGTTTGCTTGCTTGCTTGCTTGTTTTTTGTACTGGGTTTTGACATCTCTTTTCTCTTCCTCCTTGCAGGATATGGGAGCTGGAGGGAACTGGCTAAAGCCCTGGCAAACAGGAACATCCCCGCTGTGGACCCAAACCTTCAGTTTTACTATCCTCAGAAGCCAATACAGCAGGTAAGGAGGGTCAGGGGTCATCTTAAGCATTCCGGGCAAAATTCTCCTTCTAGGTCTAGAGTGCAGATCCCAGCTCCTCTGGTCTTTTCTCTCTACGTGATCAGAATGAGAGCAGGACATGGACCAAGTTCTGATTACAGTTGCATCGATGTAAATACACAGAATAACTCCACTGGATTTACATCAGTGCAGTGGAGATGAGATTCTGACCCTATAGATATATTGCACAAGAAAGGATATGTAAGAATTATGAGATGAAATTAAAACAGGGAGAATTTAGGCTTAAGATTAAGGTTGCGGGGGGACCTGCATGTCAAGGGAGTCGTCCCCCGCCCCTTATTGGCCCAGTACAGGGTTGGTACATCCTGTTACACAGGCATCAGGTCTCCCTATAGAATAAGGCAACTTGCAGGAAGCAGGGTCCAGGGTCCCTGGCAGGGCTGAGCAAGCATTCAGTTCGTAGCGTCTGGATTGGGCAGAGCAAAGCAATCACTCTGTGGTCCCTGAGCCTTCCGGCTGGGGCAGGCAATAGCAACTGGGAGTTCTGACCCTCTGGGCAGGGCAGAGCAAACAATCGATCTGTCGCCCTGAGCAGGAGCGAGAGAGCAAGCGAGCAAGCAGTAGCTACACATAGTGGCATATGTGAAAGGGAGAAGAAATGAGAAAATCTGCACCCACCTACTTTCCCCCACCCCACCCTTCTGCCCCTGTTCTAATCCAGGGCCACTGTTCCCTATAAGGTGCGTGGCAGCACAGCTTCACAGGTGATTAGTCAGCCGTGCCCAATCAGAAGCTCAAGGCTCCTTAGAGGGATCACTGCCCAGGGCCCTGTGAAACCAGGAAATCCCCTATTAAGGGTTTAAGCATCAGCTTCCATTACATTCCCTGGGTCCTTTTGCAAGGTACATCTTGGGCATCTCTTTGGTTGGCAGTGGCTTAGCATCCCAGTCAGTCCCTTGCCATAGTCTGGTCATCTGCAGCATAGTCTGGGTCCATCCTTCATGCCGCTTGGAGAGTTGCAGGAGCTTGAAGTATACATCCTTCCTCCCCTCCTCAGATAGCCCAGACTAGCTGCACTCTTTCCTCCTGAGGCAAGCACAGCAGGAGGGTGGGGGGGGGGGAGGGTTTCTGGCCCCAGAGCGATTGGTCAGGCACCACAGACCCAATGCAGGGTTAGTACACCCCATCCCAGCTTGGGAAAAGTTAATAATGAAAGGTCAGATATATCACACACACAAAGGGTACATCTACACTGCATGCTCATTTTGAAATAAGCTGCTCTGGAATAGTTATTCTGAAGTAACTTATTTCGAAATAGCACGTCTGCACTGCAGAGAAGCCTCAAAATTAGTCCAAGGCAGGCTTCCCTAATGTAGTCATGCTACCTCAGTTTACAGCCCCAGGAGGCACTGGGGAGGAATAAATTAGAATGGCCCTGGTGAGGAGCTATTACAGAATAGTTGCAGTGGAGTGTCTACACATGCCTTATTTTGAAATAACTATTTTATAGGAGTTATTCTTCCTAGAATGAGGTTTATAGATTTTGGAATAAGCCATCTATTATTTCAAAATTATTTCAAAATAACAGAGTGGCTGTGTAGACGCTCGCATTGTTATTTTGAAATAATGTTAGTTATCTCAAAATAACTGTGCAATGTAGATGCACCCTAAGGAATAATCTTACAAAGGAAGCGATAGAGATTGCTCAAAGCTCTGGAGAAGAAACACAGGTGAACAATTCATTTGCAGCTCAAAGTTTGTGATGTGGTCAAATGGAGTAGTAAGGTGACTTGGGTCCTTCAGCTGACGTGAATGAAAGTAGAGACTAGTTAGGAGCAAGTTAATTATGTAGAAATATTATTGGAAAGAAGCAGGCCCTGATATCAGAAATAAACAGACTCAGACTTACAGCATATACTTTGGTCATGTTAGGCAAAGAAATGGAAATGAGAAAGTTATTATGGAGGGAATGGTGGTGGGTTATCCCAGAAAGTGTTGCCAGCGAAGGAGGGAGGAGGTGAGGGAGGAAGAGATGGATGAATAGATAACGTGCAACAGATCACTGGCTGATGAATTCTTGAAGTTAGTGATGGAGCGGGGAAGCTTTTCAAAATTCTGCTGTGATGTCACTGATATTGAGACATAAATTAATCTATTGTGCAAATTTGCATTTCAAAGCCGCCGGGCACATGCTGTTTGCTCACTTGCAGGGGTGCTGCATTGAACTAAACTGTAACTCTATATACAGTATAACAGAAACCATTTCAAACCAGGGGGTGGGACAGCAGCCCTGCACCTCTAGTTCCAGTATCTATCTTCACATGGACTTGTGAAAGCTTTTCAACCTGGGTGTATGTGATCAGTTTCTTATAAGTTGATCTTTCCTTTTATCTGCATGTTTTTTAGAACCAAGAACAGCAAAGAGGTGTGAGGAATAGGTCTGTTTATCCAGCCGGGGAAATCTCCGTCCCTTGGATCCCAGAGGTTGGTATTTTCTGGAACCATTTGCTACTAGAGGATTGTAACTAGAGGCCTCTGTTTCTCTGGGAGACCAGTGACTCCCACCCCCATCCCTGTTTAATGAAAGCCTTGGTTCTGTAGACCACAGAAACAATCTGGAAAGACAGGAATTTCTAGATTCCTGGAGATTTGGCTTCTGACCCAGCCACCAAGGCACCAGGAATCCACCCTCAGCCTCTGGAAGGCAGCCAAATTGCAACCCCCTTAAAGATGACATTTATTCAGAGCTGAGAAAGAATTTAACAGGCAAATACATGACTGTGGCATGTAAGTATCTCATGCTGTGCTATTGGTCTGGCATTTGCCTGTTATCCACTCCCTGTATTTTGTACATAGATATCTCCTGGCTTCCGTGACACTTCTGATAAGCAGAGACCTTCCCAGGTGACCCTTGAGAACTTAAGTAAATATTTCCTTTGTTTTCTGTATGCCTCATTTACTCTTCCCTCCACTCTCCCCTCATGGTACTGCTGCTCTTCAGAAATGGAGTAATGCAGTATGCTGCTAATGAGAGAAGCACTGACCACTGGGGCTATGCAAATGAAGCGTGGATTAGCATTGTCTTGTGCTTCATTTGCATACTCTCTTCCGATCTGTTTTTGCGCGAGGGGTTTTTGCGCAAAAACAAGCAGTTTCCTTTTTGCGCAAAAACGTTTCCTTTTTGTGCAAAATCCCCTTTTCGCACAAGATCGGTATATCTCCTTTTCTGAGGCATAAGGATCTTGTGCAGAAAGGGGTTTTTGCGTAAAAAGGAAATGTCCACACTGCTTGTTTTTGTGCAAAAACCCCTTGCGCAAAAACAGATCCGAAGAGAGTATGCAAATGAAGTGCGAGAAAATGCTAATCTGCGCTTCATTTGCATGGGCTCTTGTGGCAAAACTCGTAGTGTAGACGGAGCCTGGGCGTTTTGCTAACTTAATTCCAGAAGCGGACTGGGCACACATGCAAATTAGAATGGCCACTGCAGTGGTTCTAACTAGGAAACAAACTGCAGTCTTGATGCTTTAAGACCGTGGTCACCAACCAGTAGATCGTGAGCTACCAGTAGATCTCAGGGGCTCTAAGAGTAGCTCTTGAGCCCTCTCTGAACTGCGCACTTGTGCAGTACATTTACATTAGATTTCTTCATTTGAGGAGCAGCTACTCACTGAGCAACAACACAGGTGAGTAGCTGCGAGGAATGGTGGGAGCTGGGAGGTCGGGAGGGCTGAAACACCCCAGCCAGCTAACTGTGGCTTTCACAGCTGGAGCTAGGCGCAGCCTCCCTGGGCTGAGTGCAGGACAGCCGGGCTGGAGGGAAGAGAAGCATCTGCCCGGACAGCTTGCCATGGCGCTCAGCCAGGGTGCACCATGCTCCACGTGGGCTGGCGCAGAGGAGAAGCTGCTTGGCCTGCTGGCTGTGGCGTTCAGCCCAGAGGAGGCTGAACTGCGCTCCAGCTGATTGGGCGGCTTCCCCTCTGCGCCTGCCCACGGGGAACTTGGTGGCACCCTGGCTGAGCACCATGGCCAGCTGGCCGGGCAGCCGCTTTTCTGCGCTCCAGCCCGGCTGCCCTGCAGTCAGTCCGGAGGGAGCGCGGGTCGGAGGCTTCCCTCTGTGGCTGGTGTAGGGAACTCCCTGCCCCCAACCTTGTTCCCTCTCCTCTGCCCCAAACTTGTCCGGTGCTCTCCTGGCCCCCTGTTCCCTCTCCCTTGCCCCCCCCCGACCACGCTGCAGAAACCTGCCCCCCCCCCCGCAGAAACTTGTCCCCCGGCACCCTGCTCCCCCTGCAGAAACCTGTTCCTTCTGGCACCCTGTCTCCTACTACAGAAACCTGTCCCCCTGCTCCCCTCTGCAGAAACCTGTCCCCCCCCCAGCACCCTGTCCCCTGCTGCAGAAACCTGTCCTGGCACCGTGCCCCCTCTTCCCTGCCCCCACTGGCACCCTTTTCCCTGCTCCAGAACCCACTAGCACTCCTCCCCAGTACTGTGTCCCCTGCTCCCAAATGACTTTTCACGAGGAGTAACGGTAGTTCGAACTAGGAAGCCTAGTTCGAACTACCTAGTTCGTGCCACGTGTAGCCACGCGGCACGGGGTTCGAACCAGTGGGGTTTTAAAAATGGCGCCTCCCCGCTTATGCAAATGAAGCCCGGGAAATTCAAATCATTTGCAAGTGCGGTATGCCTACATTACCCCGCTAGTTTGAACTAGCGGGGTAGTGTAGACATACCCTTTGTGTTTAACATAGTATTCTATTTAAAAATGAAGCCTGGCCAACAAACCCCCAATTGGGGCCAAGCCCCCATCTGGCCACAACCACTCCTGCATTCCCCCTTCCCCAGACCCTAGATCTGAGCCTATCAAACACTGGAACCTCATGCCCTCAGACCGGTTACTCGATAGGGGAAGGCAGCCGTGCTCAGGATCAAACCCCACTGCAGCTCTGCAATTTAAAAAGTGGTAAGATCCAGGCAGCCTGCCCCCTGGCTCTGACTGCATTTTAAATTGCAGAGCCACAGTGGGGTTTGGCGCCCGACAAGGGATTTCCCTACACCCCCCCTATGGAAGTGTATCCCCCCCCCCCCCCCGAATTTCCCCAACGCCTCCCCAAAGTTTTATGAACTATGGTGCCATACAGTCCACCTTCACCCTCACGGTCTCACCCCTCATTGGTCCTGACATCCCCCCCTTGTAAATTCGAACACCCTCCTCCCCTAATTTCAATTCCTGGGGAGGCTACTGCTCCCGACCTGGCACAAGCAGGGACTGAGCTGAGCTGCCTGCTCGCCCGGCTCCTAAATTTAGTAGGCGCTGGATGGGCAGGCATTCCAGCTCAGTCCCTGCTTGCGCTGGGTTGGAGACCAAAGCTGCGGTTCTGCAACTTAAAAGGCAATAGGAGCCGGGGGGGGGGGGAGGCTGCCTGGCTCCTATTGCCTTTTAAATTGCTGAGCCACAGTGAGATTTGGTCCCAGCGCGAGCTGGGACTGAGCAGGGCTGCCTGCCCAGCCCGTAGCAATCCCCATCCGCTGGGGGTCCCAGCTCTCTGCTGGGACCCCTGCAGACAGGGGTTGCTTCAAGGCAGGCACCTCTGTCCACTGGGGGTCCCAACTTCTTTCTGGGACCCCTCCTGCAGCCGGAGCAACTTCCCCGCTGCTTCCCTAGAGGCAGCGGGATGGGGAGTGGAGACAATGCTGGAGAAACTGGCTTTTAAGCTGGCTCCCCCCCAACACCAGCTCCTGCTTCTCCCCCATGTTGCCTTTGATATAGAGGCATCAAGGTGGAGGCAGGGGGAGAATGCGGATAGTTGATTGGACTACCGGATAAGCTTAAGCTTTTCGGGTAGTCGACTACTCTCTGAGGGGATGTCTACACTGCCACCCTAGTTCGAACTAGGGTGGCTAATGCAGGCATTCAAACTAGCAAATGAAGCCCGGGATTTATTCTTCCTGCAAGGAAGTTTAACGGTAGTTCAAATTAGGAGCTTTAATTCGAACTACCTAGTCCATGCCGCATGTAGCCGCAGGCAGGTAGTTCAAACTACGGGGCATTTAAAAATGGCGGTGCCCGGGAACATGCAAATGAAGCCCGGGATATTTAAATCCCAGGCTTCATTTGCAAGTTTGAATGCCTACATTAGCCACCCTAGTTCTAACTAGGGTGGCAGTGTAGACATACGCTTACATCCCTAAGTCATCCCAGTGTTACTTTTTGCACTGATTGGTACAACACGGCCACTGAGGGGACAGATAGGGCTAGAGAGCTTCTGGCTTTCCTGTTAATCACCTGTTGACAGTTGTAGAGGCGTAACTCTGCACAAATTAATTACAAGGGATCTGTGATCCTATTGTATCCTTTCCACTCCCTCTATGACATCTATAAGAACATAACTGCAGCCTGATTTCTGGGCTGGTGCTTCGGGGGGGGAGTATGTGGGGGCGGTGAGGGGGAGTTCCTCTCCCACTAAAGGCCACGAAGTCAGACTTGGTTTGAACAGATGATGTGTATTGCTGACCAACTTGAATAATTAAAGGGGTTTGAGTGACTGCAGCAGTACAGCGCAAAGAGGGGGAAGGTTTTTTCCCTCTTGAGTCTCAGAAGACATTGAAGTAACATCCAGCTGCTTGCTCCTGAATGTCACCCAGTCAAGGGAGCTGGTAGAGGCAAGAGGAGGGGTCAGGGCTGCTGTGAGGAGACAGAAGAGTCTTATAAACTCGTCTTACAGAATTTCTAATCTGCAGCACAATGTCTCCATTCTTCCCTGGCTCAGACCCTCTTTTTGTCCAGTTTATCTTCCCCAGTGCTGTGCATTCTTTGCATTGTAAGCAGCTGATTTGCCCCTGAAATGCAAAGCCATCAAAGATTAAATTAGGCAAGGCCTCTCCTCCTCCAGTAACAATCCGGGGAGTCACTTCTCCAGGGCTGTAACCCTACCCCCGTGTCCCTTCACATTGCTTGTGGTTCTGGTTGTTTGTGTGTGGGTAGCAGTGCTTTAAGGGGGGGCGGTCTCTCATCTTTGCTCCCTGTAGCCAGGGGAGTTGACAGAATTGCTTGGCCCCTGGGGAATATGTTTGTGTTGAGGGAGGAAGGGAAGCTCCCTGCTCCTTTGGGTGAAAGAGGTTGGGCTGGAGCAGCCAGCCCCTAGCACCACCTGGATGGCACAGCCCTGTCTCCTACCCCAAGCTGGCCTTCAGAGCTGGCTGTAGAATGTAGCACGAGGCTCTGGAGCACTCTGCCCAGCAGTCCAGTGGCAATTCTAAAAGGCCTTCTGGCTGCTCTGTGGTGGTTTCAGCGCAGAGGAAAACAGGGAGAGAAGAGGAATTTTTGCTGTGCTGAGCCTGCTTGTCCCTTGGGGTAGTTTCTCTAGATGTCACTGGGTGCTGATAACCAAAAATGCCTTGCTGGAGTAAGAGGAAATGTTTGTCTACTAATACAATACTAGGGATTGAAACATGCCAGTGCTAGTCATCACATATTGTCTGGATCCTCTTTCCTCCTTACGCGGGGCACCTTGTTTTCAGCTACGGTTGCCAGATGGTTTAACAGAAAATACCAAACAGCCCTCCCCCTCACCCACCCCCCAAAAAGACCTTGGGGAACAATTCTGTTGAGGGAAAAAAGGGGGGGGGGAGACCAAAGTTGTTAAGAAAAAAAAAGACCCCCAGAACTGAATTATGGAGAAAAGAAAAAAAAATTTTTTTAAAAGGAGGCTGCCCCTTTAAGATGGCCGCCATCTTGGGCACTATTTTTAAACCCCCAAAGCGCCACCTGGTAAGCACAGGGAAGCTGGGGGAGCTGGCAGGGGCTGGGGGCTGTTGGGGGGGGGGTGCAGGAGCGGGTTCGCAAGCCACAGTTTGGGGGGCAAGAGCCGCGGGTTGGCCACGGCTGGTGCAGAGGGAGGCATTACGTGGCCAGCTCCCAGGTCTCTGCTGGTCACGTGGACCAGAACAGCATGCGCTCTGCTCCCACCCCAGCCCAGCGCCCCCCTAGCGTGGCACCCGGCAAGTGCCCCCTTCTGCCCCTCTTTGCTATGTGCTCCTCACTCCCCCGCCCGACGCTGTAGGAGAAAATTGTCCCCACCCGGCTTCCATCCCAGGGAAACAGGAAATACCTGAGATTTCACATGTCCAGTATTTCCTTTTTTTTTTTTTTTTTTACTGGATGGAGCCTGCAAATACTGGACTGTCTGGATGAATACCGAACACCTGGCAACCCTATTTTCAGCCCAGCATCTAGTTTAGGATGGTCTCGGGCTGCAATAAATCATCGTCACTAAACTATTCCCTTTTATCTCTGGTACAAATTCTGCTAGTTTTATTACAGGCTACTGCTGCGCCTGTCCTCCTATGCACTGTGAAAATGGCCATGCCCCTGGCAGTCATTTTGATTTTGAGGGTGGATGTTTAGCGTAAGCACTTCCCTGGGGTGTGGTAAAAAAGGAGCAAGGATAGAGGCAGAAAGAGAGGAAGGTGCTGGGGAGGGACCTGCCAGACAAATGGAACACTCTTAATTAGGAATCATAGATCTTGTTATGACAACCTCTCCCCCAGTGTGGCCCAGAAAGGGTGCCGCTTCGGGAAATGTTCCATCCTTCACATCAGTCTGGGGGTGGAGGAGCCCCTTTGCCCCCGCTTCCCACTAGGCACCCATGCCCTGGACGAGGCTTGGCATGCTCCCACACCCTCAGGCCAATCAGGGCCTGGGGGTGGGAGAGTGCGGGAAGCTTCCTTCCACCCTGCGGGGAGCACATGGCGCTCTGAAGTGTTGCAGGCTACACACAGAGCTGGAGCAGGGCAAAGGAAGCTTCACGCATCTTCCCCTCCCCCAGGCCCTGATTGGCCTGGGAGCGGGAGAGCACGTAAAGCCTCCTCCGCTCTCTCCCTTTCCCCCTCGCCACGAGCATTGTGCGGAGGCGCTTCAAAGCGCCATGTGCTGCTCTCAGGGCAGGAGAAGGCTTCGGGTGCTCTCCCACCCATAAGCCCTAATTGGCTTGGGGGCGGGGGAGCAGCAGGGCCTCCAGGGGCCAGATGCGCTTGCTTGGTGGGCCAAATCCGGCCTGTGGAGGCCCTTTTGTCCCCCCCGGTCTAGTGGCTAGGGCAAAGGATCGGACGTCAAGATTCCTGGGTCCTACTCCTACCTCTGTCAATGGTTTGTTGTGTGGCCTTTTGGACATCTCTTAGGCCCACATTTTCTGAAGTAGCCTCTGAAGGTGGGAGCTTCCACTTTTTGGTATCTCAATATTACACTGAAGGCCTGATTCTCAGATGCGCTGAGCGCCCACAGCCTCACTGGAGTTACTGAAAATGGAGGCTGCTCAACCAGGCCTGAGGTGCCTCAACTCAGAAACCAAAATCAGAAGCCACATCTTAAGATAGGACTGTGAGCCTCTCTCTGCCTTGCTGTGCCCATGTGTAAAATGGGAAAGACAGTGATAGTCACCCATCATGGTGATAGGCAGTGACAAGCACCAATGATTATTCTTTTATCCTGTTGTCCCACATGAAACCATAGGGATTTCCCACCTGCTTCCTAGAAGGAGCGGTGACCTGAGCTGGAGGGGCAGGAAGAAAACCAGGTTTTCAGTCTGCAACTGCTATGCTAATGACTAGGTGTCTAAAATTAAAGCCCAGCGCCAGATTTTGGTCCTGCAGCAGCACCTTCAGCAGCCTGCACTTCTTTGTTTGATATCTTTTCTCCGCTCTCCTCCAAGAAGGTGCATGGTCTGCAATTCCTGTTGTTCTCCATAGGTAAAGCCAGGCTGCCCAGTTCAGATGCTGCTAGACTTTGCTGCTTTGGAAATGCTGCTTTGTACCGTGCACTATTGTGCTAGGAATTACTGTCATTTACTTTGTCATTTACTGTCTGTTTTGTCGTGGCCAGGAATGCAGCAAAGGGAAGTCCAGCACATCAGCTCCTGACAGCTGGGCCTGCCAGAGACTGCCCTCAGGTTACCTTGTAAATCCCTGCTGCCTTTGATCATAGTGATAAAGAGCCAGTTCCCATTTACATTAAGGGCACTTTACACTGCCAACGTGGTATGAAGGAGTTCCGGTGTTACTAAGAATATGTCCTACTGTATTTGCGGTACCATATCAGGCCATTGGTCGTAGTCTGATACTCTGCCTCCTGCAGTCCAGATCAAACAACTGCTCTGTCTGAGCAGCTATTCTGATTAACTCACTCACTGTGCTGTGACCTCTTTTCTTCCACCCCCATCTGTTTGTCTCCTCCACCTGTTGCTTCTTAAAATAACCTAGATTTAAAGCAGAGACTGTCTTACTATTTGTACAGCATCCAGTACTACAGGATCCTGATCCTTGACTGCTCTCTCTAGGCCAGGGCTGTCAAATTCATTTTACCTTAGGGCCAGTTCCAGTGCTCAAATCCTTCTAGTGGGCCAGCAGGCAACCCCCTCTGGCAGAGCTTTGGGGACGTGTCTCTGTGTATTCTCTCCCTTACTCCCCCACCATACATCTACTGGCCCTGCCTGCTGTCCTTGGTGATTTAAAACCCTCTGGGCTTCCCCTCCCCCCCCCCACCCGTCACCACTGGCAGTGCAGTGGGGCTAGAAGGCTTCTGGTTGCTAGCTCCACACTGCTGCCGTCACATTCCTGTGACCTGGGAAGGTGTGTGCAGAGCTGTCCTGCCCATGAGTATAAGTGGTGAAACTACTAACTCATGTTGTGAAAATGATTAGATATCAGTGATGCCATCTCCCCTGAGTTGATCACAAGCCTCCTGATATCTAGGAGCTCTAGCTCTAGTCACATTCTCAAAATGAAGCCAAATCTGAGAACTTCACTGCCTCATGCACTGCTGTCAGCGGTGATTATTCTGACTTAGATTATGCTTGTTTCTTGGTGCATGGTATTAGTAGAGAATCCGAGCCTTCTTTTTCTTCTTTTCTCTCTTTTTTTAAAAAGGTCTCATGGTTTGTAGAGAAAATCTAAAAAATGTGCTCCAAATTCATCCAAAGACCTCAAACACCAGATGCCAAATAAAAAGATCCCCAAGTGTATTTGTATATGTGATTTCAAGAAGCAGTCCTTTTTTGGGAGGGACAGGAGGGGGCTGATTAATTAATTTTGAACTCTAGGCATTGCCAATGCAGTATATGCAAGTTGATAGTGTGTCCGGGAGCCCAGGCAAAAACAAGGATTGTACAAAGCCTCCCTTCTGCTACCATCTGTGTCCTTGCACTGGGATCCCCTGCCCCTGCCCAGAGTAACTGAAAGTGAAACCCACCCATCCTGCTGGCTGCAGAAGTGTGTCAGCTTGGGTGGCTTACTGACCAGTACAGTTTGCATTGCATCTGAGATGTCCAGCATGGTTTCCCAGGCTGAGCGACACCCTCTGTGGCCAGGACCGTGTGGGCACTCGGGGCCTAGGAGCCATGCGCTGGCAGCCATATGGGCCTGATTGAATACATTTTTCAAAATATATTGCGGGCTGGACTGGGGAAGTGCTTGAGCAACAGATGGCCCAAGGGTCAGGAGTTCGGGACCTTCTGCCCTAGGCATTATTCCTGTTCTGCTATGCATACTGCTGCAATGGATCAGACTGTAGATTGACCTCTGGTATCCCTCGTGGGAAGTGGTTGACCGCTGATGCTTTGAAGGAAGGTAAAGGCCAAGCCGCCAACTTCATCATTAACAATGCACTTAATTGTACAGTGGTATAGCTGGGGGGTGAAGCACTTCCAGTAGTGGTCAGCATCTACCCAGGAGCATGAAATCTGAGTGCCCTTAACTTATATCTAGTTAAAATAGGGCTACTAGTCCTGTAGCCACTTTAAAATCTGTGTTTGACTTCCTGCAGAAGTGCATTGGACCATGACTGACCTGCTTTTTGTCTCCTACAATAACCTGAGCAAGTCTAGTCACTGGCTTGTGAGCTCTCCATACTTACATCCTGCTCTGGTGCTTCAGCTGCCACACTTATGGCCCCTTTGAGATCTATTACCTGTCAAGTAAGTGACTGTGGAGCAATGAAGGAACAGCCTCTGGGTGTTCATCTGCAAGAGACATTTTACAGTGCAGAATGCTTGCAGTACACAGTACAGAGATGTATGTGAGATTTCCTCCCTACAAGGAGAAGGAGAAAACAACATTACCTAGTCGTTAAAGTGGCACCCATTGTCAGAAAAACAGTTCTACTCTAGACTCTGCCACTGACTTGCTGTGGGACTATGGGCAAGTCACTTAAATTAGCTGGGCCTCTGCTTCCTTGTCTGTGAAATGGAAAAATGATACTTACCTGCCTTGAGAAAGAGCATTGATATCTTTGTACCCAACTCTGTGTATAACTGACTGATACCAGCTTTGCTACCTTCACAGCAGATGCTTTGCTATACAGGAAACCCCTGACATGCGACCGCCTGAGTTTCAAACCCCCACACTTACAACCATTTTTCTAAGTGCGGAAGGGGCAGAAAACCCCGACTTGCGTCCTTGGCCCACCTTTACAACAGTGCACAGCACCTATCGTAAATGAGGGTTCGAGTTACAACACTCCCGATTTGCGTCGCTTTCCCAGGAACCAATCACATCACAAGTCCGGGGCCGCCTGTTTTCCCAAGTCTCCAATAGTGAGATCCTTCCAAGGATTTGAATGGTCACCAATGGAAATTTATTTCCCTGGATTGTCTTCATTGTTCCTCTCTGCAATTCTGTGCAGTTTAGTTAGCACAGTGTTTCCCAATTTTATTTGGCCGAGGAACCCTTTTCAGCTTTTCAGAATTTCAAGGAACCCCTAAGTTTGTCAAGCAAAAAAAAAGGGGGGGGAGGGTTACCACCAATTCATGAAAATCCCCACAAATGCATGAAAATCACATTCCTTCCACAAGAGCCCCACTGCCCTTCCTTGAGGCATCATCTGCTTTGTGCCCCTCCTCTCCATCACTTGCTATCCCCAGCCCTTATACACTCTCACTAGGTTGAGATAGGAGGTGTGGGGTGGGAATGAGGGATTTGGGTGTGGGAAGGGGTGAGAAGTACAAGCTCTGGGAGGGAATTTGGATTTAGGAAAAGGGGATGCTGGCTCGGGGAGGGGGCTCCAGGCTCGGGAGTGTTGGGCTCAGGTGGAAGGTTGGGGTGCTGAGCAAGCCATGGGCTTGTAGATGTGAGGGTGCAGGAGTTTGGGCTGGATATGTGAGGGACTCAGGGCAAGGAGGCTGTGAGTATGACGGGCTCAGGACACAGATTTGCCATGTGTGGATGGTACAGGAGTGTTGCAGCAGAAGACTGAGGATGGGGGGGATGCAGGAGTTTGGAGATGTAAGAGGCCCAGGACAGGGGGTTCCAGTATATGATAGGCTCAGATTTGGGGTCAGGTGGTGCAGGAGTCTTATGATGCTGCAGTGATATGGGGGTTTGGCCCCAATTGGGGGCTTGTTGGTCAGGCTTCATTTTTAAATAAAATATTATGTCAAACTCAAAAAGTTTTAGCATTGTCTCTATTTATAAGAGGGGTGAGGAACCTGTTTTGAGTCAAGGGTCACTGACCCACAGAAAAGTCTGTTGGGGCCACACAAGTGAGATGCAAAAAAAAATCCAACAACCCTCCAAAGACCCCCAAGCCTCACTAATGTGGTCCCAAATGTGCTGGTGGGAGCAGGGTACAGAGTTCTCATGTTTGAAATCAGGGCTTCTTGTGCAAGAACTATGATGCTCCTGCTCAGGAATAAGCCCTTTTGTGCAACTGTTCTTGCGCAAGAGGCCAGTGTAGACAGGCAACATGAATTTCTTGCGTAAGAAAGCCCTATGGTTAAAATGGCCATCGGCACTTCCTCAGGCAAGAGAGCATCCACACTGCCATAGATGCTCTTGTGCAAAAGCACAGCTGGCACATGGCAGTGTGGACGTGTTCTTGCACAAGAACTCTTGTGCAAGATGTTCTTGCGCAAGAAACCGCCAGCGTAGACATAGCCTAAGAGTTTCCTCACATGAGCAAAATGAATTTTGTGTTGTGCACCAGTACTGAGTTCATGTGGCTTGTTTGGATGTGCCACTGTGGCACCCAAGTTATTAATAAATATTTTTAAACCTTTACCTTTTCTCTCTGCTGCCATGTCTCCTCCCCTGGTGCCTGCTGCCTCCCAACTCCTCACCCGTCCTGACTCCTGTCCTGAGTCCTGCCCTTCTCACAGCCCTCAGCCCTCCTGCAACCTGCCCCCCTCCACCAGCCCTTCTCTTCTCCCTGTGCCCACTCCTCCAGTAGCCCCACTCTGATCATGTGAGCTACCCCGCCTCATCCCATCTTCTAACACCTCCCTCTACAAACCTGCCCCACATCTCTCCTCTGGTGGTGATCCCTCCCCTGCAGGTGTCTGCCCTTCTGCTTCAGCACCAGAATCCCCTGGCACTTGCACCTTCTCTTACTCCTGCACCCTCCTGGTGCCTCCTCCTTCCCTCACTGCCTCTACCTCCTTTGCCCTTTTTTCCTGATGCCCACCCCCTCACCACCCTCTGCCCCCATTCCCCTCATGCCCCTGTGCCCTCACACGACTTGCTCCATCCCGGCCTCCCTCATGCCCATCCCTTCTTTCAAGCCTTCTCCCAGCACCTCCCCGTCCCCTCTCTAGCCCCCAATGCCCTTACCCTCTCCCCTCCCAGCATCATCCTGTCCCCCCTCCCACTGACACCTCCCCTTCTGCCTTTTTCCTCATTGTCTGCACTTTGCCCCCTGGCATTTGTCTCTCCTCTACCCTGTCCCTTTGGTGCCTTCCTCTCCCCTCCCCCTCCGCACAAGCCCCTTCCTCTCCCAGCCCTTCCCCTACCTTCTGCCTTCCACTTTGTGGGGCGGGAGTCTGCACTCCGTCCCCGGACTCCGAACCCGCAACTTAGCCATACTGCGCAACACAGCACCCAGCAGTTTTAAAATCCTGGGCCGTGACGTTACGTCACGCCCGGGCATCTCCCCGCCTGCCAGTTTGAGCATGCCATGCAGGGCAGCAGCAGCCAGCAAGGAGAAGCTCAGTGAAGGTTGCGCACGGCGGGGACAGGCACGGGGACAGGGGAGAGATGCTCTGGGACCGGGGTGGGAGGACACGTGGGGGGGCTGGGGCCCGCGCCAGTTCCAAATATTGATGGAGCATGGGCACCACGAGCCCGTACAACTGGCTAGCCGGCTCTCTCTCTTTCAGAGGGGGCGGGGGAGTGCCAGCTCCTCGCGGAACCCCTAGTTTTGCTTCGCGGAGCACCAATTGGGAAACACTGAGGGTATGTCTACACTAGAAAGTTAGTTCGAACTAACGGACGTTAGTTCGAACTAACTTTCCTATGCGCTACACTAGCGCTCCGCTAGTTCGAATTTGAATCGAACTAGCGGAGCGCTTAGTTCGAACTAGGTAAACCTCATTTTACGAGGACTAACGCCTAGTTCGAACTAGCTAGTTCGAACTAAGGGCTGTGTAGCCCTTTAGTTCGAACTAGTGGGAGGCTAGCCCTCCCCAGGTTTCCCTGGTGGCCACTCTGGCCAACACCAGGGAAACTCTATGCCCCCCTCCCGGCCCCGGACCCCTTAAAGGGGCACGGGCTGGCTACGGTGCCCGTGCCAGGTGCAAGCCTGCCAGCACCCAGCTAGCAGACCCTGCACCTGGCACGGCACAGAGCCACCCACCCGATGCCCCCCAGCCCACCCCCTCTTGCCGGGACCAGGCTGGCGGCTCCCGGGAGCTTGCCCTGGACCGCAAGAGGCGGGCACCTTCCTGGGCTAGTGCGGACATCGTGGACCTCGTCCACGATCTCCGCACTAGGCACAGGAAAGTGGCCGTCTAGGGCAGGAGAGCTGCCAGCCTGGCCACCCAGGACCAGGTGTGCATGAAAATCAAGGGGGTCCACTGAGACCCCCGACACTGAGCCCTGAGCTTACAATGGCCGTCCTGGGTCAGACCAAAGGTCCATCTAGCCCAGTAGCCTGTCTGCCAACAGCGGCCAACCCTAGGGACCCTGGAGGGGATGGACCGAAGACAATGACCAAGCCATTTGTCTCGTGCCATCCCTCTCCAGCCTTCCACAAACTTTGGGCAGGGACACCACTCCTACCCTCTGGCTAATAGGACTCCATGGACCCAACCTCCATCACTTTATCTCACTTCCCTTTAAACTCTGTTCTAGTTGTAGCCTTCACAGCCTCCTGCAGCAAGGAGTTCCACAGGTTAACTATTTGCTTTGTCAAGAACAACTTTCTCTTACTAGTTTCAAGCCTGCTACCCATTCCTTTCCTTTGGTGTCCTCTAGTCCTTCTTTATGGGAACTCAGGAAGAACTTTTCTGAATGCACCCTCTCCACCCAACCCCTGCTTTTAGAGACCTCTATCCTGTCCCCCCTCCGTCTCCTCTTTTCTAAGCTGAACAGTCCCAGTCTCTGTAGCCTCTCTTCATCTGGGACCTGTTCCCAACCCCTGATCATGTTAGTTGCCCTCCCCTCTCCCAGCCTTTCTCTTCCCCTCTCCCACCTCCTTTTCCCAGTCTCCCCCAGTTTTTTTCAATAAAGACAGAGTCAATGTTGGAAGAAACGTTATCTTTATTTTGTACATCAATAAGAAGGGGGGCTAGGGAAGGGCAAGTGGAAGGAGGTGAGGGAGGAATGGGGTACGAGCCCCCGATGGGGAGGACTGGGCTGGCTCTGCGGGCTTCTGGGGGTGGAAGCTCTCCTGCAGCCCCCCAATTACTCCCTCTCCCCAGATGGCAGCCTGCGGCAAGTGCAGCCGGGCTGATGGCCGAGTGGTGTGATGTGCCCAGTGTGGGCACTCAGGGCACTCCAAGCCAGAACTTCTTTGCAAGCGGGGCACCCCTTAGAACTGTGTGTCCGGGGTGGGGGTCGGGACCCTTTAAGCGCAGCCCTCGGCTAGCCTGAGACAGTATCTCCATGCTCTAAGTCCTCCTTTTATGCCCTGCCGGCACTGCTTCCGGCCATCCTTAAGCCCTGTTCAGAGTCCACTCAATGTGGACTTACTAGTTCGAACTAGCAAAACGCTAATTCGAACTAGTTTTTAGTTCTAGATGCGTTAGTTCGAACTAGCTTAGTTCGAATTAACTAATTCGAACTAAGTTAGTTCGAACTAGCGCTGTAGTGTAGACGTACCCAGAGTTAGCATCACCTTAGAGCATTAAACTTCTTTCTCTAGCCTGGCGCCTCTGCCTCTGGTAGGCAGTACTGGGGTTCACTGTGGGAAGACAGCAGAGGAGGAAAGAAGATAATGGGCTCATGCTGAAGTTTAAAGCTGGTTCTAAGGCAAACCTGTATCCAGGCATCAGAACATTTCTTGCATAGCTAGAGGGGGTGGAGCACTGACAAGACACCAGTTAGGAGGCGCAGTGGATGTGAATCACACGTGTATGTATTCTTGTGTGCAGAGATGATTTTTATGTGCAGGACAACAGTGCACAATTCATAAGGAGTGGACTCATGCCAAGCCAGTCTCTTTCAGGCTATTGCCACAGAATACAGTTTTATTGGTTAAACAGAAACTTGGGCAATACAGTAAAATAAAGTAGTGCCTCTGCCCAGTATGGACTGCAGCTCCCAGAGTGTTTTCCTGCACTTTTCCCAGTCCCCTTGCCTTGACCCAATGACCAGCTTACCAGCTCCCTCCAATTCACCTACTCAGCTGAGCTCTTGTTGGCCTTCATAAGGATGCAGATGCTCTTGAAGCTGTCCACTGGTTCCTAGCCTGGGAGGCAGCTAGTTAGTTTCCTTTTGGAAGGACCTCTCCCCCTCTGACATATCTTGCCCAGAGAGCCTTGCTGGGTCCCAAGATAAGCCCTATTGTCAATACCCTTACCCGGAGTTCAGTCTCTTCTTTTTAAAGCAGACATCTCAGCTTTCAGAGTCGCTAACATCTCATGCTTTTCCACCAGGCTCTGACTCTGCAGGAGGATTTCAGTGCCCAATTTCATCAGCTTCTCCTCCTGAAGCAAGCACTGGTGCTGCTCACCATTCTCTTCTTTTACTCCAAAGCAGACTAGCTCCTCCTCTCTTTATGGCTCTGGTTGAAACCTTATCCCTCGAGGAGCACATTTCTTCCAGCTCGTGCAAGCACTCTGCCATCTGAGTTGGTAGCCTGCTAAGTTCTGCAAAGACTTCAGCTCTATTCTTGTCAGCCACAGAAACCTTCCCCAGATTTCTCTCATTTACTCTTAAATTGGTTTTCTCATTGACTGGCCAGACCTCTGCTGTCACTGTCACATCTACTCCACACACTACCTCCAAGTGTGTGCTGGCTTATAGATCTAGTCCTCTGCATCCCTGTCTCTTCCTCCTTCACTTCAGATGCCTGGGGCTGACGTGGTTCGGTTAATAACCTGTGCTTTTCTCCCCCTTTTACTCAGCCCCGAGGACTGTTTCTCTTGGTGCACAGACCCTGTTTTTCTCAGGGCCATCACTCACTCCTGACGTCCCAGTTCTCTACTGTGGCCTGATTCCCTTGCTCACAGCCTAGGAGAGAAGCTATTGGTAGGGGATTCCAGCCTACCCTCTTGGGTGAAACAGCACCCCATTACTGAGCACTTCTTTTTTAGATCTGCCCTGCTTTCTCCCATGACAAATACACTCCTGGCTTCCCTGCGACCCCCAAGGGAACTTTTCACTAGGTCGCTGGTCGCTCTTCCGGAACCCACTGGTTTGACTTAACAAGGACATTCTCTCCTGCAGGGGTCTCCCCAGGTCAAGGCAGTGTGTCGTCTTGCCTTCCCAAGTGGGACCCTCCTGGTCTGGCATGCTGCCCAGCTCCCTTCGTGTCCACCCTCTCTCCACTGCCTCACCCATGGACGATGGTCAGAAACACCTTGCCCAGCTTTGAGTTCCTACAGGGGGATGTTATAGGGTGGTCCCCTGGGAATCTCTCTTGCCTTAGCTACAAACCATGCTCAGACCACCTTCACTAGCACAGTGCTTTATGATTACCTTCTATCAGGCCTCTGCCTATAGTGGTGTTTACTGTACACAAGCTCTAGTCAGCTGCTGTCTCCTGGGGAAATGGAGCAGCACTAACAGCAACCAGCTCTGCACCTCCCCTTCCCAGAGCTTCTTTCCTTTCTCTTGTTCTGCTCCCGTCTGCAAGGTTCACTTCTCTATTTAATTAGCTCTTCAGTGATGGTCCCTACCCGTTAATGGGTCTTCCACTTTGCTCCCAATTAACTTGTACTGGTGGGGATTTGAGTGCCAGGCTGTTGAGTCAGCTACTGACTCAGAATTCTGCTCAAATTGTTGCAAGTCCACCAGGTTCTGTCAATGGAATTCATCTCTGGACACAACCAACAGGTAGGGAGGTTTTGCAACCCGTGTTCCCTGTAAGCTCAGTGCTTGGGCGGCCACTCAGGAGAGATTCCAGTGCTGCCCAGCTGATTAGTAGAGCCCTCACCGATTAGTTTTGTGTTTCTATTGGTGGTGCACATACACATGCTTTTGTGCACATAGAAAAAATTATTCTGCACGTGGGTGGAAAAAATCTCCACATGGACGGAAAAGATTAGAGGGAATATTGCCTACAACTGTTGTGCTGTCCCACCATAGGCTCAGGGTACTCAAATGACTTGCTCTGTTGCAGAGTTATAGGGAAGCAGGAGGGATGCAGCCATTAATGGGAATCTTTCTTTGTGTCCCTATGTTCCTGCAGTACCAGGGTCAAGTCAATCTCCATGTGTTTGAAGACTGGTGCGGCAGCTCCATTGAGCAGCTCAGAAGGAACCTCCACTTCCCACTGTACCCTCACGTGAGTATATGCCAACAGCCTATCCTCTTCCCTGCACAGTGCAGCATCAAAACTCCACACTGCTGGACCCTATTCCTCTTCTTTCCTTTTAACTGTACCCACCTCTCCTCTCCCTTCCCCAGGCCCACCTTTTACTACTCCTCCCATTCCATACTGCACCCTCTCCGGCTAGTCCCATCCCCTCAGTTCCATCTCCTCCTCCCTTCATCCTCTTCCCTGCATCTGCCCCATGTCTCACCTTCTCTCCCATTCCTTCTATCAGTCCCCTCCCCTCCTATACTGATACTTCCCGTTCCCCTCCCTATTTCATTCTTTTTTTGTTTCTTCCACCTTCAGATACGAACCACATTGAAGAAACTGGCAGTATCACCAAAATGGACAAACTATGGGCTCCGTCTGTTCGGCTATCTGCACCCTTTCACTAATGGTGAGGAGGTGCCATGGCAAATCAGGATTGTCATGCTGCCCCGGCCCCTGCTTGAGACCAAACAGAAATGCTCTTGTGGGCAATTCTAGCTTGATGTCTCTCTAGCTAGGAGCCCAGACATATTGTCTAGCTGTGACTCCAACTGAGGGTGGTTGGCATGGATCATATGGGCACACTCCTCATGGGCAGGGAGAACACAGATATGTAATTTCTGAGCAAACAATATATTCCTGCATGCCCAACACTGATTCACATACACACACGTGCAGCCAGGCATGCTTCCCATGTGTACCTAGCTGTCCACACACACAACCTACCAGCATTTGCACACACATGTACACATGCCCATACTCTCTTGTGTGTGCATATATGATTCCATGCAGCCACCTCTATCCTTAGAGGCACGTGTGTGTGTGTGCGCGCACATACACACACGTCATGTCCCTGTCAGCATCCATACAACCTGTGCCCCTTCCACCCTCCCCGTTGCTAGCCATCCATCCATCCACATGCATCTGTCTGTTGCTCCTGGGGGCATTCTGCACCAATCAACAAACAACAATCATACATAATTTTGTGCACAATATTTTAAAATTCTAAAAAAATCTGCAAATTTTATTCGTCAAAATAACACTTCATTATCATACCAGTTTCAATTATTATTTCAAAAATAGTGACTAGGAAGTATGTGTATAATAATATCAACACACAAACACCCCCCCCCCAGGAGATGAGAGTTAAAGAAACCCCTGTGACAATCCAGTTCCTGTTTCTCTGCCCACTTCCCTGCCCCAGAGCCCAGCAAGGGAGCCAAACACCACAATCCCTCCCTCCTCAAGCCCACCTGCTCTCCCCAGCCTATGCAGCCAAAACCCCTGTCCCCAGAACCCAACCATGGGGCCCCCAAACCTGGAGACCCTCCAACCCAGACACCTGTCCCCCTCGCCTCTCCAGAGCTCAGGATTCCAGAGGGAGAACAGCTTGATGAGACTCGGGTGGTTGCATGGAGTTTCTTGTGAGCCACCCTCATTCTCTCAGGTCATGCTGGGCAGTGCAGCTGCCAGGAACTATGGATGTAAAGGGGCAACCAGTTAACCAGTTACCTGGTAAGCATAATTTACCCGTGCTGCGCCCTGGGCCAGTTAACTTGTTAAACATATAGCTCCCTCTGTCTGCCTCCAGCAGTGTCTCTTTTTGTGCAAACTGTGGTCTGCAGAGTCCAGTGTCTTCTAGTGGCAGCTAGCAGCTCTGTAACCATTTCTGTGAGGGGAAAAGAAAATTCTGCACACACGTTAATTTCTGCAAAACTCTGCATGGCACAGTGGCATAAAATTCCCCTAGGAGTAGTCTATTCACAATCTCCTTCTAAGCACCCATTCCCATCCCTGTGAGCGTGAACGTGCCACCCTTCAGCCCCTATAAACTGCCCCACCTATGCATCTTGGTGAGCATCCCAAAGCCTCACACATAAGCCCACACAACTGTGCCCGCCTCTGTGCTTCCCTGGGCACATTCCCAGATGCAAACACACACTCTTTCCCGTTTGTAAGCAGAAAAGAAGCTGAGGAGAATCTGTGTGAACTTCTTAGCTTCCCCCTCTGTTAGATTTCAGCCAAACTCAGCACAGCTGAGGGGAAATAAGTTACCTAGAGGGTAAGAAACCAAACTTCATTTTGTTGCAGCAGGAAGATATTTAAAAGTATTCACTGAATTTTAGTTCTGAAGGTTTCCCAGAGAACAGAGAGAGGAGAAGGGGTAGTAGAGCAGAGGACAGGTGCTGTTTCGGAGGGGTCAGGCGACCCCTCTCTAGCAGTGGAACTTTTTCTGTCTGTGTGTAGACCCTGTTAATGCAGAGCACCACCTAATCTCAGAAATCTCTTGGCAGGGGACTTCGAGTTTGCTATTGCTGCAGATGACAATGCTGAGTTCTGGTTGAGTCCAAATGAAAAGACCTCTGGTCTCCAGCTGCTGGCCAGTGTAGGCAAGGTACAGCACATGCTGCATGGCTGTTTTAGTCAAGGCTCTAATATGTCTGGAGGGATGAAAATCCTTCTGGTTTACATTGTATTTCAGGAGGAAGAAATGGTGGCTGGAATAGCCAAGCCGGCATCTTGATCAGACTGTGCGAGATCCCCGCAAATGGAGGACTTGCACCACCTGGCATATTCTTGGGCAGCTTGATTTATTCCCAAGCTGCTGGAGTCCTGGGCTGTAATCAACAGACATGGCTGAGTTTCCGGCTTCTACAGCTCATGGACAGATTTCCCAGAAGAATGGGTGTTATCCCCACCGCTGGACAGTAACTATGGAACTTAGGTGAAGAAGTGAATTGTAACCTGGGCATTTTCTGTCTTCTCACAGACTGGCAAGGAGTGGACAGCACCAGGGGAATTTGGGAAATTCCGAAGCCAGCAATCAAGGCCTGTGAGGTGAGTGATCAGAAACAGCTGGGAGTTATAGAAACATAGAATCCTAGGCCTGGAAGAGACCTCAGGAGGTCATCGAGTCCAGCCCCCTGCCCAAGGCAGGACCAATCCCAACTAAATCATCCCAGCCAGGGCTTTGTCAAGCCGAGACTTAAAAACCTGTAGGGATGGGGATTCCACACCTCCCTAGGTAAGCCATTCCAGTGCTTCACCACCCTCCTAGGGAAATAGTTTTTCCTAATATCCAACCTAGACCTCCCCCACTATAATTTGAGACCATTGTTCCTTGTTCTGCCATTTGTCACTACTGAGAACAGCTTCTCTCCAGTTCCCCTTGTGCTCAGAGAAATAATCTGGATTTAGTCCCAAGTATACCCACTCTGCAGTTTGCATTTATTGGTGTCTGAAATTACAAAGGTTTTCATTTACCATCTTCTGTTTTTATATGCTGGATTTGGTTTTCACTGAGGGTATGTCTACACTTGCACCCTCTTTCGATAGAGGGATGCAAATGAAGACATTCGAAATTGCAAATGAAGCCAGGATTTAAATATCCCATCCTTCATTTGCATAATCGCTTTATGGCGCTATTTCGAAATACAAAACGTGGTGTAGATGTGGTTATTTTGGAAGAACACCCTTCTTCCGAAATAACCCTTATTCCTCATAAAATGAGGTTTAACAGTTATTTCGGAAGAAGGGTGTTCTCCTGAAATAACCGCATCTACACCGCATTTTGTATTTCAAAAAAGCGCCATAACGCAATTATGCAAATGAAGCACAGGATATTTAAATCTCGGCTTAATTTGCAATTTCGAATGTCTTCATTTGCACCCCCCTATTGAAAGAGGGTGCAAGTGTAGTCATACACACACACACACACACACACACACACACACATACACATACACACACACACACACACACACATCTGATTGGTCAGCTTAGTAGCATGGGGGTTTCAAAACTGAAAATTTTATTTTCAAAATGGGCCTTTTCCCCCTTTCTTTAATTTCCTATTAGCAGAGTGTGGCTTCAGAGCTAGGATCCTTATCTGTAAGGGCTTGTCTTCACTAGCAATTAAATGTACTTAATTAATTGCTCGCATTAACTTGCTTCCTATCCAGACATAACCACCCAGTTCTTCTTCCAGGGGATTCCCCTATGTGTGCTCCACCTTAGATGTCTGGGGTGCTGCTGCGCACCTGGTTGGAGATGTTTGGTTGCAGTGCCCTATGGTAGGCTGCGCGCGCTGACCAGATGGCACACACAGTGCCGCTACTAGGCGTTCGCAGCAACTGTCCCTTCAGTTCCTTCTCTGCCGCCAGTCAGAACCACAGTTGCTCTCCAGCTTTTTGCTAAAATCTTCATCGTTCATTGTTGTAGGTAGTGTAGTAGAGTACAGTTTTTCACAGTTTTCAATCATTAAAAATAGTTATCGTTGAGCGGTGAGTTTCTCTTTGCTATTGTGGCTGTTTGACAATATTTCCTTCCCGGGATGCCAGGTTCCCCAAGCTTTAAACGCTGCCTGTCCTGCAGGCTCTTAATCCCTGTCTCCAACAGGCATTCACACTGTGTTCAGTGCCTGGGACAGGCACATGCCACCGCCCAGTGCCAGCACTTCAGATAGCTAATGGGCTGCATGCGCAAGGCTACAACTAAAACTTCTTTCCTTCAAAAACACTGGCCTCACCTCCAGAGCTCTGCACTCCATTCCGCCTCATCAGCCCTCTCTGCTGGCCATGTCTGAGAAGGCTGCTCCTTTAGGCTCCGGTACCAGGGTCTCTTTCTCTGACCAGGAAAAGATCCCTTTCTTTAAATAAAGGTGACTCCCCTTCAAAAAAACAGAGGCAAACACACAAGATACCCCCTGCACCGACCTCGACTCAGGTACCGGACAGAAAGGTACCAAGACTGTCAGAGACCGACGGTTCCCAAGGCTCCAAGGACCTTACTAAAGTGGGCACCAAGGCACCAGAGAAGCCCGACTCAAAATCGGCGCCACCGGCACCATTCAATTCAGCCTCGGTATCGACAAAGGCAAAAGCCAAATCAGCACCTTTGGAGGCACTGCCAGCACCAAAGACACCTAGGTCCCACTCGGCACTGTCAGCACCTGTGCCACCCCTGGCACCGAAGAGGCACAATCATGTGGCACCAGCGACTGCACATGCAGCACCGTTGGCACTGCAACTAGTGGTTGTACCCCCCTCGACACTGCCTTCAGCACTGGTGACCCTAGCACCGCAGCCTTTCACTATGGCAGAGGAATCTAGAGTAACATCCATGCCGACAACCCTGCTATTTGGCACCGACGGTACGCCCTCATCTTGCAGGTTCACTCTCTCTACTCTTGAGTGATGAAGACGAGGAGACCCTGCTGATGGCCCTGCAATGCCTTCCCACGATCCCCCAGGATTCCTATCCAGTGGCCTATCTTGCCATTGATTTATTCTCTGTTCCCAGAGAGAAGTCATTGACTACCGTATAAAAGATTACTCAATGTCCTGTTTCCTAGTCATGTGTGACTTCCAATGCAAGCAACTTCAATCTCTCTAAAGTGTCCACTGAATAGGGGTATGTCTACACTACCCTCCTAATTCGCACTAGGAGGGTAATGTAGGCATACCGCACTTGCAAATGAAGCCCGGGATTTGAATTTCCCGGGCTTCATTTGCATAAGCCGGGCGCCGTCATTTTTAAATCCCGGCTAGTTCGAACCCCGTGCCGCGCGGCTACACGCGGCACGGAGTAGCTAGTTCGGATTAGGCTTCTAATCCGAACTAGCTATACACCTCGTGGAATGAGGAGTACAGCTAGTTCGGATTAGGAAGCCTAATCCGAACTAGCTACTCCGTGCCGCGTGTAGCCGCGCGGCACGGGGTTCGAACTAGCCGGGATTTAAAAATGGCGGCGCCCGGCTTATGCAAATGAAGCCCGGGAAATTCAAATCCCGGGTTTCATTTGCAAGTGCGGTATGCCTACATTACCCCGCTAGTTCGAACTAGTGGGGTAGTGTAGACATACCCTAGATGGTCTGAGCATGCCACCAGCTGGCCAGAGGCTTAACTGTGAGGCATTCATGGAATTTTGATGCAAGGCTCAACTAAAATGCAAAGCTCTACTCTGGCTGAGATGAGAATCCACCACACTGAGCCACAGTGCTGGGAGAGCCAGGGGCTTATGATGGTCTACCAAAAGGCCAAGGCCAATAATTCGAGATCTGGTAAACTCTAATGTGCCCGAGAATCTCTTCACTCTGGGCATTCATGACACTGGCCAATAACAAATTGCGTAGACTCCTGCAGGCTGGAAAACAATGTTGCTAGCTCTTGCAATATTATTGCAAGTCTCATGGTATTCAATAGTTTACTGATGGCATCAGCTTTTGGAGATAAGCAGCTATATGAGAGTTGCAACTTTCCTTTAAAAAAAAGTAAGATTCTAGCCTTCATAACTGTGGACAAAAGCTTGAAAATGTGATTTGTTTGAACCCATGTATTTTAAGGGCTCAGAAACCAGAAGGGAAATACAAATAATATTTATCTATAATGTCATGATTTTTTAATATTTTAAGGTGGCAATATTGGGAAAGAGACTTGAAAGTAGGGAAACTTCCAAATTAGAAAGGTACTGGACTCCCTACGGAGTACATTAAAATGGTGACAGTATGCCCCCTGGTGGATATCACACAGATTTCTCTAGAGAACTATAATTTTGGTAGGAGGAAAAGGCTGTTTCTCCTAAGAAACAAACACACACACAAAAAAAAAAAAATCCAACAGTCACCTCCAGACAAAAGAGAGAGAGCCCATACAATACTTCCCAGATTCTTTACAATATTCTACTTAGCAACTAGCCATGTTTCCCAAGGGGGGGACTAAAATTCTGGTGTCCAGAAGCATTAGCTGGAGGTAGAGGTTCACCTTGCACCCTTTGAGTGCCACATGCAGAATCATGAGTATGCCCTGCCTGCAACATATGAGCATCCTCTGGAGATCTCACATCCCACAACTGACCAGGCCCAACCTTGCTTAGTTTGAAAGCAGGATAGGTTGCAGCCGAAGGTGTGGTATGGTTGTGCCATAGTCCTTGAATGAGAGGAATGAAGCAAGCAAATGCCACTGAACGTTCCCAATGATACACACGAGTTTCTCTTTTTTGCAGATTATCAGCAGCAGGCAAGTACTACTTTGAGGTACTGCACAAACAGGATGACAAAGGAACAGACCATGTGGAAGTGGCAGTAAGTGCCCCCATGCAGCCGGTTTCATATGCACTGATGGAGCTTGAGAGTAAGATTAGTGATAACTTCCCTCCCTGCCCACTTCCCCACTCTGCCCAGGATGCCCCTGTTCCCATCTTGGAACCTTTTCAGTAAGGGACAGTCCTGTTTGCATCCTGGCCCCTTATCTCATTCTGCCTGGGATAGTCCCACTCAGTTCCCGACCTCTCCCATCTCTTCCCCGGGCTCCATCCTTTCCCTTTTCACCCACTAGTCATGGGGAATTTTGCTCCTTTTCCCTTCCCTTCCCTGTTTGATGTTCTGTATTGATTTGGGGAAGGAGGCTTCTCAGCGGCCCCATATGGTTCTAGACAGATGTGCTCTCTTCTTTTTCCTGCTGGATGGATTAATTCAATAAATGCTTCATGCTCATCTCTTTTTCTATTCCAGTGGAGGCTGAGTGACCCAGAAACTAAATTCACAGTCATAGACTCCCAGTTCCTCTCCCTTTTCGCTAGTAAGTATCTCCTCCTCAGGCTTAGTGCCTCACAGACTTGTCTATGTATCTCATTGTTCATTCCAAGGCGCCACAGATGTTTCACAACTGATTGCAGCCCATCCAGGCACATGGAAATAACATACTGGGAATGCAGCATGTTAGAAGGGGCAGAGGGAGGTTTAACAGGGTAGGGGTCAGAAGATGTGATCTGGCCAAGTTTTGGGGCAGGGGAAAATTGGGAGTTTCACAGAGCAGGATCTCAATGCGTTTCAGAGAGATTTGGAGTCCATTGCAGGGGAGAAGAGATGGGATCTGGAGAGACTGAGAGCGCCAGCATGGAACAGAGAAACTGTTCCAGCTGGTGGTAGTAGTACAGGAGAAAGATCTACTGCCTGCTGTGCAGAGACTGGGCAGCTAGGAGGGCAGCAGAATGAAACCTGGAATATGGGAGCCAAGGGAACATGCTAGAAGATGGACAGGAATGAAGCCAGCAAAAGGAGGAGGAGGGATCTGTGAAGGATTTCTTAAAGCTAAAGGGGAGTTCTTGTGCTGGATGTTGAATGAAAGGGAAGCCACCCACGTTATCTGAGGATGCAATTACAACCTTGAGCCCCTCAAGTTCATTCAAAATGCTGCTGGGATCATCTTCCTGGCTTGTTTCTCTGTCCATGTCACCTTCCCCTGTTAAGTCCTTCCATGGGCTCTCCTTTCTCCATGACATCAGACACAAGTTTTTTGTCTTTACCTTTATGTCCCTTCACAGTTTTGCTTAGCCCTACCTACCATCTATAGTATCAACCCCACATTCATTCTGCCAGCATTCTCAGCCTTTATTGATCATCCATATCAGCTTCGCTCTCAAACACGTCTGGGCTTTCTCCCAGGTCACCCTGTATGCATGGGAAAACTCCCTCATATAATCCATACAGCCACTACCATCTCTTTCTTCAAACCCCACTTTGAAAACCACCTCTGCTATTCTGGTCTC
Organism: Pelodiscus sinensis; assembly: GCF_052426305.1. Lineage (NCBI taxonomy): Eukaryota > Metazoa > Chordata > Testudines > Trionychidae > Pelodiscus > Pelodiscus sinensis. The sequence goes on from NC_143052.1 coordinate 109,729,300, forward strand.
TTCTAGATTTTGAGCTTTCCAGGAAAATGTTCATATAGTGTTTGGCACAGTGAGGATCTGACCCTGACTGGGGGTTTTTGGACAGGACCATAAAATAACTCGTTTCTGAGAACGAGATTCCAAATTGAGTTTGGAGAGAGGGTGCTGGAGTTGTCCTCAAAGAGTGAGGAACCATTCTAGAAGGGATGAAATGATGGATTGTTCCTTGCTCCCTCTCCCCTTTTCTCTGTTTTCTAGATGAGACTCTCTTAAAGATGGATGAGGTTGGTCATATCCCACAGACACTGGCCAGCCATACAAGCCCACCCACAGCCAACCTGGGCAACATGGAACACCCAGCTGACATGCTGAAGTCTGATCCTCGGGACACTATTTATAAAGGTGAGACACCACCAAACAATCGCAGCTCATCACATCACATCACATCAACCAGGGCAAATGAGGAAGGTGGATTTTCGTAAGTTGTTTTCCCCAAATTGGGATAAGGAAATAGGTGCTCCACACTCTGCCCTGTCAGCTCTCTCAGGTGTGCTGAAATATCACATACGGAGGATAAATTATAAATGTGAGAGGTTAGTGTAGTGAGATGTCCCCAGGAAATGGAATGTTTAATGCAGCTGACATCACTGTGATGGCAAATTGGTACATGTTAATAGGGAATGGCCATGGTGGGGGCTGTCCTGTTGTGTGTCAATTTAGGGTGGCTTTGGTTTGGTGCATTTCCCATGTAACTGTTCTCTTTGTGTCTGTCTGTCTATGCTTCTCAGTGCCTTTGATTAGTAAGTCACGCCTGCGCAGAACCCTACCCGACTGCCCTTACAAGCCCAGTTATCTAGTGAATGGATTCCCACTGCAGCGCTATCAGGGACTCCAGTTCGTAAGTCTCATTCCTAAAACAAATGTTTGCTTAGCTCAGCCCTCTGGCAGGAAAACATGTACATTCTGTAGAACATAGAAAATAGCCTGCTTGTGGGAAGGATTTCTTTTCATAATGTGTGGAATAGCCCAAGAGCTGATGCCTGCAAGAGGGTTTGGGTGTCGCTTCCATGGTCCATAGAACAGCCCAACGTCTGTTTCCCTGTTTCCTAATTCAAGCAAGCCATTACTCAGCTGGATACACGCAGCAAGGTGCAAATGACGGGATTGAAAGACATGTTCCCCAGAATGGGTTCTGAAGCCTTACAATAAACAGAACTATACTCAGACCTCAGCTCTAGGCAGTGCTGAACATTGGAAAAATTTGGATGAATTTCTGAACTTTGCAACTCACCCCTGTATTTTATATGGGGCCCTATCAAAACTCTAGATCCAAACATCTCTAGGAAAGATTGCATTAAACACTGAAGCTCATGTGCATCTATAGCGGTAATTTTTTGTGCATGTTTTTTTTCCCCCTCTTTCCAGGTTCATTTGTCCTTTGTTTATCCAAATGATTACAGCCGCTTGAGCCACATGGAGACAGACAACAAATGCTTCTACCAGGAGAGCCCCTATTACCTGGAGAGGTAAAACAATCCTCCCATGTCACAGTCCGGGACTGGTTGGCGAGGCAACTGCCTTGGCATGTATCTGAAACTCTAGGATTTAATCACTGGAGGGAGAACAGGGAAGTATAAGGCTTTGGACTGGAGTAGAACTTGACGTGCTAATTTGTAGAATTCTCTTGTTAAACACCCAGAAGTTAATGGGAACTGGGCATTCCAGTTTGGTGCTTAAACCCTTCAGATAGCCAAGGTACTTTTTCAAATAAAAATTTTTAACTCCTAAAGGAAAACTGCGCCCTCCTCCCCCCCGAAGATAATGTGCTTATGGAAAATAAATCCTGTCAAATAACTGGTGTCTCATGTTGATGAGATTGATTGATTGATTAAAGTAATAGTAATTTTGATTGATTAAAGTAATAATATTGTCTTACAGACTTTCTGAAAGACATTTGATTCAGTATTACATCACATTTGGATTAAAAAACTTTCAGTGATATCAAATTAACATGGCATATGTTAAATTTGATGTCTCAAAATGTAATTGGTAATAGGGAATCATCATCCAATGGATGTATTTTCAGTGGGTTCCCACAGCAACCAGTTCTTGGCCCTTTGCCATTTATAATTCTTATCAATGACCTGGAAGGAAATATAAAATCACGTCTGATAAAATTTGCACAAAAATAATGATAAATAATGAAGAGGGCAAGTCACTCATTCAGAGCAATCTGGTTTGGTGAAACTGGGCAGAAGCAAAGAATATGCATTTTAATATGGTTAAATATAAATGTATTATCTAGAAGAATGCAGGCCATTCTTATTGAATAAAGGACTCTGTCCTGGGAAGTAGGGACCCAGAAAAAGATTTGGGGATCATGGGTGATAATCAGCTGAACATGAGCTCCCAGTGAGATGCTGTAGCCAAAAGAGCTAATGAGACCCCTTTGTGCATAAACGGAAATTTCATGTAGGAATAATGAGCTTATTTTACCTCTGTATTTAACACTGGGGCAACACATGCTCAAATCTGCCCCTGTTTCTGGTGCCACCATTTAAAAAAGGTTGTTGATGAAACCAGAGAAGGTACAAAGAAGAACCATGAGAATGATTAAAGCAGTGGTCCCCAACCTTTTTGTGGCCAATATCACATTCATGTTTTCAGAAGAGTGTGGCGGGCGCCAACAAAAAAAGGCGTCAAATGTGAAATTGAAGGCTATTTTCATATTAAAAGTGAATTGGGTAAATTTGATAGAAACTTAATTTAATTGGATAATATTTTAATTCTATTGTAATTCATTTTTAAACAAAATTCTGCATTAATAAAAAGGGGGGATGTCCAAATGTTGAGCAAAAAAAGCACCCCTCCCCTCCCCCCAAAAAATCATGGCACCTTTAAATTTCACATTCCCTTCCACATGGCAAGGGAAGAATGTCCCAAGTGGCTTTCCAGCTGAGAAACTGAAAATACCAGACATTTTACTGAGGGGGGGGGGGATCAGGCCAGGGGTTTGGATTGTGCCTTAGGGCAGGGGATTGGGTGCAGGGTCTGGGAGGAGAGTTCTGTGGGTGAAGATATCGGAGTGGGAGTAGATGGGGGGCCAGACACTTACCAGCGAGACGCGCTGCTCTCCTGTTTCTCCCACAAGACCTGCCTGGCCATGTGCTTGGGGATTGGTAGGTTCCTGCAGCTGCTATTGTCCAGGTCCGTCCAATGGGCTTGTGCGGGGTCAGTGGGGTGGTGGAAGCGGCCATGAGGGACCCTCCCCTGCCGTCTCGCAGCTCCTGCACCACAAAGGGCCCCGCCACGGCTGTTTTGCGTTGGGGGAGAGGGGCTGTTGCTGCCTCGCAGCCGGACCCGACCAGCGTGGGGTTGCTTTGGCTACTGAAGCGCCTGCGTGGGCGGTCTGCTGCGGTGGGGGCGGGGCTCAAGCCTCCAAAGCGCCGTGTCGGGCTCCCTCGTGGGCCCCAGGCTGCCGACCCTGCGCTAAGCAGAGGTGAATGTGAGTAGTTTTAAAACGCCGGTGCGGGCGCACATAAATGCCCCCGTGAAAACATGCCTTTTATAGTGATAAACTGAGAGGGCTCAATCCATTTAACCTCCTCTTTGTTAAGATAAGGATGACTTGATTAGTATGTTAAGTGTCTATATTTAACAATGGACTCTTCAGTCTAGCAAAGACAGGTCCAACACAATCACAGAACCTGGAAGTTGAAACTAGTAAATACCGCTTACATTTTTAATGGTGAGAATAACTAACCATTGAAACAGTTTAATAAGTGTCATGGTGGCTTCTCCACTACTAACAATTTTTAAATCAAGACTGAATGATTTTTTAAAAGATCCACTGTAGGTATCCTTCTGGGGAATTTATATGGCTTGTGCTATACATGAAGTATGATTCTCAACTTTGAGAAATGTCCCCTGCTCTCAGCTGATTTTTCTGTGGGTCAGTGACCATTGACTAAAGACAAGTTCCCTGTCCTTCTCATAAATAAATACAATGCAGAAACATTTTGTGTTTGACATAGTATGTTATTTAAAAATTAAACCTGGCCAATAAACCCCCAGTTGGGGCCAAGTCCCCATTAGGCCACAACCCCTTCCCCCAGACCCTAAATCTGAGCCTGTTATACACTGGAACCCCCTGCCCTGAGCCCCTCACATACCCCAACCCGAATTCCTGCACCCTCACATCCACAAGCCTGTGGCTTGCCTAATACCCCAACACTGCCTGGCCAGGAGCCCCCTCCCCGAGCCAGTGTCCCCTTCACTTCCTCCGGCATCCAGATTTCCTCCCAGAGCTTGCACCTCTCACCCAGTCCCACACCCAAATCCCTCATTCCCACCCCAGAGCCTACACATCCTGTCTCAACCCAGAGAGGATATGGCTAGACTGCTGGAGTTTTTCAGGATTCTGGAGATATCCCAGAAACATTCTTCTGCATCCAGGGTTGCGTTTGTTCTTCCGCTTTTTTAGTGGAAGAGCAAATATGCTCTTTTGGTCACCCCTATATTCCTCTTTCCATGAAGATAAGGGGGCTTCCAAAAGAAGGGATTTTTCTGACATTTGGTGCAGTCTAGACAGGCCAAATGTTGGAAAAACCTCTTCCTACAGAAGAATTGGGGGAAAAAAGCAACAGTATAAGGATTGGGGATAGCAAGTGATGGAGAGGAGGAGAATAGAGAGGGCGGGGCTTCAAGGAAGGGGTGAGGCGGTAGATCTTGGCTTGGTCTGTCATTTAAAAAGTGATCTTGGGGGTAAAAAGGTTGGAGACCACTGCTCTGGACTATAAGATCACAATGGTCCCTTTGGGCCTTGCACATGGACTCTATGGAAACTTCTCTTTCCCTGTAGCGTTCATCTTTGGGGACTCAGGACGTGCTGCTTCATATGAATGAGAGCTCCCTTCATTCATATGGGGGCGGTGTGGGAGAAAGAAGGAGGCGGGTTATGGGGACATTGAAATAGTGGACAATAAAGATGATGACTCAAAGGTGTATGAGAGATGAGTATAGCTCAGTGGTTTGTGCATTGGCCTGCTACATCCAGGGTTATGAGTTCAATCCTTGAGGGGGGCCATGTAGAGGTCTGGGGCAAATCTGTTAGGGATGGTACTTTGTCCTGCCATAAGGGCAGGGGACTGGACTTAATGACCTCTCAAGGTCCCTTCTAGTTCTCTGAGATAATTAAAAAGAAGACAAATAGCTTGTGTTTGATACAGAGTTTAAAAGGGGACCAGTAGGTGCCAAGGATGGGGTTTGGAAAGAGAGGAATGAGATGTGGTCTTTGCAGGAGCATTTTGAATGGATTTAAGGGGCGGTAAGATGGCATTTATCATGGTATGATACTTCCAACAGAGAAACACTCCTCTGTAACTTATAGCTGTGCCTACATTTCCTTCTTACTTCTGAAGGTTTGGATTCTATAAGTATATGAACATTGACCAGCCAGAGAGAAGAAATCTGGAGTTTGGGGAGAAAACGGAGCAGACAGGTAGAGACCCTATTGTGAGAGGCAGGATGACTCTCCTGTCTTATCAATTTTTTTTAATGTCTCCTTTTCCCTGGAATGGATGGAAGATGCAGCTGACTTCATGTGCAGTGGAAAGCATGGCTCATGTGTGCCACAGAGCCATGGCCAGGTTGAGGGGGCAGGGCCATCAGACTTGCCAAGTTTTGTGAACTTGCACATGTGACATATCATGCAAATTATTTAATTATATGGCTTGCATATTTATTCATAATTTTGCACATTTCATCTTTTTAAAAAATGTAGATTTATTGCTTGTTAAAGATATCAGTGAAAGCTCAGGTTGGGGCAGCCTCCCCTGACTTATTCTCTCCCCTTGTGGTCCCTAAACCTCAGTTTCCCTCTCCCTCCTCATACAGCCTACCCAGGAGCAACATTCAGCCCCCTCCTCCCCAATCTCAGTGCTCTTCATTCAGTGTTCACCTGTGCTAGAGCAGTGTTTCTCAACCCTTTTTTTTTATAAAATAGCCTCTTTTTAAAAAAAATTATAAGTACCCCTGGTACCTAGAGTTTTCAGACACACAAAATTTGTTTTCTACCATTCCAACACATTTGTTTAAACAACTTAATCGTAGCCAGGTGAGCGATGAAATTTTTGGGTGTAAAAAGTACAAAAATAATAAAGCGCTGTAAAACTTAAAACAAAAATTCAGTTTTCCCCAAATTTCAGTTGTGTTGACGTACCGCCCCAGACTTCTCTTGAATACCACTAGTTGAGAAACACTGTGCTAGAGGGCCATAGCTGGGGGAGGGGCACGTCTACACATGCCTAATAGCTATGGCCATTGGGAAGACTGGCCCACATGTGCCAAGGATACTAGTACAAGAATTAGCGCAGCTTCCCCTCCCCAGAGCACCCTCGGAGCGTTGGAAGAGGGAATACTCACCATTCACACCATGACAGTGAATGAGAACAAGCCAAAGCAGCTTCCCTGGTGGTGGACCCATAAAGGGGCATGAACTGATGGGTTAACTCCCTTCTGCTTTTGGGTGTGGGTCAGGGCAGCGAGGGCAGCAGAGTAGGTTAGAGATGTCACTGTTATCTATGTTGCAGGCTCTGAGGAAGGGAATCCTGATGAATTTAAGTACATGGACCAGGATGCAAAGAGCACCAGTCCCCCAAGGAATCCCAGCAAGTGGGGAGCAGAGCCAGTGGGAGTTGAGGCAATCCCCAATACAATAGCAGGCTACGGAGACGTTTACAGTGACTATTCCCTCCCGGGGCGTCGGAAGCTCCTCTTGCTTGTAGATGGTAATACGGGAGAGAGACTGCAAAAGAGAGGAGCAAAAAGGCCCCGCTTTAAGCCAGCTCACAGGACTTCAGCCAACCAAAGCAGCCATCATACTGGTCTAGAAAGAAAGCTACCAAGAAGGAGGCCCTATCTAAAAATCAAGGTCAAGGACAGTTCCAGAAACCCTCCTCGTCATGTTAGGGACATCCATGGAAAGTCACTGCCCAAAAGGAGAGTGGGAGGCCAGGACCCTCCTTCTATCACAAGACCTCAAGAGCCCTGGGAACATACACCCAACAATTCCAGGGATTCTGCTGCCAGGATTCCAAGGGAAGTGGAGCCTCTTGAGAAATACCGTAATGCAACCAGCCCCAAGGACCAGCCAGCAGGCAATATACAAGCAAGGAGACAAAATCCAGTTTCTGGCAGAACAAGTAGTAGAGCTGTAAGTGCTGCCAGCCTTGGCAAGCAGACCCTTTACGAAGCCCAGTGGCTAAACCAGGTGGAGTCGTACATTGCGGAGCAGAAGGCAGCTGATGGCATTGATGTGGATTTGGCAAGAGAGCAGGTGGAGTTTCAGCCAGAGCCTGCTGAGCCAGCCGGAGAAGAGAAGGAGGAAGAAGTGGAAGGGGAAGCAGAGGGGGAGGGGGAGGAGGAGGAGAGATTTGAGTACATGCCAGCATTTGATCAGGTAGTAAACTGGGAGCAGACTTTCAGCGCAAGCAGCTTGGACTTCCACGCGCTGCGGACAGACTGGATTGACCTGAAATGCAACACATCAGGGAACCTGCTGCTGAAAGAGAGGGAGGCCCTGGAGGTCACACGCATCTTCATGAAGAAACTCAACCAGAGAAGCAAAGGGTAAGGCAAAAACTGTCTCTTGCAGCCCCAAGGTCCTCTCTCACGAGTCTCCATACCATGCTGCATAGGAGCCACAGCATGGTATAAGGAGCCAGTAGAAATTAGAGCGAAAACTCTAGAGATTGAAAATACAGCCCTAGAAAATGAACTGTGAAGGGGGAAGGGAACCTGAACACCAGAATGGACTGAGAATGGAAGAAAACGCCTTCACTGCAACTCACTAGGGTCTGTCTAACACAACTGTGTAGTGGCTGGTGTGAAATGAGTGTAGGTTTCAGTCCACTTTCCAGTGAGCATGTTCCCAGAACTTGTAAACCAGCATTGGGCATTACTCCCTCTCTCAGCTAAGCATTTAATGGACATAGGAACTGAGCTAATGTCTCCCTGCCAGTTGAGGGTTCAGACTCACCGGCTACATCTACTCATCGTCCCTCTTCCGGAAAAGCCTATGCAAACGAAGTGCAGATTAACATATTGCCATGCTTCATTTGCATAATTAACTAGGAGCCGTCTACTCCGCGCCTTTTAATGCAAAAACCCCCTCTTGTGCAAGAGCCGTTCTTCCTGAAAAATGAGGAAGAACAGCTCTTGCGCAAAAACGGCTTCTAATTAATTATGCAAATGAAGCGCAGCAATATGCTAATCTGTACTTCATCTGCATAGGTTTTTGCGGAAGAGGGAAGCTGTGTAGACGGAGCCACTGACAGGATGCAAGAAGGTTACTGCCCCTCATGCTGTGCCTCTCCAGTACTAGAAAAACTTAAACTCACTTTGAACAGTGATTTTGGCGGGATCTTTATTTCCCTTTCTTCATCAGCTTTTCTGTCTTGGTTTGGATCCCAGATCTAATCCCAAGTGACTAACCCTGAGGCCAGTCAAAATCCTAAACCTGACGTGGGTCATGGGGGGTGGTGCAGTGACGCTGTAGCCTGGGCGTGAAAGGGTTAATAGCATTCCTGGCTGAGATGCCCTGGAGAGGAGTGACTGGTGGAGGTGGGGAGGAATGTAGATCACTCTGTTGCATCCCTGCAGGAGATTCCTCCTGCAGCGCATTGTGAATGTGGAGAAGCGCCAGGACCGCCTGCGCGGCAGCCGCTACCTGCTGGAGCTGGAGCTGTTGGAAAGGGGAGGGCAGCTCGTGCGCTTTTCAGAGTATGTCTTTGCGCGGGGCTGGCCGGGCATCAGCAGCAACAAGCAGGAGGAGATGAACATGAGGAACCTGGCATGGGGCCGCCGACGTCAACTGATGGGAGTCGCGAATGAGCCGGACCTGTGCTGGCCTCTGGGCTTCTCCTGGAACCATCGTGCTGTTGTCCACTTCATAGTACCAGGTCAGGAGATCTAGGCTCTTCCAAAATAAAACATGAGTGGGGAGATTGTGGCCTGACCCTGATCCAGCCTTCGAGGGACTCTGCTGGGAACTGGTCCAGACACAGCTCTGAACACCATGTCTGTGCCAGTGTCCACACCTTGCTCCACTACCTTTTCCCTCCAAATGAAACTGCATCAGAAATAGAACTGACCAGCCGCAAGAATGCTTTGAGCTACCTGAAGTATGACTCTCAGAATAGACTAGGAATGGGCTCACCCTGCAATACCAAGATGTGAATCAAAATGGCCACCAAGCTCAGGGCATTCATATCTGGGTTTTCTGTTTGGGCCTGTCCCTAGATTGCTCCCTGGTACCAGTGTTGTCTTTAATTTTTTTTATGTCCATGTGCAGAACGAATTTTGTTATGTGCCCCAGTAGGGAGGTGGGGTGCGATAGATCACGTCCATACAGGTGCACGTAGCAAAACTCATTCTGCACATGGATGATGTATGGTGGGGATGGGGCCGAGAGGTTCAAAGTGTGGAAAGGAGCTCCAGACAGGAGCACTGGGTTGTGGTATGGGGGGGCTGAGGGCTCTGGCTGAGGGGGCTTGTTCTGGGGTGGGGCAAGGGCTGATGGGTTTGCGGCGCAGGCTGCCCCAGATGGAGAGAGCTACCTCAAGCCCCCTCTAACCACAGAAGCTTGGGGCCAGGTGAAAGGCATCTCTCCCCAGCCACAGCAGCTCCAGCAGGGTGGGCCAGGGCATGTATCCCCCAGTCACAGCAAGTCCGTGGCAGGTTGGGACCAGGGAGAGAGGTGCTAGACACGGGGCTTAATAGGTGACTGCGCAGCTTAGAGGGAAACTCCTATTTGGATCTGACTGGAGGCTGAAATCTCAGCTGTCTGCAGTCAAGGCATGAATTCAATTTTGCTTTGATTTTGTTCTCCTATCCCTGTCCCCACCATGATTAGTGAAAAACCAGGCACGCTGGGTATTGCAGTTCATTTCTGACATGGAGGAACTGTCCAGAGTTACCAAGGACCCATATTTCAATGTCATCATCGCAGACTACAGCAGTGATGACATGGATGTAGAGAAGGCTCTGAAAAGGTCCAGCTTACGCAGGTGAGCATGCCACCTATTCACACGCAAACGACACACCGGCATGCCCCTGCGAACACACATTAATCTCCCCAGCCATCTGCGTATAGAAACTCAAACACACGCACCCCTGCAGACAAAAGCCACGCACACATTCACTTTGCATCTGCATACTACATACCCTGTCACCATCTGCCTTCACACATATGCCTCTTGTACAGTCCATCTACCCTGATGCATCTCCCTTTTTGCAACTCCTGTTCAGGTTTGCGGTAAAGAGTCAAAGGCAAGTCTCCAAGTGGTAGAGAAAGGGGGAAAGCCAAGAAGGTGACAAATCAGTGATGAGTGGGACTAAAAGAAAGGAGAATTTAGAAAGCTAACTTGTGTGTCTCGCTGTCGCAATTATCTAAAGTAACCATCTGCACCACACACCGTCAGGACCTTCTCTTTTGTGTTGTAGAGTAGCATCTCTCAAACTGGGGTCCTGATGCAAAAGGAGGTCTAAAGGCTATTCTGGAGGGGTACTGGGGTTGCAAGAGCACTTGCTGGCCACGTGCCCAGCTATGAAGGCAGCGTCACTGCCACCAGCAGCACAGAAGTAGGGGTGGCAATACCATACCATGCCACCATTCTGTGCTGTTGCTGCTGCAGGCAGTGCTGCCTTCACAGTTGGGCAGGCAGAGGGCTGCTCCCCCTCCAACTTTTGGTAGTATCCTCTCTTTGGGAACTTGAAATATGGTAAGCCAGGGAGGGGGAGGGGAATGTCGCCACAGTCTGAAATATTTTCAAAGATGGGCCAGCTAAGAAAGGTTTGAGAGCCACTCTTTCCCATTAGTAGGTCTAGGCTAGGACTCCAGAATGCCAAGTAGTGCTAAACAGTCTCCCGAGGCCTGGCCTCACAAGAGACCCTATACTGTATATAGAAAGAAGCAAGGCCCCATAAGAACATAAGAATGTCTGTACTGGGTCAGACCAAATGTCCATCCAGCCTAGTATCCTGCCTGCCGACAGTGGCTAATGCCAGGTGCCCCAGAGGGACTGAACCAAACAGGGAATGATCAAGCCATCTCTCTCCTGCCATCCATCTCCACCCTCCGACAAACAGAGGCTAGGGACACCATTCCTTACCCATCCTGGCTAATAGCCATTGATGGACGTAACCTCCATGAATTCATCTAGGCTGTGTCCAGACTCAGGGGTTTTTTCGGGAAAAGTAGCCTTTTTCTGAAAAAACTTCCCCTGCGTCCAGACTCAAGCCGCGTTCTTTCGAAATTAAATCGAAAGAACGCGGCTTTTCTTTCGATGGCGGTAAACCTCATTTCACGAGGAAGAACGCCTTCTTTCGAAAGTTCCTCTTTCGAAAGAAGGCGTTCTTCAATGTAAATAGGGCTTCTTCGAAAGAGAGCATCCAGACTCACTGGATGCTTTCTTTCGAAAAAGCAAGCCGCTTTTTCGAAAGTTCAACGTGCAGTCTAGACGCTCTCTTTCGAAAGAGGCTTGCAGTCTAGACATAGCCTTAGTTCTCTCACAAACCCTGCTACAGTCCTAGCCCTCACAAGCCCCTCAGGCAAGGAGTTCCCATGTAGCCTCCTTACACAAGACTGGAATGTGAACTAACCAGGAGTTTGATTTAAAGTTGCAACTTTGTTTTTTCCCTTTTCCATCACCATGACAACTTCATCACCATAACACCATGCAGCTGCCCTTTGTTCTGGAACCAGCTAGGAGTAGTTCCACCGGATGAGACCTCAGATATGTGCCAAATCATACAACCAAAGAGTGCTTTGTGCTGGTGAAGCACTTGTGGGTGGGTTTCAAAGTACTTTTGAGATATCTATTCTGGAGTGCAGGTCTCAGTTAAACCCACATCTCTGCGGTCTAGGCCATGATTATTTCAACCACCTGTGGGGCCCTGGAAGGTGCTCACTGTGCTGCATAGGGCCCGAAGGTGAGGGTGAATGTGGATTACACTCTAATGCAATAGCATCCACCCAATTGAACATTCCCAAGAGTTGTAAGTGAGCATTGAACCAAGATGCTTCCTCCTCCACTCCCAATATCTCCCTGACTTCCTTGAGAGATTTCTAGAAACTGGGGGCAGCTGCAAGTGAGCTAACGAGCCTCACTAGAAGGCGTTGTTGTGTGGTTAAAGAACTCAACCTGTTTCCTGTCTGTCTTGCCAACAGTTATCAGTACTTGAAGCTGACAGGGAATTTTGAGCGTTCTGCAGGGCTGCAGGCTGGGATAAACCTAGTGAAGGTGAGTGCCTGATAGCTGTGGTACCCAAGCTGCAGAAAGATGTGTAGCTCCTGTACATCACCGGCACCGTGTACTCACGCGCCCCCACCTGTCATTCGGAAACCTTTGTCTTTCGGCATTGCCAGGGTCAGTGCACATGTCCCGTTCATGCTGCCTTGGCAGTGTGCCTCAGTCATGACCTGAAGGGGCCACACTGAGGAGATCAGTCTCTGTGGCCCATTCAGGTCTTAGCCTCCCACTTGGGACAACCAAACAAGGAGGGGAAACATGGTGCCAGTGGCTTCTGGGATGTGAACGCTGCCTGCAAGGAAATAGACTCTGGTAACATATTTCACACTGGTCACTGAACAGCCATTGCATGGCAACAACGTTACAAGCCTGAAGTTGGATTTGGATTTGTGACCTTGTGGTGAAAGAGACTGTTCTAATTCATTCCCAACCCCCCACCACTTGCCCACCCTACACAGGCCTGCTTTAATCCAGTCTTTATGTTTCTAAATGCATTTCCCACTTTTTTACTGATGAGAAAGCACTCCCCCCCCCCACACCCCAGCGAGGCTCTGAGTGAGATGGGGATAGACCACATCAAAGCAGGCTTGATTGCCCAGCCGCCACAGCACAGTCCAAGATCTCAGAGGAGGCTTTGGGCCCCATGTGCACTGAGGGTGAGCTGCTTGTGGCACAGGAGTCATGGAGCAGAGACTAGGGGCTTGATTCTTATTTACATGAGGGCCCCTTTAAACTGCTCTGCCAGGGCAGAAAGGCCTTGGAGTGAGTGTAAATTATATGTAGAGCAATGCAAAGGGACTCTGCTGTAAAAGAGGACGAGGCCCTATGTAACCTGGACAATTATGGGGCATCAGTTGCTGGCTGCTGGTTGGCTTTTGCCTATCTGGGCTGTGAGAGAGGTGGCTGGCATTGTAGTCTTTGGGTAGAACTAGGATCATTCAGCAGGAGACTGGAAAATCGTCCTAGTTCAACAGTGTTAACAATAGGTACAAGTGGCATAATCCAGATAGTCAAAAGTGAGAGTAGGATGTGGATGTGGCTGATAGCAGTGTCAGCCAGGGTAGTGCCCACAAACACACCCACCTTTGATAAGCTGTGCTGCCAGGTCGGTGGCAGGGGGTGAAATCTCTCTACGACTGATAACTGGGTGATTGGTTCCAGGATCCACATAGTATCATCTTCCTGTGTGATCTCCACATCCACTTCCCGGCTGGGGTCATCGACTCGATTCGGAAGCACTGCGTGGAGGGCAAGATGGCGTTTGCACCCATGGTTATGAGGTTGCAGTGCGGTGCATCTCCGCAGTGGCCTGAAGGTGAGAGGCCAGAGCTGTGTGGCTCAGGCCTGGGTGAAGGTGCTTGTAGTCTGAAATACCCTCTGGTTATGTTCCTTCACCGTTATGGGGGCCCTGCAAAATCTTGACCTTGCGGGAATTACCAGGGCCGCTAAGAGAGTGAATAAATGTTGGATAGGGTTTAACTGAGTTTAAAATCTCAATGCCAGACGCCAAAGGAATTGGTACTGTGGATGGTATCAGTGTGTTAAACAAGTAGAGCCATATAAGGCATGCGAGTGATGTACTGATGCAGGATCCCATTCAGGGGCTTTTTATACACTTGGCTTCCTCAAGAAAATCTCTCCCCTCTATCAGCTTCTGTCCCCTCCCTCCAGCACCTTCATCTGCTCTCTTCATTTCTTTCTGCTGTGGCCATAACTTGTTCCCAGGTTCATCTCCACTGGGCCCAAAGGGATTGATTGATGCAAGGGCCACTAGAGCCACTGCCTGAGGGCTTCTCACTTTGATCTGAGCTCATTGTTCTATTTTCATTGGTCAGAGAAGAAGCTCTGCTGAGAAGAGCTGAGAGACAGCAAGTCGGGGCAGCATGGCTGTGCAGGTGCACGCACTGCAGCACTGCTGCTAGGTACAGGTGGTCCTCCAAAGAGGGAGGGCGGGACTTCCTGGGATTCTATCAAAATCAGGGCAAAATTCCAGTTTCAGTATTAACTCTCAAGGGACGGGGACAGACCCTCGATGCGGGGATAAGGCAGGTGAATCAGAAAGTATGTTGCTGGTACATAAGAGGTGAGAGCATCTGTCAGATATAAAAGGATCACATGCTCTCTGCCCTGAACATTAACACCTTGTACCTTGGTACTGGATTTGTTTCCACTAGAATTGCCGGGATTAGTTTGTTTGTTCTTCCCATTCCTTTGGCTCAGGTATTGTCCCGGGGAAGTGTGGTTGTTTGTCCAAGTGTGGGAATCTCTCCTGCTTCAATCAGAAGTGATTTAGGATGCCTGCACGGCTGAGGACTTTTGGTTGTGTCTGCAGGCTATTGGGAGGTGAATGGATTTGGTCTCCTAGGCATATACAAGTCTGATCTGGATCAGATTGGAGGAATGAACACCAAAGAGTTCCGGGATCGCTGGGGAGGAGAGGACTGGGAACTTGTGGACAGGTGAGTGGAGATGTTCCATCAGCTCTGCCCTTGCAAGGGGTTCAGGAAAGCAGTCTCATGTAGTCCTGAGGTGACAGGGCAAGAGAGAGAAGTGAGCTGTAATTCCTACTGAAGTAGAGCAGTAAGAAATGAAGGTGACAAAGGGCACTGAGGATGAGCCCCTGAGGATGTCCTCTTAAGCAACACATTTTCTGGCAGAGCTAAAGGCTGCTATAACCAGAATGCCTCCTCATAGCCACTGACACAGGAACAGAGAGGGCTATCTCCAGAGTCCTGGCACCTTCCTGACACATCCTGGGTGGGCATTGGGTACATCAGGCATGGACAGTTGCTCCCAGTGCATATTTTCAACCTCTTCCTGCTCTTTGAACAGTGCTGAGTATAATGGGGCCCTGATCTCAGCTGTGGCCTCTAGGTTCTAGATAATACATGCCCAGCAGAGCAGCTATGAGGAGTAAGGTCATTCGGGGCCAGATGGGGCACTTAAGATTTTTTTAAAAGTTTATATGATATCCCTTTCCCTTTCCGTATTCTGTACAAGTCCTAGACCTCTGCAGCCCTTGGTTGTGAGCCTTAACCATCTGTTGGGCCATTCCATTAGTGCAATGGTTTGTTGTATGACACTGTACACAGGAGACTGTTGCATCACCTAAGCCACCCATACTGCCAGCCCTTCCTTGCAGTGTCTCCTTGAGCTGATTGTCTCTTGAATTTTCCCTTCTCCACAGGATCCTGCAGGCTGGCCTGGAAGTAGAACGGCTCTCCCTGAGGAACTTTTTTCACCGATTTCACTCCAAGCGTGGCATGTGGAACCGACGACAGCTGAGAACACTGTAATGTTTGGCCCCAAAGCTGCCTGGCAGAGCCAGCCATCCTTGCATCAGAGCATGCACTTCGCCTAGGCACGCAGCCGAGAGTACCCACGTTTCTCTCTAGAGCCATCAGAGGAGGTCAGACTCACACGTGCTTGTGCAAAGGGATGATCAGAAGCCTAGGAGTGGAAACTTACCTTTGGCACTCATGAGCCATTGGGTCCCAGACGCAGGATCAGTGACTCTCTCTGTATTTGAGGGAGCCTTGAACAAGCAAAGGACTGGTTACTCTGACACTGATGCACCTGGAGCCCCTGCTGATGGTACGATAGGTATGGTGGTGAGCAGGCTGGATTGTCTTGCATGGTGCAAATTGAAGAAAAGGAAAACATCCCAGTTACAACCAAAATGGATTATTTACAATAAAGTTGCTGCTTCTTTTGATACTTGAAAAAAACTCTGATACCCATGTCTTTGGACAGGGGACCAAAGGAACTTCTCTGAACTATGTAGTGTCCTCATCCTCATGTACCTGCCCAGACGAGACTGAGAAGCTGTTAGGCACTTTAGGGTGCCAGTGTCTTGCCCTATTTCCCACCCTTTCATTTCAATCACTGAGAAAATCTACAGTCCTATTCAACAAACCATGGACTATATCTAGAAACGCAAATAATTTTCCCTTAGGAGAGACCTCATTTGCCTACAGCCAGCTGGGGCTAGTGTTACGAGCCACACTATGGGTAGCTGTTCCCTGCCTGAGGCTCATGCTGGACAGGGGAGGCTATCTCACTAGGAACTGACAAGCCATATCAGCATCTGTAGGCCAGTCAGATAAGTGTGTGTCCCAGTAACAGCTGGGAACTCATAATAGTGGGAAATAGAATGTGTCTTTGTCGATCAGAAGAAGAATTTTTGTGCTCCTTAGACCTGGTCTATCACACACAGCATCTGGGGGTTAAATTAATAAGTTATGATTTCACAGGTTTTCTCCATTGTAGATGCTGTGTGAGTGAAGAGCAGTTTGTCTGCATAGTAGAAGAACAGGAGCAGCTGAAAATGCTGCACTTATGGAAGGACCGAATAAGTCTTGTGCTGGCACTGGCGAGGTGGACTTAAGACCTGGGGCTTGCACGGATGACAGGACTGTGGAAGTTTGGTGATTGTACTTGTGAAAGGGTTTTGCATTGGTGAAAGGAATATGAAAGGGACCTTCCTTGTTCAAACTCTTGCCCCAACCAAAGTCAGTGGTGAAACTCCTGTTGACTTCAGTGGGGTAAGATTTCCCCCTAATGCCTGGGTTTCAGTCCTTTCTCATAATTCAAGGAGTGCAGAGATCCCCAACTTGGCTGATATGGACTAAATCAGTGCTCTACCAACCAGCAACCTCCAGGGCAGGGGAGGACATGCTACACAGAGTGGAGCAATGGTGAAAAATGTCTTCATAACTAGGGAAGGAACTGTTCATGACTGAGAAATAACATGAAAGTGATTTTTGGAGGGGAAAGGAAGTGACAGATGAAAACTGGTTTTAGAAGTTTAATTATTTGGCAGCTGATTGTTTCTTACTGGAATAATTGATATGCATTGTCAGATGCATTTTCAGTGCCTGTCCTATCATGCCACTTTCTTCAGGGGCTTGTGCACATACATGCAGGGTTCAACAAATCTCTAGCATTTGCAGATTCTCTTTCCAAACTCTGGAAGCCTTGGAACTGTTAATCTCATAGCATGTCTGAACTGGCTCTGAAGAAATGAGTATGGAACGGGGACTGGCTAGCCTAGAAGCTAAGCAGCGGGATCCAATGAATTAGAACTAGTACTGAGCTCTTGTGAAGGGGAGAGTATTGTTTTGCCAGTGGGGAAAGTGAAGCATGGATAGTCAGAAACAGCCTGCGGGTCTCACTGTCCTAGAGCTAGTCATAGAAACAGGGATGCAGTCCTTGCTCCATTAATAGCAATAGCACAACTCCCTTTGACTTCAGTGGGATTAGGATTTCACTTGGGATCTTGTGGTGCTCACTCAGCTACACTCCTTTCTTTGTGCCTTTCAACCACATTAGTAGTGATCAAAATTAGTAAGGACTCTCTGTTGGTCTGTATGAAATGGGTGGTCGGGTCTTCAGTCCTATTCCCAGAGGGCAATTACGCACAGCACAAAAGCCACCATCACCACTGGCACTAGCTGGCAGCCTCAGCAGAGTGTCCTCAGTAGGAATTCTCTGTGGAGACTGAACCCACCTGTCACCCTGTGAAGTAGTCAGTAGAGGTCCAGGTTGAGACTGCCCCAGGGCAGTGGGGAAAGTATCTGCTCCAGGGCTGTCAGGCCAGCATGAAATGCATATGAAAAAGTCAAGGGTTTAGCCCTAAGGCTGTTCCTCTGCACACGCACCCCAATCAAAACCAAGAACTGAGCGGAAGCTAAGGCTCAAAGATTCTGTCTCAGGACTGCTCTCTCTCTATGCACTGATGGGACAGAGGTGGGGCATGGGGTTCTTCATCAGAAAGGAGACAGGTCTTAGGAATGACAGTTCCCCAAAGATCATAAACGAGTTATGCAAGGAGGTGGCAGGACTCACCCCTGCAGCGCCACCTTGGGCATTAGCTCGGTCCAACAACGCACCTTCCTCTAGTGAGGGGTGGGGAACCTTTTTTGCATTGGGGGCCACTGACCCACAGAAAAATCAGTTGGGGCCGCACACAAGTGAGAAGCAAAAAAAAAAAAAAAAAAATTAACCCTCATTGATGTGGCCCCTGACTGAGAAGGAGAAAGACACTCCCCACATTCCCCTTGCCTGAACTAGTAGATTTGATGCCCTGTGGGAGGATGGCAGTGGGGAGGGGCTGAAGCACCAATGTGGGCTCCCCAATACTGGGGAGAGGGAGCCCTGGGCCTCAGGGGTGGATCCATGCAAGCTGGGAGCTGCATCCAGTTCCCGGGCCTTAGGTTCCCCACCTCTGCTCTAGTTTGTCTCACCCACTGTCACTTTTGTTCTACCTCTGGGAACCACATTGCTCCACAGTTCACAGCATCTTCTTCAGGGCACAGCCCTCCGGCCATGCCCCACTTGGTTCCTTCCCCGCTTCCAGAGGACCAACAATCCTCAGTCAAATCACCTGCCTTGGTGGCAAACTGCAATCTTTGGTCTAGCCACTCTCCTCAGTGGCAGGCTGCAGTTTATACCCTAGACACTCCCCTCAGTGGCAAGTCAGGGAGAAGGCCGAGCCCATGCACTACTCCAGGGACCCTATTTTCCAGCAGCCATGTGCTGCCACTCCGCCAACTTTCACTGTTTCCTTAGGGCAGTTCCCCATAGCCCTAACACTTTCCTGACCCTTTATATCAGGGGTCTCAGGCTGGCAGTCCTAAGGCTGGAGCTTACTCTTACTCCCCTGTCTGCCCAGCACTGCTCTAGCTAAGGTAGCCTCTAAGGCATCCAGCTCTTCTCCCTTGCACTCCAGGGAGAGACTGACTTGCTTTTTGAGGAGCCCTTCTTATATGGCCCTCCCTGGCCTTGACTGGCTGCTCCAACAAATCATCTCCTGATTGGCTCTCTACAAGCTTTTTCCCATTGGTTGGGTTTTGTGCAGCCTTTCTAAGGGCTGCTTTAATCCTCCACCTACATGGGTGGGGCAACTGCTCCACCACAGGCTATGGGACGCTTGGCTTTACCAAAGTGGAGAAGTGGGCCTCTCCAAAAACTTAATCTCCTTTCCATTGGTATTATTTGATGGCATCAGATCCTTCCCACTGTCTTGTGAACTGTGGGACTGAGATTATTTTGCAATCCAAGAAAGGGGTTGGAATGGGTTTTACCATGAAATTATCTATTCTATGAAAATGATGTGACTTTTTTGTAATGATCTGTAATGTTTCCCTGATATGAATGTCTTGCCTTCTCTCATGGCTTATATATGTCCGAAATGTTATCCAGACACCAATGCTTTGTGTTTTAATTCTGTACTGTACCTCTGAATTCCACACCTGAAAGTGGCTTTGTGCCTTAAAGATGATTCCCAGGCCTCCCCTCTATTAGGAGGGGGGTAGCCTGGCACCCCAAGGGTTTTATAAAGACAGTTTTTTCCTACAAAAGCTCGTCTGTCTATGCGTTCCTCAAATGTCTGCCAGCAACACTCTTTGATGATTAAAGGTCAAATGTTCTTCTTTGTCTCACCCAGCGAAAGACAAGGTTAATACTTGGGATATAAATTACTCTGTACCCCAGTGGGCGTGCTACAGAGACCAAGACAAAGGGGGGGAACTTGGGGGTCAGAACATGATCTGTTTTCCCCCACTGAAGCAAGGGGGCTGCAGGGGATGGACAGGAGGACATAGAGCAGTTTCCTATTTATCAGGGATGCATCACAGGTAGGCCTGCCAATGGAGGAGAGGAGGGGCAAAGGAGGCAGTTGTCCCAGGGCCCAGTGATTCATAGGGGCTCGGGGCTTCCAGCCCCTGCCACTGTTATTACAGCAGTGGCAGCAGCTAGAGCCCTGAGCCCTGAAAATGGCTGCCATAGTGCCACGTTCGGTCTCTGGACGGCTCTCAAGCTACCTTCAGCTCCGCCCCTTCTGCCCGAGGCCCTGTTCCTTCTGGAAGCATGGAGCTGCCCTCGCTCCTCCTCCACTTTGCCCATGGGCCTACGAAGGCTGTCGGCTCCCCTGATCATAGGGATTGAAACAGAACAGTAAGACAGGCTAGATTTCTACCCCAAACAGTGAGGGTAGAACCTAAACTCAAATATGCAAATAATTGACAAGTCAAAAATACCCAGTTTTTGAGTGTGACAGCAAGAATCCAAAAATCAGGCTTCCAGAAAGAATCTGTTAATTCACAATGGTCTGAAAAGACACAATCTCAAAGTAGAAATTAAAAAATGTAAATCCGTTTTCCAGTTCAGTGGAATTCTCAACAGGATTACAATTTTGTATTTAATAACACACCTGTTACTTATAACACCTTAAATGATAACACTGAAAAAGGTTTTAAACCCAGTGTACTCTTGAAGATGTATATGCTATTTTTTGCTCCTCACTATGGGTACGTCTAGACTACTGGGTTTTGTCGACAGAAGTTTTGTCGACAGTATCTGTCGACAAAACTTCTGTCGACAAAGAGCATCCAGACACATTGAGTTCTGTCGACAAAGCAAGCTGCTTTGTCGACAGAACCCTGTAGTCTAGATGCAACCCTACAGGCAATAACACCTTCTGTCGACAGAACTCTGTCGACAGAAGGTGTTATGCCTCGTAAAATGAGGTATACCAGCGTCGACAAAACTGCTGAGTTCAGAACTCAGCGGTAGTGTAGATGCAGGTATAGTTTTGTCGACAAAAGTCCACTTTTGTCGACAAAATTCAGTAGTCTAGACACACCCTATAGGTAGATATGTAGAGATAGCCTGTCTGTTCCACTTCAGTTAGTCAGGTACATGTCCTATTTTTCCTATAGTACCATGTTATCTTAGAGCAGTGATCTCCAACCTTTTTAAGCACAAGATCATTTTTTGAATTTAAGTGCAATCCAGGATCTACCTCAGACCAAAATACCCTTGCCCTGCCTCCTTTGTGCCCCTTCTCTGATGCCCTACCCCTACTCACTCTGTCCTCCCTCCCTCCCCTGTCCTCTCTCTCTTTCACTGGGCAGGGGCAAAGGGTTGGGACTCCGGCTCCGATCTTGAACTAAGGGATTTGGAGTGTGAGAGGGGCTCTGAGCTGAGCCTGGGGAAGGGAGTTGGGGTGTAGAAGGAGAATCAAGGTACAGACTGTAAGGGAGTTTGGGTCCAGGGCTAGGACAGGGGTTTGGAGTGTAAGGGGGGTTCATGACTGGGGCAGGAGTTCAAGATTCTGGCTCTAACTGGACACTGCTTACCTCAGATGGCTTCTGGGTGGTGATGCAGTGGGGCTAAGGCAGACTCACCCCTGGCCCGGCCCTGCACCACTCCCTAAAGCAGCCAGCAAACACCCTCCATCCCAAGCGCTGTACCCTCCTCCCCCATCTGTTCTGTGGAGATAGAATACAGGGTGGGAGGGGGGCACCCTGACATCAGTGCCCCCTCTTCTCCCTTCCCTGCGCTGCCCTGCCCTGCCCAGCAAGCAGGAGGCTCCCAGGGTGGGGGCAGCTCCAAAGCAAAAGCAGGGCCAGCCCACAACATTTTGGCACCTGAGGCAGGGAGCTCAAGTGACGCCCTCATGCCCCCTTGCTTGGGCCAAAACTTTAAAAGGTCTCAATTCTCTGGGTGCTAGTGGCGCCCCCCTCCCACAGTCTGCACCTGAGGCATCCACCTCAGTTCTCATGGTAAGGCCAGCTCTGGGCAAAGGGCAGGAGATGAGCAGCAGTGGTAGGAGGGGCAGCAAGCGCTGGCACTTGATAGCCTCTTGGTCAAACCAGTCAGGATCACCTGTCAGAGGCTCCAAGATCTACCAGTAGATCCCGATCTACTGGTTGGTGACCACTGCCTTAGAAAATATCTAACAGGGTACTTGTGGTGATAACTGAGCATAGTATTTATGTGCTATGGGGTTTAAGTTGCAGAGAAATTCTTAATGGTTTTCAAAAATGCATCTCATTTAATTTTTGTAAACAATCTTGAAAACACTTTTATCCATATTACTCCCACTAAAACAATCCACCAATCTATATTTGAGACATAAACTCTTCAATAGTGTTACTTTTAAATATTGCCAGTTACAAAATATCTGGACATAGTATGATTACTTTTGCTCACAAAATAAATATAATTGAGCATAAAACTCATAAAACCCTGTAGAAAATTAGTTAATATTGAATATGAGAAGCAGACAATTAAAATCAGGAATAGGTGCTTTACCTATGCACAGGAGCAAGTTTGGAAAATGCCTTTTTGCAACTTTTTGTGAAGTTTGTTAGAAATCACTGCACAATTTGCATTACCTTTGAAAAATCAATGGAAATGTCATTCCTGCAAAACAACACATGCTTTATATAATCAACCTGCATAAAATACTTTGCACACAATTGTTGAAGATTAATTCAGGAGTTCTTTCTCTCCAGTCAGCTGATAGGATTCTGCTGAGGTCAGTAAAAAATTGAAGGAAGGGACCCTAAAGCTGGTGCCACACACAAAGCCTGCAAGAAAAACAAAAGATGCAAGATAAGACTCCATGAGGTGCTTCAGGCCAGTAAGTATTTCATAGAAGATTCAGAAGCTATTCATAGAAGATAACATGCGCCTGTGTTACCTCTTGCCATTCATTCCCCTCCACACACATTGTGCGAAAGCTTGCCACAAAAGCATGCCACAATTGTTTGTAACATTTATTTTCTTTCTATTTGCCCTAAGTATTTTCCTTAATTCACAGTGGAGCCACAGCAAATGTGGCCACCAGTCCCTTGTTTTAGCAGATGTCCCCTGACCATTTTCAACATTGAAGTTTATGATAATTGCACTGTAAACTTGAGAGAAAATACATGTTATGCTAAGGGACATCATTTGGTGGTTCCCTAAAGTCCCTTACAATAAAGCACTGTTTCTTAGTTTTCATATAGTTGTCCTTATTTCCATCCAACAAAGATGGTCACCCTATCCCCATCTCTTCTAACACTGCATAATTCTAGTCCAGTGAGATGACTTCTGTGCTTGTAGGTTAACATGTGCGTAAGTGCTTGCAAGATTGTGGCTTACGAGGCTTTAAATTCTATTTCATGCTTTTCATGCTGAAGAATCCCAAAGTATTATATGAATAAGGCCTGATTGACTCCTGTGTAAGAAAAACCCAGAAAGCGGAGTTAAAAATGTTGCATGTGTATTAATTTGTAGGGGTTGCTCTCTATCGCACTTAAAAGAGGAAGATAATCGTTGCTGCAACAAATATGGCATTCAGTCCCTAAACCCCATAGATCTTGCAAGATCCAAATCCAGTGGCATTTCGTGAAAGCCTTGTGCCTCTGCATTGAATCCAGGATCTTGCCTCCATCTCCAATCCAAATTCCTATGGGACTCTCTTGCTGGTCATCGCCCCAGCATCATTGGTGGGACCCATTCAGGCAAGAATTATAAGCTATTATCATCTCCTCTCAGACTTGAGATCCCACCTCACTTTAAAGCTGTGATACCTGGTTCAGATTTGATTTGCAAACCCAGCCATTTGTCTGGAGTACTAGTCACATGACTCTCATCCAGGAATAAAGGTCAGAAATTAGATTCCTAAAATAGATACCACCACAGAGCAATGGTCATTCTGAAGAGCTCCCTTCCCTATTGATTCTATTTCCTCCCATAGCCCTTGCCAGCACTGATCCCTCTTCCGATCCTTTCCAATGCCCGAATATCTCTTTGCAGCCAGGTCCATTCCCATGTATGTGCCACATTCTCCTTTCCACTGTCTGGCTCCTCTCCCATGGCACCTATTCATTATCCAGCTTGGGATTTGCTATCTGCTGGAGACCAGCTGCTGCTATCAGGTGCCTGATGCATCCCATAAACGTGGACTCATGACATTCTTGCTTTAGAAATGAGGCAAGGAAATTCCTTTTCCTGAGACATCCTGTCCCACAACCCAGGCTTCCCAGGGGACAACACTAGGCTGAAAGGGGCCATGTGTATGTGTGTAGGGCTATCCCCCATCTTCCCTTCCACAACAGCACTGATAATTTCTGTGACTCTTTGACTGCAGGATCAGTTGACCCTCCCAAAGGTGAGTGGTAGTGGGCCCTCGTCTCTTCATTACCTGATTCCCTTGCTCTCCAGGACTCAGTACGGCCTCCTGGTATTCCTGGTAGGGTAGAGACCAGTCTTCTGCACACCAAAGGCGGTGATGAAGATGTTGAGGATAACGGTGATGAAGATCAGAGCCGTGGCAGCATTATTGAGCATGTTCAGGCGCTGCTGCTTTGACACGTCATTCAGGTTCAGCCGAGCTGAGGGAAAGCACAAAATAAAGGGAGAATTGAAAACTGGCTCAAAACCTCATAAGGGGTAAGGAACCTAAGGCCTGGGGGCAACATGCAACCCCCAGTTTGCCTGGATCTGACCCCCAAGGCTGGGGCTCCCCCAGCATTGGGGAGCCCACACTGGTGCTTCAGCCCCCCTGCTATCCATGTGTGTGGCTGGAGCACACAAAATCTACTACCTTTGCCCCCCTCCCCTCCCACCCCCCCCCCCCCCAGGCTCTAGTGTGTGAAGGGAGAGTGGGGAGTGTCTTTCTCCTTCTCAGTCAGGGGCCACGTCAATGATGGTTTGTTTTTTGTTTTGTTTTGGGGTTTTTTTGCTTCTCATTTGTGTGTGACCCCCAACTCATTTTTCTGTGGGTCAGCTGCACCTGACTCAAAAAAAGTTCTCCACCCCTAAAGGAACCGTGTCTTGGTCTTACTGCTGACCACACATGAAGCAGTAGCAGGAATAAGCCTCAGGGATTAGAGCACTGTTGCTGGGAGAATTATTTTATTAAATCTACAGAGTTCGTGGGGGGAGGAGGAGGCAGAACAGTGCAAGTTAATCGAGAAAGGTCTAGTTTTCTGAAGCACACCCACAGGGCCCACGCACACCCCGATGAAGTCAATGGGCGCTGTTGGTGATGAGCGCCTCTGACAATCAAGCCCTCCATAAACAAGGGAATTACAGCTGTCTATAGTCCAGGTTCTTTCTTACTCCATTGCCATTCCTCGCAGTGCCAAACGGGCTGGGCTGGCACACACACACACATGCTGAGAATGACAGGCTTTTGTTTATCAGCTGAGGGGAGGCTCCAGGCAGGATGGGATTGGTGGAGACTATTGCCAATTCAGACTGCATCTCTGCTAGAAGCACTATGGCTACAGTGTAGACTTTTCCTAGGCTGTGTCTACACTGGCCACTTATTCCGGAAAATCAGCCGCTTTTCCAGAATTACTTGCCAGCTGTCTACACTGGCCCCTTGAATTTCCGGAAAAGCACTGACAATCTACTGTAAAATCATCAGTGCTTTTCCGGAAAAACTATGCTGCTCCCGTTCGGGCAAAAGTCCTTTTCCAGAAAACTGTTCCGGAAAAGGGACAGCGTAGACAGCACAGATTTCTTTTCCGCAAAAAAGCCCCGATCGCGAAAATGACAATCGGGGCTTTTTTGTGGAAAAGCGTGTCTACATTGGCACGGACGCTTTTCTGGAAAAAGTTCTTTTCCGGAAAAGCATCCTGCCAATGTAGATGCGTTTTTTCCGGAAATACCTTTAACAGAAAACTGTTCCGTTTTAAGCATTTCCGGAAAATCATGCCAGTGTAGACGTAGCCCTACAGTGACAGAAGGGGTCTTCTGTTGCTGTGGTAATGCTGCAAATGTTTTACACCCCTGAGCCACGTATTTGGGTCAACCTAACTTTCCAGCATAGCACAGTGTGTAGGTGCAGAGAAAAACCTCTGCCAACAGCCTATTACATTTAGGCGCAGTGAGGAGGATAGGGCTCTTGGCATTAGGAAGAGGGCAATGGGAGATTTTTAGACAAAGAATAGAGGCACTGGTGTGCTTGTCAGTGAGGGCCAGGAAAGGTTTCTCCAAGTGGTGGGGGCACTGGATGAGGTGGCACAGGGAGGGGAAAGGTGCTTAGGGAGGGCTGGCTGCTCAAGCTCTTCTTCAAAGTGTGTGTGTGGAGAAAAGCGTCAGGGAAGGGATAAGGGGCTCTGGAGACGGGTGCGCTGACAGTGCAGACACCTTGTAGTGAGGCAGAGTGACCTTCCTCTGAGCCTGAGGGGGAGGAACTATCCCATGCCCCCTCGTCAGCAAAGCCCTTTCCCCTGTGCCAGAAGCAGAGGGGTAGGACCAGACAGGCCCTGCAGCTCAGTTGCTCTGCCTTGCTGCTGAACCCTGAACCAGTGACCAAGCTGTGCCCTGCCCTGCCGCTAGAGGAGACTGCCTGTGGTGGAGGGGAAGTGCTGGGACTGCTATCCACCATGTACTCTGAGGAGACTGAGAATCCTGGGCTATGGAGCCATGCTAAGGATGGGAGATAGGAAGTAGGCCCCGGCAACTGGACATTAGTCCGTTTGTGTTGTGGGGAGATGAGTCAGCGTGTTTCGATAACTTCCATGCTGACCAGGTGGTGGGACCCCCTGACCATGCTAGGGCCCTGGTCTGGGAGCCGGTGGAGTTGTGTGGGTCTGGCTACCCAAACCTCCTGCTGCCAAACCCACCGCAGGGAAGTTTAGGCTTAGGCTGACCGTAGGCTAGCAGGCCTGTGCCCTGTTTCTGGCTTGTCCCAACCAGTAGACTGTAAGCTCCTAACCCAGTGGGTCCCCAAATTTGGTGGGTCACACTCCCCCATGCCCCTGTTCACACACACTCCGAGCCAGGCCTGGGAGCAGGGCCTGCAGCTCCAGGGGGAGGGAAGGGGAGGGCATGGATAGAGCAGGGCTGCAGAAGGGACTAAGGCTGGGAGAAGGGGTGGGAGCGGAGCTGTAGCAGGCCACAGTGAGGACTGGTAGCCAGACACACAGCCAGGGCAGAGGATGGAGATCGTCAGGCACAGGGACGGGAGTTGGGCCACAGTTGGGAGTGGGGCAGGAGTAGGTGGCACTCCTTCATGGGGGCTGGCTTGGGCCTGCTATGACCCCCACCCAAACATTCCTGTGCACCCATGAGGCAGTGAGCTCCCCACAGTTTGGGGACCTCTGCCCTAGACCCTGACAGCTGTCTGCAAAGCTAAAGACTGAGCTCCAGATGAGAGGGTGTTAATTGCTGTGTACCCAAGCAGGGAGGCTTTGGGCTAAAAACTGCTCTTTGGTCTGTTCCGCCCAGAGGGCCAGAGCTACAGACAGTGTAAAATGTCTCTTGGGCTAAAGAGTCCCTGTTACTCTGTCCTGACCAGAGGGCTAAAGCCCTAGCCAGCTAATTGACTGCTTACAGCTAATTGACTGCTTGATGTTGCGAGGCAGGGTGGCTTCTCTCTGAGGCCTGGGGAAGACAACCACTGAACCACTACACATCACAACTAATGTTCCCTCTATTTTTTTCTGTCCAGGTGAAGAATAAATTTTGTTATATGCATTGAGGCAAGTGTGGAAACTTGTGCTGGTGGCTGTGGGCGCTCTGCCAATCAGCTGAACAGCATTTGAATCTCTCTGGGGCAGCCTCCCAAGCACTCAGCTTACAGGGAACACTGACCACAACGGCAAGGGGCCTTTACACACTTGTCTAGGACCAACTATGAGTGAGAATTCTGAAACACTGGGGACCCAAGGTAGCTGTTGTACATACTACACAAGGACAGGTTTGGGATCGATTAAATGAGGATTGGCTAGAACTGCAGGCTGACTCATTCTGTTAGGCCACAAGCCAGGGACAGTATGGGTGAGGGCAAAGTGTGAGGATGTCGTGCAGTGCAACATGAAGTGGAGAGATGGCAGAAACAATTCCCCATCCCTAGTATAGTGATGGGAAAGCTGAGGAGTAAAGAAGCAGTAAAGCTGAGGGCTAAGATGGAGGAGGAAGAAATGCACTTGCTGGTAGATTTACTAATTTGAGGGAGACATGGGTGTTTGCTCCAGCCACCCCATTCCTCCTACTATGACCCTGACTGCTGCTGACAGTGGGGGCAAACAGCAGCTCAGAAGATACCTTACCGAGGATTATAAGAAAAATTCCAATCACCACCTGGAAAAAGAGTGAGATGCTGATGAGCGATATCAGGGTGGCATAATACTGGAATGAAACCCCCTGCTCCAGCACTGCTTTGAGTTGTGTGACATTGGCCATGAACAGCGCCACATCCAACATGCTTTCGGCCACGCTCTTCTTTGTTGCATAGTGGTTGATATTGATTGTATTGTCCCTCCTTGGTCCAGGATTCCCTGTCTGGGGAGAAGAGAGAGTGACATCAGTAAGATTCCTAAGCAGACTGGCCAGTGGATCCCACCTTGAGTATTAGCCCCGTCAAGGGGTTCAATCTAGAAAGCTTTCAGAAGGGACATACCACGAACCTGAAAGGCAGCAAATTGAAAACTATTAAAGGAATCCTCCCCTCCCCCCATTAGCCTATGTATCTCATTGCCACCAAATAATAGTGGAGACTATAAGAATAGCAAGATTAGAAAAAGAATTGGACATGTGTGTGATTAATAAGAATTGCCAGTCTTAATCATAGAGATTAACTAATCCCAGGAGTTTTGAAAGAGATATTTAACCCTGATTCTTCAAGGCAAAAATGCAACCTAAAATGAATGGGTGATTAGGGAGCAATATTCCCTGTGGATACGGTAATCCAGGTGTGACTACAGTAGGATTCTTACATCTTCCTCTGAGGCATGTGCTGCTGGCTGCTGGCAGAGACAGGATACCAGACTCTATAGGTCTAGAATGGGTCTCATCCAGTCTGGCAATTCCTAGGTTCCTCTCCTTGAAACAATTGCACTCTGATCATCCATACCATCAGCTGTTCTAAAACATGGACACACAAGGTCTGTAGATGTATGTCAGCCTTTGCAGGGAGCAGCAAAAGCACTGGACAATGGGTACTCTGGTCAATATACCACTAGCCAAACTCAGTCAGAGGAGCTAGAACTTGCATTCTGTGAGCTATGACTTTGTAGTGGACATGAAGGCGACTGTAGGATGAGGCATTTTAGGGCTTTCTGGGCCACATCTGGCCTGCAGATTGCACCATTGGCTATCCCTGACTTAACAAAGAGTACAGAAGAGAAGAGAGCCACCTACTCCTTCACCCCATCAGCTCCTTCCTCTCCCTTGCCTTTGTCAGCCATCTTGACTGAATTCTGAGTTCTGCAGCCTGTGTAGACTCACTGCCCTGACCCAAATGGACACAGGTACAGGAGAGTGCAAGAAAAAGAAGCGTGGGGGAGGAAATAATGATTTTTAATTGAATATTCATTAGGAGCATAGTGACATGGTAGCAAATCTCAAGTGAAGGAAAGAACTGAAATCCTGAAGGATCTCCATTTATCAGCAGGACACCAGAACAAAGTAAAGAAAAAACATAACTAATTTAAATCAGTAGCATATGGGGCTGGAAAACACAGACTGTTTCTCACCCATATCCACCAGAGCCTTAAGACAGCTGGAAAACCAGCCACCTCATGATTTTCTGACTATGTGGCCTTTACTGAACTCCCTATGTGAACACCTTAACTAAACCTTTCCTAATGGGCTCTTTCATTAGCTGGCCCTTTAAATCTATGGAAGAAAGTCGGCCACAGCCTGAAGAGGATAATTTTAGCTTTTTGCTGTAGGCTGTTGAGTGGGCTGCATGAATGTCCTTCCTTCATCTTAGTGGGCCAAAAGATTGTTGTAACGAAGACAGTCTCCTAGGATAGGGTCGTTTTTGCTAACTACACTTGAACAGTGTTCCCTCTAAACTGCCTGGCAGCACAGCTTCACTGGTGATTAATCAGCCCTGCCCAGACAGAGGCTCAGGGCTCTGTGTGGGGAGCTGACTGACTGACTGACTGACCAGGCCTGATTAATCCCCTGTGAAGCTGTGCTGCCCCACAGTTTAGGAGCAATAGTGCACCTGAGTACCTAGAATTTACAGGCTGTGCCGACGGAACCGTAACACAGAAACAGATTCTACCTGCATCTGGTTGACCTGGAATCATGTGGGACCCAGCACACTGGTGGCCATACAATCAGGGTACTGGCCCAGGGTAAAGCTAACATGTTTTGTTCCATTTATATGGTTTTTATCTATATTTTTCTCCCATTCTGGAGGAGGCAGCACATCCTCTCAGTGGGATGACACTAGGCATTGATAGCTTCTCTTGTGTAATGATGAGTTACGGATATGAGAACAATGAAGCTCAGCAAACGAGACTGCTTCTATCAAACCAGTGACTGGCACAAGTAGGCCGAGCCATCTGCTTTTAGTCACTTACCCAGAGACAAATAAAGCACATTGGTTGGTCTTTTCAAATGAAAACATTTCCTTTTTTACTCTGGTGTGGAACACCCTTTAGCTTGAATGAGAAATCATAGAAATGTAGGGCTGGAAGGGACCTCAAAACATCATCTGCTCCTGTCTAAGTTGTGCTTAGGCATGACCAAGTAAATGGAGAAGACCATCCCTGAAAGGCACTTGTCTAATTTGTTCTTAAAAATCTCAAATGACAGAAATTCTACAACCTCCCTTGGATTCCAGTGCCTCACTATCCTTACAAATTAAGCCAGTTACTTCTTGTTCTACCATCAATGGATAAGGAGAACAGTCAATCACTGCTCTTTATTACAGCTCTTAACATATCTGAAGACTGTTATTAGGTTCCCCCTTCTTCTTCTTTTCCCAAGGCTAAACATGCTCAGTTTTTGTAACCTTTTCTTGTAAGTCAGGTTTTCTAAACCTATCACTTTGGTTGCTTTCCTCTAGACTTTCTCCAATTTGCCCACATCTTTCTCCAAGTGTGGCATCCAGAACTAGACATAGTTCTCCAGCTGAGCCCTACCAGTGCTGAAAAGAGCAGGAAAATTACTTCCCTGGTCTCACATGCAACACTCTTGCTAATACATCCAAGAATTATTTTAACTTTTTTTTTGCAATGGCATCACATTATTGCCTCATAGTCAATTTGTAATTCACCATAACTCCCAGACCCCTTTTAGCAACAAGAAGACACACCCTATTTTGAAGCTGTGCATTTGATTTTTCCTTCCTAAATGTCACATGCTGCACTTGTCTGTATTGAATCACATCTTGTTGATTCTAGACCAGGTCTTCAATTTGTACAGGTCACTTAAATGCTAATTCTGTCCTCCAAAGTGCTTGCAACCCCTCCCGACTTGGTGTTGTTCACAGATTTTATGAGCATATGCTCCACTCCATTATCCAAGTAATTAATGTAAATAATGCATGGTACCGAACCCAGGACAGACCCCCGTAGAACCTCATTAGGCAATGTCTCATCTGACAGTGAATCATTGATAAATATTCTTTGAATATGGTCTTTCAGCCAATTTTCCACCCACCTTATATTAATTCCATCTATATCACATTTTCTTCATTTGCTTATGAGAATGTCATGTGGGACTGTGCCAAAAGCCTTATTAAAATAAAAAAATGTTATGCCTACCATTCCCCTATTCACTAGGCCGGTAACCATGTCAAAGAAGAAAAATTGGTTGGTTTGACACAATAGAATTTTGACACATCCATGTTAGCTATTATTTATAATCCTTATATCTTTTAGGTGCTTCCAAATGGATTGACGGGTCTACAGTTCTCTGGGTCCTCTTTCATCCCCCTTTTTAAATGGATGAGACTAGCATGGTGCATTATGGAAAGGTAATGAGCTATATGTGTTTGGAATGGGTATAAAATACACACAAGCAACTTTTTTTCTGTCTCGTTAGGACCAAAAACAAGACTATGTCTCTCATAGGTGCCCACATGCAGGGTACGTCTACACTGCAGAGTTTTTACGCAAAAATGTCTGGTTTTGCTCAAAAATTTGCAGAGCGTCCACACTACAAGGCTGTGTCTACATTGGCAAGATTTTGCGCAAAAGCAGCCGCTTTTGTGCAAAATCTTGCCACCTGTCTACACTGGCCGCGAGTATTTGCGCAAGAACATTGACGTTCTAATGTACGAAATCAGTGCTTCTTGCACAAATACTCTGATGCTCCTGCTCAGGGATAAGCCCTCTTGAGCAAGTATTCTTGCGCAAGAGGCCAGTGTAGACATGCAACGTTAATTTATTGCGCAAGAAAGCCCGATGGCTAAAATGGCCATTGGAGCTTTCTTGCTTAAGAGAGCGTCTACACTGGCACGGATGCTTTTGCACAAAAGCACATGCCAATGTAGACGCTCTCTTGCGCAAATACTTTTAACGGAAATCCGTTAAAAGTATTTGCGCAAAATCATGCCAGTGTAGACGCAGTCCGAGGCTACGTCTACACTGCAGGCTTCTTGCGCAAGAACTTTTTGCGGAATAGCTCTTCTGCAGAAAGTTCTTGCACAAGAGCGTGTCTACACTGCCATGTGCTTTTGCTCAAGAAATGTGTTTTTGCACAAGAGAGCATCCACACTGCCATGGATGCTCTCTTGCGCAAGAAAGCTCTGATGGCCATTCACAGAATGGCCATCAGAGCACCTGTGCTTTTTCCAAAAGGGGTTTCTTGTGCAAGAAACCCCTGTTGACTGTCCACACATGCCATTTTGCGCAAGAGCTCTTGTGCAAGAAACCCCTGTTGACTGTCCACACATGCCATTTTGCGCAAGAGCTCTTGTGCAAAAAAGCTTATTCCTCGTAGAAACAGGAATAACTCTTGCACAAAAAGCCCTGTCTTCTGATGATCTACTGTACTTTTTCTTGTGCAAAAACACACTTGACTCACTGCCAAAGGTATAGATTGTCCAATCGGTGCTTCCTCTTCTAGCTCTGTGGATTTGTTTATGGACGTTCTTTTAGCCCTTGCTTAGCTCATCACTGCAGTGTAAGCAAAATGTTCATGCTTGCATGCCAAAAGTTAGGCTCCGACCAATAGCTATATTTAGGCAACTAAATAAATAACTTGAGTTTTCAGAAATGCATTGACTGAGTTGCAGGAACTCAGTGCATTCAGGTTTTGGCCTTTATAGAGGATTCTGGCCATTACAACAGTAATACCAATCTTTCCTATAAACATTTGGCTAGCTCTGTTATATTTGCTTGCAGGATAAAGATAAAGACCACCCTGGAGTGACTTCAGGGTTGTCTCTTTATTCTGGGTTTCCTGACAATGTGAGGCTTATCAAAGCCAGCAGCCCCTTGAGATAAAGCAAAGCCAAGTACATGCAAAAGGGTTCACTGCCATATTTTATATGTTGACTTGAAAGAACTGAGCCCTTGTTCCTTTTTGAAATTATTCACCCTCCTGTAGCGTGGGAAGCTCCATCTTTCTCCCACTATATTGCAAGGAAGAGAATTCGCTATCATTAAACCAGACACAAGGCACTGTCCTGAAGCAGGGCTGTATGTAATCATGCACAGCAATTAGCAGTATGAGGCATTTCTCAATTGATAATGCATCACAAAGATGGCCAAGTATAATTGTTATGTCGTGGGGAGTTTCACAGTATAGGAAGAAATCAGTGGAAATGCAGAGAGCTGGAGTAGTTGCAAGTGTCCATTTTATTGCATAGCACGGAACTAACTAGAATGAGCCCAGACTAGCTGGGCTGACCCCAGTGACCTACTTAGTTACTATAACAACAAGATCTATATCGACAACACAATACACAACAATAATTACCCTTCTTTTACAGACAGGGAAACTGAGCCATAGAGATGTAAAGTCACTGAGTTTAATTGCAGAGGAGATCACCAGCTCACACAGTCTGATTTCCTGTATATCCCAAACCACCATCATATAGCAAGTCAGTGGCTGAGCTGGAAAGAATGCCCAAGTCCCCTGAGGCCCAGTCCTATTTGTTGACTAATACTGCTGTTGAATAATAACATCCATATTAAATGAACCTCTTGCCATGACACTGCTATTCTTAGTGCAAAACTCTCTTGGACAAATTCTCTTTATTCTACTTTCTTGGAAGTAGAATTATTACTCAGTGATATTATTTATTAAAAGGACAGATTTGGGTTGCTTGTGTCAATGTTTAGGTTCTGTGTAAAAAATAAATAAATTAATGAAACCTCTTTCCTTTATTTAAAACAAATGTATTTTAAAATGTAGGTTTGATTGACTTGTTTCTTATTTGTGGTTGTTAGAAATGAGATTAAGGAAATGGGGGGGGGGGTTATGCCCACTAATTTTAAGGAGACTGGCAAGGTCTGATTTTTTTACTTGAGTGTATAACATAGCAAACTATTAAATTACAATGACAGTATAATGTCAAAATGGCCACAAGAGGGTGCACCCAACTGCCTATGTCTACTACTGTACTTAGTCACATAAGCCAACTTCAGTGCAAGAAAAGCTAGAAGAAAAAATACCTAAATAAACTGTTTTTCAAAGGAAAATTGGGGTTTTGCTTAAACAGTTTTTTAAAAACTTCTGCTTTTCATGAAGACTTTATTCTTTTGTCAAAATATTCTGGCCAAAAACTGGTTTTCAGCCAAATACTTGAAAATGCACAGAAAATTTCAGCAGAAGCAAAAGTTTTCTTTGTTGAAAATTTCCATGAGGGGGAATACTTTTTCAGATCAGCTTGTACTGTAGGCCTGTTTTTTAAGACACTTATGACGAGACTAAAAGAGACACTGGGACAGCATGACACAGAAAAAGAGGGATGTGAATGATAATCCTCTTCAGGAGAGTTTGCTGAGAAAGTGTGTCTAAGGAGACTGTATTATTGAGCATTAGATGCAAAAGAGCTGCTAAAGAATGCCAAATAACACACACACACAGAGGTAATGAAGACACAGAGAGGTAATGAAGATACAGGGAAAGGAGCAGAGAAATTCATTTTACTTGTAGATTCTCGCCAATAAACATCTGTATTTAGATAAACACATATCAAACATATGCAAACATGCATAGAGAACACCACACACACACACATACACACACACACACACAGAGATATGGCAATTCCATAGCATTTCACTGCTGACAGTTTACAAATATTTTGTAAACACTTAGGCTACATCTACACTGCAACATTATTCGAGAGACCGGAGTATCCTAAAATAGCTATCTCGCATCTTCACAGCAAGTCTGTTATTTCGGGCTCACTGTTCCGACGTCCCTGTAAACCTCATTCTACAAGGTGTAACGGACGTTTCAGATTAGCACTTGATTTTGAAATTTGGCACTGTGTAGACAGCACCAAATGACTAAATAAGCTATTTTGAAATAGCATCGAAATAAGATACGCAATTTGCATAGTTCTAATTGCAAATCTTATTTTGAGTTACGGTGCAGTGTAGACACACCCTTATGACCAAGCTAAAAATAAACCCCTTGAATAGCAAGAAAGTATCCTTATCTCCATTTTGCAGATGAAGAAATTTATGCAGGGATTCAGGCTGCATTTTCAAATACCCACGCTATGTTTAGGTGCCTGAGTTGAGATACTTATAACCTGACTCTCAGAGTTACTAATCACCTGCAGCTCCCGATTGCTTCATCTGGAGTTAGGGGGGTTCAATTCAGTCATTCTGAATATCTCCTCCAAAGTGAGTCAAGTTTGGGCACTGAAAATAAAGAAGCCACTTTTAAAAATGTTTGGCCCACATACCAAAAGGGACACAGGGTCAGTGACAGTGTTGGGAACAAAATCTGGATCCCCTGATTCCTACTAGCCAGTAGGCTCCCATTCCTCTTCTAACCACTAAACCATGTTCCTCTCTGTAATGGGATAGCCTGTCTCCTTAAGGTTAGTGGGGCATATAGGTCAACCCACCCTGTCCCCTGGTGTGGCCCTTTAAGATTTTGAGATGTCTGATATTTAAAAAGACTTAGGAGATATTAAATAACAAGATAGAGGTAATGCAGGTAGGACCTCCCTGGTCCGGCTCTCTTGGGACCTGAGCAGTCCCAAACCATGGAGTCTGCTGGACCAGGGGAGGTCAAGGCTCCCCGCCTGGCTGTCGGCCCTGCTCCCGCAGCAGCCCTGCTGCCACCAGCCCTACCGGGGCTGCACTCCCATCTGGGAATGGGGCTGTGCTCCTCATTCTGCTGTCTCTGGCCTGGCTAGGGCTATGCTCCTCACTTCACTGTGCTGGCCCTGGCTGGGGCTGCACTCCCCACAGGTGTGCTCCCTACTCTGCTTACTCAGCCAGTGCTACACTCCTGGGCACTGGCCCCACTGCCTGCAGCCCCACCAGGGCTGCATTCCCCGCCACTGGCCCCAGCTGGCCTGCACCAGCTCACTGCTGCCGAGGCTGCGCTCCCTACTGCCAGCCCAGCCCTTGAACCTGGCCAGCTGGGGCTCTTTGATCCAGCCATATCCATGGTCCATAGATGTTGCTGGACTAGAGAGTCCAAGATTTTAGTGGTTTAACTTGTATTGATTTTGGATCAGCTTCTGCTGGTGGATGAGACGAGCTACACAGAGCTCTTGTTGAGATATAGAAAAATGGTAAAAGACAAAAATAGATATTGGTTGAGAGGAACTGAGAGGAAATATCATTACTGTTTCTTTAAGGACTGGGGACAAGAAGCCTTGCAGAGCGAGCTGGTCAAGGTTCCCTTCTCTCTGTCAGAGGGATGGGTCTTGGGAAGGGGAACGGCATATATGTTGCCTCCTGCTTCATATCAGGTAGAGATCAGCCTGGTGAACCTCTGAGCAGGAGGACTAAGTGGGAAAAAGAGGCCAGCTGAAGGAGAAGCTAGCTAAAGCCCTACAGCTGGCCTAAATTACAACTCCAGCTCAAGGAAGAAAAGCTGGGGGATTTCTGTTTTAAGAAGAAACAGAGATTAGCTGAATTATAACCCAGCTTCAGAAGGAGAGTTGGCAGGGGACTTTGTCTTAATGAGGGGTGCCAGAAGGGCTGTTTGAAATGCTGCCTAGCTTTGCCAGACAGGATGTAGCATTGCTGGGAGCAACTTCGAGGAAGCTCCTCAGGAGCTGCTTGGGAAGAAATGCTGATCAGCCACAAATCCAAGGTTGAGAATAGGAGAGTTAACAGATCTGTGGAAGATGCTGATAAACAAGAAGAAGGTAGGAGAAATGGTGAGACATTGAAGGATCAGTCCTTGGTTGCCTTGGGAACCTAGAGGAAAAGGCAGGAAGGCCTGGCTCCCCCATCTCTTCTCAAGACCAAGAGGAGAGGGGCTATGTCTACACTTCAGCGCTTTTCCAGGATACCTTTGGTATCCCGGAAAAGTTCTCCTGAATCCAAGGAACACGTCTGCTTTTCCAAAAAAAATTTCAGAAAAGCAGATGCATTTTTTTTTTGGCATCCCTGTAAACCCCATTCTATGAGGAAGATGGGATGTTCTGAAAGAGGGTTTTTTTCTGACTTTTGGCCCCGAGTAGCTGGGCTAAATGTCAGAAAAGCCTCTTTTGAAAGTTTGCAATTTGCATATCTTTTTCTGACTTTTCTTTGTAATGTAGACACAGCCAAAGAAGTATGTACAGGCCTTAGACCAAAGGCCAAAAATGATGAGCCCTAGCTGGGGACAGACTCTGAGTCTTCCTGTTTTGGACTTGCTGTTAACCCTAGAAGGGGACTGGATGTGAGGTGGCACAGCTGGAGGCCTCAGCTATGGAAGCCCCACTGTTGCAGAACAGGCAGATGGAAAAAGTGGTGCTATAATAACCACTTCTATGCCATGGTCTGGTATAAGGAAATGCTCATATATATGCTGGGACATGGACAGATACAGAGAAAGGTGACATGCATAGTCCTGGACTATTGGCATATACAAGGGCATGCACACAGAGAGCAATGTGGATAATAATTAAAACATGTAGCTTGTAAATGGCTTTAGGTAGAGATTATGTCTATATCTGGGTTTTGTACAGCACCAAACACCTCTAGCAGTGTTCTGCGGATACAAGTAACAACAAATCCTGCCATGCAGGCTCTGAACGAAAGGTGAATTCAGTCTTCAAGGCCCATTCCCTCTTTTGTCTTTCCACTCCGGCTTCTGGCAAGGAGGCCAATTGCATTGGTGGTTTTTATAATATGACCATCTCTTTTGCTCATAAGGAGTCTGATCCAAAGCCTATTGAAATCAGTGGAAGCACTCTCTTTGACTTCAAAGGGCATTGGATCAGCCCCAGGAACCAGAATGGAGGTACCTTTCTGTAATGTAAAGCCACCCCGGGGTACTTTAGTCATGAATGCTTCTCAGAGCGTTCATATATCCCAGTGATGCTGAGAGGTGCAGCTCTTCTGGAGTAAAGGTAGCACCTAAATGTAAAGGAGTGGTCTTAGTAACCATAACCAGGTGGTCACAAGAGACCTCTGAAATCAGAAAGGATCTTTCTGGCAAGCTCACAACAGCCTGAGGGGTTATAGCCAGCTTCTCTTCTGAAAGATCAGGCAAGTGGCCAGCCGAGATGCCTATTTTTCTACCACACTCTATTCAGTTTCTTATGCTCAATTTGTCTTTTCACTGTTACGTCCTATGTAGACTGTCAGTTTTCTGGGGCAGGGACTGTTGTCTTCCTCTCTGTATTGTATCTAGCACAATAGGCCTTCCTCCCTGATGGTGGATGGAGTTCGTAAGGACTACTGTAATATAAAAAATGGGTCAAATTCTCAGCCGGTGTGCCAGCTGGCTGAAATTGATGGAGCCTCCCTGATTTACATCAGCTGAGAGTCTGCCCAATAGCTCATCTTACTATCTCTTACTGTACTGAAAATACCCAGGAACAGAAGGTTAAGTTGGAAACGTAACACCACACAAAGATAAGGAATTTAGCCTTTAAAATCTCTAGAGCTTTGTCTGGGAAGGAATATTTAAGCCCAGGCTGTCTCCTGGCTGTGGCTCACAGAAGCGACCTCTGACTAGTTGGAACTCAGAAGAGCAGCCTGGATGAGTAATGAAGTAACATAGCTGCACGTAGACTCGCACTCCTCCTCTTGCCCTTGCCCTCCGGCTGACACTGCCACAGGATTCCATTTCCCAGCTGTCTGGCTGGGTGCTCGCAGCCTGCAGAAACCTGCTCGTGGGAGGAAATGTGTGCTGTGCCTCTCTGCAACTCCTCTCCTTTGTTGTACTCTGTAGGGGTACGTCTAAACTACATGCCTCTGTCGGCAGAGGCATGTAATTTGTTTTTTTGGCAAAGGCAAATGAAGCCGCGATTTAAATGATCGTGGCTTAATTTACATTTACATGGCTGCCGCGCTGAGCCGACAAACAGCTGATCAGCTGTTTGTCGGCTCGCGTGCTAGTCTGGACGTTCCCCCTGTCGACATCAAAGCCCTTTGTCGGCAGCCCCGGTAAACCTCATTCCACGAGGAATAACGGGGCTGCCGACAAAGGGCTTTGATGTTGGCAGGGGAGCATCCAGACTAGCGCGTGAGCCTACAAACAGCTGATCAGCTGTTTGTCGGCTCAGCGCCGCAGCCATGTAAATGTAAATGAAGCCGCGATCATTTAAATCGCGGCTTCATTTGCCTTTGCCTATGTGTCTAATCTACATGCCTCTGCCGACAGAGGAATGTAGTCTAGACACAGCCTAGCTGGCTTGCCCGGTCTGCTTCCCTTTGTCTCCTGTCTCCCTTGATCTGGCATCACCTTCCTTTTCTTGCTTCCCAACTCAGTACTTTCACTTCTCCTTCCACTGAGTTCTGCCTTTCTCTTGTGAAGAACCATCCCCCTTTTTGCTCTGCCTCCTATCCATAGGGGCTCCTTCTTTCTTTTTCACACATAATGGCACTCTGCAGGGCCGTGCTAGGAGGTTCTCCGATCCACTCCATCTCAGCTGCCAAGAGGGCTCTCTGTGCTACAGAGCAACATAAATAATGTATCACTTAAATAACTGTCCCATCAAATATATATTAATCCTCCTAGTTAAGTATATTTACGATATTGAATTGAAGATGTCCAGGAATCAACTGGCAGGCAGCAGAGCTGAGCTGCTATTAGAAGATAACTTCTAGGTTGTCAGGATGCCCAGAGGGGGGTGCTAGTGGGGCAGCCTATTTCCATAATTCAGTGGAATTAATGAACTTGAAATTCAAGACTAGCATAGCCCCAGCAATCACCACTCACTGATGGGTTTTTTTTGATTGTGGGCCAGAGAAGTATTTAAGTGGAGGAGGGATCCCTTTTAGTATGCAGAACACTGGGAGTGCACAGTAAAGGATTAGCTGGAATTACTAATAACAAAGTCTGGATGTACTGGCTAGATACTCCAATAACGCCCAGTTAGCACCCAGGCTAGATTTATCCTGGTGCTTGAGAAAGCAAGTAGAGACTAAAACCAGCCACTCAGCTTTGCATGAGAAACTTTAAAAGTAGGTTAACGGAGAAAATAAGCCTATTAAACAATGAAGAGCAGCCGGGAGGCACAACAGTAACTATTGCATTGTGCTTACGAAGCTAAAAATATAAAGACGAATAAATCCCCAGGCCTGAACAGCTTATACTCTGAAATATTCAAAAAAGCTAGACCAGGGCTGCATGGATTGAAGACATATTCAATGGTAAAGTGTGTTCATGCCTGTCCTTTTAAGTACACCCACAGCAGCTAGTGTGTGTGTATCTGCAGTTTGCTTCACCACCTACAGGCCTATTTTTAATATTGAGACAACACTGATCTTCTAGAGGCTACTTTGTTAGTTTGCTGAGGTATACTGAGACAAAATGGGCTGATGGATAGCGCACTGGGCTTCAAGTCAGGGGGTCTGGATTTATTGTTTCTTGTCATTCACTTGCTGTGTGGCCTTGAGCATGTCAATTTACCGCTCCTTGCCTCAGTTTCCTTACTTGTAAAATGAAGTTGATGGGAATGGCTTACCTTTGTGAAACATTGTGAAATATGTGGCTAAAAAGTGCTATATACATGCCAAGTATTATTTCTATGTACTACTTTAATGGACCAAATTAATCTTTGATTTAAGCCCACTGAAATCAGGAAAGTTACAGAAGCGATTGATTTAGTCCTATGACTAAAAGAATCTTTGGATCTAAAAGGCAAGATCTACTCACTTCAGTGGTGCTATATCAACTTACACCAGCTGAAGAACTGGTCCCGCATAATTGAAAAGCAAAAAAACAGGTGCGGTTACCCAAACTTTAGTAATCCCTTGAACAATATAAAAATGGTTTCTGGGAGGTGGGGTTGTTTTGTGCTTTTGTTAGATATTGCAGAAAGATAGCAAGCTGGTTAAATGGCAAGTAAATATAACTTCTGATGAGTGGCAGTGTAGGGAAGTCTGCAGAGAGCTGCTGCTTTTCAGTGTGGTATTTAATAACAGTTGTGTTTGCAGAGTGGCAGAAAGAAATGGAAATGTCATTCTCCTGAGCAGTGGAATGGATTGCATATTGGAAAGAGATACATGAGAGGAGTGGTCTAGCAAATGGCTACCCCACTTTTATGTGAGAAAATGCATAGTGCTGTCCAGCACTGGCTTCTCGATTTAAATTGGTATTAAACTAGCCTGCTTGAGGGGCTCACTCTGTTTCTAGATGTTACACTGTAGCAATTGCTATTGGAACTGTCTTGTCACCACTGGAATTACTGCTCTCCCCATAATATAGTCTGGAAAGGACAAGATATACTGTGCTTAGCAGGGAGCACAGTTCTCCACCATATCAATGGGAGCACCTTCAGGTACATAAGAATGGCCATACTGGGTCAGATAAAGGTCCATCTAGCCAGTATCCTGTCTTCTGACAGTGGCCAATGACAGGTGCTCCCAGAGAGGATGAACAGCACAGGGAATCATCAAGCAATCCTACCCCTGTCACCCATTCCCAGCCTCTGACAAACAGGCTAGGGACACCATTCCTACCCATCCTGGCTAATAGGAACAGTGTCCCTAGCCTCTGTTTGTCAGACGCTGGTACCCCAGAGCATATCTCTAACATCCTTCTGAGCAACGTTCAAGATTTGGCTTGAGTTCATCCTTACAGAGCTGAGTTTGTTGCTTTTTATGGTGTCAACTTATGAAATGTATGGGTATACAGGCAGTCCCCGGGTTACGTACAAGATAGGGACTGTAGGTTTGTTCTTAAGTTGAATTTGTATGTAAGTCGGAACTGGTACATATTGTAGGGGAAACTCTAGCCAAACATTTCTCCAGAGCTCAGTTTTATTTTCCCACACCTCACTTCCCTCAGTCCTTTATTCTCAAGCTGAGATGTCTGCTGAGAAAAGCCGCTCTGCGTCTCCCTAGTCTGCTGGGGGGGGGGGGGGGGGCGCTAGCTTCGCGTCTCCCTGGTCTGCTGGGGGGAAGCAGCTAGTGCGGGGTTGCCTCACCCCGTTTGTAAGTAGGGATCTGATGTAAGTCGGATCCATGTAACCCGGGGACTGCCTGTACTCTGTTTTGTTTCTGGGCTGAGTATTGCACCTGATCTGGAATTTATTTTGGCAAGCTGCCCATTTATTTATTACATTTTACAATTTTTTTTATTGTATTTATGGCCTTCTGGGGTAAAGCATTGGACTGAAGCTTGAAAAATCTGGGATACATTCTGGAGTATCATAGAATTCCTGCACGACATTAGGCAGATGAGTTCCACACTGCACCCTTCCACCATTATCTGTAAAAAGGGATAATACTACTTTTATTTGTCTTGTCCATCTAAAACAAGAAGTTTTTTTAGGGCCATGAATGTTTCCTTTTTATGTGTGTACAGCAACATCTGGTCTCAGCTGTAGCCATAGATAATAAAATGCAGATGAGAATGGAGAAATAGACTTCTAAAAGTTTAGTTTTCCTGTTAACAAGGATTGCTACTTTACTCACACACAGCACTCCTCATCTAAGGAGCTCAAAGCACTTCCCATGTGATCATTATCCTTTCTTCTGCAGATGAAGAAACAAAAGAGCAGAGTGGTAGTGACAGATTGTGGCAACTGGGCTGAGAACCCAGGGCTCCTGCTTCCCAGCCCTTGGCTATCAGCACGGTTATCTCTCTTGTAAAAAGCAACTTGCAATAAGATGTGAGAGAGCCCCCAGGAAGTCCAATTTTTATTTTTGCATTAATATAATAGGGTGCAACTAATACACAAATTACCGTCTAGATAAATGTTTGATCTCCTACACTTGGTACATTGACACATTAAGATCTATCCCTGAGCTTTTTAAATGGGCAGAGATTTATTCATTCAAATTCCGTTTTGTTTCTTTTTTTTGTGCCAATGGGCCAAGTGATTGTTTGGAAGCTTCTGTTTGGGTGCTGCAAAG
Source organism: Pelodiscus sinensis (assembly GCF_052426305.1). Taxonomy (NCBI): domain Eukaryota; kingdom Metazoa; phylum Chordata; order Testudines; family Trionychidae; genus Pelodiscus; species Pelodiscus sinensis. Next base: position 109,772,564 of record NC_143052.1, read on the forward strand.
CAGGGCAGTAGAAGACAAGGTTTCACATACCTTATGCAGGAAGGGATTTGGTGAGATTTCCATCCAGTTATTGGTATTCTGGGTGCAATCCTGTGCCCCCTGAAGTCAGTGGGAGTTTTGCAGTTGAGGTCAGTGGGTGCAGGGATTGGCTCCCTATTGGCCCTCAGGTTGGTCACATTCTGGACAAATTGGAGGAGGTGACTGAGGCTAGAGCATAGGGGACACAGTGAAGTAGTGAGAGCCAGGGCTGTAGTAGGGGTGGAGTGAGCATGGAATGAGGGATGTGCTGGACAGGTTTGAGGTGGTAGTTGCTATCTTTACTTATAATACATAGAAAAAAAACCACTGAGATTGGGACTCCATTGTACTAGACCAGTGGTTTTCAACCTTTTTCTCATTTACAGACTCCTAAAAATGTAAATATTTTAATACTCTAATTTAATACTTTAACCATACTGGTGATTGTGAGGCAATATTAGAGTATTCTATTCTCATCAATCTAGAAATAGGCATGTACTTGGGCAGTACCATCAGCTAGGATAGTGAGACTAGCCAGGACATCCAGAACAAAATCAGTCAAGCCAGGTACAGCTTCAGGAGCTTAAATGCAGCCTGGAAATAATCAACATACAACACCAAAACCCAATTCAAGATTATGAAGAGTTCTGTACTTTCCACACTACTTTATAGTGCAGATTGCTGGGGAATGAGACACTATGACATGTCGAAACCGTCTTCATTCCATGCAACCTGCCTCAGAAAAATCCTCCAAATCTTTTAGGCCAGAACAGTCTCACATCAAGATCTAGTAACACAGTGCAGCTAAGAGGATATGAGCACTACCCTTCCCAGGAGAGGCTGGAGATGGATTGGCCATGTGCTTTGGATGGAAACTGATTCCATCACCAGAGACACTACAAGGTGGGCGCCTGAAGGCAAGTGAAAATGAGGCCATCTGAAAACACGTGGTAATGCTGTGGAAGCAGAGCTGAAAAACCTGAGGCACAGCTGGGGAATCCTTGAAAGACTTGCCATAAACAGCCAGGAGTGGAAGAGCTTTGTCATTGCTCTAAGCGCCATAGGCACAATGGGAACATGATAATGAAAACATGTCACACAGAGGTGCAGACCTCTTTTGAAATCTTGCACATAGCCTGTGGACCCTCAGGGGTCTGCAGACTGCAGCCTGAATACCCCAAGGTGTTTCTTACAAACACCCTGTAGGAAAGAGTCCCTGTTTTGAAAAGCTTGGCATCTAAATACACAAGACCAACAAAGGCAGGGGAAAGGGTTTTATTCCCAATCCTCATATGGTGATATGAGACTCAGACTTGCCCGCGGTCATATGAGAAGTGTCAAAGGTAGAGCTTCATGGGTGCTGGAGCCAGAATCTGAATAAGCTTTTTCTGAAACATACATCTTTACCTCCCGCTTCCTTTTCATCATCATCCTGACTCCAGTTTTCCAAGTTCTAGTCCAGTTCCTTCAGCCCTTTCTCTCCAGTTTCCCCTTCTTTACTCCATCATGACACATGCTCTTCTGGGCAGAGATACTGTGCTAGAGATGAGATTGTCACCAATGATTTGCTGAGGCTCGCTCTGGAATTCAGTTGTTCAGAGAAATTACATTTCTGAACCAACTGGAAAATCCAGATAGGGCCACCTCCCTTCTCTGAACTCAAACCCTAAACTGCAATGCAAAATTGCTGCAGTAGGAAGTCCTTGATATTCTGACATCTATCTGAACGTAAAAGACAGCATGCGGACATCCCCCAAAACACGTTGTCTTCCTCCCCCCACCACACCATCCATATACATACGCTTCCTATCACACTCTCCCTCTTTCCCTCGACTTCTACTGAAAAGCAGCTGTCAATGGAGCAAGATGACTGTGGAGCAATGGGATTGGGAAACCTGAATCATGTGATGCTGACTGCCTCACACAGCATTGCAAACCCTTCCCAAAGCACCCTGCAGCCAACTGCACAGTGGGATGCCTGACTGCTCTCTGTGGCGTTGCAAGAGTTGCTAATGTGAACATGTCCCACCCTCACAAGGAGCACAGTGTGGACACACAAGAGCAGTTTCCCTGCAGTGCTCTGTGAGCAGCGCTGTAACTACCAGCACTGACAATCTGCCAGTGTAGACATGGCCTGAGTCAAGTGTCAGGAGACAAGCTGTGTCAGGAGCCAGAGTCTAGGACGGGGTGGCCAACCAGTGGCTCTTGAGCCACATGCGGCTCTTTGCTCACAGAAATGTGGCTCTCGGGGTTACGGCTCATTGGGAGCCGCATGCCTGTTTTGTGCACGCGCCCCAGTACCTGCAGGGAGAAGTGCGTGGCTGTGGCTGTGGCAGCGGCAGCTCCGGTGAGACCCAGGCATTGGGTTAGAATGGGAGGGACTTGGGGGTGCCTGGCTCTGGGTGAGGAGGAGGGCACTGGGTTAGAGTGGGGGGAGCTGAGGGGGCCTGGGTCTGGGGGAGGGAGAGGGCATTGGGTTGGGAAGGCTTGGGGGGGCTTGGCTCTGGGGGAGGGATGTGTGGCTCTTTCCACTACTATCCACAGCTCTTTTAGCTCTTCGTGTCTAACTGGTTGGCCACCCTGGTCTAGGATCTCTCAGGAGCGGACAGGCGGGACATCTGTGTTGCTGTTCTGCTTCCCTTTGTCACTTCCTGGTATATATACCGGTATCAGCCAATCAGGGAGGTGTCTGAGGCCACCCCTCTGATCCTGTTGGGTGGTTCTTCCTGCAGAGCCTAGCTACACATACATGGTGCTCCTGCAGAATCCCACCCTTGCCTTCTTGTGGCAAGGTGGAGGAATGGATGGCTCTGAACTCCCATGGTTCCAGCCATATAAGTTCTAACAATCAATTAGGAAGGGGGTCAGCCCTGGAGAGCAGGATGAGGAGAGAAATGATTTTTTCATGTTGAAATATTTTCCTTCTGACCCAGACAGAAGCTAAATAATGTCACTCAGGGGTCTTGGATCCAAATTCTGTAGCTAGACTAGCTTAGCTCTTCAAAGAGTGAACAGTTCCATTCACATACAACTATTGCATCCAAACAGGTCCCTACTATTCCACAAGAGGGCAGCAGGGCCCAGAAACCTAGCAACCCAACTCATCAGTACACCTTGTGAGCCCTCTCGAATACTCGAATATCAGGCTTCTTCTATGTGGGTGTTAAACTTCAAGCATCTGAATTGGAAATATTTAATTCCATTGTTCAGCGGTCACCTGTGAATACTTTAATTTTAAGTTGGGATTATACGTTTCTTTGTGATGAATAAAGAAGGCCAGGAAAGTGTCTATAATGTGGGGGGAAAGGGATGGAGAGGGACGACAGAAATTCTATTTGTTTTTCCATATTGTTAGAAATGTCAAGTTCGATCTCTCCTGGTTTTGCTGGTGGATTTCTTGGCTGGGTTGCAGAGTTGCTTGTATTTAGAATGTGGCACAAACAAGAGAGCACATTTTCTTTCAGCCTCTCTCCCATCCCAATGACCAGGAGGAAGCCAACTATAGAAAACTGAGAGAACTAATATAAGACTCTCTATAATGAACAGTGATGACAGTTTAGGGATGTAAAAGTGTAACAAGGTAACTGGTTAACTGATAAGCTTAAGCTTATTGGTTACAACATCGGTTATACACTTCATAGGGCTGCCAGGAGCCACAGCAGTCCCACGGGACTAGGAGCCCCCCAGGGACCGGGAGTCCCAGCAGCTCAGACAGCCCAGTGGTGCTGGGAGCTGCAATTAACCATGTAACTGATAGAACTTCTATCGGTTCCATGGTTAATAATTTGTAAAAAAAATTTACAGTCCTATAGTGAACTGAAGTGGCGAATGCATCACAATGGAAATGGCTATGAGGCGGGAATGTCTTATCTCTGAAAAATAAGACTAAGACTAATAGAGGCAAAACAAACTAGGGGATTTAGCCACACAACTCCTATTGAAATAATGGAAGTTGCATAACTAAACCACATAGCTGGCTTTAAATATCTTAACCTAAATTCAGACCTCGTAAACAGTAATCATCAGTGTAGTTCTAATCAGACTGTGCAGTAGCAAGAATAGTGGGCAAAATGCCAACATAAGTGTGTCCTCAGGATCAGATGATCTAATATTGCATTGATAAACAACATTGCCATGTTCTTTTAGTCAAAATTAAATTAAGAAATTAAATTTGAACTGGCCAAGAGTTAACAAGATCACTGAAACACAGAGGAAATTGGTACTAAATAGGTCTTATGTTCAAACCAATAATTGTTGAGGGAAGTGTGACTAAACTGTGTTTCAAGGAAAGCCAGATACAATTTCTGCAAACCAGACCACAGCCTTACTCCATGAGTGATACTGGAGATCAGCAACTAAAGGTACTGGCAAGGAGGAATAACTTCTGTTTTTTGTTCCTGGTTAGTGGGCTGAATCTTTCATGTATGTAACTAAAACAAAATGAAGTGAAAAATTGTGAGGAACATATGATGAGAATCACAACATACATTAAAAGTCTCTGTTCATACACTAAGATTGTTTACTATTTCCACCTTAGTATTTTTCTCATGTGGTAAAACTTATGGGTAGGTCCCAGGTACCAACTTCACTGTCCAATCAGGTAGGATCAGTTAAAACAGGTGATTGTCTATAGAACTAGGTTTGGCAAGCAAGCTGGTCAATTGAAGGGTCTACTGGCTGATCAGCCAGCCACCTATTTGACCATGCTCAAATATTCCAGCAAAAATGCCTTAATATATACAGTGGCCTATCTTTTTCATTGCATCATGGTATGATTGTGAAATAAGCAAATATTCTGGGGTGTATAAATAGATGTGTCATGCATAAGACATGGAAGGTAACTGTGTCACTATTTGACATTCATGAGTTTGGGGCACCATCCTTTAAAGAAAATGTGGACAAACTAGAGAGAGTCCTGAGGAGAGGAACAAAAATGAGAAAAGTTTTAAGAAATGTAACTTATGATGAAAGGCTTTTAAAAACAAAATACACACTGGGTATGTTTAGTCTTGAGAAAAGACTGAAGAGGCATCTCATAACAGCCTTTAACATATTTGAAGACTTATCAATTATTCTCAACATCGACTGAAGGTAGGACAAGTAACTTGCAGTAAGGGAGATTTAGATGTTAGGGAAAAAATTCTAGGTGCAAAGATAGTTACACACTGGAATGAGTTTTCAGGGGAAGATGAAGATTTCTGTCATTGGAGGTTTAAGAACAAGTTAGGCAAATACCTGTCAAAGTAGTTTATGTTTACTTGGTCCTGCCTCAGCACAGTGGGATAGATTAGAGGACCTCTTGAGGATGCTTTCAATAATTCATTTCTATAATTCTTTTAATTTTTTAGCAAATGTCATTGTTTTGAATTTGAGTTAAAATAACTCAATTAAAAAATCTCTTTTATAATTAGGCATACATATCTCTCTAAGGTTAAACCTAGTAGCATAGACTTGGGGAGGTAGCTGGGGCTTTCATTTTTTGTTAATGTTCTAATAAATTACTGCTTTAAAATATTTGATTTGTCAGTTGACCAAATGCCCAATCTTATATAAATATCTCACTTCTAAACATTGATTTGTTTCAATTTTTATTAGGGGGGGGGAGAGAGTCACCAAATTAGATTTAACATCAACTAACCAGCCGGTGCTACTGGGTAGTAAATCTAAACAATATACTTATGACTGCATTTGAAAGAATTATTTTGCCACATAATCAGTTACCCTGTGCTGTGGCTAATGTAACAGTAGTTTTTCAGTGCATTATGGATTTAGATAGACTGTCTAAAAGGGGTTGAATGTTATTTGGATAATATCCTAGTTCTGGGAGAAACCACAAGTGCACTTGTGTAATTTGAAAGCTGCACTGAGCAGCCTATGGGATTAGGGGGTGAAGTCTATATGGGTGAAGAGTTCAAAAGGCAAATGGTTTTTTATTTCAACATATGTTATGTACCTTATTTAGGATTCAGAATTGATGCACCAGGATTTAAAACAGTTAAAAATACAACAGCTATGAGCTAACACGCTGTGAACTTTCCTGATATCAGTGTTCAGTGGAAAATTACGAAGAGAATAAAATGAAACCTAGAATCCTGGAATAAATTGTAACTAGAATATTAAATTGGTAATAATTCCAGGAATGCCAAAGCATTCTAATGATGTAATAATTCCAGTTCGTTTCATTGGATGAAGGTGTCTCTCAGTGTCTTGTTGAGAGAGTTCTCCATCTTGATCATGTCAAGACCGTCAGATTAGGGCTATATTGTGCTTAGTTTCATCTTGAGAGTAGAGGAACCTTTTTCTTTTCATCCCCACCTCTGAAAGGGCCATATTAGCTGCTTCTTCCTGGAGATCTCAGGAGTGCAAATCACCTCAAAATGGGGGAAATGTGGAGGTCATGGCTCTGCGTCAGATAAGAAGGCTGCTCTAGGAGCTGAGGGAGGGATTGTGCCTCGGTTCTCTTCAGAGTAACATTAATGGTCAGATGTGTATAATGTCTTGGGACCAAACCCACCTTACACCTAAACATCCCTTAACTTAATGATGATGAACAGAGTAGAAGCAAAGACAGAACTTCTTCCTGCTGTCTTTCTTTCCCTGAATGCTCGAATCCAATTATTCAAAGGCAAATCTAATCCTGATTGGGGTCTGATGGGAGAGGAAACACAGTATTTGCCTATAACCCAGAACATACTTTATGGGGCTCATGGGTGGGAGAGCAAAGGAAGGGAATAGGCTGTCAAAAGACACATTAGAATCTCAGAAAAATAGGGTGTCTAGTCTTTGGTATTTCTAGTATGTCAGGTGCTCTATGGAAACCTGAAGAGAAAGAAATTAATGAATCCAGCATCGTGATTGACATTGGCAGGCTATTGAAGAAGCTCGCATGGCTACATTCCAGTCCATTACAGCACTGTGCAAACATCAGGCATGTGTTGAGAGGAAGGTCACATGTTGACTTTCTTACTGGCATTGTAGGAGTTCTAGGACTTTCTGCAGCAGTCTCCCTCTGGTCACTCCAGCAAGGCGTGTAAGAGAGTCATTCCTGTTGTCATGCCACCCATCTTGATATTCATCGGACAGTGGTAAATTGAACCAACACTTGTAGAGTCCTTGGTGCAAGGAACATTACCTACCTTTAATTTTGTAATAGAATTGTTAAATTCCTTTAAACCACAAACTGTTCTCTTTAGTAATACAGCAGAGTGTTAAACTGCAACTTGTGTACAATTTTCAATTACCTAATCCTCTGGAAAGTGGCTAAAATTGGAAATATGTAATGAGAGTCACTATGATGCATCTTCGCTTCAAAGGGAGCCACTTTGCATTAGGTTAGCCCATGCAGCATTGAAGCAAATTTGTTTTTAAGGTTGAGCCAGCTCCCACAACACTATATCAACGACCCTGTTGGATGTTACCCTGACTCAATGCCTGACCACACTCCCAATGAAAGCTAGAAAAACATTCCCATTGACTTCAGTGGGGGAACAAGATCAGGTATTTAATGGACAGTAGTGGTGGGTCCCTGCATATCCTATTGATTTCAGTGGGATTTGTGAATACAGGCACTTCTGTGAATTAGACCAAATTTGTGTAAATGGAGATCTCTTTTATTTTAACAAAACAAATGCATTTTAATTACTTACTAGATGCTCTTGTGCCTAGTCTCTCTAACTTCACTGTCTAATGCCATGGTCTCCAGCCTTTTGAAGCACAAAATCACTTTTTGAATTTTAGTGCAATCCAAGATCTACCTCAGATATAAATACCCTTGCCCCGCCTTCTTCCCACCGCTTCTCCAAGGCCCCACCCCTGCTTACTCCATCCTCCCTCTCTTGCCCATCCTCACTCACTTTCATCAGGCTGGGGCAGAGGGTTGGGGTGCAGGTTGCGGTCTTGGATTAAGGGATCTGGAGTGTGAGAGGGGCTCTGAGCTGAGTTTGGGGCAGGCAGTTGGCATGGAGGAGGGGGTTCTAAGTGCGGGCTCTGGGACAGCGTTTGGATGCAGGGGTGCTCGGGGCTGGAGCAAGGGCTTGGGATGTAGGAGGGGTTTATGACTGAGGTAGGAGTTAGGGATGAGGGCTCCAGCTGGACACTGCTTACCTCAGGGGGCTCCCGAGTGGTGGTGCAGGGGGCTAAGGCAGGCTCACCCCGGCTCTGGCTCTGCACCACTCCCAAAAGCAGCCGGCAAACTCCCTCCATCCCAAGCCTTGTTGTGCCCCCTCTCTGCTCTGTGGAGATTGGATACAGATCATCAGCGCCCCTCTTTTCCCTCCTCTGCCCTGCACAGAAAGCAGGAGGTTCCCCAGGGGGAGAGGCAGCTCCAAGGCGCAAAGGGCAGGAGATGTGCAACTGTGGGGGGATGGGCAGCTGAAGTGCTGGCACTTAATAGCCTCCTGGCCAAACCAATCAGGATCACCTGTCAGAAGCTCCAAGATCTACCAGTAGATCCCCATCTACTGGTTGGTGACCACTGGACTAATGGCGTGTTCTTTGCTCTGTAACAATTGGTTCCCATGCCAGCAGTATCTTTTTCAACCATTTTTCTAGGTCCTCCTCTTTTCCAGATTCCCACTAGGGCTTGTCACCTTCCCAGTTAAGAGTTAGGGGAATATAATTTTTTGACATCCACGCAGTGTTTCCAAACCACTTCAGTGTTCCTTCTCCAATCATTGTTGTTACAACTGCTCTCCTGTGCTTTGTAATGTATCAGCGTTGGGTACTCTATCCCGCCAGCAAACCCCAAATGTTCTTTACAAGCCTCTCTGAGGGGATGCATTCATTTTCCTGATGTGAGTTTCTAGCATTTGCCAAGTTTCAAAAGCATGTAACAATGTGGGGTATCCCAGTGGCATTATATACATTTCTTGATTCTTGTGTGAATCTTCTCATTTCTCCACATATTTGCCAGTCTTAACATGCCAGGCATTCTAATCAGGTCACAGGAATAAATTAAGAAAAGGAGGACAAATTCAACATTTATGGGAAAGAACACAACTTCATTGAAGGGAGGAAAGTCATACCTACTTAGGCTAAGCAGGGATTTGGCATAATTATTTTTAAATTATTCTAACACTTAAATCTCATTAAGGAGATTTCTGACTACTGGTCCTCTGACAGCAGAATTATATTCTCTGTGGGAAGAGCCGCGTCGTTCCTTGTGCAGCTCTGGAGGGAAACAGACTGAGATCAGACAAATATGGACTCTACTATCTCCACATAATTTATGGTTGCTAGCCAAACTCTTCATTACAATATGTAGGCTTTTCTTAGCAACAATGAATTGGAAACCAGTTACCCTAAAGGAACCTAGCTGTTCATATTTCTGATGGTTTGCAGCACTGGAAGTTAGAAAAATAATCCTTAGACTTGGAAAATTGACTTGTACTTCTGTATTGTAACTATAGTCTCCACACTAATTAGAGATGCTGCAATTCATCTGTGCCTCAACCTCTCTACTCTGATCACTCTCACTCTAGGGTCTGGCAGGTGATCAGATATCCAGTCTTTCAGATCCAGGGTGTCTTTCAGGATAGATCATACAGGAGGCTCCCAGGGAAAGGTGTTTTCAGAGCCTTATCTTAAGCAAAGCAGTTACAAAGAGTGTTACGGGGTCTGATTCTTTTCACATGGTTTTTATGCCACTAAAAATTTACACACTTGGACTGAGGTGAAGATGGACATAGGAGACAGAAGTGGTGAGAGTCTCTGGGTTAGGCTAAAAGGGGTAAAAAAAAAAGGGGGTGAAGTCATGCTAGGAGTCTACTACAGGCCACCTACCCAGGTGGAGGATGTGGATGAGGCTTTTTTTAAACAACTAACAAAATCATCCAAAGCCCAAGATTTGGTGGTGATGAGGGACTTCAATTATCCACATATATGTTGGGAAAATAACACAGCAGGGCACAGACTATCCAATACATTCTTGGACAGCATTGGTGACAACTTTTTATTTCAGAAGGTTGAAAAAGCTACCGGGGGGAAGCTGTTCTAGATTTGATTTTAACAAATAGGGAGGAACTGGTTGAGAATTTGAAAGTGGAAGGCAGCTTGGGTGAAAGTGATCATGAAATCATAGAGTTCACAAATCTAAGGAAGGGTAGAAGGGAGAACAGCAAAATAGAGACAATGGATTTCAGGAAGGCAGATTTTGGTAAAGTCAGAGAGCTGATAGGTAATGTCCCATGGGAATCAAGACTGAGGGGAAAAACAACTGGGGAGAGTTGGCAGTTTTTCAAAGGGACATAAAGGGCCCAAAAGCAAGCTATTCCGCTGCATAGGAAAGATAGAAAATATGGCAAAAGACCACCTTGGCTTAACCACAAGATCTTGCATGATCTAAAAATAAAAAAGGAGTCCTATAAAACATGGAAACTAGGACAAATTACAAAGGATGAATATAGGCAAACAATACAGGAATGCAGGGGTAAGATTAGAAAGGCAAAGGCACAAAATGAGCTCAAACGAGCTACAGGAATAAAGGGAAACAAGAAGACATTTTATAAATACATTAAAAGCAAGAGGAAGACCAAGGACAGGGTAGGCGCAATGCTCAGTGAGGAGGGAAAAACAGTAACAGAAAACTTGAAAATGGCAGAGATGCTTAATGATTTCTTGGTTTCGGTCTTCACCGAGAAGTCTGATGAAGGAATGCCTAACTCAGGGTATGTCTACACTACCCCGCTAGTTCGAACTAGTGGGGTAATGTAGGCATACTGCACTTGCAAAGGAAGCCCGGGATTTGAATATCCCGGGCTTCATTTGCATAAACTGGGCGCCGCCATTTTAAAATCCCCGCTCGTTCGAATCCCGTGCCGTGCGGCTACACGCGGCACGAACTAGGTAGTTCGGACTAGGCTTCCTAGTCTGAACTACCGTTACTCCTCATTCCACGAGGAGTAACGGTAGTTCGGACTAGGAAGCTTAGTCCGAACTACCTAGTTCATGCCGCGTGTAGCCGTGCGGCACGGGGTTCGAACGAGCAGGGATTTAAAAATGGCGGCACTCAGTTTATGCAAATGAAGCCCGGGAAATTCAAATCCCGGGCTTCATTTGCAAGTGCAGTATGCCTACATTACCCTCCTAGTTCGAACTAGGAGGGTAGTGTAGACATACCCATAGTGAATGCTAGTGGAAAGGGAACAGGTTTAGAAGATAAAATAAAAAAAGAACAAGTTAAAAATCACTTAGAAAAGTTAGATGCCTTCAAGTCACCAGGGCCTGATGAAATGCATCCTAGAATACTCAAGGAACTGATAGAGGAGGTATCTGAGCCTCTAGCTATCATCTTTGGAAAATCATGGGAGACAGGAAAGATTCCAGAAGACTGGAAAAGGGCAAATATAGTGCCCATTTATAAAAAGGGAAATAAGAACAACCCAGGAAACTACAGACCAGTTAGTTTAACTTCTGTGCCAGGGAAGATAATGGAGCAAGTAATTAAGGAAGTCATCTGCAAACACTTGGAAGGTGGTAAGATGATCGCGAACAGCCAGCATGGATTTGTAAAGAACAAATCATGTCAAACCAATTTGATAGCTTTCTTTGACAGGATAACAAGTCTTGTGGATAAGGGAGAAGTGGTGGATGTGGTATACCTAGACTTTAGCAAGGCATTTGATACGGTCTCACATGATAGTCTTATCAATAAACTAGGCAAATACAACTTAGATGGGGCTACTATAAGGTGGATGCATAACTTGCTGGATAACCGTACTCAGAGAGTAGTTATTAATGGTTCTCAATCCTGCTAGAAAGATATAACAAGTGAAGTTCCGCAGGGGTCTGTTTTGGGACTGGCGCTGTTCAATATCTTCATCAATGATTTAGATATTGGCATTGAAAGTACGCTTATTATGTTTGCAGATGATACCAAGCTGGGAGGGTTTGCAACTGCTTTTTAGGATAGGGCAATAATTCAAAATGATCTGGACAAATTGGAGAAATGGTCTGAAATAAACAGGATGAAGTTTAATAAAGACAAGTGCAAAGTACTCCACTTGGGAAGGAACAATCAGTTTCACATATACACAATGGGAAGCGACTGTCTAGGAAGGAGTTCGGCAGAAAGGGATCTGGGGGTTATAGTGGACCACAAGCTAAATATGAGTCAGCAGTGTGATGCTGTTGCAAAAAAAGCAAACATGATTCTGAGATGCATTAACAGGTGTGTTGTGAGTAAGACATGAGAAGTCATTCTTCCGCTCTACTCTACTCTGGTTAGGCCTCAGTTGGAGTATTGTATCCAGTTCTGGGCACGGCATTTCAAGAAAGATGTGGAGAAATTGGAGAAGGTCCAGAGAAGAGCAACAAGAATGATTAAAGGTCTAGAAAACATGACCTATGAAGGAAGGCTGAAAGAATCGGGTTTGTTTAGTTTAGAAAAGAGAAGATTGAGGGGGGACATGATAGCAATTTTCAGGTGTCTAAAAGGGTGTCATAAGGAAGAGGGAGAAAACTTGTTCATCTTGGCCTCTGAGGATAGAACAAGAAGCAATGGGCTTAAACTGCAGCAAGGGAGGTTTAGGTTGGACATTAGGAAAAAGTTCCTAACTGTCAGGGTGGTCAAACACTGGAATAAATTGCCCAGGGAGGTTGTGGAATCCCCATCTCTGGAGATATTTAAGAGTAGGTGAGATAAATGTCTATCAGGGATTGTCTAGACAGTATTTGGTCCTGCCATAAGGGCAGGGGACTGGACTCGATGACCTCTCGAGGTCCCTTCCAGTCCTAGTATTCTATGATTCTATAACTATTGATTTCAGTGGAGTTGCTCCTGATTTGCACTGTTGTAAATGAGATCTGGAAATAAAGCTTGTGTTTAGAGAGAATAGCATTTTAAATAGCAACAAACAGATGATTTGTTATAGTTTCTTTAGTAGGAATTATTTCTATATTCAACATTCCCATCAGATTCACTCATCTGAAAAATTCAAGAATAATTCTTCAGCCTCCAGTAAGAATATAGAATGCATTGCCCAGCATCACTTTCCTGTTTATTTATACAAGCTTGGAACCCTCCTCTGTGCTTATAATGTCAGCCCACACTACGGCTCTGGACCACAGTACAAGCTCTTGGGGAGATAAAACACTGCCCACTTGGCATTCCTAGAGCAATCTTGATAAGACAGACAGGTCTATAAATTATTGCATGCAGTGGGATACATGCTCCAAGGACACTTGTACAGTGGGAGTGATGCACAATGCCTCTACTTCCACAACTGAAAATCTCAATGCACACTACAGAGAACTAGTATTAGTATTCACACAACAGACTCTGGGCCTAAGCTAACACCCTGATTACTCCATGAAAGATAAATATTTCAGATGACGAGCATTTATTTACAGGCATAAAGAGCGACACAGATGACTTAAAAACAGTCTGGTTAGTCAGCCTGCATGGTGACAGAAGATGGAAGGAAATTGCATCTCAGGTGTGGTAATTAGCTGGATACCTGGCACCAAACAATGGAAGATTATGTGGAGTCTGGGGAATGTGGAGATAACTTTACCTTTCCAAACAGAAGGGCACTGAGTTCTGCTGTATTGCCTAAGAAATAGGTCAGGAGGAAGTGATCCTTCACATCACATTCAGCTCATAATTATTTCACATGTAGAACGCAGCACACTCCCAGTCTAGGGGAAAGAGAAAAATTGCTTCTGGTCTCACCACACAGCCTTATCCTCCAGTCGCTAAGAAATAACATGCATATTTTAATACACAGAGAACACCAATTCCAATCAATACTGCCTGCAACATGAGCTTTTAACCAGCATTTCCACTGTTATCACCACCCTCACCAGAACTTGGCCTTTCTATGAACATCACCATTGGCAAAGCCACAGCTCTGCTCTCAAAAAAAGCGCCACACAAACAGACTGCATCCTCTTCCCTGTTACGATGAATACCAAAACAAGAAATACATAACCATTCCAATTGTGGAAACCAATAAGCTATTTGTACCTAGCAGAAACACGCATAAAAGAAAAACACAGTATCCCCCGCTTCCCACCAGGAAAAAAAACAAAAAGATTTGTCTCTTAAAAGAAGTTACTTTCAACATGCATGTATGTCTGAGCTAAGGTTGCCTGGTAGTTTATGAAGCCTTTGGTGTGCTAAATGTGTTGTAGAAAGCAGATACTAATAGGTAAGAACTGACAATCTTTACATTAGAGAAGGTAGACGGAAGTGTAGTTCTTGATGATAACTCTATTTCCTAGCTTGTCAGTGTCTGAGGAAAATGCTACTGAAGTAGCCCAGAGCACCCATAACTTACTCTAAACAACAATTTTCTTTGAGACTTTCCCTAGTTTTTAAAGAAACTGTAAATTGGTGGTCAGTGCAGGAAAGGGAATATAAAAAGCAAACAATCGCTTAGAAAGAATGATGGCAATGTAGTGAATGAACATGGCAGCTGCAGTGTAAATTCAACTATGGAGAAATGTCAACATTCGATTAAATGTGGCCATGTAAACTGATGAATCTGCTGTCGTGTAAAAGAGACAGACTCTAAAGAATGTCACCATTAGTTTAATGCAGTGGTTTTCAAACTGCTAACACTAAAGTCAATGTTAGTGCTGAAGTAAATTGGAATTTGATGAATCTGCTGCTACGTATCTGCACAGATGGCAGCCTTTGAAGCAACTTTGTTGTTAATATGGCAATTTCAAATTGGTACAAATCTGCTATTTAATAAAACTCATTGTTCTCGTATTCTGAAATGGAAAAAAATACAAAAGTTGTATTAACTGTTGAGTTCACAAGGATCAGACCAGAAGTCTAATATGGAGATTTCATGTGTATATTTTGCAAAAGGTTTATAATATAGTTTTGCAGTATAATATTTAGCAGGTAACCATTCCTCCTCCCTACCCCTTCCCCATTAAACACAATTCTCTGGCGCAATTTTAGGGTACATCTACACTATGGGTTAAAGTAGAATTAAGATATGCAACTTCACCTATGTTAATTGTGTAGCTGATGTACCTTAGCTTGGCTTTTGGTGCTGTCTACAGAGCAGGAAGTCAAAGGAAGAATACTTTCCTTCAGCTTCCCTTACTCCTCATGAAATGAGGGTTACAGAAGTCCGAGTAAGAAACTCATTATTTTGAAATAACAGGCTTGCTGCGTAGATGAGCACCCTGTTATTTCAAAATAACGAGTTATTTTGAAATAAGCATGCAGTGTAGACATAATCTTACAGACTTTGTCTTCACTGCATTCCTCCCCCCCAACCCAAAAAAAGTTTCACATCAAAATAGCTATTTCATCTTAGCTATCTCAATGTAAAATCTGACCAGGCATATGGCACTGTAGTTTTTAACCTGGCATAGCTAGTTGAGGTCAACCTCCAGTGAAGGATATAGGGTTGACTTCAACTAGTTGTGTCAGAGTAAAAACTATAGTGTCCTGTCTCCAATGTGATTTTAGCTATCTGGAAGTGAAACTTCCTTTTATTTTCCCCCAGTGAAGGCAAAGCTAACTATGATTTTGCTATTACTACACTATAATACTATGCATGAGTACACATCCCAACCCCTATAGTAATTATACTGCCTGCAGTCGTGGTATAAAATATTTCTGGGATGAATCAGCCAATTGTTGAAACTCAGGATTGTTCTTTCCTTTCCAGCCAACTGTCACACCTGTGCATATCACTATTAGCATGACCCTTACACACAAACTCATTCATTCTCATTCTTTCTGTCATATCTTTAATCTTTTTACCTACTCTCTCCTCCACAGGGTAGAACAGCAGCCATTTGCGAGTGCAGCTATTTTTCTCCTGAATAACAATGCTCAGACAGAACAAAACAGCTGTTTAGGCACAGATCCTGAAAGGTAGGAACCTAAATACCTTTAAGGATCTCTAGACCTTAGTCTTTTCCTCACTGGTCACT
Source organism: Pelodiscus sinensis (assembly GCF_052426305.1). Lineage (NCBI taxonomy): Eukaryota > Metazoa > Chordata > Testudines > Trionychidae > Pelodiscus > Pelodiscus sinensis. The sequence goes on from NC_143052.1 coordinate 109,788,482, forward strand.
CTGTGAGCCCTGCTGAAATTCAATAGGCTTCTACCACAGTGCCAAGGACACCCAGTTGTTGCTGCATGGAATTCATGAAAGGCCAAAGCTGGGTGGTGAAACAGTGGAATCTCTTCTCTGCTGATATGGCAGAGGAACGTCTGAGCCAAATTGGAGTGGCATTGCGGCCCTGTGCACAACATTGCAACACCACTCAAATTTGTGGGTGGTTGTGTAGATCTGAATCCTCTCCTTAGCAAAATCAAGCTTTCACCCTCTGCTTCACTGCATTCATCCAGGGCCAGCATTCAGCAGTAAAGCAACAACAAGACCATGACCTCATCTATTTTTTTAAAGATATTCTGTGCTGCTTGCTTCAATGAGCAAGATGTTCCAAATTTCATTATGGATGATCTCACTGTAGCAACCCATAGCCAGAATTTTTTCTGATAAAACTCTTCCCCACAGCTAAATAAGAGCACCACCTGGCCAGCCATTGCCATTAATAAGAGGAAGACCTCCAGAACAAGTGATGGGTAAGTACCCAAAATTTGGATGTTTTTCTGAGCCTTTCAGGTCTTTTCTCTCTAGCCTCACCTTTATCCCAGCAATCTTGTCACTGGGAATAACACATTTTTGAATGATCTCATAAGCTAATCAGAGTTGCTCTTGATTAATATGTGGATGGCAAGGAACCAGGGAGTGCCGAAGGACATTAGTATTAATGATTCAGTTTGATACCTTTGAACCAGTACTGAACCTATGTCCCAGCATAGTGTGAAGGGATACGAGAAGTGCTGTATTTTTGCTGAGTGGTTAAACCAAGGTCCTAATTTCCAGTGCTTACTATTTCCTGTGCAGTTTTTGTAAGAATTGGCATGTTAACCACAAGGCCTTGGTCAAATTCCAGCTCAGGTGCACTATTTACTTTCTGCTTCGGTTGTATCTAAAATTTCACTACAGTACTCTTACTGCTTCAAAAGGAGTAATTCCCAAAACACAGAAGAGAGAAATTGATTGAAGGAAAAATCTAGACAGAAAAATATAAACAAAAAATTGGGAGTTATTTAAGATGGCCAAAAATCTACAATTCCACAATTGTGAAAGTAGACAACCCACACCGGTTAAAGGAGGAAGTAAAAATAGCACTTAGAAACAAATATATAACAAATGGGGAAAAAATAGAAGGTGGTAATCCATAGAAAACTGAGAAGGAAAGAGAGAGCCTTGACAGCCATGGATTTCTCCCTAGTGACAATCAGGAGCAGTTTTTAAATGCAGCGGGAACTAAATAAATCCTTACAAATGTGGAGGCCCTTTGTATAAGAAAGATGGTAAGACCAGTGAAGTGTTAAATATTTCTGTTCTGTATTTGGAAAGAATTGACTCACACTCCAGGAGAATGTTGAAGTACAGTCTATTAGAATGTTTGAAAGCATCTATTTAAATCAGCAAATATAGAGACACTGTACCCAAGAGTCCTAAAAGACTTGACATAGGAGACTTGTGGCTATCTCATGTTTATTTTTTATAAGTTTTTAATACAAAGGAAACTCCAGAAAAGTGGGAGTCAAGTGGAATAACCTGTGTCATAACTTCAAACCTGGTCAAAATAAAGGAAAATCTGTTGTAGGATTCCATAAATAAAGAACTAAATGATGGGAATATAATTAATGTGAATCAACATGGGTTTATAGAAAATAGGGCTCATCAAACAAACCTGATTTTATTTTTTTGATGGGATTTCATGTTTTTACTTCTATGTAGTGACCAAACATACTTTGACTTTTGACTTCTGTGCTGCTGCTTGCAGAGCTGGGCCCTCACACAGCAGCCACTTCTCTCTGGATGCCCAGCTTTGAAGGCAATGCAGGAGTAAGCGTGACAACACCACAACTTCCCTAAAATAACCTTGTGACCTGCCTGCAACTCTTTTTGGGTCATGATCCTGCATTTGAGAAACACTGGTCTTCTCTATCAAAGTTGTATTGATTAGGGTAAAAGCACACACAAAAGGTCAGATTTCATGGAGGGAGACCAGATTTCATCGGCTATAATGCATGACTGAATTTGGTAGGGCCCTAGTGACATATGAAATAAAAAATTCAATATAAGTTAAGCATGTTAAAATGAATAAAAGAACTGCTTCACTGACAGATCTGACAGAAACTGTCAATGGGGAATAGTCATCAAATGGGAGTGGTTTTTAAAGAACTGCTACAGGGTTCAGTTCTAGGCCCAATGCTATTCAATGTTTTCATCAATAAACTGGAAATATAAAATCTCTGCTCCATAACGCTTGTGGATAGCAAAACAATTGGGAGAGGTAAATAATGGAGATCTGGATCACTTAGTAAGCTGGGCTCATTAAAATGAAATGTGAGGTCATACATTTAGGAACAAAATATGTAGGCCATTATCTAGAAAATGGGAGACTGCATCCAGGAAAGTGGTGGCTTTCTGAAAAGAATTTAGGGATCAAAATCGAGATATAGCTTAACATAAGCTCCCAGTACTGTGCTGGAGCACACTGGCTCTCAACCTTTCTGGACTTCTGTCCTCCTTTCCAGAGTCTGATTTTGTCTTGTGTACCCCTAAGTTTCACTTCACTTAAAAACTACTTGCTTACCATATTAGAAAGTAAATTAATTGGAATATAAACCTTGTACTTACATTTCAGTATATAGAGCAATTTAAGCAAGTCATTGCCTATATGAAATTTTAGTTTGTATAGGTTGAACCTCTCTAGTCCAGCAATATCTATGATCCGGCATGATTTTAGGCTACATCTACACTGCAGGCTTCTTGCGCAAGAAGCTTTTTGTGGAAGAGATCTTCCACAAATTCTTCTTGCACAAGAGGGTGTTCATGCAGTGTGGACGCTCTCTCGCAAGAAAGCTCTGATTGCTATTCACAGAATAGCCACCAGAGCACCTGTGCTTTTTTCCATTGGTGCTTTTTGTGCAAGAACTCTTGTGCAAAAAGAAGTTATTCCTTGTGGAAAGAGGAATACCTATACTGTAAAAAGCCCTCTGTTCTGTCGATTCACTGTAAATTTACTTGCACAAAAATGCACGGGATGCTCCCTGTAGTGTAGACGTAACCTTAGATAGACAGATGTCCACTTATTATGGGTGTGGCCAAGTTTCCCACAGTCCCATAAAGTTTGTTTACAGCCACTAGTCCTGACTCTCAGTGTTCTGTGCTCTTGTTTAGCTCTAATTTACTCCTAAATGTGTTCTAAGAGCCCAGCAAGCAATGGAAGTGTTTCTAATGCTTCTAGATAATATTGACCTCCCAGGGTATGTCTACATTACATGCTTCTGCTGACAGAGACATGTAAAATAGGCTACTCAACATGGTCAATGAAGCAGGGATTTAAATATCCCCGGCTTTATTAAAATGAAAATGGCCGCCGCGCTGTGCCGGCTCAGCTGATCATTGGTACAGCGCACTAGACAAGACATGGATCAGTCAATAAGAGAAACCTTTGTTGACCGCTCCTATAAACCTTGTTTCACGAGGCATAAAGGAGCGATCAACAAAGGCTTCCCTTGTTGACTGATCCATGTGTTGACTTGCGCGCTGTGCCGACGATCAGCTGAGTCGGCACTGCGCAGTGGCCATTTTTATTTTAATGAAGCCGGAGATATTTAAATCCCCGCTTCATTGACTATGTCGGGTAGCCTATTTTACGTGCCTCTGTCGGCAGAGATATATAGTCTAGACATACCCCATAGTCTGGCAAATTCTCTGGTTTGGCCCCAGTAAGGTTTCAAGATTGCTGGACTAGAGAGGTTCAACCTGTACTGACTGGTGCTTTTTATGTATCCTGTTATAAAACTAGACAAATATTTAGCTGAGTTATGTAACCTGTGGAAGACCTCTGCATATCCCAAGAGGTATGTGTACCCTGGCTGAGAACCACTGCTCTGTATATCTAAGGATATTATTAATTCTATACTAAACAGGAAAGTGGTGCATAGGATTAGTGAGGTGATTTCTACCTCTGTGTGGCATTCATGAGATAGATCCTGGGATATAATTGTAGTGTCAGCATTTTAAGAAGGATATTGAACAATTGGAGAGAATGCAGAGAAGACCTTCAAAATGGTTCAAGAATTAGAAAACATTCACCCTTGCACTGAGAGACTTAAGGAGATCAAACTGCTTAGCTTGTAAAAAAGACAATGAAGAGCTGATTGTGTGAGGGTATAGAAGTACAATCACAAGAGGAAAACATCAGGTACTAAAAGGCTTTTTAATTCAGTAGGGAAAGACATAACAAGACCCAAGAACTAGAACTTGAAACCTGAGAAATGCAAATTAGTACTAGGAAATTTTAACAATGAGGGTGAGTAACCATTGGAACAAGCTGCCAAGGGAAATGGTGGATTCTCTATCTCTTGATGTCTTTATCTTTCAGAAAGCCATCCAGTCTTGGTATAATCAGGTTTTGTGTCTTTGTGTCTTAGTATCTGGTGCTGGACATTAATGGCAGAGATATAAAAGCAAGACAGTCCCAGCATCAAGTATGTTCATAGATGGGACTTTCATGGGACAAGGCTGAAAACAGCCACTTTTCTTCCTATGCTGAACAAGGAGTTTTGTTAGTAGAAGGGAAATAGTATTATCCTTAAAGTCCCCCACCCCCTTTTTTCTGCTGTGTGGTAATAGAGAGCTTCTGCCACAAATCTTCCTCATCCGGAATTCCTGCAACTGAGTTAAAGAAACAGAACCTTGCTCATCCCCCCAAAAAAAACTCCTCTACACCCCACATACTCCCTCACATGCATGCCCCTTTTATTTTTCCTGTGTAAGTAATCTAACAAGACTTGATATTTAATAACATTATAGATCTAGATGAGTCACTGTCTTAACCAGTGCTGAGGATTGCTTCATGGATTCACTTAGATTATCAAATTCCAAAAGATGGAGATTCTTGTTCAATAAGACTTAATAAAACTCCTCTCAGATTGATGCACCTATGAGTGTGGAAATGTCCAGATAATGACCATTGCTGGCAGGATTCCCTTGTGCATATTCTGCATTTCATTTAAATCTCAAATACATGAATAATCTCTAGCTTCAAAGAGAACTCTCATGTAAGTCTTTACTGTTTATTAGCATTACAATTGCAATGTTTGTGTCACTAGCTTGAAATTCACAGGAACTGCTGATCACTTGTGAATCCTGTGCACGTCTTTATGCTTGCCCAGCATTCTCTTTCTGCTGAGGAATACCTCTGAAATCCATCTGAGCAAATACATCACAGTTATCTCTGTGCAACTGTATTATCTCCAACTAAGTCTTTAATCACTGGCATCTGCTGAGATATCTCTAGACTTGGAGACACCATAACATGCCAGCAGTGGGGTTGCAGTCAATAGATGGGTTAAATCCTTAGCAATACACTCCTGGGACTTATGCCAGGGCCACATGGAGTATGTTCTAAGCAATTGATAAAGAGCTTGCTCTTTTGAAAACTGGTTAAGAATAAATTTGGTTTGCTTCATATCAAATAAGTATGCATCAGTTCTTAACGTTTTAGGTAGTAGATTTCCCTAGGCCGCTGCACATATTGGTAAAAGAATATTTGTTTGTATATCCGATTGCTTTTTGGAATGAAATGCTCCGCCCCGCCCCCCCCCCCTCCCCCCCAAGAGCGGTGTGTTAGCTCTTTTTATCTGGTCTCTTCTTCAGAGTGTCACAAGTTACTCGGTGACCATAGGTGGCACCTCTGCCTGGCTGTTTTGGGGAGTCTCTCTCTTCCAGGTCTAGCATCTTCCCTGGTTGTTCTCCCCCCATCCAAATGCAGCTCCTCCTTCTTTGTGACTTGGCCTTCTAGCCAGCCTACTTTGTCTATACTGCCACGGCAGCATTTTAAACTGAAAATATGGCCACAACATGAGCATTTCTTGGAATGTACACCATCTCCATGAGGGGAGTAGCTAACAGCAGTGGGAGCGAATGCGAGAGAGTTGAGTCATTTACATAGAAATGATACTTGAAGTAAGCCACGTAAATGGATGAATTTGCTCTTTTTACTTTACACCCTGCTTTTGGGAAGATGGCCAACGAGAAAGCTCCGAGGAACCCCCAAAAGCTCAATAAGAAATGGGAGGAGGAAGATGTACCAGAATGGATGCTGAAGCAACAGTAGAAGGGAATTTCTAAGGAAAAGTGTTGTCTCCAATGCTGCTCCTCTAGTTATTTCCAAAGCTGCCCCTCTACTCCCCCCAAATTTATGTAGAAAGATCTTCTGCCTAGAAATTTCCCATCTTCTTTCTGTCTGACTTCCTGCTATAGATTTTAAGGAAGAGCATACACCTTCATGGGGTGCATCAAGAAACCAGGAAAGATGATGGAGCTAATTTACAAAAAAGCATGAAGATGGGAAATGCATCAACATTACCCCGATATTTTTCTCTGTTTTAGCATCCAAGGAATGCTAACATGATAATATGTGTATAACACGTTAACAAGTACTAGATGGTTGAGTACTTCCTGCTAGTCCTACATCTTCAAAATATTGTGGAAAAATAACTGCAGGCAAAGGAAATATATTCTGTTTTTACTGGGTGTTTTCTACCCAATGGTCTTTCAGAAAACATGACATTTCCTATTGCCATTGAATCAATCAAAACATGTTAATTATAGAATATTAGCTCAAAACATATTGCTATAAAGAATTTACTTTGAGCTTCTCAGGAACAACCAGCCCAGTAGAACAAGTTCTGTGTGTGTGATTAACAGTTCTGGAACTGAAAATCCAATGAGGATAGATTACGGCTGCTGGAAAAAAATGACAATGTTCACATCAGAAAATGTTTTGGTTTTGACAAAAACAACTTCCCATACATACACGTAGATTTGGACAAAATTTTGTTTCGAAAGGACAAAATTAAAACAAATGTTTAAATAAAGGTCAAGATTTTCCAGTTTGACACACTTGACATGGAACATCTTGATTTTTCATTTCTAAATTTCTTATATAAAAATAAAGCGTTGAAACTCAAACCAAATTTGATTTTATTGAAATGTAATGTTTTGATTGACACACAATACTTGTTTCTGAAATTCTATTTTATGGGAAATTTTTAAAATTCTTCTTTCCAAATGAGAACAAAACAAACTTTGAACTTCCCCTAAACAGAAATTCCAATTCCTGCACAGCCTGAGTGTAGGATGCAATTGTATGACACCTACCATTTGAGATGACTCTGGGGATTCAACTGGGTATCTCCAGAGGTGAAATCATAAGTCTCTATAGATTAAGTTTGAGAATCAGGCTCTCAAGCTGAAAAAAGCAGTAGCAGACTCATGTTTTCTTGCCTCAAGTACAGAGGAACATCTGTAATACACACTGATCCATTTTTTTCCTCCGAGCAAGAGATAACAACATGGTTGAATGTTTCATGAAAAACTCATTCAAAACACTCTAAACTCCTGGAAGAAAAATATTCCCCCTCCCCAAGAAATACAGAGTTATCATTTAAGTAGAAATTGATAGTGGTAATAACACACATTTATGAACAATTATCTTTTGAGGAAGTATTTTGCCATGTTGCTATAATAATGTCTTGTTTTGTTTTTGGAAACGTGGTCAAATAATGAAACAACTGGGCCTTTATGTAATGAACACAGTGTATGAATATGTAAGACAGCATCTGATAATGCTGACATCAGTGACATATGTAGCTGAATGGGAAAGAGAGGGGGGATGTTGTATGTGTATAACTGTACAGAAGTAACCTAAAGATGAGGCTGCTCTTCAGTGATGTGGTACAGAAAACATGTAGTGCAGCATTGTGAAACACTAGGTGATACTGTTTTAGTTTTTTCTGGCCTCTTAACTGTATGCCATGTGCCCATCCATAGAGCCCTGCAAATCTGTGGATGTCTGCATCTATGATTGCAAATGTGCAGATCTGCCGACCATTTTGTGGATCAGCTATGGATAGATATTTTGTTTCTGTGCAGGGCTCCCCCATACATCTAGACATATACAAACATTTCAAATATGTACAACTGGTTAATAATATCATACAAAATGGACTCCAAATCCATTAAGGGAAAAAAACATTAAGACAAAACTATAGGGAACTTTAAAGATCACAGTCAACCACTTGAATTACATCTGGAAATGAATCGGAAACCAGGGAAGCTATTGGAAAGCAGATCTTGTATGCTTGCTGTAATTGCCATGGTTAAATAAGCAAGCAGTCCCATTCTGTGCTATCTGGAGCAGCTAAGAAATTTGCCAGAGTATACCCCTTTGTAGAGCACATTGTAGCAGTCTATTTGAGAAATCATTGCCCTGTAGAAATGGAGTGCTACTACTTAGCGCACTGCAGATGGAAAAGAGGCATTTCTGGCCACTTGGCTCCCGCACTAGTGATCCTGGAAATTCAGGGTCACTTGCATTTAAAAGAACAGTCTAACACAACCAGCCTCATATTCTCCTCTATATGTGCTCCTGACACTACTCAAAAAGCTGCAGTACCATTCCCATTATTACAAACAATGTAACACAATACCCCTAGCTTGCAGATCCTTTGAATAAGGATGGACACATGCGTCTTTGTAACAGGAGTAGACATCACATCCACCATCTTCTTCTAATCCTTCTCTCTGCCTACCAGCATCAGAATTATTGTTGGGTTTTGTTTTGTTTTGTTTTTATTTTTGCTTGAGTAAAAGTTTTGCTTCTTCAAGTGGTGACAGGAGTTTGAATAAATGACCATCCAGGTCTGAGTTAAAAAAAAAAAAAAAAAAAAAAGGCGGGTAGGGGAAAGGTTGTCAGTCTTTGTACCCACCACACACTGAAGGCATTTCAGCCCAAATTATCTTACCTACAGTGTCCTGACATGGAAGCTCAACAAGAGGGGTGATAGGTAGGGCCTTACTGGCAGCTGTTTAATTTATCTAACTACACACCTACCCTCACTCATGCTACACCCCTGCTCATGCACTACATTCTGCCAATGCCTTTGGCCATACCAAGCCATTTTTCTCCTCCTACTCATGTCTCTGTTTCATGTCAGCCCATGGATTGTTCCCAAGGAGACACCCAGGAAAGAAGGAATGTGAAGAGGTAGGCTGGAAACAACTCAGCTATGTGGACAGGGCAGTCTACGGGCTTAATAAAACCCCATTTGTTCAAATTAACCTGCATGCAGCTTCAGTCCTGTTGCCTTTACAACATTTCCACAATTATTTCCTGCTGTCCATACTCCAGGGATAGCCTCTCTCATCTATTACAGGCCACCTTGCGTGCCTCCTTCAAACTCTTCCTTCAAGCTCATATTTTTTGTAACACCCAGTATTTTCAGAAAGAAATTGTGAAGCTATAAGACAACTGCCAAACTTCAACAACGCATATTAAAATAAACCTACACATCAGTTCCCTTTGTCTCATTTAGGGATCAGTCCTGCAAAGTACAGAGCATCCTTCGTTCCCATTGAAAGAATTAAGAATGCAGAGTGTTCCTTGCCTTGCATGACTGGGCCTTTAAATCATAAACTCTCAGGAACAGGAGACTTGTTCTCTTTTACATGGGTGCTTTGGAGATAAATACAGCTGTGTTGCTGTAGTAAATAATACAACAGTTTAATTAATAAATACCTTCTGGGCTCTGTGTAGGAGGAAAGAGCAGAACCATTATTAAAGAACAATGCTGTCTACTGCTGGGAGTTACATGGAATTAACAAAACTTCAATGTAAACAGTATCCAAACTGCACTCAAGCTCAGCTGAAGAAGTGGATTGTACCCACAAAAGCTCATGATGCTAGATATATTTTCGTTAGTCTCTAAGGTGCCACAGCACTACTCATTGTTTTTAAGTTACAGACTAACACGGCTACCCCTCTGAGACTTTCAAGCCTGCTGATGCAGCCAAAAGCACTGATATCAACACCTGATTGTGTCGATCATTCAGAGATGCTGAGCAGCTATCAATTCTATCCCAGGATGAGAGGCCAAGAAAATCAGAGGCCTGTAAGTGATATTGAAATTGTTACAACACAAAAAAGGAAGGTCAAAGCAATGTTTGCCAACTCTTCTCACATCAGGAGATGGTATGTTGAGTTGATCACCAAACAACTCTTTACCTGAGGCAAATCCCTTAGCAATCCCATAGGAATAGGATCTGGCAAACTCCACCACTAAAAAGGACCAAGAAAAAAATGGCAGCTCAGGCTGACTCTAGGATACAGGATACTGCTAATATTTCCAGCCGTAATAAAAAATATATATTAACCCTGCCCTAGAACTCACAGATAAATTGGAAACATACTAACCCATTTTTGGAATGCAAAACCTTCTATATTTAAAGTCTCACAGCACTAACACTTCTGTCTTTGCTGATGCTGAACTAGGAGTGGAGAATCTACCTGGAGAAGCCTGAACAGAGAGAGCCCAAGACAGGCAGCCCAATGTCTGAATTACAAGCAATGTCAGAGTCATGGGTATCGTGATAGCTTCCTTAAAGTCAACTCTATGCATTGAAAAGCAGGGTCCCTGTGAGCTATTTCCCTGCACCTTGGAAATGTGATTTCAAATTAGTCTAGAAAGATTGCTTACAAATGTCAATCTCCTAGCTTACATCAGGAATCTCCCTTTTTCTTTTAATTAGCAAGCCAACATTAGTTTGTAAATGAGAGACTGGAATATGATTTTGCAAGGATTATAAAGTGATCATTAACTCTAAAATGGAGATCACTAAACTATCCTCAAACTCAGTATGCTCTCCTTGTTAATAGGGGAAAGACATTCACTAAATTAGATTTGCAGAAAGTTACCATCAGGTGGAGCTACCTAGTAAACGTCTCATTTCTTGTCACAAATTTATGAAAAGGTTATCCTTTCACACAAGTAGGAAGTTTGAGGAATTAGGTATGGTACAGGTCCATCTTTTTATCTCAGTAACTAATTATGTTAGAAATAAAAACCTGCACTTGTGTCACTTGGAAGGGGTATTAAGCGGACTTTGAATTTACAGGTTCAGAGAAAAGGGAATATATTTGTTCCTTTTTGAGACACTATAATTTAGGACACAATTGATGCTAAAGGAATTCACTCACTTGAATTTGTAAATTATTTGGGACAGGTACTTTGTTCTGTGTTTGTACTGTGCTTACCACAACTGGGACCTGGCTTGTGGTTGAGGATCCTAGGAGCTATGGTAGTACATCAGTATTGTGCTGACCAGTGTACTAAGCTTAGCGGTTTTTGCAAACCACCATGGAAAAATTCATGTTGTGTATATCTAACTGGCAAAACATCTGCCCAAATCCTTATACAGCCTGGGAAAAATAATCAAGGGATGGACACTGTTTTCTCTCACTCCTTCAAAAATATTGTGTATCCTTGTCTGTGCTGTTAATCAGAGTCCGGACTTGCAAGTGAGATGCTGAATGTCTTCTGTTGATTCACAAAAAATGCAAATGCCATGTGGTGCAGATAAGCAGGCTTATGCAGTTGTTCAGGTGCCCAATGTACTTGTAATCTTGGCTTGGAAAGTCTCCCCAGTTGGAGTAAAAGCTGTGATTGCTCACAGAGTGCTCAGTGCTAGAGAGAAGCCCGATAAGTGAATCGCATGGATGGATAAGATCTGACAGGATTTATACTCAGATAAAGAGGCCTCACGTATAATGTTTGGTGTTACGAGATCCCATGAGCAAGTGTATGGTAGAAAATATGTTTTGATAACTGAGCATAAAATCTTCCTTCAGATTCTAAAACAGGAGGCTTCTCTAGCTAATGACCCAGACAATATTGACCATCTTTTCTTTCTCCTGCTAAAATAGTTGAACATAGTTTCTCACTAAAGCAGTAATTTGCTAATTCACTTCTGGACTCCGGCTCTGTCTACACCAGTGCGAATGTCAGTATAACTTATGTCACTCAGAGGTGTGAATAAGCCACGTGACTGCCCCATGCATCACCTCTGGGCTGAGGATCAGTAGTAGAGTCTGGAGCATCAGAGCAGCAACGAGTGAGTGATGACAGGCAGGGGCAGCTCCTGTGGGCATTGCTGACCAGCACAGGACTCTTTTGGGGGGAGAGGCAAGAGCAGACTGGGGAGCACCTCTGAGCTATGCCACTTCCCTGCCCAGGGAGCACCTGGTCATGCAGAGGCAGCCAGGCTCAGGAAACAGGGCAGGAAGGGTGGCTGGGCAGTAAGCTAGCAGCTCTACTCCCACAATGGAGAGCCAGATTGAAACCTCTGTGGTAAAAGAAAGGCAGAAATCAGTGGGATGGGGGTGTAGAAGAGCACATTTTTCCATCTTGGTGGTTTTGTGCCTTGGGTAGCTGCCCAGCTTGCTCTGCCCTGGTAATGACTGTGACTGTTGTTCCAAATATGAAGAGGAAAAAAAGGTTTGATCATTCACATGCAATTACACCATAAGCAAAGTGAATAGTTCAGTGATGACCACACAGCTCTGACTTCCATTCTCTCTACTACTCATGCCTTGGACTGGTTACCTTGCCGTACCCATCAGTGTTATTACCATAATGTAACACAGAGAAAGAGCTCATGTTGGGCAACTTCTTTTATGTAAACTAAAGGTGAGATTTCAAAAGTGGCTAAGTGACTTATGGTCAGAAGCTCAGGCTCCTTCTTATCAACTCTTGACATATGAAATATGGGATGAAACTGGGTTAAAAGACAGAAATCAGGACAAGGGTGAATGAGAGGATGTTAATGAATAGAGAGAGCAAGAGATAAGGGGCCAAATTCAGAGAGTAGTCTAAAGGCATAACCCGCACTCCAGAATATGCAGGACATTACTATACTGTCCACATGGAACATTACTGTGTAGCAAGTTGGTATACTGTAGGTTCACACTCTGGTTTGCAGTAAAGTGCCCATGTAGACAAGCCTTATAATGTAATTTGGGACCAGTTGCCTGAAAGAAAGTGTAATTACATTTTCTTAGACTGCCTTAGGCTCCCATGAGTATTTGGCTCAAGGTGACTGAGGAAGGATGGAGCAAAGCATTGGAAGGTTTTAAAAATAGAGTGACATTTTGAATTGCATCTTGAAAGGGACAAGAACCCAGTGGTTTTTGTTAAGGATGGTCATGTTTCTTTGCTTTGTGAAAAGTCAGGTAGCACAGGCTAGCAGAGATGGTCCTAAACTGAAAAGCATGTGTCTGGATCCAAAGTCTGTGAGAACTTAGGGTATGTCTATACTAGCTCATTAGTTTGAGCTAGGTAGGCAAATCAGGCAACTGGAGTTGCAAATGAAGCCCGGGATTTAAATATCCCGGGCTTTATTTGCATGTTCCCGTCCGGCCGCCATTTTTAAAATCCCCCTTAGTTTGAACGAACTGCTACACGAGGCAGTTTAAAGTTAATCCGAACTAAGTCCTTAGTTCGGATTAACAGTTACACCTCGTTCCTTAGAGTGGGCGAGGTTTTACTTTGGGCCTCTCTCTTCTTTCTGGCCTGCAGCTTTTCATATGTTCATGTGAATATCTTTCAAAAACAAATCACTGAATTCATCCCAAAACACATAAATCAGAGCATGCAGGCTACTGCAAGTGGAACATATGAAAATGCACATGCAAACCAGGTAGCTGTACATGCAAACACAAAATGCCTCTTTAGTACATGCAATTTAATCGTTTGCCTGCATGGTTACCTAATTGCACACATTTTTGCATGTAACAACTTAGATGTCTGGGTTATTAAAAAAATAAAAACAGGCCTATTAAGTTTACCCAAGTCTACTATAAAGAATGCTTACCAACAGTATTCCCTTCAATTTTTTCCATCCACGTGATGGATAAATGTTTTATGCGCACCAAGGCATGTGTATGTGCACCACCAATAGAAATACAAAACATACCAGTGAGCGCACTGCTAATCAGTTGAGCATCATTTGAATTACTCCTGAGTGGCTGCACAAGCATGCAGCTTACAGGGAACACTGCTCACCAGGCCATCCCACAAAAACGAATATGGACTCCATCTTGTTCAACACCAAGTTTACATAAAAGCCCAACTTTCAACATCAGTGAATCTCTGGCATCTACCATTCCCGTCTCCTAGAGTTTGTTATTAATTAATGTTTGTAAAAGCCCTTATGATCTTTAAATGAAAGGCACTATCAATGTGTAGAAAGTGTTATTGTTATTGTTAGCTCTGTGCTTGTTATTTGAACCTGATGTCCTGCCAAAAGGAACACCCTTCAGAATATTTCAACAACTATTCCTGGGTATCCTCTATAAATTTACTTTTTTTTTTCAAGTCTCCTCTCTGTGGATTGAGTTCTCAGATTAGACCAGTCAGCTCCCTTCCTTTTGTAATTCAGGTGCCACACTTAGAGTTTAGCTTATTTTTCTTACTATTTTTCTACTAGGATTTTTTAGAGAATAAATACCTGTGCCAAGTGGGTTTAAAATGCTGATATAAGTGATATATCACTGGCTTGGTAACATTTTACATCCAACTTTGCACAAGTGTGTAAAAGCCAAACTGGTGGAGAATCAGGCCCATAGATTTACAGTGAATTGTAAATGCTGTGGAGAGTGGACACTAAATTGACCTTGGAAGGCTGATAGATGTGCACTGGAAGCAGTGGCACAATACACCTGGAAATCGGTGAAGTCCCCATATATCCCCTCAGTGAGGACTTTGTTTTGAAGAGGTCATTTGGGTTGATATCACTTTCAGGGACCTTTGGGCCATGCTGCCTGAGTGAGTTTAGTAAATGAGAACTTAGCATGAGACCTAGGGAAAGTCTCAAGGGAGAAAATGCTGCTAAGCAGGGTGTTAAAAGGAATGCCTTGCAACTAGAAGTTCAGAAGGGTGGCCGTGTTAGTCTGCAACTTCAAAAAACTATGAGCAGGCTTGTGGCACATTAGAAACTAACAAAATATATATATATAGTATCATGAGCTTTTGTGGGCAAACCCCACTTCTTCAGATGAGATGATCTAATGGTCCTTATCTGCTTCCTTTAACTATCCAGTCTTTAGGTGTTTATAGGCTATCCGTTTTGCTTGTTACATACCAGCTTGGTTTTCCCTTTGATATTTATATACCCACTGCCTCTTTTTTGTTCCCCCTCCTCCCATTTTCCCCTCCCCTTCTCCTCTCTTTATTTTGGTTCTGGACATCCAACACTCCAGTCATGTGAAGAAGTTGGCTTTGCCCATGAAAGCTCATGATACCATCTACATATTTTGTTAGTCTTTAAAGTGCTATCAGATTATTTGTTGTTTTTTAAATTTATCCTGTACAGACTAATTCTTCTACCCCTCTGAAGCTTTGGATATATTAATGTTAGTCTCTAAGGTGCCACAGGACTGCTTGATGTCAACTAAAACATTATCATTACATAATATGCATTTCTTTGAAGTCCAAAAAGAGCTTAAATTACTGTTGTCAACGCAGGACAAAGGAAGTGAATAGGAACACTCAGAAACTGGTCTGCATTTGTTAATATATCTGATAGCCATCCTCCATTGAATCTATATGCAGGGGACAGTTGGAGGGGAGCATGTCACTGCTAATGCAAAACAAATGCTCATGATCTCTGGTGAGTGCATCAGAATCCAAATTTTGCAGCAAAAAAACTAGTTTTTAGAAAGGATTGAAGAAACTTTGGATCCAGATAACTTCTTGCATTTTTTGGGAGTGGAGAAGCAGTAGGAAGGGAGGTGTGAGGAAGTCTGAATCTGGAGCAGACATTTTGTTGCAAGGCTCTGTCAAGATCCTCAGAGAAGTCTGTACTCTCGCTCTCCTCTTGCTCAGTGGTACATCTAGTTAGTTACACAAATCCAGGCACAAAGGCACAGGAGACAAAGGTAGTAGTAATTCCCCTACAGTTTTGCAGTAATTCTATTTCAGGGTCTCTACCTCTCATATATGGCTATGTCTACACTGCCCCCTCTTGTGCAAAGAAAATGCAAATGAGGCGAAGTGTGGAATATCGCTGTGCTTCATTTGCATAATTAATGAGGCTCCGTTTTTGCGCCAGAGGCTTTTGAACAAAAAGGAGCCATCTACACGGGTCCTTTTTGCGCACACACACACACACACCCCGCTTGCGCAAGAGCAGTTCTTCCTCTTATTTCCAGGAAGAACGGCTCTTGCGCAAAAGGCTTTTGTGCAAAAATGGATCCTAATTAATTATGCAAATGAGGTGCAGTGATATTCCACGCTTTACCTCATTTGCATATTTTTTGCACAAAATAGGGGCAGTGTAGACATAGCCTTTAGGGTATGTTTACCCTGGAACTGGAGGTGTGATTTGTAGTTCATGTAGCCATAACTGAGTTGCTTTAATCTAGCTAGCACATCTGAAAATAGCAGCAAAGATGTGGTGGCAGAGGTTGCACAAACCTGCCTAGAATCCTGGGTACCTATTGGTGTTGCTAACCCATACTAATAATGTCATTGCCACTGCATCTTCCCTGCCACTGGTATTTGTGCTAGCTGTTAAAGCTATCTTAAGTATGTCCACCCTAGGTGCAATCTATCCACTGATTGTAATGTAAACATACCCAAATATGCACACAGTAAATTGAAGCACAGAAAAATACAGAACATGATCAATGTCAGAGTAGGGAAAAGAACCTAGGGTTCATTGCTCCCACAGT
Organism: Pelodiscus sinensis; assembly: GCF_052426305.1. NCBI lineage: Eukaryota > Metazoa > Chordata > Testudines > Trionychidae > Pelodiscus > Pelodiscus sinensis. The sequence continues at coordinate 109,805,079 of NC_143052.1, forward strand.
ATGTTTTAATTTCAAGATAAACAGTCCAAAGCCATTTTAAACAGTCTAAGTTTAGCAGGTGCATTTTCCTTTTTAGTCTGCCTATGGCATTTAATATATTAAACAAAAGCAGAAGCTACTTTGGGGCGCAGGCACAATGATGTTGGGCACATTAGTAGAATACAGACTGGATACTGCTTACTCTTAGCCCAATGAAAAACACATTCTCATCAGACAGGGAAAAAACAGAGGGGCAGAACAAGACAAGAAAGTGAATTATATTTAGGCTATGGCTACACTACGAACTTTTTCCAGACGAAGAAATGCAAAAGGGTGCTCATTTGCGTATGTCACACTCTCATTTGCATATTTTCTTCCGATCCTTTTTGCGGAAGAGGTTTTTGTGCAAAAAAGAGCTGTGAAGATGGCGCCTTTTTGCACAAAAAACCCCTTTTGTGCAAGATCCCTTCTTCCTCGCCCATGAAAACTCCTGATACCATCTCTAGATGTTTTGTTAGTCTTTAAGGTGCTCCTAGTCTATTTGTTGTTTTTTAAGTTTTTCCTGCTACAGACTAACTTGGCTACCCCTCTGAAACTTTACAGTAAAAAGGGATAGATTTCTCTCACATGTCTCAATGGTGGTGCATCTATTCTCGCTTTTTGCCACTGGTTGTCATTGGAGTGTTAGTCTGCCAGACAGACACCTTTCTCTGTAGAAAGCCAAGTGACTGAGTCAGCTTCTCCCAGAAGAGAGATAATGTTGCAGTTTCTACATTGTGGGAATGAGCCAACAGGAAATGATTTTAAATGACCTATTAAAATCAGCATTGCCCCACCCAAGCTGTAAACACCTGACCTCACCAACATGTTGGCCCCATGCCCAGAGTTCTTGAAACTGTTCCCCCACTCATGGAGCCTAATCCCCAGTTAATCACCATTTTGTCACTCAGCTGGCCTGGAGAGTGAACCCTCTAACACTGTCTGAACTCAGTAGCTCTGAAGCGCGTGTGGAGGTTCATTGCCAGAGAGAGCTCAGCAGGCGGGTAATATTTGGTTGCAGAGCCATTTAACTCCACATCACCAGCTGAAAACTGAGTCGAGTGTGCAGTAACCAACAGCTGCTGTTATTTATCCTTGTGAAATGAGTCCAGCCTCTCGTTGTTGTCAGGAGCTTCACGTATAGCTACAGACGTAGCGCCAGTGCTTTTTTTGGGATGGTACTGCCCGGTACGCAGTACCAGCACCTCCAGTCAGAGCACAATAACTTTTCCCCTGGAGTACCAGCACTTTTTTTTTTTAAACATCTGTAACAGGGTCCACAGCGCAGCTGGTACCAACTGTGGCCTGTGAGCAAACTCAGCCTAAATTAACCTCACAGGTCTGTGGAGATTGGCAGGGTATCATAGGGCAGTCTGTACTGTACCTTTTCTGTGAATAGAGAATTTCAATCTCCGGGGCTCAACCCTTACCTCATGTGTCTGCTTTGTCATTTGTTGCCCTCTATCTTTAAATAGGCTGGTGGTTTTCACAAGTACTCAACCACTTCATAGCCACTGAAGTAACTGGGGAAGATGGTGTTAGACAGTGTCCCCTGTAAGATGTGTGCTTGTGAGGCCGCTGGATGGAAAAAATACGCACATGGATGGAAAAGATTAGAGGAAACATTGGTGCTTGACCCCTGCTCCAGGCTCCACTCCAATCCTTCTCCCAAACTCCCATTCCCTGCCCTGCCTCTTCCCACCTGCTCCACCCCCTCCCCCTGCCTCTTCCTGCCCCAGTCCTTCCTCCCCAGCAAGTCCTGAACTCCACTGAACAGCTGATCGATTCACAGTGGATGGGAAGTGCTGGGAGGGAAGAGAAGATGCTGATTGGTGGGGCCTTTCAGCAGAGGGGGCACTTAGGAGGAAAGGGAGGACCTGGTAAGTGGGGCTACCAGCAGGTGCTGAGCACTCACTCTGTTTTTCCCTGTAGAGCTCCAGCCACAAAGCACTCCTGGAGCTAGTGCCCATTATGGACTTCACAATGTTTTTAAAAGGTTAAGCTGGCAACCAGCTGAACAGTGAACACCAGAGAGAACCACAGTTTGGGAGGGCTCCAAATTCCTTGGAAATATATGTGGAGCCACCGTGTCAAAGCAAAAGCCTTTTGACAAAGCTCACTGATGAGACTGAAACTGTGCACATCCCTCAAGCAACTTTTTCACAATAACATGCCAAAAATGGGGACTGCATAAGAAATCAGCCCAGTACCAGCTCCCAAGAATCTAGCACATGAAGATCAAGACAGTAGTGAGAGCTAGATTGGACCAGAGAAAAAAAAAGTAGTGGTGTATTATTTACTTGCAATATATTACTCAGTTACTAGATGTTTCACTATGCTGTGCACAGTTCCAGACAGCATGGGGTCCCTGATCCACAAACCCAGAAAAAACTGGAATTAATGTGTGGAAATCCCTTTCTTTATGCCTGTATTTCTATTTTTTCTTTCTTAAATGCCTCCTGTTTAAGAAGGACTATAGATTCAATGTATCACAAGTGGCACTTTATTGTCTGTATATTATAGCACCTACAAGACTTAGTCACAGACAAGGACCCCATTTGTGTTAGGAGCTGTACAAACACAGAATAGACACTTCCTGCCCTAGAGAGCTTAGGTTGCATCTACACAGCACCCTAAACTCAAAATAAGATACACAGTTTGCACTACGCAAATTGCATAACGTATTTCAAAAACAAATTCAAAATAGCTTATTTTGACATTTGGCATGTCTACACAGTGCCAAATGTCAAAATAATGTGCTATTTTGAGCCATCTCTTATCCCTCGTGCAACAAGGTTTACCGGGATGGTGAAATAGAATGCCTGGTATGTCAAAACAATATTTTGAAAGAATGAACGGTTTGTGTAGATGCAGGGTAGCTATTTTGGGATACCTCCCGTATCCCGAAATAGCTCCACAGTGTAGACATAACCCTTACAATCGAAAATGTACAGCAAGAGATCATAGGTGGGAGAATACAAGGAAACCATTAGGCAATATTGTCTAAATAGATAGTGTAAGCAGGCTGCCACCATAGGGCAGCTTCCCCACCTGCAGGTCCCCAACAATTAAGTATCACTCCTTGCAGGTCTAATACTGTGGTGCTTTAGCTCTCTTTCTGTGGAACACTTGAGTCCTACCTCTTAAAACTAGACTCATCAGTTTTAACATCAGAAGGGGCCATCTTGATCATTTAATCTGACTCTGCAGTCCTGATCCTCTAATACATCTTAGGCCACAGAACCTCACCCACCCACACTTGCAATGGGCTCATCACCTCTGACTGAGCTACTGAAGTTCTCAGAGAGTGATTTAGAGACCTCTTCTGGGGTATTAAACTCCAACACGAAAGGAAAACCAATGAGCTCAAAATCAGGATAGTCTTGGGATTTGTTGGCAGGGCCTTGTTCTTCTAAAGAGATCTTGTCTTGGTCCTTTTCTGATCAGTCTTCCTGAGCCAACTTGTCCCTTCCAGTGGGAGGCTTGTACAGGCAGCAAAATATCTCAGGATTTTGGCAGGAGCCAGGCTTCGTTCTCCAAGGATGAAGCAGAACTGTGCTCTCCTTCCTGTTCAGCCCTGGGCTGTACTAGGTCTCCTTTTAACTCCCCTCTCCATGCCTGATGTTTAAAGCAGATGTAGAAGAATTGGGCCAACAGGCTTTGCTTCATCCTCTGGTAGCCAGACTGAGCCTAGCTGCCTCAGTAGGCCCCCGTGTAGCCAGTGTAGAATCTATCTGTCTAATCACAGCAAGAAAGACTCAGGGTGGGGAAGGGCTAGAACACTCAAGCAGAGTGAACAATGTGATGGCAGCAAATGTCATGTCACTGCCACAGGTTTTTTTTGTGGCTGTTTACACCTAGGAGGGGATCAGCTACATAGAAAAAAGGGAAGGGAAAGAGGGCAAGGGAGACAGAGAAGGGGAGGAAAGGGCAAGAGGGGCTGGTCACTAGCATGGAGTGAAGCTGTTTTGAAGAGATCGGAGTGGGGGGAAGGTTGGAGAAAACAGCTAAAGCAGCACAGGGCCTCTATTCACCATGCTATGGAAGCCAGATGATAGAATGATCCACACAATGAAATAAACAACAATCATCATTATGTTCTGTTGAGCTGGATGTGGACATTCTGTACTGGTTAATGTAGCTATCATTTGGAGTTTTGCAGGGATCAGTTTTGGGACTGGTTCTGTTCAATATCTTCATGAACAATTTAGATGATGGCACAGAGAGTCCGCTTATAAAGTGTGCAGATGATACTAAGCTGGGAGGGATTACAAATGCTTGGATAGGGTCATAATTCAAAATGATCTGGACAAACTGGAGAAATGGTCTGAGGAAAATAGGATGAAGTTCAATAAGGACGAATGCAAAATACTCCACTTAGGAAGGAACAATGAGTTTCACACATACAAAATGGGAAGTGACTATCTAAGGCCGTGGTCCCCAACCCGGTGCCCACGGGCGCCATGGCGCCCGCCGGGCTCTTTACATGCGCCCGTGGAGCAATCTGGGCTGGCAGGTGCCAGCCCCGGGCGCATGGCCGGTCCCGGCCCCGGGGGCGCCGCGCGTGCCCTTGCCGGTTCCGGTTCCGGCCTTGGCCCCGCCCCCGGGGGCACCGCGCGTACCCTTGCCGGTTCCGGCCTTGGCCCCGCCCCCGGGGGCACCGCGCGTGCCCTTGCCGGTTCCGGCCTTGGCCCCGCCCCCGGGGGCACCGCGCGTACCCCGGCCCCGGCCTTGGCCCCGCGGTGCTTACGGCGCGCCGGCCCCGGGCGCATGGCTATGGGGGGGCCCCGCCCCCGGGCATGCGGCTGGGGGGGGCTGCCCCCGGGTGGGCAAGTGTCCCCGCCCCCTGGCACCCAGCGGGCGAACAGCCACGCCCCTGGCGCCCGCCAACCTGAAAAGGTTGGGGACCACTGATCTAAGGCTACTCAACTTTGGAAACCCCCGGGGCCACAGGGATACTCACAGCACATGCCGAGGGCCGCAACTTAAATGTCGGTGCATATATATGCAAATGTATATGCAAATAAATGCAAATAGTTTCAAGAGTCATGGTGCCGTTGCAAGTTTATTTTGTTTAATGCAGTGATAGTCTTTTGACAAAGAAGACACATTGGCTTGCCATTTATCTCTGCAAAAGTGAATTCCATCTCTCAAACAAGGTTGAAAACCTTGTGTTCATCCAACAAGCGTCTCTTCTTTGTTGCCATTTTTAATGCTTCTTATTAAAAAGAAAATTGTATACCGGTGTTTAGCTTGAAGCTTCAAGTGGTGTGTTTCTTGGAGTGATTTTACTCAGAAAAAGTTTCCAAGCCAGAATGCTCCAACCTGCGGTGGTGGGCGGGGCGGGGCGGGGGTGAGGAAGGGGAAATGAGTCAGGCCGGATATGAGAGGCAAAAAAGGACAAGTGCCCGGGAGCCCTGTCCTGAATTCCCAGCAGAGCTGATATTGTCACATGGGAGTCCATCGCTCTGTGTAGGACGGAGGCAGCGCTGCACAGCCGTGGTGGCGGACCCAAATATGGCCAGTGTGAGTCAGTCAGTACCTCTCAGGCTTTGACCACAAGGCTAAGCAGCCAGCACTTCCCACAATGCCCCAGCACTCCTGGCACCTCCTCCCTGGGGGCTAGAAATGCTGACACACTGTACCCGTATGTTCCAGCCAGTCCGTCTGCGTGCATCTTTCAATGCACCTGAGAGATGCCTTGCTGTTGTGGAGCATGTTCCCAGTGGAAGCCATGTTCATAGGATCTCACCTGCAGGCCACATGTTGAGCCCAAACCCAAGCTGCTCCGTGGGCCGCAAATTAATGGGCCACAGGCCACATGTGGCCTGTGGGCCATGTGTTGAGTAGCCCTGATTTAAGGAGTCCTGCAGAAAGGGATGTCGGGGTCATAGTGGACCAAAAGCTAAATATGAATCAAGAGTGTGACACTGTTGCAAAAAAAAGCAAACATGATTCTGAGATGCATTAACAGGAATTTGAGAGCAAGACACAAGAAGTCATTCTTCTGCTCTAGTCTCCACTGATTAGGCCTCAGTTGGAGTATTGTGTCCAGTTCTGGGCACCGCATTTCAAGAAAGATGTGGAGAAATTGGTGAAGGTCCAGAGAAGAGCAACAAAAATGATTTAAGATCTAGAAAACATGACCTATGAGGGAAGACTTAAAGAACTGAGTTTGTTTAGTTGGGGAAAGAGAAGACTGAGGTATGTCTAGACAGTACCCTTCTGCTGGAATAAGCTATGCAATTTGCGCTACACAAATTGCTTATTCCGAGTCTAGGTCAAAAGAGCTTATTTTGAAATGTGGCGCTCTGTAGACAAACGAGGTTTACAGGGACACCAGAATACTGTCCCCGCTATTTCGAGAAATAGCTGGAGCATTTAAAGATGCAGCATTGCTTTTTCAGGATACTTCCGGTATCCCAAAATAGTGCCTCAGTCTAGACGTACCTTGAGAGGACGATAGCATCGTTCAAGTACCTGAAAGAGTGTTACAAGGAAGGGGAAGAAAAATTATTCTCTTTAACCTCTGATGATAGGAAAAGAAGCAATGGGCTTAAATCGTAGCAAGAAAAGTTTAGGTTGGACATTAGGATAAACTTCCTAACTGTCAGGGTGGTTAAACACTGGAATAAATTGCCTAGGAAGGGTTGTGGAATCTCCATCATTGGAGATCGTTAGTTAAACATGTAGGTTGCTTGGTCCTGCCGTGAGGGTAGGAGACTGGACGCTCGAGATTCCTTCCAGTTCTAGTATTCTATGGTTTCATCTGTCTGCAGATTTGGGAAAATTGGAGAGCACTGTCTATCATTTGGAAGGTTTCCATTCTTCCCAATTTAAGGCCTGAGTCTCACTTACACTAAGTCTTTACAATTATTTCCTACAGAAACATGGTTAAGCATGGATCAAGCCACAAAAAAAGGTAGAAGACACACCTCTGTGCCTTCCCAATTTACCAAAGCTATGTCTACACCACGCTTAGGTCAGCATAGCTTATGTCGCTCATGGGTGCAAACAAACCGCCCCCTGAATGGCATAAGTACACTGCCTTAAGCACTGATGTGGACAGAGCTATGCTGGCAAGAGAGCTTCTCATGCCAACACAGCTACTGCCTCTCATGGAGGTGGTTTTATTATGCTGATGGGAGAGCTCTTTCCTGTGGGCATAGTGTCTTCACCAGACATGGTGCAGTAATTTATTTGAAGAGAACTCCTAAGTTCCTAGATGACTGGTAAAGCTGTAGGTATCAGAAGAGTGTGATATGTTCAGCTTCTCATTGAGATCTTCAATTAATAGTTCATTTTAAGTTTTCTGAGGTGCCCAGATACCATAGTGATAGACAACCCCCCCCCCCAATAATTTATTCAAAAACAGATGGTGTCACCAGGATCACCAAGTACTAATCAATCCAAGCCATGTGCCAAAGCTCAAACTAGATGGCCTATTTGGAGCGACTGCTTTATTTAAGATAATCTGTCACTTTATAAGTTGTTTAAATCTCATGACTAGGTGAGAAGAGCTTGGTCTTCATTTCTGGTTCTGCCATTGACTTTCTGTGTGATCTTGGGCAAGTCATTTATCCATCTGTCTCTCAGTTTATCCATCTGTAAAATGGGGATAAAAAGACTTTGTAAGGAAATTGTGGGGCTGAATTCACTGATATTTTTAAAAATCTTTGAGGAATAGAAAGTGTTATCACTGTGCTATTGCCTGTGAGTAGGCATCCTTTCAACACAAAGACAATATACAGAGGGGCTGCGTCTAGATTGGCATGATTTTCCGGAAATGCTTTTAACTGAAAAGTTTTCAGTTAAAAGCATTTTTGGAACAGAGCGTCTAGATTGGCACGGACGTTTTTCCGCAAAAGCACTTTTTGTGGAAAAGCGTTCGTGCCAATCTAGACGCGCTTTTCTGCAAAAAAGCCCCGATCGCCATTTTCGCGATCGGGGCTTTTTTGCGGAAAACAAATCTGAGCTGTCTACACTGGCTCTTTTGTGCAAAAGCTTTGCACAAAAGGGACTTTTGCCTGAACAGGAGCAGAATAGTATTTCTGCAAGAAGCACTGATTTCTTACAGTAGGAAGTCAGTGCTTTTGTGGAAATTCAAGCGGCCAGTGTAGACAGCTAGCAAGTTTTTCCGGAAAAACGGTTGATTTTCTGGAAAAACTGGCCAGTCTAGACACAGCCAGTGTGAGTATTTTCACTTTCATTCCTACTGAAGAAAAACTAGTCCTTTCAGAGGAATAAAGTGTGTGGTGAGATTGGGCCCTTTAAAAAATGCTGTTGTTTGGGCTATCCACGTGTGAAATAAAAAACCTGAAAATATCTTTAAATGGTGAAACCCAACATTTTTTTTAATGCTACGATCACTCAAAAACAGGTGACTGGGTTTCACAAAACTTTCCAGAACTAAATTGCCTTTGAGCTGAGAATATATATAAATTTTTTTAGCCCAAATGGTTATTTTGGGGAAAAGTTTATAAGTGCATGAATATAAGAGCTTAAGATACAAATGATTTCACAACCATAATTATAACATCACACAACTGCTTTATGTAACATGACAGGGAATTATGACTTGCCCAGTGTACAAGGCTGCAAAGCGTTATGACCGTAGCCATTAACGCACAAATCTCTTGCAGTGTCCATGAGTGTATCCTTCTCCCAGGCAAAAAGAAACTAGTGTCAGATTTTTGTACCTGTAGTTCAAATGCTCCTTAGTACATAGTTCCATCCTAGGAGGTATCTAAATTGATAGTGCTGATGAGTGCTGTGAGGAACAGATGAATCAGGAACATCGTTTCAGAGATGTTTTTATATATATTTGGAGGGAGAGAAGAGACAGCTTAGTGGTTTGAGCATTGGTTTGTTAAATCCATGGTTGTGAGTTCAATTCTTGAGGGAGCCATTTAGGGATCTGGGACAAATCTGTGAGGGACGGTACTTGGCCCTGCTATGAGGGTAGGGAACTGGACTCAATGACCTCTTGAGGTCCCTTCCAGCTCTATGAGATAGGTATATGTCTTCATTTATTATTATTTGAGTCACTAGCCAATTAGACCGTCATAAGACGGGATTTTCAGGTCTCTCCTCCACGTCAGTCTCTCGTTCCATCTCTCTCTCTCTTCTCTCCTCCTCCTCCTCCTCCTCCTCAGCTCTCCTCTGTCTCTCTCTGTCACTTCTCCTCCCCCTCCTTCCTCTCACTCAGGGGACCATGGAGCCCAAATTGCTGTTTGGGCTCCTTACTCCCCGTGTTGCATGGGAGGGTGCGGAGCCCAAACGGCCGCTTGCGCCGTTTGCTCCCCCGCGGCGGCCCGGCTGATTGGCGCAGAAGTCAGCCGAGCGCCACAGTGGGAGGCGAAGGGGGGCGGGGCGGTGATGTTCACGGCCAGGGGGCAGGGCCTGGAGCCGCTGTCATGCCGCACGTCACCGCCCCGCCCCCCTTTGCCTCCCACCGTGGCATTCGGCTGACTTCTGCGCCGCTCAGCCAGGCCGCCGCGGGGGATCAAGCGACGCAAGCGGCTGTTTGGGCCCCGCACTCCCCATGCAGCACAGGCCGCCCAGAGAGAACAGCCAGCATTTCAGGCAACAGCGCCCCCCATAGGGAACAGCCAGCATTTCAGGCAACAGCACCCCCCAGAGGCAACACCAGCATTTCAGCGTTACAGACTCAGACACTGGGCTACTGTATATATGATGAGCCATATTTTCAGAATTGGACCCACTGGATACTTCAATAAAAACACCCTTTGTAGCAGCACAAATCTGGCACTAGGGGACAAGTCTCCATCTAAGTGATGGTGTACGCACAGGCAGATTCTTGCAAGCACTTTGTGTAAACTGTTAGCCCTTTGGTAGTGCTTTCTAGCTAAGGATCTCAACATGCTTTACAAATATGACCTCTGAGGCTCATCACTTCCCTGTGAGGGGGGTATATGGTGTTGTCACCGTTTGACAGACAGGAAAACAAGCCCATAACCATTGAAGCCAACATTTTCAGAAGCACAAGAGCTCACACAGAAATTGAGCCTGATTCTCAGTGGCACTCAGGTAACTTTACAGCATTCTAACACTGCTGGATGGATGTAAATGTCACCTACTATTAAAAGGGGTCTTGGTGTAACTGAGAATCCAATTCTAGGAGAAGGATTGTGCACTCTTGGGAACGGTTCAAGCATGAGAGTTTGGCTCAGAGAAGGACATAGCGATAGCTACATTCCTGTTTAAATAGTTGGAATAGCAGGCTAGGTGATTATTATTATATATTATTTGTATTGGCATAGCACATAGAGCCCTACTTGGGAAGATGAATGGGATAGTATCTCAATTCTTAGGAGCTGGGAGAACATGGAAACTGATGAGACATTCAGACTGATATAGACTGTCCTGTTCAGTTCTTGTTGGGAAAGGACATGAAAACCAATATGAACTGTGATTCATAATCTGCTTTGATTTGTAAGTTATAAAGGACACATTTACTTGAAAAGACCCACTGGGACAGGTTTGATTTATTGTGTTCTGAGCTCATAATTTATCATGTTAATTGGCCGACCAGGAAATCACCACAGCCATGCTCGGGCTTATGCTGAAACACCGAACGAAACCCATTTTTCTATGCAGACCAACTAGCAGTGAGTAATGAGGAGTCAGTAGGGCTGTGCCAAAGGTCTCTGTACATGAATAGGGAGGCTGGGACTGTGTGACTGGCTAGCACAGTGGTTCCCAAACTTTTCGGCATCACATCCCCTTTTTGATTTTTGAGAAACCCTCATGCCTGGCTCCCCCCGCCCAAAAAATAGCAGCGAAACTTGTTGAGAAGGGGGGAAAAAAAAGGAACTGACCAGGGCCAAAAAACAGTCATGGACATTTCACATGGTATTTTTTTACTGGATGGACTGGACATATTCTGGGGGGGGGAGATTGATCGGGGGGGGGGGAGCTGGGTTGCCTCACAGCCCCCCCTGGAATTTCTTCACCTTCCCCAGGGGGTGCGCACCCCAGTTTGGGAACCTATGTGCTAGCAGATGCATAGAAGAGCTTTTAAGGGATACATTGAGGATGGAGGAGCCTGAAGAGAGTTGCTTTTCCAACTGGAAAAGCCCAGAGAAGGCTACACTACATGCTGGCATGAGGATAAGAGCCTCTGACGGTCCCTTAGTTCAGAGGCATGTAACTGTCCCTGTAATGTTAAGCAGAAATCAAGGGCTCAGTCTGTTTGCATTTGGCCTGTCAGCCTTGCAATGTTCCCATGGGGGGAGTTCACAGCCCATGTGTTCTCTGCCTCTTCTGAGGGAAGGGAGCTCCCAGGTGGCTCTGGACTGCCTCCCGCTTACCATGTGCTGAGGTGGAGTCTATAAAACTAAACAATAAAATACTAGAGGCCACTGACCTACACAAGCTGCCAAACAAACCAGGATGGGCTGGAGGGAAGGGCAAGGGAAGGAGGGGGATGTTTTTGTCCCCATGCGTATTTACTCCACCTGTTAGCTGACCTTGTTTTTCTAAGCTGCCCCTTGGTTGTGCGCAGCTGTGCTGACTTGCTGCCTTATTCTGCCTGAAACTGGTGCCACTCAATGCAAAGGCCCTCTGCATCCCTCATTCTTCTCTCTGGGAACCACATGGGTTTGTCTTGTCTCTTTAGCCAGAGAACATCTCACCGCTCTTTCCATGCACCTACTGTTCTTGTGACCCCCCCCCATCTTTTAATCCCCCTCCACTACCTCTTCTTCCATTGTTGTGAGTTTTAACAGCAGATAAAGAAAAACACTTATACTTAAAATGTGTTCATTAACCAAACTCTGTGTCTTCACCTTATGTGCTTCCAAACATCTCAGAGTCCCTCTGACCACAGGAAGTACTGCTAACAAAGAATCATGTGCTTCCATCTCATTAATCCCATTGGCTGCTTTTAGTAGCAATACCCTTTGCCACTATGTCCCTCAAGCACTGCTTTTGCTCACCCTTGGGAATGTTGCAGTGTTGGATATGAGCCCTTGATGGAATCCCCCTGGCACAAGGCATTGTGATGACTTTGTTCTCTTTTGGGGCAGGTGGATCACTCCAGATTATTATACAATAAACTCTCAGAACTGTTGCGCAGTTCTAGTTCCAGATTCGAACTAACTCTTTATGGTTTTGAAATGTTTAGAAAAGGTTTTGTATAATTCAGGATTCTGGCTGGAGAAGGAGGATTTGAGGGACAATGAAAATGTTTGTTCTTAAAGTATTGCTATCTGTTAACGGAAGCAGATGTTGATGGTAGTTTTTGAGTTCAGGCTGAGTGTTCAGAGCTGTACAAACACAGTAGGAGCAGGATTGGGCTCACAGATCTGATAACGTAGAGCAGGACCAAACTACACTTCTGTTCTAGCTTGTCATTTTGTGCCCCATATCGATAAGAGTTGACAAGGAATCTAGCACCCATCATTGTGCAAAGGGTTCACAAAACCCCTTTGGTGCGTATATTATGTGTGTTTGTTTATACAGTACCTTGCATGATGGGGCCCTGACCTTACTGAAATCTCTATGCAGTACTGCAATATAAATATTTAATAACCATAAAAAAGGATGTTCTAAGAAGGCATTCAGGATCTCCTGAGAGAGGCTGTTGTTGCATGAATTTCAGATTTAAGGGATTAAATTCATTCTTGAGATAACTCCATAGACCTTGGTAGAGTTACCCTAAGGATGGTTTGGCACCTGAAAGCACTCTGAAAAGTAAGTTAATGTTTAGAAACTTGAATAAATAGGATGTTTGGATTAATCTGCTCCAGAGTGTGTGTGTGTGTGTGTGTGTGTGTGTGTGTGTGTGTGTGTGTGTGTGTGTGTGTGTGTGTGTGTGTGTGTGTGTTCGTACATATCACACTCCACAGTGCTCTCAGCTTCTAGATCTGTTACCAATGATCTAGTTTCTTCAAGATTCCTTCTCCCCAAAATACTGTGCTTGAAAGATTTCCATTGTGCCCCTCAAGTTGCTGTCCACACCGAGGCAGAGGAATGGAGGGGGAGCAGGAGGAATTTATAGGAATGAGGAGAAATACCACAACATGGTTCAAGAACAAAGATCAAATTAGTAGTGCTGTAAAAAAAAATCTTTCTCCACAGTGATGTGCTAGCACCACATCTCCAAGCCTTCTAGCATTGGCGTGACAGAGAAAAGACTGGATACCACTGTGCAGAATCACATGTCCTTGTGACTTGGGAAACTGACATAAGAACTTTCATTTTCCCCAATTTGATACCAGATTTCACATCTCTGGTTCTGTTGACTACATTAAAAGAGCTTTGTTTCCACAGTGAATTTTCTTTCTAACCCTCCACATTCCTTCCATCCCACCCTAGACTTTTTGTTGCTCAGGCTGTTCTTATTTGTAATTTTCAGTTTGAGTTAGTGATACTTAGTTTCTCTATCTGAAAAATAGGAATATTCCTCCATTACCTTCCTAGGGTATTATGAAGCTTACTTACTGTTTGTTAAGCACTTGGAATCTTCCAGAAATGTTGCCCAGTATCCAAATAACATTACTGAAGCCCTCTGGAACTGGAACATTGCTTGGACTATAAAATCACATTGTCACATTTCTTGGAAACTGCTGAATGAGGGTAAAGGTCCCTGCAGCACTAGAAAGCACAAATTGGCTATTTCTACAGAAGCTGACAACTATGTACAGTGCAAAGATCTTGTAACCACGATGCTGCCTGAAAGTAAAACTTAAAGCCACAAAAACAAGAATAAACAGAAGTCTCATCCAGTTGTGAACAAACCCACTACATTCATCATCTGGCAGTGTGAAAGTAGGATGTGGGAGAGAGAATATATGGTTTATGTGGGACTTTCCATTCATTTTGTGAATGTTTTAGAAAAATCCCTACTGTCAGGTTGACACTACTCATTAAAGTCATACAGTCCTATTAAGATGTCTGTCTAAAATCTATTTAATCTAGGTCTGGTCAAACTATCATCCAGCCCACAGAAGCATATGCCCAAATAAAATGGTTAGTCTTTAAGGTGCTACAGGACTCCATATAGTTTTTGATGAAACAGACTAACATGGCTACCCACCTGAGACTAGAGAAAAGACTGGATAGTGCACTATGCATTCTTTGTTATGTATAGTGTGTGATCTATCACCTAGATTGCAAGGTATCATTTCTGTCCCATGCGTTGGATGACTAACTTTTTAAGAAGAACAGCAATCTAAAAAACTGACAAAAGTGAACAGAGGACACTCATCTTCAAATATGTTTAACACAAGAATATGAACAACATTCATTCTGTGAGACTCCCTTTGACCCAAACGGATTCGCAGAGATGTACATGAATAGCAAATAATAAGGTAGCAACCACGATTGCTTTGAATGGCCAATCAGAATTGGAGCATATGTTCACTGATATTTTCTTGTGGTATTCAACTAAGTCAATCTAATTAATTTAACCAATCTCTTAATTTCTAAGTCACCCATCATCATGGTATCAGATACCAATGCGGAGTGAGGATGAGATGTCTGTGGTGGATTTGGTTTTATTTATGTTGCTATCCCAAATGCTGTTGCAGCTCACGGTTATCTCAGAGTAGAATTCGCCATAACAGATTAGCACACTGGTCCAGCTCGTCTGACTTCCTGTTGACAGCCAGTACCAGATGCTTTAAAGAGAAGAATTAAGCTGCCATTGCTGGCAATATCTGAAAGCCATTAAATAAGAGATGTTTGGGGTGAAAAACAGACACACACCTTTTGGCGTGGGTTGTAGTTTTATCTGTTTACTCAGGTTTTTGCTGGATAGGGAAGGGTTTAATCCTAACTTGATATACAACAATTTTCATTTTGACTGTCTCATTTTAGGATCTGTGCAGATAGAATTTTGCAAGTATGCCTACAAGTGGGAGTTGAAAAAAAAAGCTCTGTAGAAGTGCTCTGGAGTTGGAGAGGCTTGGGGAGGGAGAGAGTGGGGAACATGCTACCTATTTTGTTTTCGGAAAGCAGATATGACTCTTATCCTGGGATAGTTCTCAGGTATCCTTTTTAATATGTCTGATCAGTTATACTGTGTTGCTTGGAGGCAGAAGGGCTATTTCTTCCTGATGCCCATACACCATTAACTGATATAAGGGATTACAAAGTGCCTCTCGTAGCTTGCATAACTCCAAATGTTGTTATTGGTCATAAAATTATTCTGTCCTCTGTTTACTGCCAGCTACAGTATTTGACTCCTGCTCCAGGACACAGTCAGTTCCGCAGGCTGACTACATGCGGAGGGAAGTATTTATTTTTATTTGTTCTATTAACTTCATCTGGTGAGCTTTTGTTCTCCTGTTGTGGGACAAGTTAAAGAAGAGGAGATGGATCAGTTCTCACTAGAGCCTGCATAATAAATATCTCCTCCATTGCAGGCTAAAGGATTTTGAATTTTTTTTCTCAAATGGAAAATCTCTAAATGTGATGCAATCTACAAATCCTAAAGTTGGCAGTGAGCAGCCATTTGGGCACAAAACGCCTGTAGAATAAAGCCAAATGAAATGTACATTAGAATTCTTGGCTAATACTATAATAGCCTACAGTAGTTCTTTGAGACACAAACTCATACAGCAGCTGTGCGGTGCCCCAGAGCGTGCAGTGCGTATACCTGCAGGGGCCTCCCGGGCTGTAGCTGTTGAACTTTAGAGAGGGCACCTGCATTTCATTAGCCAGAAAAAAGAACCAAGGAGTACTGCCAAAAGTTCCTTTAATTAAAGAGCACATTCACTGTCCTTGCCTCCTTTTCCCCCTCTTTCATCTCCTGCTTCCTTTGCTCTGCCTTTAAGGCTGTTTCACATTCTGGTCCTCCAAGGATCCCTCTACTTCCCTCACCTACATCATCCATAGTGTTATCTTCCGTTTGCCAGTATCATCCAGGAGGCTTCTTGGTGACAAGAATGCAGGAACCTATGAGTATTTGCCTAAGTTTTGTAAATTCTGGTTTAGCAAAATGCCCATGAGGTGCCATTAGGAGACTCTCAGGAAAACATTCTGTCTTGTGGGATTTTGCAGAGAAGCGAATGATACCCTGCACTTGCCTGGCTCAGAAACAAACACATAAATTTTAGTTTTGAAATTCAAAGCATCTTTCTCTTCTCAGTTCCTATACTATCCTCCTTGACTGAAGCTACCCTTAATGGCCCTTCATTCACACTAGAGGTTCAAATCTGAATGCAAAGCCTTTTCTTTTGTCCTGTTACAGAGGCTGGGTTCATGTACAAATCTGGATTTTTCCCAAGTGTAGGAACTTCTAGGCAGGGGATTTGGCTGTGTTTTGTTTATATTTCTTGACCTGTTCCCCTTTACAGTTGTTCCCAGTTTGTATAACTCTCCACCTTCACCCTTTCTACCTTGTTTTGGGAAATACCAGCCCCTCTCTCTTTCCTGTTCCCATTCCAGCCCTTTAAGGGCCTGCCCTGCATCTCATTCCTCTGCTGAAATGACCCGGTGAATCAACCTGTATCAGGCCCCTGCCTAAATCAGTCAGTTACTCTCTTTGTTCCGCCATTTCCTGTTATCAAATTTTGGGGATGAGTCTTCATTTCTGTTCTGATGATTTCTATAACAGACCCAATTCTCTGCATGATAGTCTCTAGAACAGTGTTTCTTAAACTTTGTTCCTGGGCACACCGGTATGCCGCGAGGCAGTTGGAGGTGTGCCGCGGAGAACAACAGAGTTCAAAATGGCTGCCCTTAAAGGGGCAGGCATTCTGTATCCTTGGTGTTCCTCATAAAAAAAAATTATTGTTTGGTGTTCCTCGGTCTTAAAAAGTTCAAGAAGCACTGGTCTAGAGATTTTGACCTAGATCTGAACTTCCCTAAAGTTTTGCTGTGTTCAGATCTAAGAATTTGGCTTAGGCCACTATAAAGATAGAGACCAACTACAAAGTTTGGATACTGGGCCAAATTTCCCCAAATCTGGGAGTTGTGTGCAGGCTACATTTGGAGTAGTTCTAGAGAAGGGGTCAGCTGCTAGGTGCAGATCTGAATTGAAACTTTCCCAAATTTGGCAAATGTTTCTAAAATCAAAACCCCTGATCAAGCTCTAAAAATTTCTTTCCAGTTGCCCTTTCCTAAAAGACATACAGAGTCCAAAGAAACATCCTCCTTAAAAAACATCTTCCAAAAGAGCTTTATCTGTAAGTTTTGTTTCTCTATCAACCCCACTTAGGAAAGCCTGGCTCATGCTTTCTTGCCGAGCATTTGCTGTATGTATTTCTTTTCCTTCTCTCTTGGCTGTGAGCACGTTCTGCCAAACACAGAAGGGCTTTGTGAGGCAGGGAACAGCTCTAACTCCTACTGCTAGTAACATTTGCACTGCCTCCCTCTCAGAGTTGGACATTAACCACCTCTGGTGTTTCACTCTCTCCACAAAAATAGTTGTTTCTAGTAAGCTCTCGCAACCCCCCCTTTTCATCCTGTCTTTTTCACAATAGGGAGCTAATAAGCCTTTTCATTTAGCAGAGTGTGGAGAGGATCCTGTAATCAGTCGCTTTCCAAAGGGAGCTGAAAATTTCAGCAGAGTTTTCAAAAGAGAAGGGTAAGTAACAGGAACTGATATTACCTCCCCCTGCCCTCCCACTTCCCCCTTGGTAATTCCCAAGATGGACTCACTTGAAAGTTGATGATTTCCCCGTCTGATGCCATCCTTTTGCCCTTAGGTCTCTTCCTCAGCTCTCTGCAGACTGCACAGTAGCTTGGGACTCTGCAGTCTCAGGGACTCTCCAATGTTTCCTCTGGGTAGGAGAGCACAGCTGCTGAAACAGACCTGCTATTCATCTCCCTGATGTGAGACGCCCGTCTTGGCACAAGTGCACAGGGGAGAAGGGGGTGGCATACAAATTCTTTGTCTTCAAGATGCTGAATGGTCCATGGAATAAACAGCCCTCTTAGATTTGCTATGACAGTTTTGTTCACTACGTATCTCCACTAACTCCCTGAGTCCAGCTGGGCCCTGTGAGATCACTCAAGCTGGAATTCTGTGATGCAGCCATTGTACCATAGGGGTCATGGCACAGACTGTACAAAGTATTTAACAACAATCCTGAACCCTTTCTGTAGCCACAGAGCCCCTGTGTTCATATCAGGGCTATCATATGAAGATGGTTTGCAAATTAGTGGCTGAGATGGTTATGGCCAGAAAGTCATGTTCCTTTGCAGCTGCACAACATTACAGAAAAGCCCTGGAGAAACTGAAATGGAATTTCCATTCTAAACCCATTCTTAGGTACGTCTCCCTTTCTTGACCAAGAAAAAGGCATTTGGGTCTGGGATTTTTATTCCTGATCTTTCAAATGAGGTTCTCTTTCGATTTGTAGGTGAGAAGTAACCAAAAATTGTTTTAGAAAGGAAATGTACACAACCAAAATCAAGTGAAGAAGCATGAATTTAATACAAGTGGGATTCTTTACCAGAGAAAGTCAGCATAGCCCCATTGACTTCAATGGATCTATGAAACTTTACATCAACCAAAGATCAAGTGATGTTTTGTGCTTTGAAGGACAACTTCACAGATCAACAACAATGGCACAGAAAGTTTTATTTTTACTAAGAAAGAAGTCTCTCTTGTTAAGAAGCATGCTATGTAATATGTATGTAGTTAACCAGTGTTAATCACAGTTTCTATCTTCACGTCTGTGAAAGGTACTAAAGTCTCTCTCAGTGGAAACTGCTATTGTATTGATACTTCCCAGTAGAAGGCCCAGTTTGACCATGATCATGATAATATTTAGCAGTTCTGTGGCACCATTTCAAAGAACTGATGATGTTATCCCCATAAAATCCTTGTGCAGTAGATAGTATTATTCCCATTGTAGAGATAGATTAACTGAAACACAGAGGTACGTTAGTGATAAGGTCACATGGGAAGTCTGTGGGAAAGTCAGGACTAGAACCCAGATCATTTGGCTTTCAGTTTTGTGGCTTATCTCGATGAAAAACTTTCCATCCCATTTAGGATCCAGGCAATGTAGATTCTGTGTGAAAGCACAAAAAAAAAGTAAGCAGCTGTCAAAACTATTGTAATGTATGCCTGAAAGAATTAAACAATTTTTTTTGTTCTCTTAAAAGGTGAGCACTGTTTACATAAAAAACTTACCTGACAACCATTTGAAAGTCACCTGTCCATCACATGCATTCATGCACAATTCATGAGTCTCATTAGCCTGGAAGTCACTGACTATTACTTGAAACCTTTGAGGCACGGCTTGGGGGTCAGAATGCACATTTCTGAGTCCTAATCTACACTGGACTGTTATGACAGTAGCTTCCCATTTGATTTTTTTTTAATTCAATGTAAGAAGTTTTGAAAACAAAATGTAGTGTTTTGCCTTGCTTGTTATTTGGATGTAGGGATTGAAATCTCTTTCTACATTGCCTACCAGTTTCCATACAAGCATACTATTGCAAAAGGCACTAATACAAAGAATTACCTGTTCTAAATTACTTTCCTTAAAGACCTCTATAATAAGATGCCACAGTTCAGATTATATATAGGTGCAATATGTTAATGAATAATTTATGTGCCTCGAGTGTCCACCACATCTTTCAAACCTACTCCCAAGAGCTGAGGAGCGTACGTGCTATGTTTGTTCTTTGTGAGCAGGGTCTTTGGTGAACCCAGGATTCTTGACAAAGTTTTGCTGTCCTTAGGTATCTTACCTGTATCATGGTAGGCCCCAAAATAAACTGTGGTAAGAAGTGAATGAAGTATCTAACTATTAATACCAAGGTAATTTCAGACAAGACCACAAGATAAATAACAATGTGCCTTTTAAACAAGATTCTCTCAAGCACTTCTCTAAATGTAATGCAGAAATTTTTGCCGTGATCTCCAGGGAGATGTCCCAGAGAATACTATTCTTATGCTGTATTTTCAGAATATCCAGAGAAATTAAGCAAGACCTACAGTAACTCCTGTGTCTTTCTAGACAAACAAAACTAAATTAAACCCAGTTCCCAGTTTCCTCTCCCAAGATAGCATGAAAAAGTCTTTTTACAGTAGTATATTGGTAGTAACGACTCTGCAAGTTCTCAGAGGAAATCTGGAGTCAAATGTATTAAAATGACATAACTTCAACAAAATCACTCTTTGAGATTATTTTTGCATCCCTTATTAATAGCAAAGCTATGAGCTTACACATGCAGGAAAGTAGGAAAATGGGTATGTTTTCATTTAACTCTCAGAACTGTCAGGGGAAAATGAAAGTCTCAGAGGAGTAGCCATGTTAGACTGTAACTAAAAAAACTTAAAAAACAACGAATGGCTCT
This sequence comes from Pelodiscus sinensis, assembly GCF_052426305.1. Lineage (NCBI taxonomy): Eukaryota > Metazoa > Chordata > Testudines > Trionychidae > Pelodiscus > Pelodiscus sinensis. The sequence goes on from NC_143052.1 coordinate 109,825,383, forward strand.
GTAGCACCTTAGAGGCTAACCAAAAAATGTAGATAATATCATGAGCTTTCATAGGCACAGCCCACTTCTTCAGATGACTGGAGCTAGGGGTCAGGGAACACAAATATATAGAAGAAAAAGAAGGGAGAGAGGGAGGGAAAACAGAAAAAGAAAAAAGCCCTGTCAATTAGGGTACGTCTAGACTACATGGCTCTGTCAACGGAGCCATGTAGATGAGTTTACTAGACATAGGAGAATGAAGCAGTGATTTAAATAATCACTGCTTCACTTACATCAAAATGACTGCCATGCTGTGCTGATAAGCTGTTTGGCGGCACAGCGGGGCAGTCTGGAAGCGCCGCGGTCAACAAGGGAAGCCTTTGTTGACTGTTCCAGAATGCCTCATGAAATAAGGTTTACCGAAGCAGTTGAGAAAGGCTTCCCTTGTTGACCGTGGTGCATCCAGACTGCCCCGCTGTGCTGCCAAACAGCTGATTGGCACAGCGCGGTAGCCATTTTTATGTAAATGAAGCAGCGATTATTTAAATTGCCACTTCATTTTCCTATGTCTAGTAAACTCATCTACATGGCTCTGTTGACAGAGCCATGTAGTCTAGACATACCCTTAAAGTGCTAATAGAGTAGGCTGTCGGTGCCTGATACTTAGCTTTTGATGGCATTTGGGTGTTGAATATAATGGCCAATCCAATACATGTCTTTATTCAGTCCTTGGACGAATATGTCAAATTTGCATATGAAGGCCAGTTCCACCTTCTAGCTGGTTCCTGAAATTACTTTATAAGAGGATAGCCACCTTTAGATCTATTAGTGAGTGCCCAGGGAAGTTAAAATGTTCCCCAACAGGTTTCTGTGTGTTACCATTTTGAATATCTGATTTGTGTCCATTAATCCTTTGTCGTAGAGCCTGTCCAGTTTGGCCAGTATACATGGCAGAAGGGCATTGGTGGCATTTGATGGCATATGTTACATTAATGGATGTGCAGTTATATGAGCCTCTGATGTAGTGGCTTATGTGGTTAAGTCTTTTGATCATGTTGCTTCTGTAGATGTGTGGACAGAGTTGGCACCGTAGTTTATTGCAGGGGTAGGTTCCCGGGTGAGTATGTTTGCTGGAAAGTATTTGTTTCAAGGTAGGGGGTTGTCTGTAGATGAGGAATGGCCTGTCTCCCAAGGCCTGTGAGAGTGAGGGATTTTGTTTTCCAGGATAGGTTGTAGATTGTTAATGATGTGCTGATGGGGTTTAAATGAAACTCTTCAAAGGAAACTCCCAATGTGACAGAAAAGGTATTCTGATCACTACTTCCAATTGCAAAGAGGAGTGACTATTGCTTTTTAAAATGCCTTTAATAATTACTAGAGAGAAAGGGGGTGAGGTAATATTTTTATTGGATATAAGAACGGCGATACTGGCTCAGACCAAAGGTCTATCTAGCCCAGTATCCTGTCTGCCGACAGTGGCCAATACCAGATGCCCCAGAGGGAGTGATCACAATAGGTAATCCTCACGTGATCCCTCCCCTGTCACCCACTTCTAGAGAAACAGAGGCTAGGGATGCCATTCCTACCCATCCTGGCTAATAGCCATTGATGGACCTAATCTACATGAATCTATCTAGCTCTTTTTTTAACCCTGTTAAAGTTCTAGCCTTCATCGCATCCTCTGGCAAGGAGTTCCACAGGTTGACTGTGCACTGAGTGAAGAAAAAATTCCTTTTGTTTGTTTTAAACCTGCTGCCTATTAATTTCATTTGATGACCCCTATTTCTTATGTTGTGGGAATTAGCAAATAACTTTTTCTTATTCATGACTGGTATGGAAAAAGTGATTTTATAGACCCCTATCATATGCCCCCTTTGTCTCCTCCTCTTTTCTAAGCTGAAAAGTCCAAGTCTTTTTAATCTCTCTTCATATGGGACCTGTTCCAAACCCCTAATCATTTTTGTTGCCCTTTTCTGAACCTTTTCCAATGCCATCTTCTGTTGGTGAAAAAGACAATCTTTCAAGCACCACGGCTTTTCTTCACAAGCAGCATGGCTGCAACACTGCAAATATTTAATAATTAACTATCATAAGAGAATCTGACATAGTCTTGGTGTGAAGGCATGCAGTAGAGTACATAAAACGCTGCATAGAGTTTGAATGCCCTGGAATGACAAGAGATTTCCAGCCTTGATTGTTGGAGTAACTCATCGTGAATGAATAGAGTAAAAGAGAGTACTTGTTATACGCACTTGAGCAGACGAAAGGGAGTTCAATGGGAAAAGAGTCTCTAAAGAGAAGAGAGCAGTGTGAGGTAACTGTGGAGCTGTTTGCAGTTAGCAGCCAGATTGTACTGAGCTCTTGTACTATGGAGTGAGAGGACACAGGACCCTCTTCCCTTTGTTTCCTGTCTCTCACAGGCCCCAGGTACAAAGGGAGTTCTTGCACAGAGTTTGCTGGTTGCAGAGGAGAGTCCATATGGTCTTAAGAGAGATACAAAAACAGACTCTCTGGGAATTCTAAGATGCATCACAATGCCCCAGAGGGATCTTTGGTCCTGTGCAATGGTGAAGAGTGTTTCTAGGGTGCCTCTGTATTAGAAAAGAGAAGGGGATGAAGACGCTGGAGAGAAAAAGAACCTGTAGACATGAATGATAAGACTAACGATATAACATATCCATGGGAATGTTTCAGTTGTTCCCATACCTGGGATTTTATTTGTTATGTGTTTTACTAGGGGGCTGTGCCCCCTGCTCACTGCGCTTGCCAACCCTCCTATCATGGGCGGTAGGCAACCCTGGCTCTCCCATCCCCTCCCGCCCATCGGGGGACGGGCTGTGGCTATGCCAGGTTTGGCCCCATCTCCATCCCCCCCCAACCAGCCCAGGAACCTTCTCCCTCCCCTGCCATGCCAGCCCAAGGCCCTCTTCTCCCCCTGCCACACCAGCCCAGGCCCCTTCTCTCTCCTTCCCCCCACCAGCTTGGGCCTCTTCTTCTTCCACCCGCTATTCCAGCCCAAGTCCCTTCTATATCCTCCCCTATCCTTCCACACCAGCCCAAGCCCCTTCTCCCTCCCCCCACTCCAGCCTGGGCTCTTTCTCCTCCCCAATCTAATCCCCCCGTGCCCAGCTGCAGCGTGCGCCAGGCCCAGCTCTAACTTCAGCAGCTGGGGAAGCATAGGGATGCCTGTCCACCTCGCTTGGGGTGCAGTGAGGAGCAGGTATTGCCAGGTGCACGCAGCATTCTGGGGCACTGCACCTTGCTGAGGTGGGGAAAGCAGCAGCGAGCGGGGGAGGTGCTGTCCCAACCTCTCCCCCATGCAGTTCTGCCTGAGCTACCCACTGTCCCAGCCCTGCCTGCTGGGAGCAGCAAGGAAGGAGTAGACAGGTTAGTACGGCAGCTCCCCTGGGCAGCTCGGGGGCGCTCTGACAGCAGCAGTAAGTGCAGCCAGTGGGGAGCAGTGAATTTCCAGGGGGCAACTGGGCTCCGGGCGGTCGGGCACCGCGCTCCAGCTTCCAAAGAGTCTGGCAATGGGGGAGCCTGCTGCTGGTGCACAAGCCTGGCTGAGAGCCCCACTCCTAGCTCCTGTCCCTGGGCTGCTGTTCTGAGCATTGCACACACACACACACACACACACACACACACACCCCCCCGCCCCTGGGCTGTCACAGCTGCAATGTGGGGTCTGTCGGCTACTGTGCCATGTTTCTTGGCATTGAAAGCGCTGAGGGGTGGAGGAAGGGGAGTAGGGGGTTGGTTTAAAATAATTCCAAGTGGTGAGGGGAAGCGGCGAGGTTGGGCTTGGGCTGGGAGAGGGGGGAAAGAAGGAGGAGGCAAGCGGGATGCAGAATGACGTGATGGCATCACTCTGTTGTCCCACAGGAAAAACTTTTTTTTTTATTATAGAGGTATTCAGCCACAGACTCCTCCTTTACACACCTATTTCCCATCCCCAAAACTGGAGAGAACCCACCTACTTATAATTACTAGCTACCTTCTAGTTACCAGCAACCTAGCCTTTCAGTCACTGTCATAAATCCTCCCCTTCTGACTCTCCAAACATTCAGAAGAACTTTTGCTTCAGTAGGATCTCTGAACCTAAAACCTGCTGTTATCTCCATAAGAATAAATTCAACCTTAGAGTATCTCCATTGACTTCAGTGCAGTTGCGCCAGTTTACCCCAGGTCTGACTCTGGCCCCAATAGTGTTTCCTACCTTGCTATGACCAGCAGTTTTGAAAACCATCCTTCACTGTGAGGATGAGTGAAGGTCAGAATTAATCCCATGTCACTCCCCTTTATGGACTTTTTCTTCTTCCAGGGGGACTGCTCTGTGCCTCCCTTGGGAAATGGCCAGAAGAGTGATCCAGCATCCTGAACTCCTATTTCACTCTCCTTCCAGTGTTGTCACATACAAACACTTCTCCCCAAATCTGTCTGTGATGGAACTTAGGGCTAGCTCTTGGCACTTCTGAGCACTGAGAGCCATTCCTTCCATGGAAAACAAGACTTAACCCGGATGTAGATGTCATGATTTTGAGGCAGTGTGAGGGTCTAAGATTTGATGATCATAGGGGGCCCACATGACTTTGGGCCCTTAGGGAAGCCTAATTCTTCTCTCACAGGGTCCAAAAAACTCTCATTGACATCAGTGGGAGTTATTCCCATTCCTCAGGAAGGAAGGCCTCTGGATAGAACAGATAATTGATAAGTCCTTAATTCAGACTCTCATGCCTCCTTCCAGGGCACTTTCCTGAATGTGGGTTAGGAAGATGACAAGCACAGTAAGGATTTAACCTTACAATGAAGTTGTGTGATAAACCTGAAAAAAATAATGGAATGGAATTCCCATTGCTGAACTGATACATCTTCTTTTATTCCCAGGTGTAAAGTTTACTGCATGTCTGGGCCAGGCAGCATCAGGGAATCAACACTCACACAATATTACTCTATCAGGAGGCCTAGCTTGTGGCTTGGTGACTGCTCCTGAACAAAGGCTGAACAATCAGTCAGTATCTCAGGCCATCTGGCCTAAGCGTTGGTGCTCACCCAGCACTGACTATGAGACATTGGGTAGGGATCCCCCATGCACACCCAGCTCCATCAGGTCCCAGCCAGGGTGCTAGAAGTAGCAGGTGATCCCATCAGAAGGTTGATATGGAAACATGTGGTCACTACCTTACCTCTGGGCAACACAAGGACCAATATATTATTTCCCTGTTCTGCTTCCTACAGATATCTGGTGGGGATGCTCCATAGCCTCTGGGGCCTGGTTCCCAGTCTCCTTGCCAGGTGGCCTGTTCTCCATTCCCTTTTCAGGTCTGTCAGCCTCCCAGGGCAGCGGTTTGTCTTCTCTCCAGGCCAGCTCTAAAGAATCACCCACCACAGACAACCATGGACTCTTTTGGCAGTTCTGCTCCCTAGAGAAGAAATCTGATGCCTTGCCTTGCTCCACCTCTGACCTGCAGAGCCCTGCTCTTATACTTTCTGCTCTACCCTCACACTTCCTGCCAGAGGGAGGGGGCAAGGTTAGCTGAGCCCAATAGGATGATTTAACCTCCCCTGCACCAGATTGAGGTCACTGTGCTTCATTACACCAGATGAATGCCACAAATTAAATATGTAAAAAACATCAGACCTCTCTAGTCTCTCCCTTGCCCTGTTTGACAAAATTCCCAGATAAAACACAGAAATATAAATTGGACATCAGTTGTGAAATATGTAACCAGTTGAAGACTCAGGAGCCAATAACAACCACCTTTTGAAAACTGAATATTTCTTACTGGACTTCTAGTCTTAGGGCTGGGAACTTTACTTGTTTATCTGGTGCCCATTACATCCAAAGTCAAATAACTTGAGATCCCAGGCAGCTTATCCTTTTGTTTACAAGACAGACAATATTCTAGATCTTGGCAGTGTGGACAGTAAGAGAATGTGTTGAGGTAAGTGGGTGTCGAGATAAGAGAAATGTAAAATGGCAGACACACAAATCTTCCTATTCATCTCTGTACCTGGCATTCAGTTCTAGACATCTCATTGCAAAAATATGGACAAGCTGCAGGGAAGAGTGACAAAAAAATTACTAGAGTGCTGGATGGACTAGTTTATGAAGAAACTTTTAAAAAGTTAAGTATGTAGTGCTTGTCTAAATAATGATTAATGGCTTGATCCAAAGCTCCTTGAGGTCAACTGACTATCTTCCACTAATAACAATGGGCTATGGATTTAGCCTTGAGTGAAGGCAGCTGGGGTAGGAAAATATTGTGCACATTTTTGAAACATGGAAATGTCAATGTGGGAAGGGAATTTAGGGAGGTACACAGGGCAAAGGAATTAATTATAGGAATACCTGAGGCAAATATCAGAAAACATAGTAAGTTTTCTGGTTAGTAAGTGTGCAACAACAGGGAAAAGTCCTACAAAGGGAGATAGGGTAGGGAAACCTAATGTGGTTCTATTATATTAACTTCTATATTTGTTTGATCTTTTGCCATCAGAGTCTGGGCTGAAGACAGAATTCTCAGAACAAAAAAGATTTCATCATGGCGAACTATGGACATGCTGTCCTTCCCTGATAAGATCTGTGTGTCCCACAATAGGAAACTTAAAAGATTTAATTTCTAGAATCTCCAGTATAACTAAGAAAATCTCACCTTTTAAAGACAATCAGTTCAAATGAAATTGCCTGGTGTTTACAAATGCTATGGTAAGAACAGTACATAAAGCCAAAGCAAAAAATAAAAAGAGCAGCTACATATCGCATTCAAAAAGTAATGGTATTGAAGACACTACACTTATGGCCTGTCAGTAGAAATGCTCTCGGCTTCATTAGGCTTTAAACCTATGACAATCAATTTCATTTTTGTGCTGCAAATTGCAAGTAAAAAAACTTACTAATCTTCCTGACAGATACTCTGCATTTTGTAGTACTTACGTGAAACCTAGTAAAATGTTTTGGATTTTGCATTGTCAGTTCTACAGCATTTATTGAAGAAACTGATTGAAGATTCTTGCAATCAGTGTTCCCTCTAAGCCGCGGGGCAGCACAGCTTCATGGCTGATGAATCAGCCCTGCCCAGTTGGAGGCTCAGGGCTCCAAGCCCTTAGCTGCCTGTCTAGGTGGGGCTGATTAATCACCTGTGAAGCTGTGCTGCCCCTGCAACTTAGAGGAACACTACTTGCAAGTAAAACATTGTTACGTTAAAGGTGTATGAAATTCAGACCTGACGAGAGTGCCTTTTCTTGTGTAGTAACTATTTATTTCTGAGGGCTTGATTCTGAACACACAGTTATTACAATGATGCAGTTCCATTATAACTTTATTCTCATTTACACCAGTGTGAGATCTGAATCAGGCTCAACCTGTGTTCAGGGCTGGCTTTAGGAAGTGCGGGACTCAATTCGGGGAAAAAAAACCGCACACAAAAGTTTCAATGGGGGCCCCAGGAATTTTTGTTGAACAAAAAAAAAAAGGCACACAAAAAAGGTACCCCAGCTACCTCCCCCGCCAAACCCCAGAGGTAGCTAACCCCCTCCCCCGCGGCGCAGGGAAACCCTGTGTGCGTTTTACTTGCAGTGCAGACAGCTGCTGCACTCCTCCTCCGAGGCTGACGCCCCCAAACCTCAGCGCGCCTGGTACACTTCCGGCTTCAGAGTGCAGGGCCCCTTTAGGCACAGGGCCCAATTCGGGGGAATTGGGCAAATCGGCCTAAGGCCGGCCCTGCCTGTGTTCATTGTTCATGTGTTGTCTTGATTCTTGAGTACATTTACCACAGTTGAATACAATGCTCCTTATACACCAAGGCTATATCTACACTCGCGGCTTCTTGTGCAAGTATGGCCGTTCTTGCGCAAGAATCTGCAGAGCGTCCACACTGCCCGCCCGCTCTTGTGCAAGTAAATTTACAGCACGGCGTGGTAAGAGAGGGCTCCTTGCACAAGAGCTATGCTCTTTTTTAACAGGTGTAAGCCCTCTTGCGCAGGAGCTCTTGTGCAAGAGGACAGTGTGGACGCTTGGCAGGGATTTCTTGCCCAAGAAAGCCCTATGGCTAAAATGGCCATCAGAGCTTTCTTGCGCAAGAGAGCATCCAAAAGCACAGCTCCCACATGGCAGTGTGGACGTTTTCTTGCGCAAGACTTCTTGCACAAGAACACTTGCGCAAGATGTTCTTGCACAAGAAGCCGCCAGTGTAGACATAGCCCAAATGTGCTTGTGAGTTGAGTGGATGCTCCAAAGAGCTAGACCAGAAGGATTCACTACAGGAAACAGACATTTTTAATCCCTGTTTCTGATCTAACTCTAATCAGTTTTGCACTAGTGTAACAACTCCATTTAGTTAAGCAGAGTTATTTCTGATTTGCACTAGAGGGGAACTGAGGTAAAACTTATTATACACAATTAGGATCAGAGATTTATTGTGCTAAGCATTGTACAAACATATACAAAGACTATCGAAAAGTTAAAAATCTAAGAAACTGGCCAAGCTTCTCTAAATGTATAAAAATGAATGCACATTTTTAACAATAAATTCTGGGCTTCAGTTGCTTTTATGGTGCATTAACAAAGGTGCATTTACTCTCAGGTTCAAATGTATTAGGGATTGATTCTCCATTCAGCCATGATACATCTGGCATAATTCTATCGAAATCAATAGTTACATAAATATAAATCAGGTGTGAGATCAGAATCTTCTCCTATGTATCCAAAGATTCCTTTGAAATGTTAGGGAGAATGAATTAAATCATGCAAAGTGCACCCAGGTTTTGATCCAGTGAAGAATTTAAGCATATGCTTCATTTTAAATACCCAAGAAGTCCTTTTGAATTCAGTGGGGCTAAATGATCCCTTTACTGGACCATGGTCAGACTGCTCAAAACCTTGTTTGTTCAAGCCCAGAATGAATCTGGAAGCCCAGTTACATGGACCTAAATAGATCTGAGCACAAAATAACATGTGCTCCTCATTGCTGGATGGCCATAAAAGACCTGAGGTATCCTCATTTCAGTTAGGAGTACCCTATCATGAGGAGTGTGAAGATAGTCCCTGCAGGTATTACCACGGCACATGTACAGCACCTTTTGTGATCAGGTATGGGACATGAATTCATGGCAGCTAACAACCCGGGAGCATCAACAGCATTAGTAATCTATGTATCCCAAGTCCGAAATTATGTTTCTGACTGTAAGGATAGGCAGTTGTTAAAGCATTGTTTCTTTAATTAGTCTTCTGGGATGAAAAATGTTTAGAATCATTTCTTGTAGCACTGGGACGCCTTCAGGGAGCAGGCCTAACTAAGAATTATGGGGCCAGATTTTGTTTTCATTTACTCTGGTGTAAATTTGAACTTACTTGGTTTCAGTGGAGATTCTCCAAAATTTATACTGGTAGAGCTGAGATCTGAATCTAGTCTGGTGAATATTGTTAAGTAAGCCAAATCCTGCTCTCTACTGCACCTGTGAAATCCCATTACAATTACTAAATGAGAGCAGAATTGGGTGCTGTCTGTCTGCATAGACACCTTTTACTGTGCATGCATAAAGGGAACTGCTACTGGTTTAGTGTGATGACTGCCAGCTTGGCCAATACACCAGAGATTGAACCAGAGACTTCTAGAACTAAAACTACAAGCTGCTACTGAATTGGGGACTATGACAGAATCATATCTTCTACAGATCAGCCCAGAGGGAGGACCTGTAACATATTACATCAGCATATCCATTCCTCTGTGTGTTATGTGTTGGGAGGTAAACTGAAAAAAATATTGCCATCAGTTTTGTCTGTCACAAGAAAACCAATATAAAAGCTCTCCTTGCCAGCAGAAGATTGATTAATCCTGTTCCCGGGATTTGTGTAAATCATGCTGATATTGCTGATGGAAACTGGCACAAAATGAGAGAAATTTTCTGTCATGTCTGTTTTCAGTGGACCTGCAAAAGGTGCTCCCACTTTCTATGCCCTAGGAATGGGATTACATCCTCCAAGAAGAATGGGAATTTCCAGTAGGCTGTTCATTGGAAGGTGCCATCTTTCACGTCAGTATTAAAACTAGGATCCTTATGATCTGTGGTATTTACGAATCCCATGATAAGCCTCCAACCCCACCCCCACTGGGTCAAGAGGGGGAAACCCTAGCTGAGGGGAGAATCTGGACTCTTGGGTCCATCCTCCAAACACAAGGACTATACTCCTATAGTGAGCTGGAGTTTCTAGGCTGGGGCACCAGAGGCAGGGGTTTGTATCCCTTTTTCTGCTGGCTAATTCTGGAACCTAATCACTAGGCTGCCCTGCCACCAGGGAGACCCAGCCACAAGTGGTGGAGAATGTGGGCACTGACCTAACCCTGCTGAAGGGCCTTATGTAAGAGACAACAATAGAACGAGTGAGTGTGAACCCAGCCTCCGAAGAGAGATGGAGCTACTGCTGCAGTGGATGGCAGAGCAAAACGCCAGGCAGCAGCAGCAGCAGCTGTTACAACAGATAGCCCAGCAACAGCTAATTGGAGAATTAGCAGCCCAACAACAACAGCTGATGCAGCATGTGACTTCCCTGCTACAACTGGTGACCCCAGCCATACTGCCTGCACCTGTGCCAGCATCTATCAAGCTTTCCAAGATGGAGCCCAAGGCATTTCTGGAAACATTTGAGCATGTGGCCATGGTGGGCCGGCGGGCCTGAGCACAGTGAGCATCTGTGCCAGCCCCATACCGGACTGGAGTAGCCTAGATAGCATACCACACACTAGACCCTGTTGTAGCTCAGGACTATGCCCAGGACAAAGCAGCAATCCTTGATGCCATAGACATCTCAGAGGAGATGTTCAGAAAATGCCCACCAGGAGCCCTACTCTGCCTCGTTGCCCAGAAGCTGCATGACGCCTGCTGGAGATGGCTGAAGCCAGAGACAAAGACAGGAGTGCAAGTCGCCGAGCAGATCCTGCTCAAACAGTTTACCCAGATCCTACCCTCTGTGGGGAGGGAATGGGTTGTACAGAACCACAGAACCAGTGTGGCCACTGCCATTCAACTAATGGAGAATGGATTTCAGGAAGGCAGATTTTAGCAAACTCAGAGAGCTGGTAGGTAATGTCCCATGGGAAGCAAGACTAAGAGGAAAAACAACTGAAGAGAGTGGCAGTGTTTTAAAGGGACATGATTAAGGGCCCAAAAGCAAACTATTCCACTCTGTAGGAAAGATAGAAAGTATGGTAGGACACCACCTTGGATCAATCGGGAGATTTTATATGATCTAAAAATAAAAAAGGAGTTGTATAAAAAGTCAAAACTAAGTCAAATTACGAAGGATGAATATAAGCAAATAATGCAAGTATGCAGGAGCAAGATTAGAAAGGCAAAGACACAAAAAGAGCTAAATCTAGCTAGAGGCTTAAACGGTAACAAGATGATGTTCTACAAGTATATTAGGAGCAAGAGGAAGACCAAGGACAGGGTAGGCCTATTGCTCAGTGAAAAGGGAGAAACAATAACAGGAAACTTGGAAATGGTGCTTAATGACTTCTTTGTTTTGGTCTTCACCAAGAAGTCTGATGATAAAGGGAAGCATAACATAGTGAATGCTAGTGGAAATGGGGTAGGTTTAGAAAATAAAATAAGAGAACCAGTTAAAAAATACTTAGAAAAATTAGATTTCTATAAGTCACCAGGGACTGATGAAATGCATCCTAGAATACTCAAGGAGCTGATAGAGGAGGTATCTGAGCCTTTAGCTATTCTCTTTGAAAAATCATGGAAGTTGGGAGAGTTACCAGAAGACTGGAAAAGGACAAATATTGTGCTCATCTATAAAAAGGGAAATAAGAACAACCCAGGAAACTACAGACCAGTTAGTTTAACCTCTGTGCCAGGGAAGATAATGGAGCAAGTAATTAAGTAATCCATATGCAAACATCTGGAAGATAATAAGGTGATAGGAAACAGCCAGCATGGATTTGTAAAGAACAAATCATGTCAAACCAATCTGATACCTTTTTTTGATAGGATATCAAGCCTTGTGGATAAGGGAGAAGTGGTGGATGTGGTATACCTAGACTTTAGTAAGGCATTTGACATGGTCTCGCATGACCTTCTTATCAATAAACTAGGGAAATGCAACCTACATGGGGCTACTATAAGGTGAGAGCATAACTGGCTGGACAATCGTTCCCAGAGAGTAGTTATTAATGGTTCACAATCATGCTGGAAGGGCATAACAAGTGGGGTTCTGCACGGGTCTGTTTTTGGACCAGTTCTCTTCAATATCTTCATCAATGATCTAGATCAGGGCTACTCAACATGTGGCCTGCAGACTGCCCATTTGTTTGTGGTCCATGGGTGGGAGCCAAAACAAAAAAGTAGTCAATATAATGGTCTTCTGTTTATATGAGTTTTAGTAGTTAATTCTTGGACTGTCATTGCCCATTAGAAGTGCTGTCATATGGGTGGAAATTGGATTAATATTGTATTTTATTAATATCAGCAGAACTGACTTCAATGGGGCCTGCGTGTTGTGTAGTCTTGCCTTAATCTTTGTATTCATGCCTGTCAGTGTGAAAGAAGCTATTTTCATATATTTGCATATATATTTGCATGTATATGCAACTACACTTAAGTTACAGCCCTCGGCTGTGAGTATCATTGTGGTCCCCAGGGCTTCCAAAGTTGAGTAGCCTTGATCTAGCCAGTGCTTAGTCCTGCCATGAGGGGTGGGGACTGGATTTGATGACCTCTCGAGATCCTTTCCAGTTCTATGATTCTCCATTTTCTGCCCAGAACAACTAAGTAGTATTGTTATGCCCTATTTAAAATACTACTTTCAATTCCAAAGATAGCAGAATGTCAGTGGTGAGTGAAAATCTCATGTATATTCACACAGTTGGTAAAGTTTATTAAATACCTTGAATACTTTATTAAATAACTTGAATACTTTAGATGAAAAGTACTAGTCACACCAGTGATTATGTGGCAGAAGTACTTGTAGAATGTTTAGGTGACAAATATAGTAGAAATTTTAGGAGTGTTGAGAATCCAAGAACAATCAATCCTAGGCCTGTAAGAAGAAACTCTTAGAATGGTTATCCATATTTCGCCTCTTCCTGTTTTATGTCTATATGTTTAAAATTATTATTTTCTTGAAATTAAAAAAATATGAGAGTATACTTGTGAAAAGTGCTGAATGGTGAGTCCCCATAACGTCCTTTTCTTTATCCAGAATGAGGAGTGGCAGTCTAGAATTTCCTCCTTGCTATTCTACCAATGTGCTTCATCCCTAATTTGTTTCTTGAACTTAGGTGCAGTGAGGGTTTTGTGACATGAATGTTAAAGGTGTCATAAGACCACACACATGCATACTTCAAAAAAAAAATTAAGATCCATGTGATGAGGTATATAAACCCTATACCAAGCAACACCACATTAATGAGTTATTCTGGGCTTAGCACATCCCTCCCACTGCACCACCCCGAGAGAGATGTCAGACTGGGTGGGAGGAGCTTCAAGGGGAAAATGCAGCAGAGTTGTTGGCAGACAAGAGGGGAGAGCAGACCTGAAAGAAGGCTGTTGGGGGGACTGAGGCTGAGCCACCTTTGATGAGACTATTTTTCCATATTTTTTGGGAGGTTGGTTGAGACCATAGCTTCACAGAAGCCTCTGAAGAAAGAGGCCCTTAGTCTACCTGCGCAACAATTTGTTTGTGTTAATTTCTTTTTGTGGCAGAGATGGGCTGTCCAGGGCTCAGCTGGAGGACTGATATGGGGGAATGTCTTACGAATGGTGTGGAGGAACACTCAGACATAGCAGAGCAGAGGCCTGATTGAGTGTAGGGTCCACCTCAGAGCCTGGAGACCACATGGGGATTGAACACTGTGACCAGCCCGATCCACAGGGCACTGAAGTCAGGGGAACAACTTCTATTGACTTATATGGGCATTGGATCAGGCCCTAGATTTTCATTGCAGGTACTTAACCTACAGCCCATGGGCTATACACGGCCAACCATTTCATAAATCCTGTGGCCTGCTTCAAAGACTGTACTAATTACAATTCATTAGCATTTTGTCGCCATGCTTACATTGTTTTAGTTTACACAAACCTGTAAATCCACAATACTGTACATAGAAGCAACCTATCTAAATCATACAAAACAAGTTGAGCTTAAAATATAACTCAGTACAGGTGACATTGTATCGTATTACAATATGTAGAATCTATTTGGCCACACAAGGCTGTGCTTATTTTTATGTGGCCCTCCTGTGTAATAGTCGGGCAACACTAACATCACACTATATAATTAAAAGACCTAATTTCTGTGCTCCAAGACCTTCCATTCCCAGAGGCTGGTTACATATGTAAGGCTGCCAACACTGTATATGAAAATAAGAAACTGTTTTCTTAGCAACCCCGCTCCACCACTCCTCCCAAAATGTATTATTGGGAAGAGGGATGAGTGGATGTGCCAAAAAAATGATCCCTTATGTTAATAATAATAAGCAGTACTCACCTACATTTACTGGGGTATTTCTTGCTGCTTTCTACAGCTCTCAGCAACTCCAAATATTGTTGCACAGAGGTGAAGAAAATAATGGACATTGCTTATGTTAAGGAACTGTTGGCCATCCTATGACGTGCCAACAATCATATACTAGGTGATAAGCACCCAAGACATGCCAGTAAATAAAATAAATACAGCTAGTTTATAATCCTATGACCCAAGCTCGGGTCTTAGTCAATTTCAAACTTTGGAAGATGCCAGATTGACACCCTGGAAAGTGGAGTCCTCTCTTCATCCACTGAACAGGTACACCAAAGCAACACTAAAAGCAACTTCATACTAGTCCCTGATCATATGTCTTAACCTCATGCAGAATTCGTATGCCAGGTTCATTAAATCCTTGACCTCTTTGCTGAGACTGACAACAGAGGTGCCAATTCTTTTTTGTGATACATCTGTCCACTAGAAACTGGACAGAGATGAGTACTATAATGTATTATTTTGACTTGTGCTCTGCAAATACTTTAGATAAAGATTAGTTAGAAACCAACAAAAGACTGTTTAGATCATTAACAGATTATTTTGGAATAAACTAGGAATTTTTCTAGCTAATCCTATCATTATGCTAGAAAAAAATAGTTCCCAAAGGAAAAATATTCTATTTTTTCATTTGCCCATTAAAACATTGTTATTTTAGGACAGAAAAGCTTGACTCAAAGATGCCAAGAAATACGATAATAGAGCCATTCCACACAAATATCACAGTTTCATAGAAATGCTAAATACAACATTGATTACATTAGACATTTGTGATCCTATCACAGATGTAGTCACTCTCTAGACTGTTCCAAGGTGTAGGTGTCACCTAGGACTCCTTGATGTAAGTAGGCAAAGGAGAATCACAGTTTGGGTGTGTCTAGACTATAGGGTTTTTTCGAAAAAAGTGGCCTTTTTTTGAAAAAACTTTCCCTGCATCTATACTGCTGCCGTGTTCTTTTGAAAGTAAATCGAAAGAATGCGGCAGTTTTTTTGACTGTGGAAAACCTCGTTTTATGAGGAAGAATGCCTTTTTTCAAAAGTGCTCTTTCGAAAAAAGGCACTATATAATGCAAACTGTGCTTTTTCGAAAGAGAACATCCAGACTGCCTGGGTGCTCTCTTTCAGAAAAGCGGCTTGCTTTTTCGAAAGTGCTGGTTGTAGTCTAGATGCTCTTTTTTTAAACAGGCTTTTTCGAAAGCATCTTTCGAAAAAGCCTCTTTCGAAAGAGGCTTGCAGTCTAGATGTAGCCTTAGTGTGTAACACAATGTTTAGTGGAATGGTCAGCAGCCTTGCAAAAGGGGGGCTGTGAATGCCCATTCTGGTAGGTCTGTCACTCATTTTGGTTCTGTAGCTCTGAAGTAGGAATAAAAACCCACATTTAAAATCCCCCTGTAATTTATTCTGGCCGAAGTCTATGTATGAATTATTTTGCATAAACAGTCCTTTGTTTTCTTGAAAATTTGGAAATGTCTCTGTCAGACAACACAAGGATTCAGGCTAATGTGTCTTCCCACAAACTGAAATGGTATTCTCATCACTTGTCCATATAGGTTTGGAGCCTTGCGCACCTTCCAGCCCTGAGATCTTCAAACCAAGCTGTTCTCTTTGAAAGGTTCCTGGCAATGTGTTGGGCAAGACTGAGCTAGCGTGGAGGGATGTGCTAGGGAGAAGAAAGAGAAAAAGATTGGAATTGTCTTCTCTTTAGCAACAGACAAGAAAAAGAGGGTCCGGTGGTGGACAGAGCATTGCTTCTGATGGACTACGTCTACACTGGCATGATCTTGCGCAAGAACTCTTTTGCGGAAGAGTTCTTGTGCAAAAACTCTTCCAGAAAAAAGCGTCTACACTGGCATGTGCGTTTGCGCAAGAGTGTCCATGCCAGTGTAGACACTCTCTTGAGCAAGAAAGCTCTGATGGCCATTTTAACCATAGGGCTTTCTTGCGCAAGAAATTAATGTTGCCTGTCTACACTGGCCTCTTGTGCAAGAACTGTTGCGCAAGAGGGCTTATTCCTGAGCAGGAGCATCAGAGTTTTTGCGCAAGAAGCACTGATTTCATACATTAGAATGTCAGTGTACTTGCGCAAGAACTCGTGGCCAGTGTAGACAAGCAGCAAGTTTTTGCACAAAAGCTCCCGCTTTTGCGCAAGATCACGCCAGTGTAGACACAGCCCTCAACCAGCAGCTGAGTTGGGACTACTTATCTTCTCCACCAGTTAGGAGAGAAAGAAAAATGCATTTTACCATTCAGCAGGCATGAAGCAGAGGTGGGGAGGAAGAAGGGAGAGTGATTTTCTACTCATAAAAGAGAAGAAGAGAGAACCCCCTTTCCACTCAGTAGCGGATGGGAGGCAGAGACGGAGCTCTCTTTTCATGGATAGCTGGCTGTGTGGCAGGGGACAAGCCTCTTGTGCTTAGGGGGGAGCTAAAATATACAAATGGGCTTTTTTGGAACTAGAGGGGAAAAAAGAAGAAAGCTTTCATGTAATAAAATAATTTTTCCATTATTAGAACACACATGTAGGACCCTACCAAACTCATGGTCCATTTTGGTCAGTTTCATAGGATTTTAAAAATTGTAAATTTCATGATTTCAGCTATTTAAATCTGAAATGTCATGGTGTGATTGTAGGGGTTCTGGCCCAAAAAGGAGCTGGAGTTGAGGGTGACAAGGTTATTGTGGGGTGCTGCAGTACTGCTGCCTTTAATGCTGTGCAGCTGCTCATGGGGTGCTGCCTTCAGAGCTGGGTTCCTGGCCATCAGCTGCCATTCTCTGGCTGTCCAGCTCTGAAGGCAGTGCAGAAGTATGGGTGGCGATACTGACCTTCTTAAATAACCTTGCACCCTTCCCCACAACATCCTTTTGGATCAAGACCCCTAATTTGAGAAATGCTGATCTCTCCCATGAAATCTGTACAGTTTAGGGTAAAAGCTCACAAAAGACCTAGGCATACTGATGAGAGAGGGGCAAAGGGAGCGGTTCCACAGGCTCAGCAATTCAAAAGGGCCTGGGGCTCCCAACTTTTGCTGTTTCAGTTGTCACCAGTGCCCCAGGAGGCACACTCTAGCCTCCCAATCCCACCCTTTCTGTCTGAGAGCCCGCCCCTTCTGGGAGCACAAAGCTGGTCCCCCTTGCCATGGGGCTGGTAGTTCTACTGGGCCCTGAAAAGAGCAGATTTCACGGGGGGAGGGGAGGAGACCAGATGTCATGATGCATGACTCATTTTTCATTGGATGTTTATTTGGTAGGAGCCCTACATATGTACATATAAAACTGAGTCACTCTGGGCATTAAACCATCTCTGATGTCTGTATGTTAGAGTGTTGAGTTCAACAACAGAAAAACATTAGAAAACTGAACAGCAGGGAAAAAAGCAGGAACTAAAATGTAGCACAACTATTAAAGAAATAATCACATTACAAATGTATATTTGTAAAACTCCTTTCAAAATGTAGGATAACAAAAGCACTTTCACGATCTGTGTCATTGTAGTGCAGCCACTTTTAGGATTGAGCGCAGCTGTTCACAACATGTTGCACTTCATACGGGAAGGAGAAAATTTGTTCTGTCTCACTTGAGTAAAACTCATCCAGTAAGAAAAGTGTGGAGTGGATTGGGCTTCAGTTTTGAAAGTCTAAATTAAGATTCCCACTCAGAAAACTCTACAGGACCCTGTTTAGTTCAGAAGCTCATAGACCTGGGGGTTCCACAGCTATGAAAACCTTAAAAAAACAAAAACAAAACAAAACAAAAAATCCCAAATAAAAAAATCTTTCAACCCCCATTTATCATATGTAAATATTTTGTTCATATTTTAAATGCTTTTCACTTTATAAATGCATGATTCTTCTTTCACACTAATGTCAATTAAAAATCACTCCACAAGAGTCAGTGGTGTTCCACAGGTGTAAAAATGGTCTAAATAAGAACTTTACGTATTTTGCTTTTCCAGCAGCATTGGTATTTCCTGTTCCTCCTCCACCCCTCACATTTTTACACTCATCTACTGTTTTATGTTATTCTTAAGTACACCAATAACAATATTGATCTCAGAATAGTACTGACAGCTTAAAACAACAGGGAAACATAGGCACAACTCTTCACTTTTTTTTTTTTGTACTCTGTATCAAACCATTAGAACAAATGTTGGCAGTTGATAAAGAGGAATCCCACTGGGGAGACCGTGGAACACACAGCTGCTTCTACGGTATCATCGAAAGCCCATTGGCATCAATGAGAATCTGTCATACATGAGAATTCCATGATTATAGGATAGTATCTCGTTTTATGAGAAATTGTAATGAGCTAATTTTTTCTTAAGAGATAAAAGCAATTTGCAGATGCGAGTACGTATAGAATTCTGGAAAATTTAGATACAGTAAAAAAAAATTTCACCCGTTGATAAATAGAATAATAGAATATTGGAATACATGAAGAAAACTAATAAGGGAGTCAAATTCTTCTCACAGATATGTACATAAGTGGTTTAATCAGGAGAGAGAATTTGCCACTTGAACCAGAAGAGTTACAATCAAAATGGCTGTCCAGCTTGCTGTCGGGTGCTATGTATTTAAAAAATTGCTGCAGAATTAACAGAAAATATAATGAAAGATCTTCAGAAATGCATCATGAACTTTATAGACAAGAATATGCAAGACAAATGTAAGGGGTAAAATTCCATTATCAGTTACACCTCTACAATCCCATTAACCTCCATTAGAGGTTGCATTGATGATACTAAGACCTGTTTTAACTTAAAATGAAACTGGGAGGGATTAGCTGATGAATAGCAAAAGGGGAGATGTCCAGAGAGCATAAGCCTCATTAAAATACGAGAAGTAGCTACAGATACTATATTTGGGAAAATGTTGAGTAAGTGAAAATAAGAGCTGATGGGTCAGCTGATTTTTCCTTTGTGCAGGCTCCTAATTAGTGCCAGTCAACCAAAGATCACATTAACAGAAGTGACCAATGAACAGTCATGGTACCTCGAACTTTCTGTTGAGTGGTGAGTTGAGTGCACCATTTGTGAACTGCTGTTGTGGTGGAATTGAAGCCCAGAGTTTCCTCAATTGTTGAGGAAACAGATATGTCATTGTATCTGACCGACCCATGAGGGCCAGCATTTCAGTGACTCTGTAAAAAGGCTGGAAGCATAGTGCTACCAAGGGAGAAATGTAGCTGGTGCCATGAGGTCATTTCTTGATGCTCTGCCAGACAGTGTTCCTCCGGAGGCTGTTGAACCATTGAGGGTCTTCCTACTGATGACTCTGCAATGTTTTACCAAGACGACAAGATTTTTTTAGGTGTAGTTTATCTCTACTACTACTACAGTATATGAAGAAAGAGAGGAAAGGAGTAGAATGGAGTCAAATCTGAAGTGTCCGCTCCTCAGCTATTTTAAATTAGCATAGTTCCACTGACATGAATATACATATTTGCTGAGGATTTGATCCCAGTCCTCTAGGGTTTTTTGACAGGTTTTTATTTTGAAAGTGTAGAAAATCAGCTGAATTCTCAGCTGGGCCCAGAAATATGGGTAAAGGAAGGGAACATAAAAGGAAACTGAAGAGAGAAAAAAAAAGGCTGCAAGAAAGTTCCAAGACCTCCACAGCTGCAGCCCTCAAATTCATTGAAAGTACAGGATATCCTGTCAGACACTATCATCCCAGGCTCTGATCCCTGCTGTCCTGGGATCAGACTGTACCTGCACTTCAATTGAAAAGGAGAGACCTAAAAAGAGGAGGCTACCTGGATAAAGAGGAAGGTCAGAAAATTACACCCTTCTCCCTGAAATAGACTCTTATGCTGGAGTCAACCCTCCCTTCCCTGAAGGCTGAATAGGTACCAAATATCCTTGTGTTAACCTTCCCTTTTCCCCAAAAGAAACCCTCTTTGGTGCAACAAGGTGATTTTTTCCCCCCAACACCTTTAATAATTTCTGTGGCTCATTTCTGAATCTCTTCTCTTTCTGCTGTATTTTTTTGTTTAAATAAAGATAAGGGCCAGTGATCAGAACTGAGCACAGTGAGGCTGCACCATCCATTTATATAATGACATTATCATATTTTCCAGCTGTATCCTAGCATTGTGTTTGAATTTTTAATACCACAATGCTCTGAACAGCATTCACTGAACTGTCCACAGTTACTATAATTGCAAGAAAGAAGGTGTAGAATGAGAATTTGAAGAAAGGATCAAGTCATTCCCCTCCCGCCCCCCCAACAAAAGACAGGTTGCCACCTGGTCTTTGGCCCAGGGGACAGAGTAGCGGCATGACTAAGAGGCCTAAATGTCTTACCGTTAGGTGGTGCCACCAGTGAACACCATCCACCACAAAAAATTCTGCCTTGTATGAGAAGGGACAAAAACGGGCACTCCTACCACCATAAACCAGAGAAACAAGGTGGCTTGTGTTCACATAGCAGTTCTCAGTAAACCTGCTTGAATTATAATTTTTTTGCTAGTGAAACCTTGTCTGGATTATAGCAGGATTACTTCATTTACTGTTTCAGCCAGAGTCAAAAAATGAACCTGACTCTGCAAGAAAAAGCTAAGGCTTGAGGTGCCATCTATGTCCATATTACTTTGCCCTGTTTTATTTGCCCCAGCATTTTTTTAAAACAAAATGGAGGTTTTCTGCAAGGACTGAAATGAGGAGTCAGGAAGGGCTATTACATCTCACCATCTGAAATTGCCTACAGTGCTAGAATACAAGACTGTTGCAAGTAGTGCCAGATCTAATGCGATATAGGAGGCCCTCTGCCACTCTTTTGCTTCTGCAGCAGCAAATGGGGAGAAAATGCAAACTGGCATCTGGACACAATGAGCTTGATTACCTCTTGAGTGTCTGTGTTCCCAAGAGATGCAGCAACAAAAAGTCTGCAATTGCTGCGTCATGAGGGAATCTGAAGTTGGCTAGGATGCTGCACCAAAAATGGACAGTGCTGGCCAGGGAGAATCATGGCCAAGGTATTCAGGAGACAGGCTGATTCAGCACATTCCACTGTGCTTGTAGGGTCTACTGGAGTGCTGGCTACCAAGCTGAAAATCTTTGTCTCCCAAGAGAATCCCTGGGAGTTGATTTGCTGCCAAGTTCCAGGGCTACAAATTGCATCCCTCTGTGCCAGCAGGTATGAATCAGTCCAGTGGCTGCTGTGGGCAACAAATTGCATAGTGAATTAGCTGATGTTAGTCATCATTTTCCCAATGATCTACACAACATCCTTGGCTATTTCATCATGCATGTGGGGACATGGAACATTTTTCTAACAGCATAATCACCAGTTCTTTTAATCTACCTCTCTTGTTGACAATCATCAAAGCATGTAAGATGGTGTCATTTTTCTCTAGTAGAATAATAAGAAAGACACGACCAATTTTGTAACAAACACTGTGTGTGCATTAACCAAATCTGAAAATCCAAGGCTCAGTTAAGGATATAATCTATAGGAGTACGTCTAGACTACAGGCTTTTTTCAACAGAGGCTTTGTTGACCGATACTGTCGACAAAACCTCTGTTGAAAAAGAGCATCTAGACTATAGCCAGTTCTGTTGACAAAGCAAGTCGCTTTTTTGACAGAGTCTAGACCAATGGTCCCCAACCTTTTGGGGCTGCTGGGCTCCTGGGGGTGGGGCCACTCACGTGCTGGGCACCGGAGGGCGGGGCTGCGCCCAGGCCTGGGGGCGGGGCCACCCATACGCCGCGCGCCTGGGGCCGGCGCTGCTCCTGTGCCGTGTGCCATGGGGCAGGGATGCCCATACGCCGCGTGCCCGGGGCTGGCACAGCCCATGCACTGTGCACCTGGGGGCGGGTCCGCCCATGTGCTGCATACCTGGGGCCGGCCCTGATCACTCAGCGGGCGCACAGAAATGGCCCGGCGGGTGCCATGGCGCCCGTGGGCACCACGTTGGGGACCACTGGTCTAGACGCTCTCTTTTGAAACAGCACAGTGTGGATGCAATAGAAACTTTTTTCGACATAACTCTGTCAAAAAAAGGCATTATTGCTGGTAGAATGAAGTTTACCGTTGTCGACAAAACTGCCATGTTCTGTTGATTTACTGTCAACAGAACTTGGCGGTAGTGTAGACACAGGTATGGTTTTGTCGACAAAAGTCCACTTTTGTCCACAAAACCCTGTAGTCTAGACACACCCTACGTTACTTTAGTGCAGAAGTACTGTGTCTAAGCAATCAGAATAATATGTGGAAGATGAACTACTTGAGTGGATGGGGAGAAGGGTGCAGGAGTCAATGGTTTGGGAGACAGAACTCTAGAGGGTCTGAAGAGCATAAAGGAGGAGTTGTTAGACTGGAAGGCACTTAACTGAGGCTGGTGGAGGAAATATTCTGTTATGCTCAGCCAAGATTTTGGTGTTCCTTTATCATGAAAGTTTTCAGTCTTCTGCCCAATAAATGAAGGCAAACTTTATCATAGATCTCCCATTCTAGGTACAGTACTATTTTACATTGTTAAAGTTGTGGTGCTCATTTACCTTGTGATACTGTGACAAGCAAACTGTATAAATAAGAAAAAAAATAATGTGAATACGAGCATTTGTGTTGGTTTCAGTCCCCTTCTTTGATCTGCAGCCTTAGTCTCTAGGGGTATGTCTACACTACAGTGCTAATTCGAACTAACTTAGTTCGAATTAGTTAATTTGAACTAAGCTAATTCGAACTAACGCGTCTAGAACTAAAAACTAGTTCGAATTAGCGTTTTGCTAATTCGAACTAGCATGTCCACATTAAGTGGACCCTGAACCGGGGTTAAGGATGGCCGGAAGCAGTGCCGGCAGGGCATCAGAGGAGGACTTAGAGCGTGGAGATGCTGTCTCAGGCTAGCCGAGGGCTGCACTTAAAGGGTCCCGACCCCCACCCTGGACAGACAGTTCTCAGGGGTGCCCCGCTTGCAAACCAGTCCTGGCTTGGAGTGCCCGGAGTGCCCACACTGGGCCCATCACAGCACTCGGCCATCAGACCGGCTGTACTTGCCGCAGGCTGCCATCTGGGGAGAGGGAGCAATTGGGGGGCTGCAGAAGAGCTTCCACCCCCAGAAGCCCGCAGAGCCAGCCCAGTCCTCCCCATCGGGGGCTCGTACCCCATTCCTCCCTCACCTCCTTCCACTTACCCTTCCCTAGCCCCTTTTCTTGATGTACAAAATAAAGGACAATTGTGTTCAAAAATGGAATCTGTCTTTATTGAACAAAACTGGGGGAGACTGGGAAAAGGAGGTGGGAGAGGGGAAGAGAGAGGGTGGGAGAGGGGAGGGCAACTACAATGATCAGGGGTTGGGAACAGGTCCCATATGAAGAGAGGCTAAAGAGACTGGGACTTTTCAGCTTAGAAAAGAGGAGACGGAGGGGGGACAGGATAGAGGTCTCTAAAAGCAGGAGTTGGGTGGAGAGCGTGCATACAGAAAAGTTCTTCATTAGTTCCCATAAAGAAAGACTAGAGGACACCAAAGGAAAGGAATGGGTAGCAGGCTTCAAACTAGTAACAGAAAGTTGTTCTTCACAAAGCAAAGAGTCAACCTGTGGAACTCCTTGCTGCAGGAGGCTGTGAAGGCTAGAACTAGAACAGAGTTTAAAGGGACGTGAGATCAAGTCATGGAGGTTGGGTCCATGGAGTGGTATTAGCCAGGGGGTAGGAGTGGTGTCCCTGCCCAAGGTTTGTGGAAGGCTGGAGAGGGATGGCACGAGACAAATGGCTTGGTCACTGTCTTCGGTCCATCCCCTCCAAGGTCCCTAGGGGTGGCCGCTGTCGGCAGACAGGCTACTGGGCTAGATGGACCTTTGGTCTGACCCAGAACGGCCATTGTAAGTTCAGGGCTCAGGGTCGGGGGTCTCAGTGGACCCCCTTGATTTTCATGCACACCTGCTCCTGGGTGGCCAGGCTGGCAGCTCTCCTGCCCTAGATGGCCACTTTCCCGTGCCTAGTGCGGAGATCGTGGACGAGGTCCATGATGTCCGCACTAGCCCAGGCGGGTGCCCGCCTCTTGCGGTCCCGGGCAAGCTCCCGGGAGCCGCCAGCCTGGTCCCGGGAAGAGGGGGAGGGCTGGGGGGCATCGGGTGGGTGGCTCGAGCCGTGCCAGGTGCAGGGTCTGCTGGCTGGGTGCTGGCAGGCTTGCACCTGGCACGGGCACTGTAGCCAGCCCGTGCCCCTTTAAGGGGTCCGGGGCCGGGAGGGGGGCAATAGAGTTTCCCTGGTGTTGGCCAGAGTGGCCACCAGGGAAACCTGGGGAGGGCTAGCCTCCCACTAGTTCGAATTAAGGGGCTACACACGCCTTAATTCGAACTAGCTAGTTCGAACTAGGCTTAATCCTCGTAAAATGAGGATTACCTAGTTCGAACTAAGCGCTCCGCTAGTTCGAATTAAGTTCGAACTAGCGGAGCGCTAGTGTAGCGCCTATGAAAGTTAGTTCGAACTAACATCCATTAGTTCGAACTAACTCTGTAGTGTAGACATACCCTAGATGTCTCAGTAGCCTTCTCCTTTCCTTCCCTCTCTGCAGCTTTAACTCCTTCCTTATTTCCCACTGCAGGAATATTTTATTACTTAGCATCTTTTTCTCCTTTTGCAAGTTAAGAGTGAGTGTGTGTGTGTGTCTCCTGCTTTTGTCCCCTCAAACTGTCATTAATGGGATGTGGTGACATCTTGGGGAGACACTGTCATTTTTCTCTTTTTACGCATTGGGTATCACTGTGTTTGCATCAGTGGAAACTACTGGAAAGTTAGAAGAAAAATAATTAAAGTTGCATTAGGATTCCAATCCTGTGAGTTTGGAATATGACTGCCCACGTAATGTAGTACTGTCCCCTTGAAAATACAATATATATTTTTGTAAATACCATAAATGTTTCTCTAAAGTTACTTAGTCCAATGTTTTGAGGCATTTTGTTGACGGTTTGGTCTCTTACAAAATCTCTACATGCCAGCTGAGTAAATTGAGCTGATAACATCAGTCCACTTACTTATAATGGTGATCACTCCCCTTTTCTGTTTAGGAGTACCTTACACATGCTACCAGTCTATACAGATAAAATGAGGAGACAGTCTGATACTCTGGCCTAGTATTCAGGACATCAATTTTTAAGGAATTCAAAGAGGGGGTGACCAGGTCTTGAAGCTGGATATATTGGATGGCTGTGGAATTGTCCACACTTACAATGTGAGAATGCAGGGAGAAAAAATAAATCCAATTCACACTTGTTCTGAATGGAATAGCTGTCCCAATACCATTCACTACCAGTTATGAGCTCATTCCATAGGTAATGTTTGGGTCACTTGGTGCCGTTTATAGAATTTAGTGCAAATAATAAGAAGCGGTTTTTAATAGGCTTCAATTATGTCTTTTATTTAACCTTTTATTTTTAACTCAGGGTGCAGACACCATTTGGGAAGTTGTTACTCAAAGCATGTAATAGTGCGTCCTCTCCTATCTCTTGGGAGACTTTCTGTAGCCAAATAGGGCAGTCAGAAAGCTCTTCCTCATATTCTGCATACATTTTTTTGAAGTTCACCTCAATATTTCTTTTGCTACTTTGTTGTAATACACTACAAATTGGTCTTCTCTTGGATATTTACAATCCCTTCTCAATCCTTACCACATGTGTACCATTCAACTGCCAGGTGGCTGTACTCTTTCTAGTCCATGTAGAATTAGGCGACACAAGTGGTGATTAGGTACAAACAAGAATGATTACAGGGGCTGAAAAGAAGAGATGAAGATGAGTTGATAAAAGCAATATTTATAGAGATCCTTCTATTGCCACATATAAGTGAAGAAAAAAGAAGACGGTTAATGGGAACTAGTAAGTATTTATAACACCTAGCTTTTTAGATAGTGGTTTTATCAATAGGTCTCAGTGCTCAAAGGAGTTGAGCAATAATCACACACACAAGAATAAAATAACCACATGGTTGTTTACTTGGTCCTTCTTTGATGATCTGACAGTAAATCTAATCATTAATGAGTGACATATCATTTGTCATGTGGCATATTGAAAAATACAAATGCAAGAAATAATGAGTCTTTGTCGGGGGAGGGGCGGAGGTTGGCTCCATTTTGAATTTTTGTGAGAGAAGCAAAGCTTTGTCTTGGAATTTTGCACTGAATACAAAAACTCCGGCAACATCTGAGTGCAGAATTTACACAATCTCAGTCTTTCATGGTATGTCTGCTTCAGTTTATGCAGAATCTAGCTGGCACTGCAAGATCGTTTCTTGGATGATGACAAACAGTCTTTCATGACAGAGGGCATTCATTACAGCAGAGGAGATATATATTCCCAGGAACACAAATTGTTTTTTAAATGTAATTTATCATGAATAAATTAGAGGTATTAATTCTTGTCTCTTTTAATGCACAGTTAACATTTTCATCTAAAATTCACACCAAATATACATCATTATGATCTTGTATTGAAAATTGTTTTGCTACTAATGTTTCTTTGGTTTCAGGATTTTTAGGACTTTTAACATATTCCAAGAATTTTGAACTACATTGGCATACGGTGTTATGTATTTTAATCACAGCACCTGGAATCACGTCATTATGAAGAACTTTTACTGATGTCACCTGTGTCCCCATGTTTTTGTTTGTTTGGTTTTTGTTTGCCAAGTTCTGAAGGTAGCAGTTTGTGGAGGAAAGCAGTGGAGGAGCATGGCTATTGTTTTTAGACAGCTGCTTTAGAAAAGTTTATATGTTTTATGTAGTACAACAGAAAGAGGTAGCAAGGAGGATGGAAGAGAAGGAACAGAGATTTGGAAGAGGATACGAGTTGAAAGACTGAGTTAAATTCCTGCCTTTGGAATTGGAGCTAGCAAATGATAACATTTAAAATTAAGACCTCAGGCATAAAAGCAAAAAACAGATAATGGCTGAAATTAATAGAATGATTAAATTCTGGAGTTGAAGTCATTAACTCAAAGAAAAACCAGCTGAATTATTGAAGGGAAAAGAGGGGAAAGAATATGAAATGAAACAAAGACCTAAAAATGGCACTAAGATGCTCTCAAGGAAGTCTCAAGACTGAAATAATAGAAGCCCTTGTACTGATTAGGAATGTGTTGGTGTCAGAAGAAAAGATTATCCAATCAAGATCATGTCCACCATCGGAAGAGAAGGCTGCACACTGTGATTCTATCACTGATCTACTCTGGCTGAAGGGTAAAATGTCCAACAACTGTCAGACACCACTCTTCCCAGTGTCTCAAGAGAAAGGTCACCCTGTAGAGTTCAGATTCCTCCCACCTGCCAGCAAGTATGCCAACTAATCAGGACCAGCTGTTTTCAAAGAATGAGGCAGAAGATATCACTACATTAAGGAACATAGTATAGGCAATCTATTCTTCAGGCCAAGTTATATTAAAACTTATGCAGCCCAAGGAATACCTTCTATTGCATTTGCTCTCTTTCAATATTACACTTTACACTTTACAATATTACACTTTACACTGTGGCAGTTGTATGAAATATAAAAATATCTTATACTGAATTGCCTGGTTTACGATAATGTATATTTCTTGCCTTCATTTGCTTCAGGGATAATTTTTTGTGTGAAAGACGTTTAAAAGAATAGAGTTTTAATATGTATTTTTACAATTGTTATAGCTCAGTTTCCTCTGACTTGCAGTGGTTTAATCCTGGTGTAAATTATTTACTTCAACTACTCCTGATTTATATTGGTGTAAGAGAGAAAAAAACAGGGGTGTGTGTGTGTGTGTGTGTGTGTGTGTGTGTGTATTGACATTGCTCCGGTCTTCAAGTGAATTAATGTTTTTTTTTTTTTTTTAATAAAAGGGGAATGCACATGCTTAATTTAAAATATAGGAAAACATAAGTTTGTATTAATAAAAGAAGGAAAGTGATTCATTAGATAGAGCTCTTTGGTAGACAATATTTGCAGGAGTGAGGGCAGGGGCTGGGAAGGTTGGGGGGGGGCACAGGACATGAGGGTGGAAGGTGCTGGAGGGAGGCCAGTGAGCGGGGAGCTGAGGACACAGGATTTGGTGTTGTGGCGGCTCATGGCAGGGAGTGCTGGAATTAGGACAGGGGATGGGGGGTTTCAGAAGAGAGTGCAGGAGTGAGGGTAGGGAGCTGGGAAGTTTGGGGGCTCAAAGCAGGGGGTAGAGGATGCTGGAGTGAGGATATGGGGTGAGGGATTTAGTGGTTGAGTGTGTGGTGGGGATTCAGGGCAGGAAGAGGAAGGTGGAGGCTCAGGGCATAGGGCTGGAAGATCAGGGGGCTTACTCAGCCTGCCCATGGTAGCAAGAGTGGTATTACTCCAGCTGTGGCTCCTCCCACAGGGCTGGGGCTGTGCAGGCCTCTGGCTGCACCCATCACTCTCCAGTTAGTCCAGGAGAGTCAAGCCCCAGCCTCCAGCAGTCCCCCTCCACCTCTTGCTTGTTAAAGGGGAGTGAGGCTCTCTCCAGTGGCCTGCCCATCCTGCAGCTGTTGAGTCCAGGTTCCAGTGCCCCCCTCCCCCCACCCACCCTGCAATTTATCCAGGGCCAAGCTGCAATTCCTGGCCCCAGCCTCTCTTTGGGGTGGGCATCTTCTGGGTGGGGACCAGGCTGCACTGCCTGGCCCCAGGGATAGTTTGGGGGGGGGGGCATGGTAGGAAGGGCCAGGGGAAGGGAGGGTTCTCTCTGTCTGGCACTGTTTCAGAAAGGGGGCCTCTTACCCTGACAGGGGGCCAACCAAGTAAAGCTCCATCCCCAGCTGGCCACTATCCAGCTGATGCAGCTTCCACCAATGGTCACTCATGCTTGCTGCCCCCAGTGGTCACTCCGTAGGATAGCTGTCCTCTACATTTGCTGCCCCCAGTGTTCAGTCTGCAGTATAACTGTCCTCTGATCAGCCCCCTCCCTTTCCATGTTATGGAAAACAATTCCATTCCAGGCACTTCCCATTTTCTGGCTACAATCAAAGGCTTACCTTGCTTTACGTTAGGATAACAGGAAGCTGCCTAACTTCCTAGCTCTTACAGTTTAAGAGGAGTTCTTGAACAAACTCATGGAGAGATGCACAAACTCTCTAATATATAGAATGGACAGACAGACACATGCACATTTCTAAAATATTATACATATAAAATGTGCATCTGTCTATTTGTCCATTGCTTCTCATAAAGTGGAAAAGGAGAGGTCTGGGAGGAAGGAGTTATTCTGCAGAATGACCACAGAGGGCAGCAAGTAGCCAGAGATGGGGACTTAGACAGGTATAACCCCATTAAGCCAGCAGGGGGTAGGGGTGGAGAAAGGGAAAGCTATTTACTCATATATTTCAGAGAGTTTGTCTGTGTTTCTGTGTCTGTCTATTCCCCCAGCCATGGGACATGCACCCCTACTCTGGCTGTGCCCTCTGGAGTTGCAGCGACCATGGAGAGGTGCTTCTCACCTGCCCTCAAACTGCTGCGGTGAGAGAATGTTGGGGTTGTCCTCTCTCCAGGGCAGCCTGCACACTGAACCCCTCATCCCCAGCCTCACCACAGAACAAGGATTTAAATGAAGAAAAACAAAATGTATTTGAATTAAGGACCTGTGCAATGCCAGGTAAATCTTCTAGTGTGTGTATTTTGAGTGGTAGTGTATGTATTTTGAGTGTGACGCTGCTGCTATATTAATAGTAATTCAATTTTCCATGTGTGGTCTTTGGCCAGAGGAGTGTCTTTATGGAAATGTTGAGACAAAATGGACAAGTTGTTTCTGAGATAAGGACTGCAGAAAATAATAGATGTTATTTCCATGATTGAAAATGTCCACTTTTTGTCACGTTGTATCTCAAAAATGGGTTAATGTAGAAACTTCACATTTATTTTAATCAAGTGCTTTTGATGAGATATAGGGCACAACAATAGTTTGGAGAGGACAGAATGTTTTGTTTTGGAGTTATTCAATTTGCTACAGTCCTGAAATTCTGTTAAGGGGCTGCCAAAAGTTTAGAAGCCCTGACGCTGGACTGACTAAATTCAGGCACTATACTTAGGGTCTGGGTAAGTTTGAGAACTGTGCCAATGATCTACACATGCACACACTCCCAGATATCTTCTCTAGCTCCCTTCTTTTGCACCTAGATTTTTACAGGACTCATAAATGTTATAAGAATTTTGGAAGACAGAAACTAGATTCTTTGCTGCATTCACAGGTTACACAGGTTGCAGCAGAAAGTAAGGACTTTCTCAGTGAGCCATTTATTGCTCCTGGATTTTTCTTTGCAGACTTGGGTGCAGGTTATAGCCATCTATTCTAACATATGCTAGCAAGCAGTAATTCTTAGGGGCTGCTTTACACAGTTGAGTTTTGCAGCAGTGTGGTTACACCAAAATAATTGCACCAGCACAAGCACACTGCAGTACTATAAAAAGTGACTATCACTGGTGCATTTTATGGGGGTTTCAAAGCTTCACTAATGTACGTTAATTTTTACACTGGTGAGGTATATTTTAAGGGTTTGCTCCATTGCAAAAAGCACCATTACAGACTATCCTTAAGGAACCATCCTCCAGCCTGGGATGGCCAGAGTGCATAATGCTTCAGTCTCCATTTCTTCCCACTCCTGACATTGTTTCCAAGCGTCACACAGATTGCAGGAAAAACTGATCAACTGACTCTGCAGCAGAAACAATTACATTAACTGTACATAAACTTCTGTAAAATTCACAAAATGGACAATATTTCCTCTAGTTATAGTGTTCTAAATGCTTACCAAGGAGAGAAGAAGGAACGATCCCAGGAGCTCACTAAAAATCTATTAAACTGTTTTTGATCAAATGATCACATACCATTTTTTCCACCATATCTCTACCTTATTAAAGGCTTGTTCCTATCAATTACTGAGTACTCCTATATGATACTAAGTGCTTGTAACTACCACTAGCTACAATGGGAATTGAGAGCACTCAATTTCCCTCCCAGGAATGTTCAGCATCTTTCAGAAACGCTGGGTATCTTCCAGTATTACAGACAGGATGGATAGCATAGAAACAGATTGATGATTTTCACTGGGCCAGTGCATCATGTGTTTGAAGGACCCTGGAGTAGTTGTTTGTGCTATGCACTGTGTGTGCTCCTCCTCTGATTAAAATCAGTGGTATTTTTGAGCTAGTCTATACAAGAATTCCTTGGCACAATTGCACTAGTGCAGTTGTGCTGCTGTAGCGTGTCTGGGGAAGATGTTCTGTGTTGATGGGAGAGAGGTCTCCCATTGGTATACTGAGAGAGGAAGTAGCTATGTCAGCAGAAGGTCTCTTGCTGACATAGGCTATGTCTATACTACACTGTTCTTCCAGAAAAAGCTACGCAAATTGCAATTTGTGTAGCTTTTTCCGCTTCTTTTTTTGGAAGAGGCATTTCTGACATTTGGCCCGTCTACACTAGGCCAAATGTTGGGGGAAAAAAAAAAACCTTTTACGGAACATCCCTTCTTCCTCGTAAAATGAGGTTTACAGGAATGCCAAAAAAGTGTGTCTGCTCTTCCAAAAATTATTTTAGAAGAGCAGACGCATTCCCTGGACGCAGCAGAGTTTTCTGGGATGTATCCTGGAAAAAATCTGCAGTGTAGACGTAGCCATAGTGCTGTCTACACTGGCACTTAGATCAGTGTAGCTTACATCACTTGTGGGGGGGTGTGCTTATTCACAGTCTTCAGCAATGTACGTTATATGGACATCGGGGTAGATTGTGCAACCCTTTAGTTTTACATAGATGTAGAGGGGAACAGAACTGAGTTCCCCATGGGGAAACCATTAATTTTCAGCAGCTGTAGTTGGAAGATGACAAGAAAGCCTGGTTGAAGGCTCCATAGCAGTACTAACAGATACAATAAAAGCACAGTATCATGCCCATGTAAAAAGTCATTGCTTTTCACCCCTTCCTCTATCACTTCTTTCATGCATAGCTTTTCCTCTTCATTGAAGCAGTGCTCCTGCCTTTCCCCTTACCTTAAGCTATGTTATGATGCAGAAACACAGTACTCCCTCAAGCCTAAGAGGCAATAAACCAATTAACAAATAAATAAAACAGTCCAATAACGGAGGCATCCCATACCATTACAGTACGGAAACAGAAGTGCCTAGTAAAAAGTTAATTCTGGGAAATACTCATAACAAACACCCACTATCCAGACTTGTAGCCTATATCAATAGTATTTGCTTGTGTTACATAGAAATGTGTTGATATAAGTAAGCCCCCAAATCTATTTCCCTAAAATACGCTTGACATTACTCAAGAAAACTTGAAAAAATGTAAGTCAAGTGAAGTGAGACAATGCAGAGGCAAATTAGAGCTAAGTGAGGGTATAACCTCAGGTCATGTTGTAAACCTGTTTTGATCTTAACTGGTTTTACAGTGTTTTAAATAAAATGTTAATATTGTGGAAAATTCTATCTATACTGAGAATTAGAAGACTTACCTGGCATTGACCAGGTTCTTCAGGACAGGTAGTGTGGGGGTATAGGAGTCAGGGCAGAGCCTTGGGGATGTGTGTGGGGGGTAGGGAAGGAGACTGGGAGTTAGGAGTATGGGGTGAGAGAGTGAGGCTTGGGGCCTGAGGAGGGGCTCAGAGTGGGGTGGTCCCATCTGACAGGCCCTTTTCTCCCCCCTGCAGCCACTCCTGCTGTCATGGGCCTTCTGTATCCCCCAGCCCTCTTGGCTGCCATGGGCCTTCCCCCTCCTCCAGCACTTTGGGAAAGGGCAGGGGTGAGGGGTTGGGGTAGAGGGTCTACTTACCAAGTCTGGTGGCAAGCAAGATGACAGAGCCCCAACCTTACTAGCTACTCTCTTACTGGTGTGGCTGCCCCCAGTAGTCTCTCTACAGTATTGCCCTCCCCTACAGGCTCACTGCCCTCTGGCTACTCTCAGTATCACATCCCTCCTCTCTATGGTCCTTCCCCTTCCATGTTATGGAAAACAGTCCCATTCCCGGCACTTCCCATTTTCTTGTCACAACCAAACCCTGACCTTACTTTAAGTTAGGATAACAGGAAGCTGCATGCCAAATTTGGTGGTCCTAGCTCTTACCGTTTAGGAGGAATTCTTGAACAAACAGACTCGCAGACAGAGATACACAAATATCTAATTTATATACAGTTAGTATGATATTTATGCCGATATGAAGACTACGTTTAATATTGACGAAGAGTCCTGTGGCACCTTATAGACTAACTGAAGTGTAGGAGCATAAGCTTTCGTGGGCAAAGACCCACTTCGTCAGATGCATGTAGTGGAAATTTCCAGAGGCAGGAATAAATATGCAGGCCAGGATCAGGCTGGAGATGACCAGGTGGATCCAATCAAGGAGGATGAGGTCCACTTCTAGCAGCTGATCTGGAGGTGTGAATTCCAAGAGAATAGAAGCTGCATATGCCATCATGTGCCAACAATGCCCCACTGCTATATACATCGGCCAAACAGGACAGTCCCTACGTAAAAGAATCAATGGACACAAATCTGATATTAGGAATGGCAACATACAAAAACCTGTAGGGGAACACTTCAATCTTCCTGGACACACAATTGCAGATCTAAAAGTAGCCATCCTGCAGCAAAAAAACTTCAGGACCAGACTTCAAAGAGAAACTGCTGAGCTACAGTTCATCTTTAAGTTTGACACAATCAACTCAGGATTAAACAAAGACTGTGAATGGCTTGCTAACTACAAAAGCAGCTTCTATTCGTCGCTTTTGCAGATTCAGACTAACACGGCTACCCCTCTGATACGTTTAATATTAAATTTCCAGTGAGAAACTATAAAATATTTAAGTATGGAAGTATAGATCTGTGAAAGGTGGATTTAATGTTAATTAAGAAGCATTATTATAATTGATTATAAAAAGTGTAGAATGCTAATTTTAGATTAGGCATGCCCAACCATCATCAAGGTACTGTTAGAGAAAGATTATACCCATTCTTTCTAGTCAGAGTCTGGTAATCCCTAGATGCAACATTTCATTTTAGAATGTGAATATAAATGGTGTATGATTGTGTTGTAATACCTGTTTGTTTTAACTGTTTTATTTTAAACAATTTCTTTAATTTTATCACTCATTTTGTCATTACAATCTTCCACTAAATTAAATTAAATGATCTGTAACTGCCCTGAAGGCTGGAACCTTAAAGAATTCACTTTGGTTTTATTCCTTATCTTCCAACTATTAACTGAGACTATATAAATCACAGGTTACAGGCTGCTGCATGTCCTCCATCCTTCCTTCCCCACCCCTGACTCCCAGCCACACACATGCTATTTAGAAAACCATGGCATGAATGGGCATGAAGTTGAAACACAGAATACACAGAGCAATCAGCTATTATAAAGAGTGTAGCAGATAAGGAATTTGACCTTTCATTATGGTTTCTTAGCTCTGAAGCAGAACGTTAAAAATAATTTAACTTTATCTTAGGTAAGTATTACATCAGATGTTTTTGAATATTCTTGTTGATAGATAAATAATAAAGAAAATGATTATATATAAACCACTAGTTTTCAGAAATGCAGCATTCAAAGAGCTCCTGACTAAAACTGATTGTTAATGTAACTGAAAATTGTATTTTGATAATCAAAGACTTTGATTAGAAGCCACATGTGTATTGCTGCACCAGCTCTTTGGTTATGTCTACTCTGCAGCACTATTTTGGGATACCAGAGGTACCAGATACCAGAGGTATCCTGAAATAGCTATTCCACATCTTTTGAGCGTGCCTGTTATTTCAAAATATAAGGGGCTCGCTATTCTGACATCCCTGTAAACCTCATTCCACAAGGAGTAAGGGACGTTTCAGAATAGCGATTTATTTCAAAATAAACGCTGTGTAAAATGTCAAGTATCAGAGGGGTAGCCGTATTAGTCTGAATCTGCAAAAGCGGCGAGGAGTCCTGTGGTACCTTATAGACTAACTGAAGTGTAGGAGCATAAGCTTTCGTGGGCAAAGATCCACTTCGTGGGGTTCTGATGAAGCGGGTCTTTGCCCACGAAAGCTTATGCTCCAACACTTCAGTTAGTCTATAAGGTGCCACAGGACTCCTCGCCGCTGTGTAAAATGCGCTACATTTTGAAATAAGCCATTTTGAAATTGACTCAGAATAAGCTAGGCAATTTGCATAGCTCAAATTGCATAGCTTATTTCAAGCTACAGGTACAGTATAGACACACCCTTTGAGAGCAATGTTGCATTTAGGCGGCTGGGATATGCTTACAAATAATTTTGTTCAGTTCTCTCTTGGCTCAAGAGAAGGATAGGAGAGAGGAAAGACAGAGAGAAAAACAAGCTCTTTCTTCAGGCAGCCAAGACAGTAGAATTTGAAGAAAGTCTAGGCCTACGGCTGGATTTAGGGGCAGGTGACTCAGGCAAGTGCTGGTGTGCTAGGCTTCAGGTTTTGTAAGATGTTCAAAAGTTTAATAAAGGATGGGAGATGGTGCCAAAGATGCTACTTGCCTGGGGTGCTATTTGGTGTAGGACTGACCCTCCCTGGGTTTTACTTAGCCAGCAAGCACATGCTAAAGTACAATGTCCATTGTGTGCACTACAGCATTAGAATGTGGTAGCTAACATATTCTTCCAACAATCTTTTTTTTATATAGTCAGCACATACTTTTTACTGAAAACCTCCTTTGAAGTTAGTAAACTCCATGTAAGGTCCTATCGTGCTGTCTCTCTCTGATCCAGTGGAGTTCATAGTTTCTGCAAGTGTTCTAGCCACAGTGAACTCTTGTGTTCCTTCAGAATTTATGAACAACTAGCCAATTAGCCCACCATAATATGGGATTTTCAGTCTCTCATCCACGTTGGTCTTCTCTCCTGAGCCTCCAGTCTCTCGCTCCGTCTCTCTCTCTCTCTCTCCTCCTACTTCTGCCTGCTCCCCTCCTCTCAGCTCTCC
Source organism: Pelodiscus sinensis (assembly GCF_052426305.1). Lineage (NCBI taxonomy): Eukaryota > Metazoa > Chordata > Testudines > Trionychidae > Pelodiscus > Pelodiscus sinensis. The sequence continues at coordinate 109,861,766 of NC_143052.1, forward strand.
TCTGCCTTCTGCCTCTCTCTCCGTCTCGCTCTTTCTCCTCCTCCCTCCTGCCTCTCACTCTCTCTGTGCTCTCCTCTGTCTCCGTTGGGGATGCATGCTTGTCCAGGCCCCGCCCCCTGGGTGTGTACGTAACCTCCCCGCCTGCCTTCACCTCTCCCAATGGCGCTCAGCTGACTTCTGCGTCGCTCAGCCAGGCCGCTGTGCAGGAGCAATCGGTACAAACAGCGTCTCTCTCTCTTCTCCTACTGCCTCGCCCTCTCTCTCTCTCCGCTCTCGTCCGCCTCCTGCCTCTCCCTCCATCTCTCTTCTTTCTCTTCTCCCCCTCCCGCCTCTCACTCTGTGTTTCTCTTCTCCTCCTCCTCCTGCTGCGTCTCTCTCACTCTCTCTCTCATTGTCCTCCGCCTCCTCCATTCTCCTCTCTGTCTCCTCCGTGTCCTCTGTGTCTGTTCCGCTTTCCTCCTTTTGAATCTGGTGCCCTTTCCTGACGTCAGAGATGCACGCTCGCCCAGGCCCCGCCCCTTGGCTGTTCCCTTTGGGCAGCGCTGTTGCCTCCGGCCACCGTGCAAGAGCAAGTGGTGCAAGCGGTCGTTTGGGCCCCGGACTCTCCATGCAGCACCACATGGCGGCCCAGCTGAGTGGCGCAGAAGTCAGCCAAACGCCACGGCAGGAGGCAACAGCGCCACCCAGAGGGAACAGCCAGCGTTTCAGCATTACAGAGTCACAGACATTGGGCTACTATATATATATAATGATGGAAAGCTAATAAGGGACTTCTACAGAGTTTTAGGCTCCTCTGGGCCATAGGGACTTGTTATTTTCCTGGGTGTCACAGTCTTGAAGTTTGTCTTTACTTCTGCAGTCAGTAAACCCTTCATAAGTTCCATGTAGGCCCATGAGAGTGTCATTAACACTTCCAGGGGCCTTGGAGACTCAATTAAGAGACTCTAGCGACTCAGAGTTTCCAAAGAATATTTCTAAAATGAAACACCCAACATTATTGTAAGGCTCTAATTCTCATTAAGGACAAAGGACAAAAATTAATGTGAAGATTTTTAGTTAAGATGTCAATAAAATGTGATATTCTGAACAAATTAAACTCCAGAAAGTGAAAGCCTTACTCAAGTTCTTAATTCTGAAATAAATCCACGTAACCTTAGCTTTGTTTTAGCTTTAATAACAAACTGAATAAATACTCGGACAGAAATATAGACATGATAAAAAGCAAGAAGAAAGGAGTTATTCTGAGGAAGTTGTGAGGGAAAGATTATGGTAGTTACAATCTTTATTATGGGGTACGATCACAACTTCATAATAAGTGGTCAAACTTTGAGATAGAAGAGAGCACTTTTCTTTACAAACTTTTAAAATTATACAGCAAAGCCATAAACAATGAAGTTGTTGTATTGCCAGTTTTACTGTGTAAGGTACTGCATAAGTGGGAAAAATATAACAAATTTTCACGTTAGTACTGTGTCACATGGGCAAGTCAGGAATGCCAAAACCAAATGAAATCTCCACTACACAAAATGAAACAAAAGAGAGCAACAGCTTCTGGTTTAAGAGTCCAAGTCAACTTTAAAATCACACATGTTGGAATTATTTTGATCTATTATTGTTACAAGTAGCAACAAGAGCACTATAATTGGAAGAGATTTTTATATATATATATATATATATATATATATATATATATGTTTTTACTTTATGTATGATACAACATTTTTGGGCTAATCAAAAGCCCGGTGAAGTTAGTGGCAGCCTTTCCTTTGTATATAGTATCTACAGGTAGTCAGGGTCTTCTGTTGTTTGTGTGGGTCTTTCCCACAGCAAAAGAAGAGAAAAACACTTATTAAAAACAAAGAAAACTGATTGTAAAACCACAAAATTGGCAGAGGAGCTCAATGAGAGCTGAAATACTTGAAAGTATTTTTAACTGAATTGTTTTAATCAGCTATATTTCAAGCTGATAGTGTCCCTTTGGAATTGATGTATTGCCGACAGGGACCTGATTGTACAGTACATCTTGAAGACAAGGGAGGGTTTTATAACTGGCTACAATGGTCAGATTAATTGTCATGCGATGAGCCCATTACATTGGCCTTATCTGGGCAAAGGGACTGTAAATTTGGCCACCAAGCAATTCTCCCAGTGCTGTAGAGGTGGAATCTCTATATGGCATAAAAATACCATAATGTCTCTGTGCTGCTTCCCCTGTTGCAGCGAGTTGGTAGGATTCATGATCAGAAAAGACTGAATTACTGGAGAGTAACCACTGGAGCCATAAGTAATCAGGTGCTACTTTGGTCATCCCTGAAGCTACATTATCTTCCAGAGGACTAATGACATGCCACAAGAATCCCGGAAAGGAAAGGAGCAAAGGTTCTCTACTAAACCTCCCTTCTGCTGTCATCTCTGAGCAAAGTGGAACTGGCTGGATATTAGAAGCCCATTTGGGTGGTAACAGGCCCTATCTATATATATATAGCACTGTAAAACATTTAATGCCAAATCCTATACTCAGCCATACACTCAGACAGAGTAACCGGAGTAAGTTGTAGGCTGGGGAATTTTGTTAGGTTCTCCCCCTTCCAAACCATGGAATGGCTATTTCTTTAGCCTCAGGATTACATGGATAGATTTATAGACACGGCCTGTGGCTCCGCCCTGATCCTTTTGCTGTCACATCCTGTCCTCTGATTTCCTGGCAGTAGGCAGAGCTTGCAGCCTCAGAGGAAATGTTTGTGGGCCAGGGTTAGTGTGGGCACTGCTGGATGGTTGTGTGCAAGAGGGAAAGCACTGAGTACACTTATATAGCAAGGGGCATGTCTCCACATGTCACTCAGGGTAGATCTATACAGCAGGGATAAAGCTGAAATAAGCAACACAACTTGAGCTATATCAATTGTGTAGCTTCATTTGGAATAGCTTATTTTGGCTTTTGATGCTGTCTAAACAGCAGGAAGTCTGAGAAAGGGAAATTGGAGAAAGAGTGCTCTTACTCCACGTAAAATGAGGGCTACAGGAGTCTGAGTAAGAAATCTTCCAGCTCAACATTATTTTGACCTTATGTCGAAATAACTGCTTGTAATCTAGATGTGAACTATGGTCAAATCTTTACCCACTACCCATAAGGATCTAGTGATACAAGTAGGACTTTACATGGGCTATCTGCAATTAGTTGAATTTCATTTCTGCATTTGTATTATTTTTACTAATAAGATATGAATATAGTGAAAATATTGGGTTCTCCATTAGTAGTTCTGTATTACAATCAACATATATAAAGACTTTGACTGTATGTATGTGAGAAAATCCCCCAAGTTCTGTGTTACGGATAACCTGAAAGTCATTAGTGTTCTGTGTAGGCACAGAAACTGACTCGGGACCTCTCTGAGGGAGATGTAATGCACAGTTTCCTAATATTGGCTGGTTTAAATCTATTTTGATGATGTATTTGAAATATTTGTATTATGTGTTAATTTATACAATATAAAATACATAGTTTAAAAAGAAAAATCTCCAAAAATATTTCTATTGCAGTAATTTAAAAAATGTAGTTTCATAAAAGATGGATCCAAACCCGCCTTACTTTACTGATGAAAGTAGTCCCTTTCTCTTTCATATACTGCTCTTTTGGAGAAGAAAAAAAATTTGGTCTTGGTGCATTAATACAAAAGAGGATACTTTATAAATAAACCACATGAGTAGCTATGACCTGTATCTCTTACCAGAAGTTTCTGATTTATGTGACTGTTCGTGTTGGTTTCTCTTGTTATTCTGACTTATATATTCTCCCCATTTAATTGATAATAACTTGGGTTGTGTCTCAAACGGTAGCAGGGTCAGATTTGAGAATGCTGGCATTTTAGGATCAGCCAAATAATCAGGGCACATTTTTGCACAGCAGTTATTTGCTCTTGTGGTTTAGATCACTTAGATGTGGACACAAGTCCAAATGATAAACCTTGGCCACTAAATAAATAAATAAATAAATGTGGGTGTTATATATAGCTTCCACAATTATATGTGCCTATGGTTTGTGAAAGCAAAATGGGACACTGCTGGCTTTGTTAAAACACGAAGTTAAATACCTGATAATACACGCAGCAAGCATTGTTCATTGTAGAAGGGGAATTTGAAACACCACCTTTAAGAGACTCATGCATGGATTTTGTACAGTGCTTAATACTTTGGTCCCAATCCAGCAAATGATGTTTAATGGTTAATTGCCCTTATAGTTGAAATTAAGCATATCCCTCAGTGCTTTGTTGGACTGGTATCAGAGACCTCAGCTTGCAGAATTGAGCCCATCATCAGATTAAAAATCATATATTTAAAACATATATATTACTTGTATGGTTACATGCTACAGATCATTTTGAAAGCTGATTTAAAAATCTGTCATACCCTTCACTGTTTATACTATTTGTTGATCTCGTCCAATGAGCTCAGCAGTACAAATGAAAATACAATGGTCAGTTTCACATTTGTTTATATTCATTTTCCAGTTTCACTTTTGTTTATATTCATTTTCTTTCTCCAGCTCTAGTTGCTCGCTGTGGCGTGTGGGTTGCAGAAACTGCTTCAGATTGGGAACATTGATGGGCCTGTTCTGCATTGCTACGCCAGTCCTCACACTAGTAGAGGAAGACCTAGCCCTGAATCCTTTTTGATTAGAAAAAAAAATCTAATTTTAATTTTTGTTTATAAATTTTCCTTTTCATAATCAAAACAAATCATGGAGATACTTTCATTGCTTTTAGATTTTGAAAAAGAACACTGAGATTTTGGGGTCTGGCTTGAAAACTCTAGTATTTACTCTATTAAAGCATATCATTTATATTGCATTGTAGCCCTGAAACGACAGAGTATGATGAGAGAGTCCTTTCTTCTCCGAGAATTAATCCATATGTAATGATTCCCTCCCCCCTTTTTCCTGCCCTGCCCCAGTAGCACAGCACAGTATTGTGTGAGGAAAAGCCAGGCTCGAGCTGGAAGTAGCCCGTAAGAAGGAAACTACAACTCCCGTGACACCATGCGTCGGCGCAGTGGGCGATGGGAGTTGTAGGTTACCCGCGTTTCAGCTCCCTCAGAGGAAGGATGAAAAAACTACCATTCCCAAGGAGCGCGGGGCCGCGGCGCAGGCGCAGAAGCGGGCGGAGGAAGGGGGCGTGGTCCGGAGAGGCTGTCTATGTCTGTCGGTTTCGGGCTCTAGTCGCCATTTAGCGCGAAGAATTAGCCGGGCTGCGCGCAGCGGCCGCCGTTCCCCCTCGCCAGGGAGACAGCCGGGCTCCCTCGGCCGGCGCCTTGCGGAGGAGGCGGCTTCGCGGGCGGCCCCGGTGAGAGAGCCGCGAGGGGAGTTTCCGGCTCCCGGTGAGGCGCCGGCAGGCAGCGAGGGGGCCGGCCCCGCCGCGGCGAGCGGTTATTTCCTACCGGGAGGAGACCGAGGTCGCCATGGGCGCCGTGTGAGGCGGGGGCTCGCCCAGCTCCGAGTGACCGGGCTGCGCGTCTCTTCCCCCCGGCGGGGCGTGCCGGGCCTGCCCTCCCCTCTAGCGGCAGGGGAGAGCGGGGCCTGCGCCCCTGGCGCAACCGCTTCCCGGCCTGGGCCTGCCTCGCTCCCCTCCCCCCAGCGCGGGGGGCCCGTCGCTTTGGCTCGCAGCTGAGCTGTCCCGGTCCGGGCAGCTCGGGGGGCTGCGGCTTGTCCCGCCCGGCACCTGCCTCAGGCTCCTCTCGCCTTCTCTCCCGGAGTGCGTGTCCTGGCCCCGCTGCTGTCGCTCCATGTCGGCCCCGCTGCCCGGCGCCCCGCTGCAGGATGGATGCGGACGCTAAGCAGGAGCCCACCCCGCCGCTGGCTCAGCCGCCGTCGCCAAGCCCCGCTGTGAGGAGCCCTTGGGACCCTCCCCTGTTGCAGCAGCAGCCGGACGCGCTCCCCGCTCAGTGACACGCCGCATCCTCCCAGCAGCGCTACCTCGGTCCCCGCAGCACCATGTCGGGGAGCGCCGCAGAGACTCCTCGTTTCCTGGCTCCCCCGCCACCTCCGCCCAAGAACGGCTCTAGCTCGGACAGTTCCGTGGGGGAGAAGCTAGGGGCGGTCACTGACCAAGATGGATCGGGGGCCGGAGGAGCAGGCGGCGGGGTGGCAGGCGGGGGCCGGAGCGAAGAATACCGGCGCCGCCGCCACACCATGGACAAGGACAGTCGTGGGGTTGCAGCCACTGAGCACCGCTTTTTCCGCCGTAGCGTGATCTGTGACTCCAATGCTACAGCACTAGAGCTGCCTAGCTTGCAGCCCGCAGCACCCCCGGCAGTTGCCACTCCCGAGAGTATCACCTCGCTGCTAGGCTCCCCGCCTGACCCTTCTAGCGAGGCTCCCTGCATCTCCGTCACTCAGGACCCCCTGCTACTGTTCCAGCAGCCGTCTCTGTCGCTTTCCCCTGAGGTGCAATTAATTCAGGAGCCTCCTGCAGTAGAGGACACCGCCACGTTACTGCCCAAAGGAGAGGCAGAGGAAACCACCCCGCTACCTCCTACCAGCACGGCAGGCAGTGCGGTCTCCGCCAGTCGGGAGCTTTTGGAGGGGAAGAACCAACAGCAGGAGGATATCGAGGAGCTAGAGACAAAGGCTGTGGGCTTTTCCCTTGACGGCCGTTTCCTCAAATTTGATATCGAGATTGGAAGAGGCTCCTTCAAAACTGTATACAAGGGACTGGACACCGAGACTACGGTGGAAGTGGCCTGGTGTGAACTACAGGTAAAATAGGTGCAAATTCCCTGTTCAGTGTTATCCTCCTGCTGCCAGTCTTAAGAGAAGGGCAGAATCCTCAATGACAGATCAGCTGTCTCCAGGACTGAGAGAGTTTTTCCCTAGGTGTCACCCAGCCATTCCCTGCATGGCGGGAGCATATCCCATGAGCTAGGCTGCTTCCCTCCCCTCCCTTATGATCATGTCCCAGTGCTGAATAGTCAGAAACAGTAACCACATTCCATTTGCTGGAACACTTAGGCTTCATGGCTTCTCAAGGTAATTGGGAGAGTTGCATAAAATCCTTTACCTGAAGGAGTCAGGACAAAGGGGTTAAAGCTTTAAAATTGATACTTGCTGAAATCTAGTTCAGGTCTATCTCTAGCAATGACAATTTTTCAAAAGATTGGTATCTTCATTTAATTTAAGAAAAGTGCACAAGGTATATGAAACACTTGCATGTATGGCTAATGTTATCTTAGGCTATGACTAGACTGCAAACCTCTTTCGAGAGAGAGTGTCTAGACTACAACCAGTACTTTTGAAAAAGCAAGCTGCTTTTTCAAAAGAGAGCACCCAGGCAGTCTGAATGCTCTCTTTTGAAAACGCAGAGTTTGCATTACATTAGTGCCTTTTTTCGAAAGGGCACTTTTGAAAAAAGGTGTTCTTGCTTGTAAAACGAGGTTTTCTGCAGTCAGAAAAACTGCTGCGTTCTTTTGATTTACTTTCGAAAGAACGTGGTAGCAGTCTAGATTCAGGGGAAGTTTTTTTTGAAAAAAGGCCACTTTTTTTGAAAAATCCAGTAGTCTAGACACACCCTTACAGGAAATACTCAAGAAATCTGTTCACTAAGTGCACATAACACAGGTAAGCAAATGTAAAATTAAACTTCAGTTGTTGGAGTACTATGACTTGCTTGCAGTTCAGTACAAGTCCTATGGCTGCCTGTTGATACTTTAGGAGGTCAATGTTCTCCTTTCATAGAGTTGCAAAGGGTGAAACTGAACCTTTTCGGTCTTGTTTAACTGGTACAGAGAAATTGCTGTACCTGCCAGCTCTTCACTTGGACAGAACTAAGGCTGTGCTGAACCCCGGTCTTAGGATGGCAGCAGCAGCTTCAGCTCCATTGCGAGTTGGAGCATGTATAACTGAACGAGAGGCAGGTTGCTGTGCCACAAGGCTAAGGGGGAGGGAAGAGCTTGGCCTGCCAGTTAGAGATACTTGAAATAAGGGATGGAAAGCATCAGCTCTTGAAGAATTGGAGGGGACAGAAGAAACAAAACAATGGAGAGTAATCTTCCCTATAGCTTCTGCGGGATCAAATGCTTGGTCTCAGTGCTCTCTCCTGACTGGCTGCAGTATCTCATGTGCCATAAGTTTTCCTCCTGCACAGAGCACCTTAATTACTGTCTCAGTCAAACTGAAAAATGACTGAGACCACCATTATCTTGCTTTGGTAGCATGCATTCTGAAAGCAAATTACATCACCTGCCAATTGCCTGGGTAGCTATGCATAATCAGGTACCACACGGGCATGTTGGTAATACCTTTCTAAGCTTTTTTATTTTATTTTTTAAACAAATCCTTGGATGGTACTCAAGAGTACAATTTTTTAATAGTGATCCCCAGTAAATGCTAGGCACCACTTAAAATTTCAGTGCACAGTTCTAGTTCATTACTTGCTTTTCTGTATGCAATCTGATGTAACTTTGATTTGAAATCCTAATTTTATTTTCAGTTTAAAAGGCTCTTGAAGTTATCTTAGATTTACCTTACTATTCAGATGCTGTTTATTGACCTGAAATGATTGTCAACTTGGTTATGATAATTTCTGACTTCAGCATATATCCTGGCAGATGGAACATACTAACATGGTTTTCGGTTACTACAAGAACAAATTAGCCAATTGAAATATCACATAATTTTTATTTACAAATAAGACTCTTGATATAACGGACCTACCAGGATTTTGGAGTTTAACATTCCCTTATCAGTAACTTACCATAATGATATGGAAACACAGTGTAAAACAGAGGCAAGACAGTTGTTATAAAAAGGAGTGATAGTCTTCCAGCTAAACCAAACTGGCATTGAGGAATGGGTTGTAGATTACATTATCATTATTTCAAAATTTGCAGGTGAGTGCCAACAGTGTGGTGATTCCACGTAGTGAGTGACAAAGGCCCATGGCATGAATAGAACTGTCCCACAGTTAGTAGAAATGAACTAGTAACTACACGATTTAAACCCTATGATGCATGATGATAGGATATTTTTTGGGCCATGTGTATTGATTGCTCAGTGCTTTCAGTTGTTTTGGCTGGAGAGGGACTCTGTAGCCAGTGGTCTTTAGTGATGCACTTTTACTTCAGCAGTAATTACACCACAATGTCATTGCTGTTCTTTCACTTACATTGAAGTTTTTTTGGTCCGCTCACTTCACTCAGACTCAACTGTACAGATGAACTGACACTTTATAAGGATGATTACTGATGTAAGAAGTGTTTTAGCTAGGAATTAAAGAATTCCATGCCACCCTTGGATTAATTTCTTGGGTGAACACAAATGAGCTCTGATTATTTTAAGGCTGTCATGACTTTGTTGTGACCAATTTATGCTTAAACATTTAATCATTTTGGTGTTTTTAAGTATCGTTTGAAAATACAATAGCTATCTCTTGTCTATAGTTTAAGTTGGTAAGGTAGGAGAGGAAATTAAAAAAAAAATCTTTCTTGACCTGTCCAAAATGTTCAGTTTATTCCTAGAGCTCAAACACTAGCACTGCTGTGGAATTGGGGAGTTGAAAGCATATTCTGAACATAGAGGTGATGAGTATAGTATATTCATTTAGTTGAGGATTTTTTTGTATCCAGAATAAGTCACAACTGAACTTAATAAGAATTCACTTAAGCATAGTGTGAAGCCAGGAAACAGTGTCTGTGGCCATAGCTCATTTGAATGATACAACAGCCTAACCTGATGTAAGTAAAGCTTGATACATACATGGTATCATGCAACTTGAAAAGATGACAGAGATAAAACATCACAGTTTTTACTTGCAAGGCAGTTGAAGCAGGGGGTGCCCTGAAAATGCAGTACATGGAAGCCTGCCAAAACTTCAGTATGTATTTAACTTACAGTTTTTGGGACATATATTTAACCCATAATTTTCAGGAAATATATTTGATTGGGAAGGGCTAAAATGCTAATCTATTTACTGTTTGTTAAAATTAAATATTTTTCATGATGACCTGTTCAAATTATACAGCACTGTAGCAGGACTTTCAAGGATTTAGCATATTACGCAGGTAAGCCTAGAATGGACCTGGCAGTAGAATGTCTGTTAAACTGTGAGGTTTCTAACTGGATGACACAGCTGTCTTTGATTCTAAACTAGGAACCTGATACAATGTTCCAAGGTAAAATTTTCAGGAGTGTCTCCTTTTTCAAAAGGAACATAGGCACTTAAATCCCTTTTGAAAAATGACTTATTTTTGAAAATCTCACACCATGTCTTTCAGAAGCCTAGATGTTTGCACACTAGCGCCTCTTGTATTTGTTGGGCTGATACTAGCAAAAGTGAATTTATTTTTGGTTCTTCAAAGGCTGCAGGTGTAGCTTAATGACAGTTCTCCCTGCTGCCAGATAAGAAACCTGGGTGAAATTCTTGGTGTATCTTTCCTGATGCAGGGAGGGAAGAAAATCTGATACGGAAGACTTGGGAATTGTGGTAATGATTCAGTGGAAAAGCAGTAAACAGCCTTGTAGGATATTTTGGTTTAGATTCAAATGCTTTGGTTCTCACTTATTGTGATTTCCTTGCACTTCAACCCACATAGCCAATGCATCTCTTGTTGTCATAATTGCATCTAGAAACAGGTGAGCATCAACACACTCATAGGCGTTATGATATGATGGTAAGTGCAAAAGCAGCTGACTGTCTTCTTGTGACTAGAATGACAGTAATTCAAACTGGAGAATAGTGATGTTTAACTTTTAACAAGGCTGGTTAATCTGATAGTTAAGAATTGTTTTTCATTTTTGAACAGCCTCTTTGGGTTTAAGTATCATTGCCTTTTTCTTGTTATATTAAACTTCCACCTGTTGGAGGATTAATTTTAATAGGTTGGAGGAAGTCACAGTTGTAGTTGATTATTAATGTAAGTTAAGATGTAGGTGTGATCTGTGAACTTCCAGGTAAGTCCCTCCTTTCCTCTGAGTGAGTCAGTTTTGAGTGGGATGTGTAGAATAACTAGGTTATACTGAGAATCTCCTGAGTGATGTTGGATTGCTTTGGGAATTTATCACTCAGAGAACACTAATACTATGTATCTTTTAAACATGAAAGTGTGGCAGATGTTAGGCCTGAATTGGTAAAATAATTTATCCATTCTTTTCTGATATGTATGAGGAATTTGAAGAATTACTGTGCCGTTGGAAAGGGTCTTCCTTTGAATGGGGAAAGCATGATACTGGAGCCATGTAATTTTGCTGAGAAAATTAAGTTGGTTGTGGAAACACTTCCAAGGTCCTAGTGAAATGAAATTAGCTGGAGCAGTGCTTCTACTCCATCTGTTGTAATACAGCATTTGCCCCTTTGCAACCCTATAGCCAGCCATAGGTTCATGAAGCTTTGCTGATACATACCACCTTTGCCATTCCTACATTTGGCATCTTTGAAGAATTAATCAGGGTACTGTGCTAAGTCATCCATTGTTCACATGGACAGATTTCTCAGCCCTTGCCCAAACAGGACACTGAATCTTATCATAGTGTGATGCAAGATATCAATTCTGGTAGTAACTGGTTGTGTGTTGTAATAGCTTTTACTCATTTAAACAAACTGAACATTATTAAATTCATCTAAATTTCTTGCTATCTGTAATTCTCAGTGGTAGATCAGCTCTGATGTATTGGTCTATGTTGTAGAACTATAAATTCCAGTTCCACTATATTTAGTTTCAAGGACTAATGGCCTCAAGTGATAGGTGTCTTTGCTTTCCTAGCAGTGATGGTAAAGCAGTTAAATACAAACATAACTGCATTGCTGTCCATTCAACTGATGACACTTTACATTCAATTGCTTGGAGGTAGGAGAATGATAGTTTGCAGCTCTTGAATTTTACTCTGGGAATCAATGATGTGCAAAATGTGTGGGGGTTTTTTCTGTACACACATGCCACTAAAATAATTGGGCTGTAAAGAATAATGTAAATAAGAAAACACCTATTTAAAGGTAAAATGTACCCTATTTAAATAGCATATGAGAAGTTGTCTGGGTGTGAGGTAGGTTTCATTCTTAAATAATTTTGACCATCTACTTTTCAAGTATTTTTAATGTATCTCAGACTCTCTTAACACAAAGGTGAAGTCTATAAATATATATACAAATAGAATATAAAACGTAGTTTCCTGGCTTTAATGTGCCAGTATATTTAAACTAGTTGGCTGGTTCTCATGTGGTTGCTTAGGTCCACTGAATGCATTATAAGCCTCCATGATGTTTTGTCCTGAGCCAAATCTGGTGGACTATTGGATAGATGCCAGCAAGGAAGGGGTTTTAGGTTGTCTACTGTGATTCAATAAAAAGATGGAAGACACCCTGGAAGATGGTTGTTGGAGAGAAGTTGGTAGGCAGATGACCATACCATCTGAGTGTGTGCTGGGAGGCCATTTGAAAAAGTAGAAACTGTTTAGTTACAAAATAGATCTTTTCATTCAATTTATGTGTGTCTCACTTGAGGCTTTTGATTACTTAGAGATGATTTTATTTGAATGCTGTCCAACTTAATTTCACCGGATGGTGAGGGGCCATGTTTCAGTCTCATGTTTCAGAATACTGACCACCAAAGAATTATGTACTTAATTTCATTTCCCTTGTTGGCATGGTAGTTAGTTTCCAGAAGATGCTCTTAATGAGGTTCCTCATTATTCAGTATACTTTTGCAATGCTTTTTCAAGGCTCCCATGTTACTGATGAGATAGGCAAGGTTGGCAAAATCATTGATACTCTTGGGTGGCTGCCCATTCAGGTGCTTGAATACTCAGTGTTCAGAGTAATCAACTAGAAGGATTTTGCTTTAACGCTAATTAATGTTTCATACTGACTTTTTTGCCATTGAGCTTTCAAGGACTTTAAATACTACAACTAGCTTGTCTGTCCTATGATACGGTCCCTACTAAAGATGTAAATCTCATTTAATTAGTTAACCGGTTCAGTGGGGTGGGAAGGTTGCTCTGGCAGATCTGGAGCACCCTGCCCATGATGTACTCGGCCCACCACACTCCGCCTGCTGTGACCCACCCTCCCCCCAGGTTAGAACAGTCTCCTGCTCATTGTGGGCAGAGGGGTTAACCATAACTGGTAAGACTCACTTGTTAACCATTAATATCCCTAGTCCCTAAGTAGTGTTTGTGTAGTTTTAACAGAATAGATACTAAAGAAGTGATGTTCACCATCATAGTAATAGAACCACAGTACTAGATGGTTTCTTTGGCAATAATGTCTAACTTGAGATAGATGCCCAGTTAACTACAGAAAAATGCTAAAGAACTTTAGAATGGAAGAACTATACCCACAAATGATTAAATATTGCCTTTTTATAAACTTGAATGCATATAACTGTGTGTGGCACTTATGAATGCCACATGATCATGCAAGTATATCCTACCTGAAAAGGACAAACAAAATTGTCACCTTTTTTCTACTTCTTGATTTGGTGCAATTACTTTAACTCTAATGCAGCTTTTTGCTCCTTCGTCTCTAACAGTCTGGAGAGCTGGAAACAGGAAAGATGACCTGTAACAGTTGATGCTTGAAGCTTGGATTTTGTGACACATTTTAATTTCCATTAAATTTCCAAAACTCCGTGGTCTAAGCACTTTTTAAAATTGACAGTTGTTCAACTGATGGAAAAAGTAAACACTAGCAGTTGGATATATTTGTCCAGGTGGTCTGACAGATAAGCTAGGGGTACCTAGAGATTTCAGTTCTCTGTGGATGTGAAAATACATTGATTTGGCTCTGGACTACATCTTGAGATGCTTTATTCTTGAGTGTTTTGTGCTGTAAGAATTTGGCAAAGAGATCCTGAAAAAGTGAAGAAGTCAGAAATATAGAAGGACATCAGATTTCCACTCCTTTTACAAAGGTGGATGTGACAGGGACAAGTACGCTAAAGCACAAACTTACTTGGGTACTGTAGCTGCAAGCAAAGATCTAATTGTAAGATTTGTCTTCTCTTGGATATGGCTTTCGGAAGTTGCTATGGTTTATTTTATGACTGGTTGGACATGAGATATTAGTAAACGTTGACTTCTTTAAGGGAAGAAATGCTTTATCAGTAGAGGTGGGTATGGCAGAATTCTGCAACATGGAAATTAACTCTTGTTAAATGGTGGCAATAGAAAGCAGACAGATGCAAATCTGCCTTCTTCCAGCACTTTGATGTTTTTCAAGCACCTACTGACTCCAATAATAGGAGCTTTTAGAAAACCAAAATGTTAGAAGATTTGTGGTAAAATCATAAGCATTTATCACGGTTATAGTTGGGCTTAGCTTTATTTTTAAAAGAAGTATTTTACTAGGAGTTTCTTCCTTGTTAAGTTGTTGACATGCTGCTTAGCACAAAGGCAGCTGTCTTGACTCAAGATGGTGGATAAGTGTAAATCTATAGTAGATATGCTACAGTGGCACAGTTGAATTCTGTCATTGACAACGGAGTCTGTACTGGGAATTAGTTAGGCTTAACTACATCACACAGCGACGAGGAATCCTGTGGCACCTTATAGTCTAACAGATTCATTGGCGCATAAGCTTTCGTGTATGCGTCTGACGAAGTGGGTCTTTGCCCACGAAAGCTTATGCTCCAATACATCTGCTAGTCTATAAGGTGCCACAGGACTCCTTGTCGCTTTTGCAGATTCAGACTAACACAGCTACCTCTCTGATACTTTGTAACACAGAATGAAAATGTTCGTGGCCTTAACCTGAGCTAACTTTGCGGTGTAGACCAGACTATGACTTTGGGTTGAAGTACTTCATCTGTGTACAGTGACTTTCTGTCTGTTATATGTGGCCATACTAGTTGCATATTTCACTGAAGAAAATCACATCCACAATAGGTGCTTGACACTTTGGTCCAGTGGTTCCAAACCCTTTTTATACCACAAACGAGCAAATCCATTTGCAAACTTGTGGTGGACTGGTAACATTTCTTTTGCATGAAATCATTAAGATCAGAGTTTGCAGCTATCTACAATACTAAAAAAAATTCTTGTGCCATTAACACAATTTGCATGACTGAAAATATACAACATAATACTATTGATGAATAATAGCATAAATTAAACATTGTACTCACACACTTGATTTAATGGGACTTCTGCTGCTGCACCTTTTTGGATATTTCTTTGAAGTTTACATCATAACTGGTAAAATTGAGCTTCATGTGTGTGCTCGCTTGCTCTCTCTCTCTCTCTCTCTCTCTGCAGGCCAGGGTGATCACACACACCCACCCCCTACTCGGCGCTGGGTTCTACCTTCCCAGGGCTACCCCACATGCTGAGGGCTGGCAGGCAGCGGGACTCCGCCCAGACTGGGGTAGAACCCAGGCATCCTCCCTGCTCTAATCACTAGCCCGCACTCCTCTCCCCTTCTCGCAGAGAACGCAGGCATCCAGTAGCTCAAGTGGCTGCCAGAGCTGAAGCAGCCGGCTGCTGTGTGATGGCTTGGGGCTGGGAGACCCCAAAGCTGCCATGAACAGCTGGCTCCAGCTTGGCATCCGCCTGCCATGCACTTGGGGTAGACCCAAGCCTCGGTCCTGGAGCAGCCAGCCTGGCTGTAGCCTAGCAGTGTGCCATGGCTGGTCCACACACCAGAAGTTGGGAACGACTGCTTTGGTCCTCTTCCAAGAGAAGCTGATGGGCCAGATACAGCTTTTTGAAACATTTTCTTGCGGCACTTGGTGAGCAACATTTGACTTGGAGCCTTGTCCTTCTTGGGCGGGAATGACCCTCTGCCAGAAGGTCCTGTTCACAGGTCTTGCACTGACAGGTGCAGATGTTCGTTCTGGGGTCTATATAAGTTACTAGTTTACCTTTCATAGCACCTGTGCAGAGTGGTACTATTCTATATATCTAATGCTAAAAGTACTTCAAGCCTAATGAAACATGTGCCATCTTTTTGACTCCACTTATTCGCCTTTTCACCCTTCCTTAGAGTGGTGTTGGGATCTTTCTCTGGAAATCTTGCCCCCAAAGCTTTTACCTAGGGTTTAGTGTTAAGTGCCCATAGTCATTCTGAGTGCCCTCTGAGATGGAGTTGGGCCCACCTTGTGGCCTTTCCCTTCCAAAAGACTCCATGCTGTCTCTTCTGATAGGAAAAATTTCTGAGACTCCTTGTCTGAACCAGTCTTATCTCTATGGCGTAATAGTGTGACCCTATTAGATGCTATAGGTTATACTGTTCCAGCATGAGAAGAGCTGCTTCACAATCAAATTGCCACAGAGTGTCTAGATCCATCTTTCCTTGAATAAATCATTAATATACTGACCAGGGATGATTGAGAGGGAAGAGGAAGATTACCAGGACAATTAAAATGGGGTCATCACCATCAACCTTCTTTAGTGGACCTTGTATATTGTCATCTGACCTAACCGTTAACCTATTGCCTAACCAAGTGGTTTTAAGGTACTCTAAGGTATCTTGCTCCGACTTGTGAAGGCAGATACTTTTAGGGGTTCAAGTAAAGGTGCACATTCACAGCATTCTTCATTCACAATGGATATGGTGTTAAACATTCTGCTAAAGATCTATAGCTTACTCCAGACTGCATTATTTTCAAGATTTATTGGAAAATGCTGTTAAAATGTTGTTGGGTTTTTTAAAAAAGTGATCAAGGATTTTTCATTAGGGAAAAAAGGTCTGGAACATTGGGGTGGTGGTAAGACAGCTCAGACCTGACTTTAATTGGTAAGTTTGGTCTGTAACTTAAAATTACAAGTCTGAACTGAAACTTGCATTGATGTTTCTGAGTTTACCTGAAAAGTGAACATTTAGCAAGCTGCAGAACTTGTCCTTATTTTGAAGTCCATCTCTTTTATTAAAATGACCATGTACTGCTGAGTGACACATCAGAGAACCTGGTGTTTTAGCAGGCTTGTGCTGGGAGGAAGGAATTATGGGGAAAAAGCTAGTAATACTTTTCAGTGCAGAAGGAGATGTGGTGCCCGCTGATGCTTGTTTAGTGCCTTTTAAAATGCCTGAACTTGGGATATTAGAGCCATTTAGTGATTCACAGATAGCTGTAGCCTCTAGGCAGCAGCAGTACAAGCTTGTTGCACCTCATTTTAGCCTTAATGGTAAGGATGGAAGGAAGGTTCATCAAGCCTCTTCAATTCTTGGCATACCTGAGACAGCCAACAACATTTTTATCTATACTGATTTATGATGTGGAAACTGTAAAAAAACTGCAGTAGTTCTAGAACCGGCAGACTTATTTCAAATATATCAGTGAACAGTCTTCATACTGTGAAATTTTTGATAACTATCAAATTGAGTGCCTGTTCTCTCACTGCAGGGTAACTTCCATTGACTGACGGGAGAGTAGGGCCTCTTATGCCACTGATACACCACAAGGTTCTGTTTGACTCTTCACCTTCTCTTGATCTAAATGGCTATACTGATTTCTACTTTTGTTACATCAGTGGCTGAGGGTAGAGTGTGAGTTAGTCTGCTTCTTTCCCTTCCAGTCAGATGTTTTTTCCATTGTCAGTTGTCTGCCTTTTTTTCCTCTCCCAAGCCCACCCAGTGAATGACTGAAATGTTCCCCTAGCGTGTAATGAGCCTCCGTTCAGCAGTAGAGGGATAGGACCCTTTGTCTAGGAGTGCTTTGACATGAGTTAGAATAGTTGTGCTGAGACACGCATGGTGTGTCTACAGAAGACTGTATGTAGTCTATTATAGTTGATGCAGCTAGTCTGACCAGACAGGTTTGCTTAGCCACTCAAATGTCTACTAAATTAGTGTCAGTGTTACCTGTGCTTGCCTCTTTTGCTGGCTGATCTAACTTGACTCTTTCTGGTGAGTTTCTTGGACACCCAAAATTTATCTTGAACAATCTGAAAACATAGATTCTGTCCTTGTTAAGATGATTGACACAAACTAGAACCTATAAATATGGCTGTTTAAAAGATAAAATCCAGGCGATTATCTAAAGGATTTAAACATCTGCACATGCTTATGTAACCTACATCTGTTTAATAGCAGCTTCTGTGTTGTTGCTAGGATTTGGTTAAATGTTACAGAATGTCAGTTTCTTCATTCTCCATATGAGCTTTAACAATATTTTACGTAAAGCTTTGATATATTTCTTCATACAACTATTTTTAGTTCTCCCTCATCTTGGTCAACTGCTTACAATATAACTTGAAGATGCCGTCTACTTTCCTTGTGATAACAGCAATTTCTTTTTCTAAACAAACATAACCAAAAGTTATGCATATGTGAAAAGCATTACTTTATTGAAATCCTTTAGGTACTCTGCTGAAATTATTAGCTCTATTTTGTTAACTGTTTACAGCTACCTTGGACTCACTTAGCACCAGGTGCTCTTAAGCAGGGGCAGTACCATGAGAAATTTCTAACTTGAGCTACAGGAGCAACTCAACTGAGACTTCCTGCATGTGTCTCTTTAGATTAAGTCCATGCAGACTTGCTTGTGTGTCTCTTTAGATTAACTCCATCAGAAATACTGATGGAGAAAACTGGGAAAATGTGTTAGAAATCTCCCATATTGAGCTTCCTGCAATATTTTTCACTTCAACATTGCACTTGTGATATTGGTTAGTGGAGTGCTGTAGTGTATAGTGATATTTGGAGGAAACTTAATACTGGTCACATTTAGAAAATAACATACAATTCACTGGTTTAGTTAGCTGTCAGATTTACCAGAAGCAGGTAGTGTGCTGGAAGCTTAACAGCAAAACTTAAAGTAGCTGAGCACAGAGTGAGATCGTTTCCTCTTTGCACCTCCATTTTTAGTGAAAAAACCACAAACATGCTTATTGATTCAGTTGCTAATCTGAAAATGACTTGGCCTTTAAGATTTGCATCTGAAAACTTAAGTGGACTCTTGCACTTCTTTCATATTGATGTGAGTGACAGGCCAATTGAGATTTTACTATGAGATTTTGCTGTTCAGATCTACAAAAGGCAAGGGAGCAACCTCTGACAGAAAATCCTCACTGTTTTATGGATGAACTCAGGATAATCTAAGGCTATGAAAGTAAATTCAG
Source organism: Pelodiscus sinensis (assembly GCF_052426305.1). Lineage (NCBI taxonomy): Eukaryota > Metazoa > Chordata > Testudines > Trionychidae > Pelodiscus > Pelodiscus sinensis. The sequence continues at coordinate 109,880,805 of NC_143052.1, forward strand.
ACAAAATTTGGAGTGGAGTGGCTAAAGAGGTCAGGTTGTAACATTCTAGAATTATTCTAGCATCTGTGCATCAGCTCAGGTAATGGTTGTATTGGTTCTTCTCTATTGGATTTCACTGATGATGCCCAGAAAGGGGGCTCTCCATATCATCTCAGGCTTGTGTACTGGAGAGACAGACTTCTAGAACACTATTACCTACAGTGGGAGTGATGAAAAGTCTGGCTCTGGAGAGCAAATGCATTCTAGAACTTCTCTACATGAAAACTTCTGTGCATAAGTGGCTCAGCTGTACACTAGTGTTTTCCATTGTTGATTCCCAGAGTAGAAAGGACTCTGGGGTGGTGGTGGTCTCTCGTTTGGCGGACTGGCTCTGTGTTGCTCTATGCAACTTGGTGCTTAAAACATCAATTGCTGCCTGAAGCATTAAACACTGTTGACATCAAAATTGATACTGCAGGAGGAATCTTATAATAAAATTGGTCATGCTTTCCAGCAGGGTTCAGTGTGCCAGTGAGCACTCAGCACTTGAGTAAGCACTAGAACTTTAACCTCACGAGGGTGGGTTGGGGAAAAAAACGGTGTAGACAAGCCCTGAGTCACTTTCATATTGTCTTGGATGGGGTGGGGATGGGGGGGGATTTCATATGAACAATGACTTTATCTATTAAGTTTTCAGTTTGCTGATTTTTGGAAACATTTTCCAAGTGTCTTTGATTGTAAAATCTTTACATGACTGTCTGGTGACCTTGCTGTATATAGACTGTGCGTTGGATATGGGCAATACTATGCTGGCCTGTGATTTGTATTTTTCAATTTCTAGTATACAAGTGCTAGACTAGTCTCAGAGCACTTATAAAGTTAAGATGCTTTCAACTGTATTTGAGTAAATCAACTCCTGTTTAAGTGGGGAGGGTGGGAGAAGCTATCTGCTTTCTTGGTACCTCTGCTAGATTACTAAAGTTCAAAGTGCCAAGGGATAGGGATGTAAGCAACTAGTTGATTATCGGATAAGCATATGCTTCTCTGATAGTCGATTTGACTTGTCGCTTCCCCTCCACCCTTTCTTCCTCTATCAGAGCGAGGCAACAAAGGAGGTGGGGGAGCAGGAGCCAGTGCCTAGGGGAGCTGGCTTAAAAGCTGGTTCCCCCAGCACTATTTCCATGAGGGGGGCAGCAGCACTGTGGGGGACTGGTGGCGCTTCTGCCTTTGAAGTGTAGCAAGAGCTGACAGGGCTCTTTGAAATGTACAAAGGCGGAGGTACCTTTATTGACTAATCAAATCATTGATGAAAATTGCATCAACTATTCAATTAGTTGATTAATCTAAATTAAGGCTATCAATTAACGCATGTTAATGCCTGCGATTAACGCAGAGCACAATTAACGCATTAATTGCAGGTGTTTCCACAGTGCTGCCCTTTTGAAATGCCACTACTGCATTTCAACGGAGCAGCGCCTGGGGTCATTTATGTGGCGCTGCCCCTGTGTTTCCAAGGAGCAGCGCAAAGCGGCCCGGGATCAGCTGGTGACTCCAGCTGATCCTGGGTTCCCACCCATGTCTATCTCTTCAGAAACACTCTTAAAATCCTACTCTAGCAGAGTGTTTCTCAACCTTTTTTTTATAAAGTATCTCCTTGAAAAAAAAAAAGTACCCCCAGTACCTACAGTTTTCAGATGCATAAATTGTTTCCTATTATTGAAACACATTTGTTTAAACAACTTAATTGTAATGTGGTGGGCAACGAAATTTGTGGGTGTAAAAAGTACAAAAATAATAAAGCACTGTAAAACTTAAAACAAAAATCCATTTTTTTCCGAATTTCAGGTGTTGATGTATCCCCCAGACTTCTCTCACCTACCCCAAGGGTTCTCGTACCACTGGTTGAGAAACACTGCTCTAGCGTACGCAAACCCGTCTGCTTGACTTCTAGGGAGGGGGGCGTATGATTGCTTCTGTGGTTTCCCTTTGCTTCCTAGTCAGTCATTTTTCTGCGGGGATGCTCAATGGGCCATGCCTTCTGTGCCTAAGCAGTGATGCAGAATTCTCCCAGAACTAAGTAATGTGGAGCTATATCCACATCTGCCAAGATTGACCTGCAATTTGACCTGTGATCACTAGTTACCTTTTACCTATATCTGGAGCAACAAAGCAGTCTCTCAAAGGCTAGCAATAGGTGCAGAGAGGGAACTGAGAGTAGGAGTGGGTTCTTGAGAAGTGGTGGCACAGAAGGAGTGACAGGGGAAGAAGTGTTGTATTGTGTGATGCTCTTGGGGGCTTGTGAGCAACAGCACATGGTGGCAGCAGCAGTGTGTGTTACCTCACAGTGGGGTGAAGGGATGGAGTGCTGTGCACCCCTCCTTCCAATGTCTTTAGCTAAGGGTGGGCTCTGTTTCCTAGAAGCTGGTGGTCTATGACTGGAAGCACAGCCAATACTTCCTGGCCACGCCAGGGATGGTGTTGCCAGAGGCTTCTGAGCTGCTGGGTATGAAGTGGCTTGGGGAGTGTATGCTGGACCTCCCTGACTCTGACCTGCTGGCTGCTAACACTGAGTGTGCTGCACTCTCAAGAATGGCTGAACTGGACGCTGTGGGCCAGGTGAAGGGTCCTGGTAAAGAGTCCTGTGTGGTTGTATGTTTATCCCATCTATTATCTTCAATAATAGTCTGTGAATGTCTGCATCTGTGGATATGAAGCGGATATGTGCACTTTTGCTGGGCTTCAGACAATATTTAAAATACTGAGTTTGGGGTGGGGACGGGAGGAAGAGAACTGGTTCTCTTGCTGCACTCTGTTGGACTGGCATTATTACTTACTTTTTAGAAGCTTTAATGCATGTGATAGCACTTTCTTGAAATTGGACATTTGTCCTATCTTAACCAATGTTTTGTATTTAAAACAAGGGAAACAATCAAATTGCATCTTTCGAACCTGGCAGTCTTATGCTTGGAGAGTCATAACAGTTGAAGCTCCTTTTTGTCCAAAGCGTAAAATGGAAATAAGGTCTCCTGTTCAGATACCTGAATTTAAAACTAGTTTTGCTGACTGTGCAATTTCTCATAAGGCGCTCTGAGGGATGCTGAAGCATTTGAAAGATAGATGGAGAACAGCAAACAATATTTGCACATTTCACATGGCCTTGTCTTAAACTAACACTTTTACAAACCTTCCCACTTTATAATGTGTGAAGCAAGATGGTGCAAATATGCCAGCAAATGTTCTAATGTGTGAATTGCTAGTTTGTGTACGCAGAGGAGTTGAACACAGCAGTGTGGTCACTGCACCAGCACTCTACACACTCACAGAAACACTAACCCAGGAACCAATTTATGATGCAAACCCTGTTGCCAACTCTGCATGTCTACTCAAGAGGCATAATCATAGGACATAGCCACACCATCAGGGGCTTGTTCACCTGCACATCTAATAATGTGATATGTTCCATTATAGGCCAGCAATGCCCTTCTGCCATGCACGTTGGCCAGATCAGACATTGTCTATGCAAAAGAATAAATGGATAAGAATCAGACATCAAGAATGGTAACATTCAAAAAATAGCAGGAGAGCATGTCTGTCTCCCTGGACGCTTAATAGACTTTCAAGTTGCCATACTTCTGCAAAAAAAACCTTTAGAAACAGACTTCAGAGTGAAACTGCTGACCTGAAATTCATGTTTTCCTGTTTTAAGGGCGTATGTATACCTAAAACACTACAGCAGTGCAGCTGCACTGGGGCCGTGCTTTGGTGAAGATGGTATTTAGACTGATGGAGAGCTTCTCCTGTTGTCTTGGGTAGTCCAACTTCCCTAGAAGCACTAGCTAGGTTGATTATAGAGATCTCTGATCTAGCCAGGGCAGTGCTTAGACCTGAATTCTTTGGTGGTTAGTACCAAATTCTGCAGAGCAGAGGAATTACGTGGTTGTGGAGAACATTAGTTTCAACTTGCAAAATTGCAGTAGACAACTGTTCTATACATATTTGGGCAGTAAAATTCAATTATGTGCACATATCCTACTTAATAAATCAATAACAATAGTCACCTTGTTGTGGTTTAAAAAGATGTTGAAAGTCAGTACCATCCAGTGAACTTTATATTGTTCTAACTTAGTGCCAAATTTCCAAGTTCATATCCTGTGTAACGGTTATGGGGTTTTTGTCTTTTGCAGATGTGTAAATCCTTTGGGTTGGTGTAGGGATTTTTTCCCCCCCTTGGAAGATAATGACCGCAAAGTGTGGGAATTCAGCTTGTGTGGGTTTTTGCGGGGGGGGGGGAAGGCAGGAGTAGATTGATCCCCATTTCAAAAAAAAAGTCAATCCCCTGCTTGTTTGCTGTGGTGAAGATGGGAGTAATGTTGACCTTTAGGTATAGCATCTACTAATCAGATGAAAGATGCAGGAGAAGGTTAGGTTTCTTCTGGTTTCTATTTCAGGCAACCTGCTGCTTGCCTCCAGCAAATGTGTGAGCAAGTAAAGGTATCTAGATGGCCCCTCAAACTATGCTCTGTCCTCAAGCCTGCCTATCATGAATCTGCATTTAGTCCCTCCACAAGCCACCTGGCAGATGAGGGAATATTTTTTTTTCCTTTGGTTACCCATCATTCTGAGGAAGAAAGTGGATTCATGGAATTGTGGTATTCACAGAAGTTGACTACAGGTCAATCCTGTATGGGTGTCTTGACAATATCATTCTGCTTCCAAATTTTAAAACTCAAGTTGATAATCTAGTTCATGATCATGTTTCAATAGGCTGCTGCTTTTCCCAAGAATCTACTCATCCTTGCTTCTCCCCTTTTCTTGCAGATTCCCCCCCCCCCCCCCCCCCCCCCGGAACAGAGAAAAATCCCTGTATTAGACTGGACTGTAGCTGAAAGAATATATTTCAGATCTTCCTCCTTTTGCTTCTCAAATGGCTAATACATAAGCAATAGCTTAATTTTTTTTCTTTTTCTGGAGGTGTAGGGTGCAGTCAAACTCAGTAATTTCCCTTTCCACTTCCCTGACTTTATTTGGAAGTAGCTGTAATTTGCCATTTTGAATAGTCATACCCCAGTAATAAGGAGGGGATGGAAATGATAGTTTCAAATGTAAATATTTTATTGCTTACAGCTGTTGCATTAAGGTCTAAAGTTAATAGCTAAGGAGTCACTTTGGAGGATTGCAGGAATTGTTTTAACAAAATCAGAGAATATTTGATAGTTGCAGAACTATTTTGATGAAGTAAAGCTAAAGAGCAGCTTTTGTTACTGGCTCAACATATGTGGGTTTTTTGTTTGTGGGAGAAGGTCAAATGTGGCCTCTTAGAACTGAATTCTGTCTCCTATATTTCCACAGAAAATCCTGTTTTCAAGCCTTATATCCTCATAGTGACTACCTCTTGTGGTCTGCAGAGGATGAGCGAAGATCAAATTGATAGTAATAGAAATGTAGCCGTGTTAGTCTGGTGTAGCTGAAGCAAAATACAGGACAATGTAGCACTTTAAAGACTAACAAGATGGTTTATTAGATGATGAGCTTTCGTGGGCCAGACCCACTTCCTCAGATCAAATAGTGGAAGAAAATAGTCACAACCATATATACCAAAGGATACAATTAAAAAAATGAACACATATGAAAAGGACAAATCACATTTCAGAACAGGAGGGGGATGCGGGGGGGAGGAGGGGGTTGGACCTAACCATCAGCAGAATGAATATGTGGACAAAGCTGGCAACGGGGTTTGTTGCAAGGGAAGGTACCAGGGTTGGTATTAGTGTGGTATGTCCTGTGGTGGTTGGTAAGAATCATCTTGAGGTTAGGTGGTTGTCTATAGGAGACTATGGGTCTGTCCTATAGACAACCACCTAACCTCAAGATGATTCTTACCAACAACCACAGGACATACCACACTAATACCAACCCTGGTACCTTCCCTTGCAACAAATCCCGTTGCCAGCTTTGTCCACATATTCATTCTGCTGATACCATTATTGGACCTAACCAAGTGAGTTATAAGATCAAGGACACCTATTCCTGTGCATCCAGAAATATAATTTATGCTATCATGTGCCGAAAGTGTCCGTCTGCTATGTACATTGGACAAACATCTCAGACACTTCGCCAAAGGATTAATGCCCACAAACCAGATATCAGACAAGATTACAAAGAAAAAACAGTTTCTTGCCATTTCAACCAGAAAGGACACTCTCTCAATGACTTAACCACCTGCATTCTGCTACAAAGACCTTTTACATCTGCACTTGAAAGGGAATCCTCTGAACTGTCATTCATGTTAAAATTCAACACTCTCTGGGAAGGAATGAACAAAGGCTCAAACTATCTTACCCATTACCAAGATAGCTTCCCCAATTATCACCTCTAATACCATTAACTCACAAACATCCCACTCTCCCCACCTCTAATATAATTAATTCACAGACACTTACCTTCCTTCCTCCCCCCCCCCCCCCGCATCCCCCTCCTGTTCTGAAATGTGATTTGTCCTTTTCATATGTGTTCATTTTTTTAATTGTATCCTTTGGTATATATGGTTGTGACTATTTTCTTCCACTATTTGATCTGAGGAAGTGGGTCTGGCCCACGAAAGCTCATCATCTAATAAACCATCTTGTTAGTCTTTAAAGTGCTACATAGTCCTGGATCAAATTGATGTCATTTCTAAATTAGCCAGAAAGTTTGCTGTTAAATAATGTAAATGATCTTTTTAAATGACTCTATTTGACATTGATAAATGGAGGGGTTAACTTTATTTTTCAGCTTAAGGAAGGTGTCTGAACGAAGTGGATATCTTCCTTCAGACTAAATGAGACTTAATTTATTCATTAGTTTTGGGAAAGGGGTGATGGTAGAGGGGGAGGAAGGTTGAGAGACTGCAAATGGCCACTGGCTATGTGTTGCATGCCCTGCTGAGCATAATGTGAAACTAAGTGCCATAAAAAGTTAAGTACCAACTAAATGGCTGAAAAAAGCCTTTAATGGGAGAATGGCCTTGGCCATTAATTTGATAGAACAGTTCTTGTGGAGAAAGTTTGTGAGGCTGGGTCTTTTGGCTTCTGAAGACTGAAATTATTAAAATAGTTGATTTAATTCTTTCTTCCTTGGATTTCCTCCCATGACTTGAAAAGAGCCAACCTTTTAAAGTTTCATCTGGCTTGTAGGGATACTCTTAAAGATCCTTTTGAATGCATGTGTCTGTAGCAGACTATCTTCTAAAGTATTTTGTGCAAGGATTAACCAAAACTGGTTCCCTTTAGTTTTCCAGTATTCACTTTCTTTGTAAAATAGGTAACTTGACTAACTACCGTTTTGGGGGATGTTTTGTCCCCACGGATTCCATTCATGATGTGTGAGAGATTTGGATACTGCTGGTCACCAGTCTCATTTGGGGCTGTTAGCAACTATCTTTCCGGCTAGGGGCATGAAGGGTAGATTGGGCACAACTCCAAATTTCCTTCACCAATACAGAATCCCAGAAAAGTAAGGCTCCCTGGTTGTGGGAGCTGTAAGTTTCTTGTCTCAAAGATGAAACATGCTTTGCTCCATGTAGTTGCCCTTGACATTTCAGAAACAGGGACTGTCATAATTATGGGGGGTAGTGGCACCTGTCCCTTCTTTGTGGTCCATGAGTGTTCCCCATCAGGTGTCAGATCTTGTGCTTTACCTTCCTGTGATGGAATTTGATACTTAGTCCATTCCATAGGTCGTGATACCCTGACTGTTATCTGTGCTTACCCATCATGTCTGAATTCTGGCATCAGCAATTCTTCCCTTTGGAGTCTGTGATCATTTGCATTCAGTGACAAAATGGCCTTCTTAAAACCAAAATGTTTTGTTACTAGTCAAAAATTAAGATAAAAAGGATTTCAAACCCAGTAACTTAGGCAAGTCTAACTTAGCTGGTGGATGCCCAAGTCTCAGATTATTTCCTCTTAACTTTTCCATCCTCACTTGATATTTTTCCTTCTTAAACCTGCCACAGTTACTTTGATCTCTTGCATGCATAGATCTTTTTCTGTCCTGACACTGTCACTTAAAATCAAGGATTTGGTCTCAAGTAAGGATGTAAAATACCATTTAATTGATTAACCAGTTAAAACATAATGTTTAACGGGTTAACCCATTAAAAGTGGGAAGCTGGGGGGCTACTGCTACTGGGCTGGAGTGGACCTGCTGCTGACAGGAGCTGCTACATCCTCTCATCTGCCTGCTGTGGCTGGAATGGAGTGCCTGCTCACATTAGGCCCTGGGGTACTGGAGCAGCCCCTTGCCTGCAGCACGTGGAGAGTTGCTTCAGCCCCCACTGATGAACTGGAATGGGTAAACACCACCCAGTTAACCTATTAACCATTCACATCCCTACTCTCAAGACAAGTGACTTTTTAACATTATTTTCCTTCATTCTTGGGTTTTTCCTTATCTCTATATAATTATACCACTATATTCCTACAATAAAGATTCTAATAACCAAGTTAGGAAAGAGCATACATAATTTATTACAGAACAGTTTCATGTCTATCCTCATCTGTTCTTCCAACTGACTATCAAGACTGCCTGTGATCCAACAGAATGAGCTTTAATGAGTGGGTGATCTAACCTGGCTAACTCATAACATGTTGGGAGACTATGTCTGAAAGGCCATGCTCAGTTTAGGTATAGTCCTTGAATGTTTCTTTCAAGTTAATATAACTGTGCCATTATTATACCAGGTGTATGAAATTAGTTTCCCTTGAGGTTATGAGGTTTGAAAGAAACTAGGAGGTAACTAATTGGTTCATATGGAATTCTGAAATAGTGTTGGGAAGCCTGAGAGTAACCCTGTCCTTTCTGAAACACATGCCATGAAGGCTGGAATCTTTCCTGTGTTGTGTGCCTTTATAAATGGTAAACGGAATAGGTTAAGGACTCCAAGTGTTAGGACCCATCAAATCTAATGGTTTGAGGTCCCAAGAAGGAAGGGAGCTGCCAAATGTGGAAAGGTATATATGGTTGTGACTGTTTTCTTCCACTATTTGATCTGAGGAAGTAGGTCTGGCCCATGAAAGCTCATCATCTAATAAACCATCTTGTTAGTCTTTAAAGTGCTACATAGTCCTCTTCCATGCTCTGTCCATCAGTTGAATTAGGGGGCTCTCATGGCCAAAAGGAGCTCTGTAGCTGCCAGCTCCTCAAGAGTAGAATTAATTGAAAAAATTTCCTGTGGACCCTCTGCAATGCCTTCGAGAACCCCCCCCCCCCCCCAAGGTTCCATGGACCACAGGTTGGGAACTGCTGCTCTAAGATTATTATTTTTGGTTTAGATAATTGGGCCTTGTTCCAGATTGACACACACTGGTAGAAGACCTTCCATTTGACAGTTCAGTTGACTTGAGAAAGAAAACTGACAAGAACTGGTTTTAATTCTCACCGAAAAGATGTATATGCCAATTTCTAAGGCTTTACCTGTTCTTGACAACATACGACTGATAAGAATCCTCTGGCTGCAGCAGTATAGGTGTATACGCATCTGCAGCTGACCAGGAGAACAGCTGTTTATCTTCCTTTGCGATCAGTCTTCCTTTTCCAACAACAAAGGAGGATTCTTTATCTGAATCCAGAGGTACTTTATCTGGTGGTGTGGTCTCAGTTCCCTGGGCTGCTTATGTCCATTTAAAAGTTCAGTTAGTGGCTATTTCTGCTAATCAGTTTTGTTAGACAATCCTTTATTCCCTGACCTCGCAGCCTTTAGTTTTCTGCTAGCCTGGGTATTAAACCAGGCTTTAATAATGTTGAAGTAGCCTAACCTGTCATCACCTGTCTCAAGCTTCCTTAGAATTTCCTGTTTATCAAAACTTCATTTTTAATAGCCAATATCTTTTATGCTAAAAGGTGAGTGAGAGTTCAGTGCCTTGATGCACAATGAGCCTTCACAGCCATGTATTGAGACTGTCACCTTGAGACCTCACCTCAATTTTTTGCCTGCATTGGTCTCAGATTTCTGCACAATTTTGTTCGTTTTTTTTGCAGACCAGGTGCTCACCTCAAATTCCTGTTTAATTTTCTCAAATGTAAAAAAGCCCTCATTTTTATCTGAACAGGTCTAATTCCTTAAAAAAAATCTAACACTTGTTATCTATAGGGCAAGATCTAAGGTAGTGTTCAATAGGTTCTATCTCAGTGGCTTAAGAAATTTCTGAAAGTTGTCATAATTGAACAGCAGCTGCTTCTGTAGCTTGTCTGAAATGGGTCCCTGTTGTAGAGACTGAAGTACAGCAACATTAAGTCCTGTTCATACTTTTACTAAGCATTATTTTGTAGAATTAACATTTCATGCCAATGCTTGGTGTGTTTAGTTGATACCAGTGCTTTTTTTGTGATGGTACTGCCCAGTACGCTGTACCGGCACCTCCAGTCAGAGCTCAACAACTTTTCCCATGGAGTACTGGCACTTTTTTTAACATACAAAAACACCAGTTGATACTATGGTCTTTTTTTGTTTTGCCCAGAACTCATTACCCACCATCTTATAGGAGTGTTCTGCTTGTTAATCTCCATAGGTGGTAATGTACAAAACCCCTCAAAGGGGTTGCTGGTTACTTAGTAATTGTTTTGTGTGTCCTTATACTATCCACCTGCCTTCACCTGTGCCTTGGAGTTTTGTATTTCTGGACTGTAGTCTAGGTAGAATCAGCTAAGGTGGCTGGGGATGGGATGTGTGTACTCACTTTACATAAACAGGGCATATGTCTTCCTCCTATGAGTGCTTCTGCACTCTGCAGTGCATTGAGCGTTGTTATACAATACAGCCCCTTGATTCCAGAGATGCTAGATCCTGTAAGTGTGAATGCACACAGGCAGCTCTCCAGGAATAATAGGTAAACTTCTTTTTTGGAGTTGCTGTTGCTGCACCTGCCAAAAGGTTCTAGAGAGGGGAGAAAAATGAGGCCACCTTCTTTCCAACTGGGGTAGAGGAGTGGCACTTCAAATTTGAAGGTCTCTCTTTGGATAATAATGTAAGATGTGTTCTGGGGCAGCACACTGTTTATGGCAAACAGGTCACATGCTTTTTACGGCAAATAAGGTTTCTTTGCCTTAAGTTCTTTCTGGTTCCTCTGCCTCATTATTCTATGTAATGCATTGGGCCAGTAGGTTTTTCATTCAGCTATATTGTGCATATAGTATTCACTTCTGAGCCAAGCAAAAGAGATGCATTGAACATGGCTGTACTTTAGCAACAGCTGCCTCCATAGCTTGTTTGAAACCAGTAACGTTAAGTTCTTCTGATGATGGAACAGTGCATGCTTCAGCCATCATCTTTCATAGGTTACCCTGTAGATCAGCAGTGAAGATGATGATCTGATCTAATAGTGGTATTTTCAATAATTGCCTTTCATTCCTATCACCAAACTTTATAATGGTCAATATTAAAATAAGTGACTTGGAGTTCAAGAACTGACAGCTTAGATAACCAACGTAGCAGCATGTTTTGATTTACTTTCCAAATACACAAGGAGAACCACAAAACTATTGGAACCCCCCAATCCCTTGGAGATGATGCTACTGGAAGGCTCCTCATGCACCCATTCTGGAGAGACCAAGATCTGTGGACATGATGTCCTCACAGGGACCCCACGTCAAAGTGCTGCCTCCTGTGGAGGTTAGGCCCTGAGGATATCTGACTAGAAGAGCATCATTTTCACATGTGGAGCCGGAAGAGCTCCCAGGGTAGGTTCCTGAGAGAACTCCACTGACAGCCTGGTCTCCACAGGGGGGATAACTGCCCCTAGGATCATGCAAGTTAATAAAGACAAATGGAAAATGCTACATTTGTGAAGGAAAAATCAACCTCATTAAGTACAAAATGAGGAATAACTGTCTAGGTGATAATACTGCTGAAAGGGATTTGGGTGTTAATGAATGTAAGTCAACAATGTGATACAGTTGTAAAGAGGACTAATATGCTGGGGTATATTAACAGTCATGTTTATATGCAAGACATTGCTGGTAATTGTTCTGCTCTGCTTGGCACTGGTGAGGCCTCAGCTTGAACGCTATGTCCAGTGTTCTTTTGAAAGATAAAAATTAGGGACTCCAAAGGACAGGAACATAATTGGCAAAAGATTTAGAAAATCTTGCCTGAGGAAAGATTCAAAACACAAGAAGAATGAGGGATACCTGAAACAGTGTTCAGATTAAGTAAGGGCTGTTAAGAGGATGTGATCATATGCCCACTGAAGGTAGGACAAGAAGTAATGAACCTAATCTGCATGGATATTAGGAAGTGTACTTAAGGTCTGGAATAGGGTTCCAAGGGAGGTTGTGAGATCTCCATCCCTGTTGGGCATGGTCGAGGTTTACTTGTCCTGCTGCAGTGCAAGAGGCTCCATAGAGCTTAACTTGATGACCTCTCAAATTTCCTTCCAGCCCCAAATTTGTGATTTTTTTACCTTCAAAAGTGTGTCTTTATCTTGGAAATTAATCTTCAGAGTATTGAGATGTGGCTACTTGCCCTGGGAATGGCAAGGCTGTGGAAGGGTAGGAGAAATAGTCCTGGAAGCTTGCGTAGAGTTGAACTTGAGCTTTGAGAAGTGAAATTTTTTTTTGCTAATTATGCTGGTGTGCCTCTTTTTGGTGACTAGCATAACTGAATGGATGTAATTTTTGTAAAGGTGTGACATTACAAAACACTGGTACTATAAGGGATTGCCTGTATGTTATGAACACTTCAGCGTCTATAATGGTAAGTCTTATGAAAAATCTCTGTCACTTATATTTGGATCCACAGCTGTTCAGCTGCTTTTAATTCTATCTCATGCCTTGTCGTGAAGGAGCTAGTAGAGAGATCTTTGATCCATTTTTTAAATTTTTTGGCCTGTAGCTATACGGCAACGTTAGTTGTGAAAGGTTCTCCCCCCCCCCCCCCCATCTCTTTTCTCTGAAGAGTATTTGACAGATCCCTCTCCAGATATTGTATTAGAATTAGATTCTGAGGTGGCATTAAAAAAAGCTGATGTGAGTGTTTTGTGTATTTGTGCTTTCATTTTGTGGTTCCTCAATGAGGAGAGCTGAACAGCTATTGACACTGAGCTCAGTAGACTCTTTTTGTTTTCTTTTTTGTTCAGACATTTGCTAATCTAGTTTTGTGGACTGAGCTGCACTTCCCTGCGGCACTAAATTTTTATTCAGGATGAATAACTTGGAGCCCACAATGTCTGTGCCGTTAATAAATTTCATTTGAATTTCTGCATTCTGGCTTGCTAGCCTCTCATTGATCTAGCCTAAAAACATTAAAGTATTTCTTGATCTGCAGAAACTGACACACAGAAACCCTTGTTTCTGCAGTGATGCAGAGGAAGAAATGCTAAATATGCAAAAAGTACTCGTGTCTTCACCAAAAACCAAACCAACCCCTTCCCTTTTTGTGGGATGCTTCAGTATAGTGCCCTCTTGTGGCAGAACTTCAGCACAAACAGCTAGCTGATTTCACAGTCAAGATTTTTACATATCTTGTTTAGGTAAAGTCTCATATGTAACTGTCCTGTATATCTTTCACTTCTGTAGCTTATGTCTGATTGTAAAATGGACAGTGTACCTTTACCATTAACAAGATTGTTCTCCTATGTACTGAAATGAGTGTTTTCTTCAAGTGATGTCCCTGTGGGACTCTTACTTCAAGTGATTCTGTGTCTCTGGTCAGAATTTTGATAGCATGTATGTTTCACCTATCTTGCACCACTACAAACAGATAATTAGCACTGTGCAATCTGCCACCCTCTCAGGTCTTTCTCACTGCCCTTGTTCTTAGTCAGAGCCTTTGCATGACTAACTTTAATCTATAGGACAATGGTTCCCAATCTTTTTGATACTGGGGACCAGTAAGTCCATTCACAAACTTTTGGAGGACTGGTAACATTTATTTGCATATTCATTAAGCAAATGATGAATATGCAAATTGTTTCTGGTCCTCCAAAAGCCCCCAGTACCAACAGGAGTGGGCCTGGTCGACTGCCCTTGGCAGATTCCCAACCCCAGCCCCAAGGTATCTACTTCACCCCCGTTTGGGAGCAGTAAGGTCAGAAGGCCCCTCTCAGGCCTGCTGGGTGACTCAGCTCATATGGGCCCTTGAGGTCGGATGAGTAGCCCCGTGTCCTCTCCCCCAGTGATGCCTGCATTCATGGGTGAAACCGTGGGCCACACTCTTCCCCGGGGCATGTTGCTGGCCCTACCTGTCCGACAGGTTGTTCTGCCCTCCTCCTGGCCCCAATCCTGACTGCTTTATCGACCGGCACCAGGTGTTCTGCCTGTGTCCAGCGCCTGGCCTTCTCCCTGGGTCCTAGCACCCGCCGGATCTAGCCCTTCTGCCTGGGAGCATGCCTGTTGGGCTCTCTCCCAAGAATCGTGCACAAAAATTTTTCTGAGGATGGTATTTTTTTTCTAAGGACTGGTACCGGGCCACAGACCACACTTTGGGAAACGCTGCTATAGAAGATGTATTAGCTTGATATTTCCCTGTCACATTTTTCTCTGTTACTTTAAAAAAAAATTCTAGTTGTTAGCTACTTCCATTGGAAACATCACGGAAGAATGAGCTGGTCTCCACTTTTAACTGTTGCCTTTCTTGATGGGAGACTATTCCTGTCTGGAATAGACATTATTCCTCTACTGTTTATAGGAAGTGCATCTACTGCTAATATACGCCTATTGCCACTCACCCTGCAATGGAGAGACCTCCCAAAATAGGTTAAGAAGAATTTCCACCTCTCCTCCAAAGGGAAAGTTGAAAGAAACATGGTGACTCTCTCTCAATGATTGGTACTAACTGCAGTGCAGCTAAGTTCTGATGAGTTGGTAGAATCCTCTAAGTAGGCAGACTTGAAGGATTACAGAGACAAGACACAGAGGGGTAGCTGAGTTAATCTGTAACTTGAAAAACTAGTCCTGTGGGCACCTTAGAGACTATCCTGTATATGTGTGTGTGTATATATGTGTGTGTGTATATGTGTGTATATATTATATATATATGTGTGTGTGTGTGTGTGTATATATTATATATATATGTGTGTGTATATATATGTATGTAGTATCATGAGTCATCTGAAGAAGTGGGTTTCTCTCAGACACACAGAGACAGACAGTGTCCAAGATGCCACAGGACTACTTGTTTTTAGAGACAAGACTGCCCATTCTGCCATGGCACCAAGTGAGGCAACCAGGCAAATACCGAGCACCTATGCAGTTTATCTGATGATGCCATCTTCTGGCTCTCCAGTGCGTAGCACAAACATGGGTACCAAAATCTACTTTTCCTATTTCAACACCATCCTTGGCACCTATACTTATGGCACTGCAGCAATTCCCAGTCCCTCAACAATTGCCACTGATGCTTGCTTGGATACTATGAATCCAATACCACAGCAATTTCTCCTACATGAGGACTTAGTATTTTCTGTGCCATTGGAATCATCTCTTCTTGGTACCAACATAGATTTTGTATGTTTGGCACAGTTATTACTTATCTCAAAAAGGTATGCATCTTTTTCTAGTGAAAGGATGACCAGGAGGGAGATGTCCATTCCTCAGCCATCCAGGGAATTGTCAGACTGGAACAGCCAGGACACAGTTCCAGCACTGATTCCAAGGGGAAGTATGGGCATCCCTGGATGCCACTCCAAATGCCATTCCGATCATAGGATTCCTATCATAGGACTGTTGCATGCAGGCAATGCTACTTCAAGCCTCTCAACACCTCCAGGGAAAGGCGGAGATGTTCTATGTCAGAGGCAGGGCCTACGAGTCCCCCGAGGAGACTTGAGGAAACAGGAGGCTCTAGTTCAGGAGATCACACCAGCAACCAACATCTCCTCCTCTTCCTCAGATGATGACATCCTGCCCCTACCACCTACAACAGAAGACTATTTTAAATTATTTTCAGGAGCTGTTTAAAGGAATTGCAAACACACTCCAAATATCTCTGGAAGAGGTTGAGGCTAACGTGTAATATGCCCAACTTATGTTGGGACTCAACCTCTTCCAGAGATATTTGGAGTGTCTCTGCAATTGCTTTTCCCATAAATGAAGCTCTCATAGATCGTACTGAGACCATTTGGCAGTCTCTCTCAACAATCTATCTTAAAAGGGCAGATAAACATTGCATCCCATCGAAGGGCTTAGAATTTTTCAGTTTTTCACAACTCAGTCAGTCTCATTGGTGGAGATTTGTCAACGTACAGGGCAATAAACAGCGCTCAAGAACTAATTCATGTGATAAACTGGATCTTTCAACCATAAGGCCTATTTATTAGCAACCTTACTGTTCAGAACAGTCAACTATGAAGCACTGGTGGCCAAACACAGTCACATGAATTACACCAAAATGTCTGAATTATCTCTGAAGATACAAAAAGAGCAATTTAAGTAATCTCTGAATGCCCTCTTCTGGCAAGAACAGCTCTACAAGCATCTTTAAAAGAAGCAGAAATTGTGGCAAGATCCATCATACCAGCCATAATAGTGATGCAGTATGCCTCTTGGCTTCACTTGTCTGGGTTCCAAAGGAAGTACAATCCATTTCCAAGTGTCTTCTTTGAAAGCCCAAAATTGTTCTTTAGTAAGACCAATGACTCAATTCACACACTTGAAAGAGTGCCTTTTTTGGCCTCTTAAGCATCTATACATCTTGACAAAAATGAAGACCAGGCAGACTTACACAGCACAGTGGTCAAGACTGGGTTCTTACACTCAGCAACATAAATGGTACATCACTCAGACTAAGATTGACAAAATGTAGGCCACTTCCATCTCAACCTTCATCACAACAATTTATCTCAAAAAATCAAACTTGAGGGTTTGTTTGAGGCTCAGAGACTTCCATCATTTCAAGGTGCTGAAACCACTTTCTGCTGTTGTCCCTTTATAGACCATTTGATACGGTTCAGAATGTTGAACTATTACTTTGGACAAATAGGTGCTGGAAACTCTCAATGCTATTTACTCCATTGAGTTAATTGCCATTCCCACAGTCTCTTGCCATCCTTCCTTCAGAGACTGCCTCTCAGGAACACCTTTTTAAGATCAATGCAGTAGGATCTTAAAGATACTAACACCAGAGTTAGTTACAGCTTACTGGACAACTGAACACTAGGTGTAAACCGAAGTCTGCCATCAGGCAACAGTGCAGATATCCCTCCTTCAACCCCCAAAAAGCAAATACTATATGGGATAGAGGTTGGGGCTGCAGCTGAACTGGGGTGAGTACATGGAGGGGGGGAATAAGAGGGTGGTTCTAGAGTCAGAGGTGGGTTGTGACTTCTGACCATTGGGAGCACTGGCACTCAGGGCATCAGCCCTGCAACTCCACTCTTGATTGCAGCTCCACAGGGAACTCCAAGGCTCAGTGTTTTAATTATATGGAGAGCTTGGTCTTGAGCCCCAAAGCTTCCTCTGTAGCTGAAGTTCTGAACCATGGCACCCCTCCACTGAAGCCTGGAGTGGAACTATGTGGAGCTACAGCATGCCCCTCCAACTCTGGCTGAAGCCAGGAACAGAGCTGCAGGCCTAAAGCCCCAAACCCTGGCGCCCCCTGCAAGCCTGGAACGGAGAGTGGAGTTGTGGGGCTGAAGCCTAAACCCTAGTGCTCCCCCAGGTGTAAGTGCTGAGCCCCAATGCTCCAGAAGATCAGAAGCCCTGACCTACACCCCACTCACCCACAGCTGTGGCCCAGATTCTCTGTGTGCCTGAAATCCGTAATCCCATCTTCAGAATTATGGGACATTACTCAGAAATGGACAACCTCCATAACTAAGGTGTCCATAACTCTGAGGTTCTACTGTATACCATTTCCTACAATTGGGTGTTGTAGAACCCGTACTAGTACAGCACAGAAGTAAGGACTTGTATTCTCATTTATTTTTCCAGAATAGAAGTGCATTCTCTGCTTAAGAAACCTCAACAAGTTCATCAAAACACAAGGATTCAGGATGGCTACTTAAGTAACAATAATTCCAGTACTGAAACTAGGGGACTGGTTTTCGGCACTTGATTTTCAAGTTGCGTGCTTTCACATAGCCCTATATATGTCACATAGGTGGTTCCTCCAATTTGATTTGAGACCAGCACAATTGGTATGATGTACTGCTATTTGGCTGCTCCACAACCCTGAGTCTCTTTCAAAAGGATCACAGTGGTGGAGGTCCACCTCTGCAAACAAGTGGTCATGATGTACTCCTATTTAGTTGACTCTCTACTTAAGGCCTTCATTCGGGAAGAGGCCATAAAAGCCACACAAGATGCTGTAATTCTTTACAAAACTTGCACTCCCAATAAACATTCAGGAATTAACAGTGGTACCAGTACAAGAACTAGAATTAATTGGGTGGTGGGGCATCCTATCGGAGGGGAAAGCCTAAACTCTTTGGAGGGGAAAGCCTCACAATCACCACACAGATTTACCACCTTAGTGAATCTGATCAGCACTACGGTGAATATCCCGCAGATATCTGCCAGGACTTGCTTCCAGCTATTATGCCACGTGGTAGCAATCATCTATCTTGTAACACATGCCAGGCTGTGTGTAGCCTGCCTCCAGGGGTGGCTTAGAACAGCATACACCCCACACAAACTGTTTGAGCAAGCGCTTCAACATACCATGGATAGTCAGACTTGCTACATGGGTGGACCTACTCAAGTACTGTACGGGAGGCCCCCGACTTGCTACGTGACTGGTTCTGGGGGAAGCGTCGCAAGTCGGGGGTGTCTTAACTCGAAACATCATTTATGATAGGTGCCGTGCGCCGTCATAAATGTGGGCTGAGGATGTAGGTTGGGGGCTCCTTCCGCACTTACAAACATGGTTGTAAGTGCTGGGGAGTCAGAACTTGGGCGGCTGCAAGTCGGGGGCCTACTGTATGTGCAGGAATCCCCTTTTGTACAGATCACACCCCTTCCGCAATGATAAAACAAATGCATACCTTACAGCTATTGCAGACTTTCATCGTAAAGTAGATGGCTCTTCAGCCTTCACCCATCCAATTACAAAATGATTCTTACAAGGTGTCTGGTACCTCTATCCTAGAGTCCCAATGGGATTTTAACTTTTCTTACTAGACTTCCATTTGAACACTTGGCTACATGGTCACTATTAGATCAATAACTGTGGCCTTCCTTGGTACCATCACACCACAAGATTTGGGGGAACTTGGGACTCTTATTGGATGCTCCCCATACATGATCATCTTCAAGAACAAAGTCACTCGAAAATCATGTCATAAATTTTCACCTAAAGTACAAGTCTTCAAATCTCAACCAACGCATCCATCTTATTACTTTTTTCCACATACAGACAAGAAGTGGCACTCCATATTCTAGAAATGAGAAGGCCACTAATTTATCTTGAATGGACTAAATCATTTATGAAAGCAGTAAAGATGTTTCTCTTAAGGATAAATGTAAAGGAGAAGCCATATCCAAACAGACTCTCCAAATGGATTTCTGAGTGCATTTACCTCTCCTACCATAAACACTAACTACGGCGTCACCAGAGGTTAGAACACATTCTGCGAGGTTGCTGTCCACCAGTAGACTTCCTTAATATACCTGTTAGAGACATATGTAAAGCAGCCAGTTTTGCACTAGCCTACACATTCATTCAGTACATGGAATCAAGCAAGACTCTTCATTTGGCACTTTACTATGCGTCATGGTCCTATCATTGATCACAGCTCCAGCTCCAAAACTTCTCCCTTCTACTGAGGGGGCACTGCTCTAGGGTTACCTGAAGTGGAATACCCACACTAATATCACTTGGAGAAAAAGAAATAGTTACTCAACGGCTACAGTAACCAGGGTTCCATGAGATGTGCACCCATCTGGAAACACTACTACCCATTTTCCCTTCTATTTTGGAGTTCTTGGAAGGTCCTCTGCAGTACAGAAGGAATGGTGGTGGTGGTAGTGGTCACACAACACTAGTTAATTGCCACTGACAGTGTGAGATGGGAGAGCATGTGCATGAACTAACAGGATATTGCTCTAAAAATTCACAGAGTAGAGGCACAGGGGTACAGTCATGTGAAGTGGGGCATCTGAAGGGAGACACATCTCAAAGAATGTCAGTTACTGCAGAAGGTGACTTTTCCTTCTCTCTACTTACACATAATGCATTAGGTGGTAGTGGTTTCTACACAATGACTTCATCTTTTAGAAAAAACATGGATTCAGAGATCATGTATGTGCGCATGGAATTCCTGAGGCAGCAGATCGATGTGCACAAGACCAAAGGATGATGCTATAGCTTCACAGAAAGCTTTAGATTTGCCTTGTCAATGTTGTATGTTTTTTTATTTTTAGGGTGTAGAAGGAGGAACGGTTGCTTAAAGGGATCAACTTGGGAACTGCTGGCCCATTGAAAAATCCCAGGTTCTGAAAAAGTAAACTCTGAAGTGAATACATACTTCTCCAATGATCCATTCTCTCTCTCCCCTCCTTCCCCCCCCAACCGCCATAAAATAAGCCAGTGCCTGGTATAGTGAAGTATTGGAATACTGTTGTGTGAGTAGGAATTTTTGTTGGATTGCTAGCTAAGACAGTTATCTGAATCAATTATGTAGATTATCAAAAGTGAAGACCAAACATTTACTAAGTGAAAGGAGGTTGCAGTAAGGTATGTAGCACAGGGCTAAATAAGTTGTCTTAGTGCAGGGTGCCTTTTTTAAGTGAGTCTTATCAAAAAGTTTGTAGATGGTATGTTGCTGGGTAGACTTCTAACAGGTGGTCTTTTAGCTGAGAAATAGAACACAAATGGCTATTACATAAACATTGACTGTAACAGATTCTGAGATAAGGAGTACGCATAAGGTTACTGCTTCATTCAGAACTTGCTCATTTGATGTTCCATAAATATAGCAACTCAGAAGAGCTTGATCTCTAGCTATCTACATGAAGGTCTGCATGGAGGGGGGGGGGGGGGGGGAATAATCTAGTGCAGGTTCTAAAAAATAAATAAATGGTGTTTTGTGGACCACTTCAGAATTGCTGACCACTTAGGCTGTGTCCAGACTCAGGGTTTTTTTTTGTTGTTGAAAAAAGTAGCCTTTTTTCGAAAAAACTTCCCCTGTGTCTAGACTGCAGCCGCGTTCTTTCGAAATTAAATCGAAAGAACGCGGCTTTTCTTTCGACGACGGTAAACCTCATTTCACGAAGAACGCCTTTTTCGAAAGTGCTCTTTCGAAAAAAGGTGTTCTTGAATGCCAACAGGGCTTTTTAGAAAGAGAGCATCCAGACTCACTCGCTGCTTTCTTTCGAAAAAGCAGCTTGCTTTTTCGAAAGTACTGCTTGCAGTCTAGACACTCTTTTTCAAAAGAGGCTTTTTCGAAAGATACTTTCGAAAAAGCCTCTTTCGAAAGAGGCTTGCAGTATAGACATAGTCTTAATGATCTTTCCAAATGTCTCTTCCCCCTCAGCAGCTACCGAGCTGGAACTGGGTGCCACAGTCCCCAAGCTGGGGGTAGTGGTGTGTCTCCTCCTGTCATGGCAGCCATGAAACTTGGGAAAATTGCTTCTCTGGCTGCCACAGCCTTGCTTGTCTCAATTTCCCACCCCCCCAATCCCACTTCTTAACCCACTATTCCCTCCCACATAACCCATATTCTCTCCCTGGCTATCATGTCACTTAAAGTAAGTCGTCTTTAGGGTCCAGGCACCTAATAAGTAGAGCCATGCCTGCATATTGCTATTTGGTTGGGTGGCCGGCCCTTCATTCTGTTGTGTGCCGGCACCCAGCATTCATCTTAGAAGGAATAACTTGTGGACCAAGCTTCCAGGTAAGCTGTGTAACGGCGCAGCTACTTAATGAGCCACACCCAGAGGCTCAGAGCTTCTGTGCAGGGAGCTCAGCTGACCAACTGGAGGAGGGCCCCTCTCATTGAGCAGAAATGAAGGAGCTCTGAGAGCACATATGGAGGAGAGATGAGGAGGGAGTAAATGTCTGGGTGGAAGTTGTAGGGGAGTTTGGGGAGATGAGGGTGAGAGTAAGTGATTATGGGTAGTCAAGGAGAGGGGATTTTGGAGAGTCCAGTCTCTGCTGAGAGAGGCAGAAATCCAGCACTCTCCTCAAGCCTCCTGGGCTGGAAAGGGGAAGGGGAGACTGACCGCATGGGATAGGTGGAAGACATGGGGGTGGGTGGGTTTTGGCATTGGGATGAGGCAGAATTGGACAGCAAGTTTGTGCTGTGTGCTGTCCTGATTTCTATCTAGGCTGCTGGTGCCTGCAAGTCTGAGAAGTAGGATTTTTATCCCAGCCCCTTGCTGGGATGGGAGACGCAGATGGCACAAGGGTGGGTGCGTGAATAGGTGGATGCTGGCATTGTGCAGTGAGGTGGAGGCCGGGGGAAGTTTTGTTCGGGGCGTGTCCTGATTCACTTGCTGCAGTCCAGATTGGAGAGAGACTGTTTCTGGCTAGCTGGGTTGGAGTTGAGGGTGGGGAAGCAGGCTGCATGAGGTGTGTATGTGCACCAGGCCATTTGCATAATTATATTTCAAACAATTTACATAGGTGCTAATGGCTTAAGGCTTAAGAAATAAAGATTCTTGTAACAATTTTTTGGAGTGTTGTAGATATCTAAAACTCATCTTCATGATTTTTTTTAAAAAACCTGTTCTAATTAATACATGGTATATTGTATTGCATTAAGGCCAGATCTTTGATAGACTTCTAGTTCTTATGAGTCAGAAGTAGCAAGTAGTAGGTGTGATGCTAGTTGTTTTGTAGGATGAAATCTCATTTGCAAGCTGTTTGAAACATGGATCTCTCTACAAATCCTGAAGCCATGTGTTAATTTTCTCTGAGGCTTTCTACTCTTTGAGATGGTGACACACACAAGGTGACCGTTTTTCAAACCAGGAGAACTTTTTACGGGTCTCTGTTTCACTTGTTCCTGGATAACATGGATCCTAAACATTCCCCAGAGAAATGTATAAGCTTGAGTGAATGTCTTTTACTCTCCTTTTTGGTGTCAGTAAATATTGTATTAATATTGGCAAGGAGAACATGATTATTTCTAGTTGGCTCATAGATTTGTTTAGCATCTTAAAGCTGAGCTATGTGTGGATAATATGCATTTTGATGTGTTCACTAGCTTGAGTTGTTAGAAAGGGTAATACATGTACTCGAAGGGTAGCGTTAATTTTCTTTATTTGATTTTTATATTAAATATTGTAAGTACTACTCCTTGTTAACTATGCCTTGTTTTAATATTTTCTTCCACACCTAAGGACTGTTTACCACAGTGGTTGCCAACCAGATAGATGTTGGAGCCTCTGAGAGGTGATCCTGACTGGCTTGGCCAAGAGGCTATGAAGCACAGCGCTTCAGCTAACCCTTCCCTCACTGCTATGCATCTCCTGCCTTTTACCTTGGAGCTGCCTGTCCTCTTCTTCCGCCCCCTCCCCCGCCACCGTGTTCTATCTCCACAGAAAGGATGTGGGGCGGGGGGGAAGGTGGCACAGGACTTGGGATGGAGGGAGTTAGCTGGCTGCTTGGCTGCTTTTGAGTGTGTTGCAGGGCCAGAGCAGGGGTGAGCCTGCATTAGCCCCACTGCACCACCACCCAGGAGCCACCTCAGGTAAGCAATGTCCAGCTGGAGCCCGAATCCCAAGCCCCTGCCCCAGTCATGAACCCTCTCTGTACCCCAAAGCCTTGCCCTAGACTGAGGCCCCTGGATCCAAACTCCCTTACAGAGCTTATACCCTGAACCTCCTGCTGCTCGCTGCCTCAGCTCAGACCCTCTCTTACGGTCCAAATCCCTTAGCCCAAGACCAGAGCCTGTGCCCCAACCCTTCTGCCCCTGCCTGGTGAAAGGAAGGGAGGATGGAAGAGGGAGGGAGGATGGAGTGAGCAGGGGCAGGGCCTCAGAGAAGGGGCATGAAGGACGCGGGGCAAGCGTATTTGGGTCTGAGGTAGATCTTGGATTGCACTTAAATTCAAAATGATTTTGTGTTTAAAGGTTGGAGACCACTGGTTTAACATATATATTTATCTCTAGGTTTTTTGTTAGTACTGGTAGTGTGCACAGACACATTATGTCAATATTGGTATTGCACATAGGAAATTTCAACCCGCCCAAGAATAGAAAATGTTAGAGGGAGCACTTCTGTGGACCACCTGAATAGATCTTCATGGACCACAATTTGAGAACCTCTGATCTGGTGATATGTGAAAAGTATTTGAAGAATTGGACCCTAAGTATAGTCTCTCTCTGAACTTTGTTGAAATGAGATGACTGAACAAAGGTTGAAAAGGCTGTTGCCCTGCTTTGTTCCTTTTATATTAGAACTTTCTCGAAGGCAATTGCTTTCTTTCTGCCAGTGCCCTGTGTTGAAGCATTGTGTATAGGTATTGTAAACACTTGATTGTTTAGTCCTTACGAGCAAGTAGACAGACAACCTGATAACAATGAAAAATTATTTGTAAGTGCTTCTATTGTATAAATATTTTTCTGTCCATTATCCTGTTTGTTGCTTCTGTGTTTGTTTTGGTAGAGCAAAGTGCAGTGTGGCTGCAATATATAGCTCTGTCTAAAAAGATGAGATGTAAACCAGGCTAGGCTTCATTGTAAGTGTAAACAATCATTTGTTTTAAAAGGCTTACTATTTTGTTGTAGTATTGACTATTACAAAAAGGGACGTACTTAACTTTGTTACTGCCGAGCCCTGAACCTCTCCAAGTTACATACTTGAAGTAATGCTACAGAGAGACTAACATTTTTCCAGACTGAATTAGCTGTTGAATTGATTCATAATATGGACCCAGTGCATTGTAGTATTGCCTGATTTAAAAGGTGGTGGTAACATGCACCTAACAAGTTAAATGATATGTTTAGCAGCACCCATTCTTTTTGTTGTACATGAAGATACCTATTGGGAATCTCAAATGTGTTAGCTGTTCCTAAAAACAGGGTTTCATTTGGCTTTTCTATCAAGACCCAGCTGTAAATGAATATGTGGATACATTGAGCTGCCAAAAGGCTAGTACGTCTTATGGGAACTTAAGCTACATCTTGCCTATACAGCCTGCCTGTAGGACCCCGAGATGGAGGAAATTCTTCTTAGTCATCCTCTTCCTGACATGCTGTGCTTATAGTCTTGAAATATTGCACCATTAGGTGCACCAAGGTAGACATCAACATTATAGTGGTTTGATGCACAACAGGATCCATCATGGTGGCCATGATTGCATTGATATGGCATCTGTGTGGACAAGCAGGACCAAAAAAGCACCGACAGACTGTTTCCCATTGATCTAAAGCAAGGGAGGAGGAGATGAGCACATTAGGGGACACTGACATGAACCTATAACAATTTGCTGCACAGATTTGGTTCTGGCGTGCACCAGGAGCATAACCCAGAATGCGAAGTGGTGCAGGCAGTGTGGGATAGCTACCCACAGTGCATCGCTCTTAAAGAAAACAGCAGTCTCCCTAATGGGTATGCGCTACGTTTAAGTACATTCAATTCTTCCCCACAGTGGAGACTAGTGATGTCAGCGTGTAGACCACACAATGTAAATGATTAGCCTGGGCTTATTGGTTAATCCTGTTAACTATATGCAACCCCCCCCTTGCTACCTCTGTATCAGAAGCAGCAAGGGAGGAGGGGGAACCAGTGCGGAGAGTGAAGAGCTGATACACACGGGGAGCCAACTTTTAAGTCGGCTCTTGGCACGTGCCGGCTCCACAGATGCATCTCTGCCTCCCCCTGCTGCCTCCTAGAGAGGGTGGGTGGGTGTGTGTGTGTGTGTGTGTGTGTGTGTGTGTGTGTGTTGGGGGGGGGCAACAGGAGAGAGGAAGAAGGGGAGGCAGGAGGCCTCTCTGGCATCCCATGGATCAGCCTTTGTCTGTCTGTAGTGAGCCTGGGTCTGCCACGGAGAGCTTGGAACTCCCACCTTGGAATCCCTCTGGCCTGTGGGAATTCAGACCCTCCACATACACAGGCTGCTTCCACCCTGCACTGCTGCCTGTGATAGTCCCTGCATCCTGGAGACTATTGAGTAGTTGTGGGACTGCTTAAATTTGATGCGGTTACATGGCTATTCAGTTACTATCTAATCTTTCTACTGGGGACACAGACCTTCCACTTTGCAAAAATTCTGGGTGACCAGAAATTGACTAATAGATTTGACCTCTTAAAGTGTAGACATGATCTTAGAGATAGGGAAGGATTATGCTTGTTTCTGTTGGTGTTTTCTCTTTGCGATCAAAACACCAGAGGGAAGGGAGTTGGTGAGGCTGTACCTTGCTTGGCATGTCTGACTTGAAATGTTTTATCCATTATTGCACCATATACAACAACTCTGATACAGACAGCTGTCCCCCAACTGAAAGATATTGCAATGGAAAATGCATTGATAAATAGCATCTGCCAAGAAGAAAAGTGGAGTGGTACTGACTTGAACAATTGTTCCTCTTGCTGCCTGTCTTGCTGCCAGGATCCTGGCTCTACAAAGTACAGGTCATGTGCCAGACAGTCTTGCTTGCTTATTTTTTTTCTGGATTGTCAAAACAATTTAATGTAGGTGGAAAGAAACAAATGAAATGAACAGTGTGGGCTTGATGCATCTGCTCCACTGTATTCTGAAGGCAACCTTGTGGTTGTATGGCATGACACTGAGACCTTGGGGGTGGATATCAATTGAGGAAGAACAATGCTGTCCATTTTATGCAACACTAAAAATATTCAGGCTGTCAGACCCTTCTCAATTTCACTTCTTAAAATGGATTTTAACTACTTGATCGCCTTGGTAGTGTAGCCTGGTGCCTGGAAAATGCCAAATGATGACATTATTTCTTGTAAATTTTAGATTTTGATGCTTGTTTTTACTCTTGTTCCATTTCAGTGAACGAGCCATTCCTTGCCGCCCTCCTCCAAAAGGTTGCAGTAGTATGAATTTCTATTAACTCATTGAAATGAAGGATGTCAGGATTCCAGTCTCTTCTGCTGTTCATTCATAATTGTTTCTCCTGTCACTGTAGTTGGATCTGCATTGCTGAACTGAGTGCAAACACCACTTAGCTGCTTTTTTTTAGCATGTTCTGTGGTGTTTGACTTATTCCTCTTTACTCTGCTTGAAGCTTGTTAATGTTAATCTGCTGGCTTTTCAACATCCTAGTCAGAATACTTGGAATTGGTAGTGACTCAGAGCAGTAGGTATGTGCTAAAATGATCACCTTACATACCTATTCAGATTTACAAAATGCTAAATAGGGCTCCTGTCCATATAATTTGGGTGCCCTTGAAATCAGTTAATTTAAGTGGAGGAATTTAACCTGTTATGAACAATCTCCTCTTTGCCTTCAGTTTTCCAACCTTCATTACTATTTCTCTAGTTTCAAATTTTGGGAGGTAAAAAATGAACTTTATAGCAGGCCTCAAATGTGGAACCTGAAAAATTCAATTTTTTTTTTGTAGATGGATTTCAGATGAGTAGTATTGAGGCAATGATTATTCTGCATCATCGGCTCTCTACCTAGAGATTGTAACAACCTTGCCATTCCTCTGTTATTGAAAGGGAGGGTATTCCAGATCTATCTTGGCTAGAGGCACGGGGAAGAGTCCTGATACAGAAAAGGTTGAGAACCACTGTCTCACAAATCTGTTGATATTGGTGACTTGGTAATTCATTTTGGTAATGCCGCTTTTTTTCTTCATAGCTTTTGTGCCACTTTGTACCTCTGTAACAGGGTTGGCTGACTACATCGTGGTGATGGATTATTTCATAAATTCAGTAAAGGGTCCAGTTGTTAAGAAACAGTAGCTAAGAGTTCTTGCTTTTATTCAAGTGATAGTTAAGGTCCCTGATCTTCCTTGTGGAAATCAGGTTGTTACATACTCAGCCCTGGTCTGCTCAACAAATTTGAGTCCAGCTGCCTCATTTGGTGTGGAAAATCTATACCCCCTGAACAACATATTTTTATTGATGTAACTGGTGGGGACAGTGCTATGCCCACAGGGGGGCTTCTCCAGTCAACATATCTTATAATCTCCAGGAGTAGGAAAGTGCTTTATGATGATGAGAGATACTGTCCCATAAGTGAAGGTAGCATGTTCACTACACACTAGTGGCTCAGCTGTGTAGCTGCAGTGCTGTAAATGAAGACAAGGTCTCAGACAGCTCAGTAGAGTAGTGAAATGTGAATATGTGGATGGGAGTTATAGTCCATTTTCACACACACACAACTCTTACTATAGTACTAATACGTTTTAGGCTCTAAACTAGTGGCTTTGTCTACACTTCTAAAATTAAAGTGCTTCTGTGGCAGTGACTTGAAAATGAGTGTGACCACAGCAGGAGTGCTGGGAGAGCACTCTCCATGTAAACTAAGGATGTTAAATTGTGGTTAATTGACTAGTCCATAGTTATGTCCACATTCCTCTTTTGAGATGTAGGAGAGCCCCTGCTGGGGCTCTTGTATATCAAAGGAGGAATGCAGAACTCCATGTGCAGCCTGGGGCCAGAGGGAAGTCCCTCTGCCTCCTGGCTGCACAGGGGCTTGCCTGCTTGGAAATGTACACGAGTCCCCAGCAGGGGCTCTTGTGCATTTCAAAGCCATGGAGACTGAGGTCAGTGAGGGACTTCCCAGCTGACCTTGAGCTCAACAGCTCTGCCCCAGGGCAGCTGCTGCACAACTGAGCCGGGGATCAGCTGTACGGCTGCCCCTTTGAAACGCTGCCTTGGTGTTTCAAAGGGGCTCAGTGGCATTTCAGCAGAACCCGAGATCAGCTGGCGACTCCTCAGCTAACACCGGATTCTGGGGAAATGCTGCACAGAACCTGAGGTTAGCTAGGGAGTCTCCAGCTGACCCCAACCTCAACAGTGCTTTGGTGTTTTAAAGGGGCAGCGCTGCACAGCTGATCCCTGGCTCAGCTGTGCAGTGCTGCTACTTTGAAGTATCTCTTCTTCCCCCCCCCCCCCCCACTCCCCTTGCTGCCTTGATCTGATAGAGGCAGCGGGTTTGGGGGGAGGAATTGACTAGTCGACAGACTATCCAATAAGCATTTGCTTATCGGATAGTCTACTAGTCCTTAACATCCTGAATGTAAACCACTTCCATGAGGGAAGTAGTTAACTGTGTTGGGAGCCTGTTTACGTTTGGTGCTTTCAGCGCTGCAACTTGCTGTGCTGAGGTGTATGTGTGTTTTTATACCTGTGAGTCAGAAAGCTGCAGTGCAGCAAAGTGATAGAGTAGGCTTAGCCTAAAAAGACGAATATTAAACTCGTCAGTTCCATCATTAGATGACTAAATTTTTAAAATGTCTAGTTAAGTACATCTAAAAGCAGTTTGTTTGCAAGTGCAAATGACCATTTTGATGTGTAACTAGTCCTTTTGTTTTTGTGCAAATACATGATTTGGTAATATTTGCAAGTGCACAAACTAAACACATAATTGTGCCTGAGTTCATGAAAAATTTATTTTCTAAATACCTTTAACATTCTTCTCTAAGCCTGCATGGATATGCCTTAACAGTGAGGGGAATCTTGTAGTAGTTGTGAGTGTGATTATGGAAAGTGGAAGGAAAACTAATGTGTCTAAAGTCAGGTCTATGCTACAGGATTAAATCAGTATAACGTCACTCTGGGGAATGACAACATGCAGTTATACTGACATAGCCCTCAATATAGACAGTGATATGTAGGCAGCAGGGCTTTCTGTTGATCTAGCTACTGTCTCTCATGGAGGTGGATTGACTTCCATTGGTGTGGCAGAGTCTTGAATGAAATTAAAAAGATTAAAAAGACGTGGACTTTTCAGCTTAGAAAAGAGGAGACTAAGGGGGGATATGATAGAGGTCTCTAAAATCATGACTGGTGTGGAAAAAGTGAATAAGGAAGTTATTTACTTATTCCCACAATATAAGAACTAGGGGTCACCAAATGAAATTAATAGGCATCAGGTTTAAAACACACAAAAGGAAGTTTTTCTTCACTCAGCTCACAGTCAGCCTCTGGGACTCCTGACCAGAGGATGTGGTGATGGCTAGAACTTTAACAGGCTTCAAAAAAGAGCTGGATAGGTTCATGGAGGTGAGGTCCATCAATGGCTATTAGCCAGGATGGGTAGGAATGGTGTCCCTAGCTTCTGTTTGTCTGGAGGTGGGTGACAGAGGAGGGATCACATGAGGATTACCTGTTGTGTTCCCTCCTTCTTGGACATCTGGTATTGGCCACTGTTGGCGGACAGGATACTGGGCTAGATGGACCGTTGATCTGACCTGGTATTGCCGTTCTTATGAAGTGGTACTAGATGCACTGCTGCAGCATTTTAGGTGTAGACCTGTGTAGCATTAAGGTAAAGTTGGTACTTAAGTGTGGTCCAATGGACAAGTGGTGTCCTGCTTTCTGCACAGGTCTGAAAAGTTAAAATATGAAAGTATTTGCCTTTTTTTAGTTGTGAAAAGATACTTCCAACTTGTTGGTATACTTTATAAATGTGCAAACTTGTCCCAGGTTATTAGGGCAATGTGACTTCTAGTGCAGATGCTTAGTTACTCAACTTACTGCTTTTTGCTATGACTCGTCCAGTACTCTGTGTTGAATGTCAGTCTTCAGCACAACAGTAAGATTTGTTGGAATATGACCATAAGGCTTAATGTGACTAGTGAGGACAAATGGGTGAACATATGTGTAGGCCTATTATGAGTATGTATGAGGCCAGGAAGCACTAGTTAAATTCTGTTTTGAGCTATGCTGGTAGCATTGCTAGGATGTGGGTAAGGTGAATGGTGCGAGTTTGAGATTAGAAGTGAGGTAGTTACAATATGAGAGCTTAATGTAATGCAAACTGATTTCAGTGAAGCTTATGCTATGTCACTTTAGATAGCATAACATTTCTTTTTTAATTGCATTTTGAGGAACTCTATACACCTAGAAAATTGTAGCAATAGGACTACTTGTAGACAAATTCAGAGAAACTCAAGACTGTAGTGAGAGAAATAACTTTGTTTCCCGATTGTCTTGAATGGTTTTAAGTTTTTGTCTATAATTATTTAGCAAGCTCTTAAGCTTATTATAATAATATTTTTCAATAATAAAAGCTGATCTTAAATATTCAAAATATTTCTTTTTGTTTTTTGGCTAATCTCCAATTTAACGTCATTTCAGTATGTGAATATTTATTGTGTAATATTAACACAGGCATATAGATGCTTCAAAAAATATTTGGCGTCAAGGCCCTGGGATAGTGGCCAGGAATGTAATACACCCAGTACTGAGAGCAGAGTATCTCATATTGAAGGTTTTATGTGCTGGCCCAAATATTGAGAGCTTTTGCCAGGAAGTATGTGTAAATGATGCAGTTCTTCTGATACAGATATGCTGATATGTGGATTTTAAAAATGTGGTGCATTACTTTTAATTGTTATTGATTTCATATTGTTGAAACCAGTACTATTTCAAGTTGAACTGGTCCTTATCCAGAGCTTTTGTGGTCTCTTATTTTGGGTGGGGGGACAAAAGATCATATTAGTCTCAAGTCAGATCTACATTTGAGATGTACAATGACCTATAAACATATATGTTGCTGCATATGGGTCTTGGGCAAGTATGTGCTGTTGGTTTGGAAAGTTAACAAAAATTGCTGAAATGGGAAGAATTGGCAATACTGAATGTTAAATTACCTATAAGCCATAAGCTTATAATATGACCTAGGGATGTAAGTGACTCGTTGATTATCTGATAAACATATGCTTTTCAGATAGTCAACTAGTGACTGGACTTGTTGCTTCTCTCTTAGAGGCAGCAAGGTGGGGGGAGAAGCGATGAGTAAAGTCACTAGCTGACTATCCAATAATCATGTGTTTATCATCAACTAGTACTCTCAAAGAGAGGCAGCAAGAGCGGGGAGCAGGAGCCCGGGGATGGAAGGAGCTGACTTAAAAACTGGTGTCCCCTCCCCTCAGTATCATCTCTGTGATGGGGAGGAACAGGGGAGGCAGAGGCATAGTGGGGGACTGGGTGCAAACTGGGACAGCTGATTCCTTGCTTGTGCCTGGGTCCCCACCCCATGCTTCAGCCTTTTAAATATATTAAGAGCCTGGTGGCTCTTAATGCATTTAAAAGATAGAGCTGCAGTGGGGCTACTTCCCGGGGCTAGTCGATCAGCAGATTAAATGTCATTTAACATCTCTAATATGACTTTTCAATCGTATCGGTTCAGCCTTTTATTTTCAGATAATGCTGAAACTCGATTATAAAATATAATTAATTTGAGACATACATGTTTTAAAGTAGCCCATTGCGGTTGAGTAGTTTTTACTAAGCAGGCAATGATAAGCTGCATGTTAAAGTTATAATTATGAGCTCTGAATACCTTCAAGAGGTGTTTCATAGAAATAGAATCCTAGAACACTGGAACTGGAGGGGACCTCGAGAGATCATTAAGTTCAGTGCCCTGCCCTTATGGCAGAACCCAGCATGGTCTCTAGCATCCCTGATAGATGTTGGTCTAACCTGCTCTTAAATATTTCCAGTGTTGGAGATTCTATAGCCTACCTAGGGAGGCAACTTATTCCAGTGTTTAAGCACCCTGATGGTTGGGAAGTTGTTGTCGTCTTAATGTCCAACCTAAACCTGCCTTGCTGCAGTTTAAACTCATTGCTGCTTCTCCTATCAGCAGAGGCCAATTCCCCCCCTCCTCCCTGTGACACCTTTAGATATCTAAAAACTGCTAACATGTCCCCTCTGTCGTCTTCTCTTTTCCAGACTAAACAAGCCTAATTCCTTTAGCCTTGCCTCATAGCTCCTATTTTCTAGACCCTTCATCATTTTTTGTTGCTCTTCTCTGGAACCCTTCTCCAATTTCTCCACATCTTCCTTGAAATGTAGTGCCCAGAACTTGTGTCCTCCAATAGAGGCCTAATCCATGCAGAGTAGGGTAGAAGAATGATTTCTTGTGTCTTGCTCACAACGTCCTGTTAATACTGGAGGAGTGGGGGTTCCAGCTGCATAGGGAGGGGGAAATATATTGGAGGATACATTTGAAAAACAAAGGAAAACAGAAGGTTAACTCTCTCATACAGTGAATGAAGCACTGTATAGCAAAAAGCTCATGTTTTATGTATAAAACTGATTTTTTAATTGATAACAGAGCACCTATGAGTAAGATTAACACACTGCAGAGCTGGGCAGCTGAATTTGTTTTCCAGGCAGGCATAATAAACAACACCTTAGGAGGGCTTGCTTCCTCTTTGAATACATGTGGGAAAGGGGGGCTTGCATTGTTCACACCCTCCTTGTTCACATGTCTGCAAAGGCAGGGGGCTGCATTTGTGTGGGGGCCCTCCTGCACTGCACAGTATGCTTTTAGACTGCATACCACCTTGGCCACTTTGACCTGAATGGATGGGGTGGGGCAGTCCAGTGCAGCCAGCTGGGGTGGAAGAGTGACTAGTTAGTAGAGTTCTCTTCTCCCTTGCCCCCATGCAGCTTTGCTGTTGTCTGGGATAATCCCTTCAAGCCAATTGCAAACAGGGCAGCAAACCTGGGGACGTAATTTATTGGTGATGAGCAAATACAGGTGGATTGCTTCAGTGCTATCAGTTATACATCTTCCCCCACTTCACCGAGGCCATCATGTGCAATACCAGTTGATTTCGAATCAGAGCATGACAGAGCATCATGCTGTATAAATGTGACCAGAAACCTGGACCTTGCTGCTGCAGTGGTGCCAGATCACTGACTGCTGGCTTAGTGTGGTAAGGTGTCTTGCCGTGGAGGACAAAACAAGGCAGAAACCTGAGAGATTGCAGAGTATCTTGATAACTTTGGAGAGATGTGCAGGGAGGATTCACACTCCATCTCCAGGTATGTTGAAAAATGTTTCCAGGAAGCTCCTCCTATTTGGATGGATTGACTGCCACTGTTTCCCAGTTGCTCAGTGCAGATTAAAGATTAAACCCAATTATGTGTAACTGTTGTAGTGTGATCACAAATGTGAATTTGAGAGGTGCCCTCCCCACCATCAAGATCTGGCAACAATGGGCTATGGCTGTCAGTAACATCAGACTCTAGGCTTACTTAATGAGCGTTCTCCTCTATGATGTCCTCCTTGTTGTTACCAGAGGCTGCCTGAAGAATTGCTTGGGAGGTATTCATGGACAGTGATTTGGTTCCCTCCCCGTCATCCCCCCACCCCCCAAATCCCATAGAAGCGACATGTTCGCTGCTCTTCTCTGGACTGACCATTTGCATTTTGTCTTCTGATACGCCTGCCTCAGCTCCTTTGTTCATGCAGGAATTCTGGGTGTCCTTGTTATATCCTTTTACAACCATGCCCTGTGCAATTTTGGCATAGATATCAGTGTTACTACTTTGGCTTTGGAGTTCTGCCTGTACAGATTGTTTTTCCCACACAGCAATCTGATATTGTAATCTCGTGAATGATTCCTGCTGGAGCTAGTTTGCGACCCTGGACATTCATGATCAAGTGTGCTTGTTTGCGATCCTGGACATTCATGATCAAGTGTGCTGCTCCATGCTGACCAATCAGGAAATGAAATTCAGAAGTTCCCTGTGAGTGCAGCTGAGTTGAAAGGGCTGGCTTGAGCTGTCACAGGGGGGCACTGTAGGACATGTTCTAGAGTCCAAGAACGTCAGCTTGAACAGTGCTGTGTCTGTACTACCCGAAATTTGACCCTGGAAGGTACTGTTTAGTGCTGCTCCTCTCGTCAAGGTAGAATACAGAAGTTGATTTTAAAAGCTCTAAAGGTTGGTGGAAGGGGCTTGGTGGTGTAAAAATATTCACTATGAAATCGACCTACTGTGGCTAACTTTGACCAAACCTCATAATGTAGACAAGGCCTCTCTCCACTAAAAAAATTACTTTGTTCACCCCCCTGAGTGAGTAAATTATGCCAGTCTACACATTTTTCATGAGAAGCACTGGAACAACACAGCTGTAGTATAGACAGCCTGAGTTTCAAAGGTGCCAACTTCTGTTTTCTCCCCCTCCCCTGGCTAAGAGGAGGGAAGTGCTCAACCACAGAACCAATGCCTACCCAGCCTCTTCCTGACCCCTTCTCTGAGCATGCCAAATCCTCACTTCTCCTTCTCCTTGCTGGAGACTCTGAATGTAACAAATAGCTGTTTGATGGTGGTGCTGAGAGGAAGGGAGAGGAGTTAAGCCAAGCCACCAGTGGATGGGATTTTTTGGATCAGAAGGAGGGGCGAGCTTGCCTGCTGAGGCACTCCCTGATTTTTTCCTAGTGGGTGCTCCTGCTTTGGAGTAACCCATGGGGTCAGCATCTGTGGCTGGAGTAATATTGGGAAGTCACGTTTAGGGAATGGCTGTGTAACATGGTAGTGAGCCTCCCAGCCATAGGTTCACAAATTCAGGCTAGTGGGGGTTGGGCTAGTCCTTTAAAAGTAGTTGTAGAAATAGTGCTTTGAAGTTGCAGCATGGGCTCTGAAGGCCAGCTTTCCTTCCTAGGCTTCAGAGCCAGAACTGCAACTTTGAAGTGCTTTAGTGAATCTACCCTTTTGAGAGGTGATGGCTAGGTTGATGGAAGAATTCTTCTGTCAACATAGAAGTGGTTGTAATGGGGTTTAGGCTAGCTTAACTATCTCTTGGGTGAGTAAAAGTAATATCCCTGATTGGTGTAGCTAGTTTGTCCTAAGTTTTAGGTGTGGATCCCAGTCCTAAATCTCTAAATACAGAGTGTATGTCTGTACTCTTGATCTTCAGCTGTTTGCAGCTGGGGAATCCTAACATGTTGAGCCTATATACAAAGGAAGCAATCCTGAAGCCTGTTTAGGTCAATCTACCCCTCCCCTAAGCATTAGTAACTGTGACTCTGATTTTTGGCCAGGGACTGGAGAGAATAATGGGCTCAGAAGATGAGGGAGCCCTGGTCTATATCCTACAAACTTACATGGATATAACTACATTGATTGGGTGTGGAAAATACAGGTCTAGCTTCCAGTGTACATAATGCTGTGACTCAGTGGGTTTCACCAATTGACGTAGCTACTGATTTTGGGAGAGATGGAGTACTTGTGCCAAAAGGTGAAGCTTTCCTTTCAGCATAGGTAGTGTCTTCATAGATGCTACAACAGCACAGCTTCATTTGTGCAGCTGTGCTGCCACAGTGCTATAAATGTAGATATGCCGTAATTTTAGCGACTCTGTCTAGAGAGCAACTGTACAGCATAAATGACTGAATCCAGTAAGAGGCTATAGTAATAGAATGCCTTTGTATTTATATTGTGCCTTTTTAAAAACAATATGGAAATGAATGATAGTTGGGTGGAACAAACTGTTAGCTAGAGAATGCCTCTGAGTGGACTGAGTCCCTTCTTATCCCAGAATCTTACTAATGTGCGAGAATCAACTGCCTGTCACATTTTTCAGCATGCTATCTTGTCTGTGTTTAAACCTTTTTCCTATAGGCTTTTATATATGATCTTTTTTTTTTAAACTAGGATCGGAAGCTATCAAAGTCAGAACGGCAGAGGTTTAAAGAGGAAGCTGAAATGCTAAAAGGGCTCCAGCATCCTAATATTGTTCGGTTCTATGATTCCTGGGAGTCTACAGTGAAAGGAAAGAAATTTATCGTTCTTGTGACGGAACTCATGACATCTGGAACCTTAAAAACGTAAGTGAGCTAAGGTATATGAGGGGGTGTGTGAATGATTAATGTGAGATCAGAAAGTTGAAATAAAATGGAAACAAGTATTTCTTTCAAAATATCTAAGGCTAAAGTCCCATTGGTAGAAGTGAGGAAAACTAAGGCTTTCTCTGTCTATATTTAAAAAAAAAAAAAAAAAAAAATCCTGCGGGATGACAGTGACATCATGATGTTACTCTGCGTCCCACAACCTCTCCTCCCTTCTTCTCTTCTCCCTGCTGCTAACCCAGCACAGGGATCAGCAACCCATGGCTCCTAAACAGCAGCACTGAAGGTAAGCTGCTACTGCTGGTGGTGGGCTTTTGGCTGGGAGGAAGAAAACTGTGGGAGCTGGGAGGGCCCTGGCAGAGAGGCCTGCTGTGGGGCGTGGGAGAGGGCAGCTGGAGCTCCGGGGATGGAGCAGGAAAAACAAGGGTCCATGCTGATTTTTTTTTTTTTAATTAATAACTGTTGTTGGGTCTTTTTCCTCAACAACTTTGATCTTCCCCTCAACAGAATTTTCTTGGAGTGGGGGTGGGTGTTTGGTATTTTTGGTTAAACCATTTGGTAACCCTACTAGTAATCTTTAAAGTTACTGGTCAAATTAAATGCTACTAGTACCATAATTAGAGTAATGGCCAGAGCAGGCATGTTCTAGCCCCATTATGCTGATTGTGGAGCTGGTGAAGGCTCCTGAGCCTTTCTAAATTGCCCTGGAGTGGCAGGTGGGCTATGGGGATTCACTGGTAGGGGAGTGAATAGGGGGCAGGCGGATCCAGGGGGACACCTGGCCCTGAGCTTGCTGGAGCTGGGCCCTTGCTCCAGGAATATTCCTGGAGCCAGGACACCATGGGCCTATGTTATTCACCAATCCTGTGTACAGGCAGAAAAAGTTAATTGTTTTGGTGGGTTTACTTTTAATTTCAAGGATTAACGATAAGATCACTGTTTGTATTGCTTTGTTTCTCTTCCCTTTCCCCTTGTCTTAAACTGAAGCTGGGCTTTTCCCCTTGTTACTTTTTTAATATCCACTACCTCTTCTTGTCCCACCTCCCATTTTTTCCTTCTCTTCTCACCCCTTCCCCTTCCTTCTCCCCTATTTATTTTAATTTTGGACATCCAACACTCTCTGGTCATCTGAAGAAGTGGGCTGTGCCCACAGAAGCTCATGATACTATCTGCATGTTCTGTTAGTCTTTAAAGTGCTACCAGCCTATTTGTTTAAGTTTATCCTGTACAGACTAACTTGGCTACCCCCTGAAACTTAATGTAGTGTACTTATAGTTGTGTTGATTCCAGGATATTAGACACACAAGGTGGGTGAGTAATATCTTTTATTGGACCAACTTCTTTTGCCAAGAGACATGCTTTTGAACATGAACAGAACTTTTCAAGTTTTCCAGACTTAAATAAGAGCTCTATATAAGCTCGAAAGCTTGTCTGTCTGTCTGTGTCTGTCTCAATAGAAGTTTGACCCAAAAAAAATATTGCCTCACCCATCTTGTCACAAGCTTAAAACTCCTTAAGACAGGGTCTGCTTTTTTGCTCAATGCTTAGCATAGTTGGGTCCTGATAATTGCTTTGGGTGATGCTACAAGACAAATACACAGAAGTAAGAAAGCTATTGGAAAAGCTTTTTATTTAATGGAAATTCAATGAGGAATTTTTAAAATTTCTGAAAATGAACTTGGGACTGTAAGAGCTCTCTGTGAAACTAAATCTGTTAAGCCTTAATTAAAGTGAACATTAGAAAATTAAGTTGTAAGAGAGCCCTCTAGTGGTAAGTACAAACTTAGAGAACATACTCAATGCAGCCATGCAACTTCCTCTAAACTTAGACTAGAGACAGTTATGGGATGTTCATTGAATATATGCATAGCTCCTGCCTATTTGGAACTGGAATTCCTTAAAATTGTGGGTTTTTTGGATGAGTGAGTAATGAATTATTGAATGTCTTCATTAATTGTCGTTTAAGCCTTTAACAGGGCTCGAATTGTAGTGAATAAATAAGCAGCTTGTAGAAACTGGAAAAAGTCACCTGTAAATGAGTCCATAATCTATTAAGTCAAAATACCTTGACTGCTTGTTTTTTGAGACTTACTAATGGCCACAGAGCAGCTCCCCATGCAGACCAGTTGTCTGCTGCCCCATGCTGCTGTCTCTGTATCAGAGGCGGCACCACATAGGGATGGGGGAGAGGGAAACCATCTTTTAAGCAGGCTCTTCCTAGCACTGGCTGCCCCTCCAGCTGCCTCTGTAGGACACAGCTAGGGACGGGGAGGCAGGTCTGCAAAGCTGCAATGCGCGGAGAGCCAAAAGCCATCTCCCTGTGCATATGGGCTGCATCCAGCCTGCCCCACAGATCCTCCGCGCAGTAGTGTGGGGGTGGAGGGAGAGGCAGATCTGGTGCTCATGGGAAGCCTACTTAAAGCCAGCTTCTCATGGGCACTGGCTCCTGCTCCCGGGCCCTTGCTGCCTCTGATACAGAAGCAACAAATGGGGCAGAGGGAAATGCATGTAGTCGATAAGATTAACCAATAAGCCAAAGTTTATTGATTATTCA
The DNA here is from genome assembly GCF_052426305.1 of Pelodiscus sinensis. Classification (NCBI taxonomy): domain Eukaryota; kingdom Metazoa; phylum Chordata; order Testudines; family Trionychidae; genus Pelodiscus; species Pelodiscus sinensis. The sequence goes on from NC_143052.1 coordinate 109,919,986, forward strand.
TGTACAGCTGGTCCCCGAATTACAAATGCATCGACTTACGACTGTTTGTATTTACGACCAACCTCCTATACAGCTGGAACCCGAGTTACGAACAAAATCCGTACTTAGGAACAGTGTGGCCGTACGTTAGTGAGGGTATGTCTACACTAACCCCCTAGTTCGAACTAGGAAGGCTAATGTAGGCATTCAAAGTTGCAAACGAAGCCCGGGATTTAAATATCCCGGGCTTTATTTGCATCTTCCCGTCCGGGCGCCATTTTTAAATCCCCTTAGTCCGAACTAACTGCCCGCGGCTATACGCGGCAGTCAAATGTTAACTCGAACTAAGTCCTTAGTTCGAGTTAACTATTCCACGAGGTGTAACAGTTAACTCAGTAAATTTTGTCTGATTTATATTACAGCAGTGTCTCAAATGACTTGAACCTTTTTGTGAGAAATACAGCTCAAGTATCTTTACATAATACTGTGAATATGAATCCACGTTTCAAGTGTTAAAGAATTTTGTTCATTCTTTTTTTCTTTAAGTTAATAACACAGCAAGAATAATGTATTGTAGAATGTTATAGTTTACGTTTTATTACTTCTCTTAGGCTTTAAATCAGGGGTGGGCCGGATCCGGGCCTCTGTGGGGCGGATCCGGCTTGCTGAGGCCCTGCTGCTCCCCTGCCCCCAGGCCAATTAAGGCCTGAGGGCAGGGGAGTGCCCGATGCCTTCTCTGCTCTGCCCTGTGCACTGCTCACAGGGTCGGGGCAGAGCGGAGAAGGCTTCGTGTGCTCCCCCAGGCCCTGATTGACCTGGGATGGGGGAGCATGTGAAGCCTCCTCTGCTCTCCCCCCTCGTTCCTGCGAGGAGCGTGCAGTGCTACAAAGCGCCTTGTGCTCCTAGTAGGGTGGGAGGAGGCTTTGTGCCTGGGGGCGGGGGAACTGCGTGAAGCTTACTTTGCCTGGCCCTGTGAGGAACCTGTGGCATTTCTAAGTGCCATGTGCTCCTTGCAGGCTGGGAGGAGGCTTCCTGTGCTCCCCTGCCCCCAGGCCACTGATCATGGCCTGTGGGTAGGATAGCTCCGTTCCTTCCTGTTTAGGCTCTGCCCTTTCCCGGGATGGCCCAGGGCTACTTGAAAAGATTTTTTGAAGTTGCCTCTGGGAAAAATTATTGCCCACCCCTGCCTTAAATCCTGCTAACCATCTGGCTGTCTGAATCCTAACGAACATTAGAGTCTGTAACTAAAATAAAACAAATTACCATATCTGACTCCTATGTCAGACAAGGTAGTCTGATGGTTCTCTTTTTATACAAAATATAATTGTTAAAAGAAAAACAAAGTATTTTGCTTTATGCCAGGAGTGGCGAACCTCAGGCCTGGGGGCTGGATGTGGCCCTTGGCTTGCCTGGATCTAGCACCTGAGGCTCAGCCTTAGGGAGCCTGCACTGGCGCTCCAGCCCCACTATCCTGCCCAGTGCTGAAGCATACAAAATCTATAGGCTGTAGTGTGCAAGGGTAATGTGGGGAGTGTTTTTCTCCTCTTCGGTCAGGGGCTTCTTCGTTTGCTTCTCACTTGTGTGCGGCCCCTGGTTTTGAACTGGACGGTCGGGTATTTGAGTTTTCTGTTGGAGAAACAAATTGAAAAAATATAAATGGGAAAATATACATGTCCGGTATTTTCTAAATAAGATGTAATTTAGATTGTGATGTAATGTCAAGTGTGTCTGGTATTTTTGTTGAAACGATCTGGCAACCCTATCAGCAGCCCCCAACACAAAAAAGGTTCCCCATTCCTGCTTTATGCTGTGAAAAGAACTGATAGTATTCAGTGGCTTTTTCTGTTTGGTTTTACCTCCAGACTACTGGCAATGATCGCGTTGGCCTTTTTGAGAAGCTCTCAGTGTATAGCATAGACTCTCACTTCAGTTGAAAGAGAGAATATCCAATTTTTCACAAATCTGACTTTTCTCCAGAATGATAGTGCCAACAAAAACAAACCAAATTCTAAACAGTCTGACTAAAATCTCTTCTAATTTCAGTTCATCTGTCATTGAGCGTATTGTGATGTTGTTTCTTTAGTTACTGAAGTCGTTATTTTTCTCCAGGCTAGAGGAGCTGAATTTATTGTATAAAAATCAAGCAGTGAGGAGAAAATAACCCTCAGGCATATCTGCTACTTGTTTGAGAGTTTTTCTCTTTGCTAAGTCTTTAAATTCTTGAACATACAGCTTCCTCTTATCGTAACTAAAAGCAGGGAAGGCTTTGGTTTTTGCCAGGAAAAAGGGATGTTCCTGGAATGGGATTGCTTCTCATACAACTGTACAGAAAAGAGAAAGGTGAAAGGATCTGGCTGAGGGCATGTTGATCCTCCTTTTCCTGTCCAGGACTGTTCTAGCCCAGAGCCTCCTGTCCGCCAGGTTTCCTTAAAGTGGGAGTTGGAGGGAGCTGAAGATCCTCCCCCCATTTGTAAAGGAACACTCCTGGCTGTTCCCTTCCCTCAGGGAGTGGGGGGGGGGGGGGAGTACACAGTTTGCTACCTTACTCACTCTGGGTGGGGAATCCAAAAAGCAGACCAAACGGGACATGCATCCCTCCTCTGGTTGTGTCCACTGGAGCAGCAGTGGTTGTGGAGAGATGCTTCTTATCTGGCCCCAAGCTGCTGGGATAGTTCCCTCCCCAGGGCAGCCTGCATACTGAATCCCTCATTGCCAGCCTGACCCCAGAGCTGTAATTTAAATGAAGCATGTACATTTTCATTTTATTTTCCAAAAAATGAAAACTAAGGACACATGCAAGACCAGATAAATCTCCTAGTACACCATAAAGTGATTAAGACCATTTCCCCTGCATTGCAGTTAGTCTTTAAACAAATAGTTGTTAATGCACAGTTTGCAAATCGAACTTTGCATTTGTTCTGATTGTGCTGCATTACTGATGACCAAAACCATGCATTTACTGTCTGGTTTGCAGCTGTTTGGTAACTAATATTTGTTTTAAGATGTCCCTTTCCAATGAAGACAGTACAAGAATAACTTTTCTCCTTTTTCCTTTTTAAATGTCTGAGGTTTAATAGTGACTTGACTGGTAGCTTATGGCAGTGTTTTGCAAAAATTACAACAACCTTGCAGGGATGCAGGATGATATGAGCCCAGTAGTTCTTTGAGTGAGGAACTGGTGGCAGACCAGCATATTTGAGGATCAAGAATGCAACTGAAGATAGCAAAAACTGATTTAGAATGCCACTATTCTGTGACCCTTGGAATAGGCATTAGAGATGAATGACACTGTCAATAGCAAAAAGTATTGGTGCCAAAATCATGAGTGGTAGTTGATGGGACCCAGAGCCTCTTTCATTCCCCCCTTTGTCCCCTTCCTTGACTGACTTTGTCATTTTTCCTCTCCTTAAATTGTGCTATGATTTCCCCTGGACCTAGCTCCAGATTGCTTCTACAGTGCTGTTTTACAGCAGGATTACCAGGGAGGCTTCATTGCAAAGGCTTTCTTTGAACCAGACAGATTTTGGTAATAGGAATTAATAGCTGTGAGCCTCTATGGGCACTGGTCCAAATGATCTCATGAAGACCAGTTCTTCTAATGAAGTGGATTCACAGATACCCGAACTGATGCGATAATGATCTGGGGTAAATGATAGTCTGTCTGTCTGCATCCCATAGTACTGACCTTGGTTTTAGTCACAGGAATTAAGACAACTGGTTAGTGGTGATGCAGGAGACAGCCTTCTCAGGGATTAATCTAAGACTGTAGAATAAACTAGGAACTACCAAAAATATCACCTTTCTTTGCATGTGCAGAGAACATTTCTTCAACCTTTTTCTCTAATATAAGCTCATAGCTACATGTATATTTTTTAAAACAAATAAAACCCTACACTGCACACACAATTCTCTTCCTAGAGAGAAGGTAAGAGCACCAAGTGGTATGACAGATGATAGTTACGTTGCTTAATTCATTACTAGTCAGTGTCCAGAGACTATGGTAATGAGGTTTATTAAAGAGCCTGTATATAAGTGGACACAAATGAAGCCTTGAAATACAAGTTCTGTCTCTGGCCTGGCTCTTGCTTTGAGACTTGTTCATAATCTGTCAGACAGGTAGCGGAGTGTTAAGTTTCAGACTACGCCATGTCTTCACTGAAAGATGGTTTGAATTTGTTGAATCTGTACTGTCCATTCTGTAGAAAGCACAGTTTGGGCTAGAAGGTTCCTCCGTTTTCCCAGAGTTCTGCCACGAGTCCAGATGGAGTTTTCCTGATCTGCATCTCTTGTGACCTTTTGAGAACTGCTAACTTAATTTGTCAAGTTGGGGCAAGTTTGAACAGTATCTTAGGTCCCTGGATGAGTTGCTGGGATTAATATTTCAATAGCTGAGTGGTTGCTGTGGTGACTTGGTAGCTGTCACTCGCTGCCCAACAAAACTTCTATTCATTCAGAATTGATACTCTCCAGTCTTGTTTTTCTCTGCCATGTCTGGGCAACGAAGTATTTGCATAAGATAGTGGACAGAACTAGCTTCTTACATAGTCTCTACATTATATTTTCTCTACATTAGAGGAAAAATGAGGGGGTAGAACAGGTGTTGCAGAATGGAAGATGTGAATTTTAATAAGGAATAATTATAGATAAAGTGTGTTAGAACCAGGATAAAAGAAATTGAAACCTTCTGTTATTTGAGGTCATACTGTATCAATTCAGCAATTTGTTAAAACTATAGAATTGGGATTCTGATGCATGAAAGTGAATTATCAGCAATCACAGTCTGGGTGTAGTAAACAAAATTAAACAAATGCAAACCGCAAAATGCTAAGGTAACTAGATAGGGAGGTTGGGTTAGCCTGCTTACTGAAAGTATGTATATGGAGTTAAAGTGGCAACTTGCTTACAGGCTCTGGCCATACTGGGGCCTTCTAGGTAGTCTTACATGGCTCGGTGGACATGGGGAAGTCAGTGGATGTTATATACCTTGACTTTAGCAAGGCTTTTGATACGATCTCCCACAATATTCTTGCCAGCAAGTTAAGGGATTGTGGATTGGATAAATGGACGGTAAGATGGATAGAAAGATGGTTGGAAGGCCGGGCCCAGCGGGTAGTGATCAATGGCTCGATGTCAGGATGGCGGTCTGTTTCTAGCGGGAGTGCCCCAAAGTTCGGTTCTAGGACCGGTTTTGTTCAATATCTTTATTAATGATCTGGATGAGGGGATGGATTGCACCCTCAGCAAGTTTGCGGATGACACTAAGCTGGGGGGAGGTAGATACGCTTAAGGGCGCAGAGAGGGTACAGAATGACTTAGACAAATTGGAGGATTGGGCCACAAGAAATCTGATGAGGTTCAACAAGGACAAGTGTAGAGTCCTGCACTTGGGACGGAAGAATCCCAAGCATAGTTACAAGCTGGGGACCAACCGGTTAAGTAGTAGTTCTGCAGAAAAGGACCTGGGGGTTAAAGTGGATGAGAAGCTAGATATGAGTCAACAGTGTCCCCTTGTAACCAAGAAGGCTAATGGCATATTAGGTTGCATTAAGAGGAGCATTGCCAGCAGATCCAGAGATGTCATCATTCCCCTTTATTCGGCTTTGGTGAGGCCGCATCTGGAGTATTGTGTCCAGTTCTGGCCTCCCCGCTACAAAAAGGATGTGGACGCATTGGAGATGGTCCAGTGGAGGGCGACCAAAATGATTAGGGGGCTGGAGCATATGACCTATGAGGAGAGGCTGAGGGTCCTGGGTCTGTTTAGTCTGCAGAAGCGAAGAGTGAGGGGGGATTTGATAGCAGCCTTCAACTTCCTGAAGGGAGGTTCCAAAGAGGATGGAGAGAGGCTGTTCTCAGTAGTGACAGATGGCAGAACAAGGAGCAATGGTCTCAAGTTGTGGTGGGAGAGGTCCAGATTGGATATTAGGAAAAACTATTTTACTAGGAGGGTGGTGAAGCACTGGAATGGGTTACCTAGGGAAGTAGTGGAGTCTTCACCCCTAGAGATGTTTAAGTCTCGGCTTGACAAAGCCCTGGCCGGGTTGATTAGAGCAGGGGGCTGGACTTGATGACCTTCTGAGGTCTCTTCCAGTTCTATGATTACAGTAGAAGGCCAAGCTGAGGTTTGGTATTTCATAGATAGCTAGTTCTATCAACTCAAAATCTAATAGGTGACTTTTCTCTTGTGACATTTTAAAGAACTGCAGATAGTGTCTCAAGTCTGTCAGCAGGACCAGGCCAATGCAGCTGTCGAAAAGACAGCATGAAATATTTGAGTCATAGCTGTTGCTCTTTGCCCTGGCCAAGGAGGAGAATGATCAGTGCATCGGAAAAGGCTGGGCGGGAATGGTGAATCTCTTTCCAAAAACCTGCTTGCAGCTTCCATAGCTTACAGTTCTGTAGCCCAGAGAGTGCTGACACTCTGTTGTGGAACAGTACTATTCCAGAGCATCCAGTACACTGAAACTGGCCCCTTAAATGTCATAGACTCCAGATACTAGAATCAGTACTGTATATTAGTTATTGTTATACATTTACAGAAGAGTGAAAAACCTAAAAAAAGAATCTGGTGTATATTAACTTTTATCCTGTTCTTTTTCTTCAGGTATTTGAAAAGGTTTAAAGTGATGAAAATCAAAGTACTACGAAGTTGGTGCCGTCAGATATTGAAGGGCTTGCAGTTTCTACACACACGTACTCCTCCCATTATTCACCGGGACCTAAAATGTGACAACATTTTCATCACTGGCCCCACTGGATCAGTCAAGATAGGAGACCTGGGTCTGGCAACCCTGAAACGAGCTTCCTTTGCCAAGAGTGTGATAGGTGAGCCTCTATTGTTTTTGGAAGCTGGTAGATCCAGTCCACTTACTTGGAAACTTTGCTGTCCCAGCAGAAGTTTCACTCTAGTAATCTTTTTAAAATACATGATCAGAGCTCAGAAAAGTAGTGCTGGTTTTGCTTCTCAGTTGTGGGGATCGTTCTGCTATACTGATTAAATATCTTTTGTTGCAGGGTTTTGGTATTTGTGCTCTTAGTATTTTGATACAATCTGTGGAAGCATTTTGAGAATATAGACTTATTACCTTGCCCCCAGGGTTAAGATGAACACTGTTGATAAAACCACGGTAGTTGGATTATGGACTATTAAACTGATTTAAATTTCAAATTGTGTTTATTGCCAATTTGTTTGGGTGCACACAAAGGGATTTTGGTGACATACCTCTCCCTTTCTATCAATAATCTATCTTGATACCGATGTTAGCATCTAGCCACATATCCAAATTTGCTAGGTTGTCAATCTAACTTTGTAGAGGACTCTATTTTAGTTGGAGCTAGTTTGTATCTGACACCATTGGATAGCTTAGAAAATTGGTTACATCAGCTTTTGTTCTGATAGTCTGAATACAATGCAGACAAATAAGGGAGCAAGGTGATCTGTCTTAATATACTGCTAACACCGATATAATGAGAGTATAGTTTATTAAAATACTGCAAGTGACTACTGCTGAATGGTCCTATACTTATTCTTCTATATACACTGATACAAGTTTGCAGATGTTTTGCACACTGTCACTATTAAAATGTTTCCTGCTTCCTGACCGTGGTTGATCATTGACAGAAGTGGAAAAGAATGCGATGACAATATATAAAATGTCCTTTAAAAACACACACTTGCCATGTGTTAATTGAAGCTCTAGGAGAAAACTTATATCACTCGATGTTCTTGCTAATAATTGTTAGCCAGTGGCTAATTGGATATTATTGACTTCTGGATTTTTGGCTATGGGGAAAGATTAAGGAAGTTATGTTGACTGATTTTCAAACAGTCTTAAATCTGGTTAGTTTTCAGGAAATAATTGCTTAAAGTCTTGCATCTCTGGCTTGGAGAAACCCTGGTCATACAGTGCAGTCTTTTCACTTGTGTGGAATGCGCTGTGATTGGGGCTTTAGGGGTAGTGCATCTTCTGCAAACAGTTTAAATTGGGACTTGTTGAATCTCTCACACTGTACCTATAACTCAATCTCTCTGTATTTCTAAGTATTTTGCCTGTAGGATGTTCCTCACTATTGCCTGTATCTGCAGTAGGCCTATATACTGCAGGTGAGAAGGTAAGTATGTGAAGAAAAGGGCTCTGGTGAGTGGCCTTTGCAGAAAATTACTTTTATTCAATCCATATGAAGCTTTATATTTGTAGTGACCGGGTTTTTCATTGCAAGGCCTTTTCTGAACAGTTCTGCTTCAAAAAGTAGATGGAGAGTTTCATGTCAGAGACTAGCTGTGGGCTCTTACCAATACTACTTTTTTGCAGCAAAGGGCAGATGGGTATATTGAAATAAGTCTCATTGCCTCCTTTCTTAAAGGGAGGAAAGGTAAGTGTGTCTAACACTCTCTGGTATTTGGTTTGCAGTCTCGCTAGTCTTTTACTTTTTCTCCATTTGTCTTCAATTTGATCTTCATCTCTTGACCCAATTTTTATCATAGCGTTTCCCATTTTTGCCCTTCCGTTGAGTAACATGTGGAAAGCAGTCTGCATATGGAAAATCTCTTCTCACTTCTTACAAAGGCCTTGCAGTGGGATATCCATAGGATACATTGATGCAACAGTGACTAAGGGTTTCCTCCCTCTTCTTTTTGCCTCCACTTTCTCTTCTCTCACAGGTCTGCCCATCCGCTTCCCTCTGCGGTGAGTAACGCCAGCAGCCTCTGCTCGCTTTGAGACATTTAGAGTCTGAATCGTTCTTTTAATTTAAGGTACCCCAGAGTTCATGGCACCCGAGATGTATGAGGAGAAATACGATGAATCCGTTGATGTATATGCTTTTGGCATGTGTATGCTTGAGATGGCCACGTCTGAATATCCTTATTCTGAGTGCCAAAATGCTGCGCAGATCTACCGTCGAGTGACCAGTGTAAGTCTCCCATGCCTCTCTGCTGATTCAAGAGCTGGTGCTACCACTAACAAAGGAAGATGGATAGCTTCATAGTTCAAGAAGCAAAGGCAAGCCTTGACACATCTTGCCAAGTTAGTTTGCGTAGTCCAACCTATGGAAAAGCTAGGAATGTCTGAATAGTGTTCAAAGGAAAATCACAGGACTTAAGATCTTATTCCTAATAACGTATTAATACACACAGTCTGATATCCTACTTTCCGGCAAAACTATCTAGCAAGATACTATATTAAAGTAAAACTCACTCCAAGATCATAGGGTATTTTCTGACCTATTAAAATTTTGTGCTTGGAAGGGCTGTCTGAAACTTCAGTCTCTGGAATAAATAAATTCTATTATAAATCTCGGGGACTCTGGATTAACTGACTGCCAATGCAGATCTTCATATGTTTGAGTTTTTGTAAGTTAATAGTTTACTGCATCTTAAATGCTTTGGTTTCTTTGCTGTTGGGTGACTTTCTATAGTTGCAAATATAAAAAACTTTGTGATTAGCAGGTGAGTGTTTCATTTCATTCTGTGGTTAAAGGTGCCAAATGGAGTGCTTGTAAAGGTGTTACTAGCTGGACAAAACTGTGGAGGTTTTGTTTGTCTCAAACATTCAGATGGTGATATGAATAGCACTGCCAGCCTTGGCACCAAATCAAGACTGTAATGTTGATTAGTTGAAAAGATAGGCCTTCAACTTAAATTGGGGTCTCATGGGTAACGTTAAGTATGATGTTGTAAAATAGTGGAAGGCCTCTTAATGAGGATAACAATGCTGTCTTGCAGCGTGCTGGATAAGCAATTAGCCTTCAGACCTAAATATTCAGAAAAATAAGAATGGGGTGATTATAGTAACACTTAGAATTGGAATTTCTGTCATCTACAATTTGGTGTTTTAAAAAAATATTAGCTTCCAGTTGGAAGTAGAGATCCTTGTTGTTTGGTTTGCCAACAGATCATTTCCTTCATCTATTGGTGGGAACCCAACAAGCTTGCTCATGGCTACTTGTTAACCTTGTGATGTGGTTTTAGAGATGAGCAAGGAGTTGTGAATGAACTGCTTACCTCTGGATAAAACATCAATACAGTCCATGCTCCTCATACCTCACAATCTAAAGGGTAAATAATGAGAAGAACAAATTGAGTGGGAAAGAGAAATAATGTGCATTATTTTTTGCTGGAGCAATTGGGACATCTATCCTACCTGAAGTACCTGAGATTTTTAGAGCACTTCCAATTGGCCTGCTTTCTGTTTGGCTTGTCATCTGGTCTGTAGGTGTTAATGAATGTTGTGTAGCAGCAACCCTCCAGTGAGAGGGCTTTGTGTCCTTATTTGAAGGATTGGCTTATTTGGGTGTACTCGGAAAATGTGCCAATCAAGCCAATTCAGGAGATAGTAGAGTTGTTTGATTTATTTGGTCTTGCAGCAATTGGGGAGGTGAAAAAAGTACCTTTTTACTACATTCTCTTCTGTCTCAGCCACACAGCCTCAGATGTGAGTGAGCCTGTGAATGAAAAGGGCTTCTAGATGACCTGCTCAGTGCAGTGAACTTGGCTCCTAAGGGAGAAAGCTGCACATAAACACCCTCCAAGTGTACCGATTAGTATAGGAACATAGGTGTTACTGCTGTATCCACAATATTGCATTTATTTCTGAACCACCTGAGTTGCTTTTTTGTACCCTCTTGCTAAGGGAGCTCTGACCTTTTCATTCTCTTGGGTGGAGGCAATTGTTAGTAAGGCCCTCCATGTTTTGTGAGTAGTTACCAAAGGCAAATACAGCAGCATATCCCCACAAATGGGGAATTCCTCTGGGAGACCAGACCACCAGGTAATTCAGTACCAAGTACTCTTTATCAGCAATACCCAAGTTCTACAGGCTAAAACATTGCAGCACTGATGTGGGATGAATTTTTACCAGTCTTAGGAATTCCTGCTGGGCATCACAACTCCTCTGACACTTGTGTAAGGCTTTTATTTTTGCTAGCAATGCTGACAGGCAGAACTGAGTGCGCGACTTCTACCACTCTAAGACTGTCTATGCTACAGAGCTTTTCCGGGATACCAGAGGTATCCCGGAAAAGCTATGCTGCATCCAAGGAACATGTCCGCTTTTTTGGAATAATTTCCAAAAAAGTGGATGTGTTCTTTCGCCATCCCCATAATCCCCATTGTATGAGGAAGAAGGGATGTTCCGAAAGAGGAGGTTTTTCCGAAATGTGGCCCTGTTCCCCCAAAAAACCCAGGAAAAGACTCGCAAATTGCAGTCTAGCCTAAGTGGTCTCAGTGCCACTGCATGACACAGTGAACCATACCCAGAAGATGTGTGTTACACTAGCGCTGGTTGAACTAGCACTGATAAGTCTACCTAAGATGGAAATTACACCTTGCACTCCAATCAGAAATCTCTAAGAAAACTGCTTGAAATGGGACTTCATTAATCCTAATTACCTGGTGATGGTGGAGTTGTTAGGCAGACATGCTAATGCTCACCCCTTATGTCAAGATTTTCCAAAGCAAAACCAGGTGCTCTGGGTCTCTACCTGGTTTATAACAGAGCACTTCTGTAGGAGTTTAGGATTTGCATTTCGGTGGCCCAAACCATGCTGTACCCCTGAAATTCCCCTGTTGCTTTGTTACCACAAGTTTGTTTTTTTAAACCTTCTAATATAAAGACAAAGGATTTCCTGCTTAAGTTTCTGGCCCTGCTTAAGTTTTTGGGAGAGCTCTCTGTTCTTTCTGGTCTCCGTTCATCTTTAATGTTTTGTAATGACAAGGTGGCTCTGCACATCTGTCCTAGTTTTTACCAGAAGCCCTGTCCCCATTTCAGCTGACCATGATATCTCCTGTGGAGTTAGTCCCAAGAAGGGAAAAGTCTGCTGCTACCATTGGACTTGAAGAGCAGCCCTCTGATAGATCAGAAATATTCAAGAGAATGGACAGTCATTTTTTCCTTCTTTTAGGGTTCTAAGAGAGGTCTCAAGCAACCAGATTAATCACAGATAATTTGATGCGGTCAAATTCTAGGTTTACAAACCCTGAATTACACTGGCCAGTGTAAGTTAAAGCTCAGTCGGCCAGAGCCATGGCCATCATTTGGGTTGGAGAACGGACATGTAGACAAGTTTTGTAAAGCTGTAACCTGGTGTTCCCTGTGTCCAACTGTTTTCACCATGTACAAATTATTCAGGTGTTGTGGACTGCATCCCTCGGTTGCAGTGAATTTAGATCAGGGCTTCCCTAAGAAGAAAGTTTCTTGGGGAGTAGCTGAAGGGATTGGAGGATTCTGCTTTTCTCCAGCTCCTTTGCCTTCAATATTCTTCTTAAAGTTGAGCCTGGAATTTCTTGTTCTCTTTGCTCAGTGTAGGTTCTCTTTTTAGTGCTTTCTACAATCTAGTGTGTGTCTGTCAGACTGATGTACAGCAACTCATGTTACTGTTTGCTGATTAATTTGCTTTCTGTGGCCTAGTTGAGACAGGGCCACCACCTTTCTTTTTTTACCAGGCTCAGAGAGGTAGAATGGGCAGTTGGCAAGAATCAGTTCTGAAAAGTGGAACAGGGGGCACCTGACCTGACACATCCTTGCTTGCCTAGCATATCAGGGCAAGTGAGGAGGAGAAACCAAACTGAGCACAAAAAGCAAATTAGCTGGCAAGTGGGAATGTAACACTTACCCGGTAGTCCAGATCACTTCAGATGGTGTTTGTCTAACTGGTTTGGACAAATGTGAATATTCAGAGGAAACTTGACCAGAAACCCAAACTGTATCCAGGCTACTGTTAGTTTCTCCGTTAACGTGTGCTTCTGGGTGAATACAAGCATTCTTACTTTGATCTTTCAGAATAGCTTTCTGGCTTTGCTTCTCTTTGTCTGAGTTAGATACTCTTTTAGGAATGAGATCTAAGAATGCTAAGAAAAGAACAAGTGTTCTGCTTGTGTGGCAGCCTTGTCAATAATGCTTCTATGCCAGACTAGTGGCTGCTTGTCTTTTTTTAAACACCTCCTGCTTTTCCAGATCCCAATTGTGAGGTAATGAAAGATTTTTTACATGCTAAAATGTCTGACTGGGTAGGCCCTTATGACCTCTCCACAATAACTTATTTCAGCAATGTGGTTCTCCTGTTTTTGCACCCACATGTGGCATCCCTATTAGCTAAATCTCCATCATATTTTGATCATTATTCTGGGCCTCTGCATGCCACTCACTTATCCCCCATGCTGTATGCAAGATGGATTTAACTGAACCCAATTTATGACCGTCAATATGTTGTGCCCAGAATATTACTGAACTAACAACTTTTTTTATCCTCCCCCCCCCCCAAAGTTATTTTAAGATTGGAGGAAAAGAAAATGGACACATGGCTGCCTCTTGTAGGCCTAAAACTAGCTGCTCATGTGACATTGATTTCACCTTCAAAACTACTTATTGCATGCCTTAAAAATTCCTGGCTGAGAACTTTCAGATACTCCTTTAGATAGAGCTATAGCCAGTCAGCTGGATAATCGAGGAAGCAGTGTTATCTTCCAAGATCTAGGGAAGTGTATGTATATCCTTCTGAAATTTTTTTAGCAATTACTCTGTACCCAGTAAGGTGTGATGTGTGCACCACACTGTTGCTGAGGAGACTAGGTCCAGCATTGTGGAAGAATGCCGTGTTAAGATTGTGGGGTGGGAGAAAACAGTGTTGTCATACGTTACATGAGATACAACTTTCACACAGTTCTGTACTGTTGACATCCTTTCCAATTTCTCTTTGGGAAGATCTGGAATTGGAATGGGAATGGTGTGTCATTACTGAGCTACTTTGGGGGAGGAGGGAGAGAGGGTTGCCAGGTGTCTGGTTTTGAACTGGACAGTCCAGTATTTGAGCTTTCTGTTTGGGAAACAAATTGAGAAAATCTAAATGAGAAAATATAAATGTCTGGTATTTTCTAAATAAGATGTAATGTAGATTGTGATGTAATGTTAAGTGTGTCTGGTATTTTTGTTGAAACCATCTGGCAACTCTAGGGGGAGAGAGAGATGAGTGAAGTAACTTGGATAGTACCTTTTTGTATTTGACCAAGAAATTGTCAGGGAAGTCACCTTAATGGAAATTAAAATTCAGTTAACAACTTAAAATAAGTTCTATTGTTGCTTTGTGCCATATAGACAGTGAGAATTAAGGATGGAAGAAGTAGGAGTAGAACTAGCTAAGAGACTAACTTGTGATCCTGTTGCACAGAAGATACAGGAAAATGTCACCTTTTTAAGAAGTGTACACTGATTTTTTTCCTTCATACAAACATTTTTCCTTCATATACATTATATAGAAGCTGCAATAATTTTACAAAGGTTTAAAGATCAGGAAAAGTAACTTGTAAGTTTAAAAAATGGACTTAGCAAGTTTAAGGCTTAATTTCTCAACTAATTTTTAATTTGTGCAACTTGGTTCAGTGCAAAGAGTAACCCACATGCTACTTCAGAGGGGAGCACTTCTCCTGGAGCTAGAATTGTCAGCATGCCAGCTTTCTATATCTTCTGTTGAAGTCTTCGCAAAATCTGGATCCAAAGTATTGTTGAGAGAGTTTTAGCAGACTGTGTCTGTGAAAACTTGCAGCTGCTTGGAGGATTCAGTTACTTGTCAAAGGACACTCTGTCCTTGCTCCCTGTATTGCATTGTTCACCTTGAAAATTTGTATGCCATCAGGTAAGTGTTTTTTATGTATTTGTCATCACATGGCCATTTTGTATACTCCAGGTTTCATTAAATTAGGCAGTGTTTTTCATCTCTAAGTGACCGTATGAATTTGGAAAGTTTCAGTATTCCATGTGGGATGCCAAGGGGATGGTTGTGTAAGACTCTATTACATTTTTATTGACAGCCTGTTCAAATGTTCATCACCAACTTGAAATGAAATAAATCTGGTTTAAAGACCTGAGAATTCATGCTTTAGGATCCAATGAAAGAGTACTCTATGTATAGAAGATAGGGAGCTTGTTCTGGTCTAAGCCATGGGTTCTTGGTGCTGTAACAGCTGATTGGAGAAGGACCATTGAAGGAGGGGCAGAAATGAAAAGTGGGTCATTCCTCTGATAGGTGGAGAGCAGCACAGCTCCTTGACTTTGTGTTTAATATTGTCAATTGGAACTGAACAGCCTAGTTTTTCTAACATTTGTCCATTTTCTCTAGATAGAAGAACATTCCCTAAATACGCCCCATTCTAGTGAAATCAATTCTGGGTAGTAGAAATGCGGACTTGTCCCTGTGCTACACACTAGCCGTGAAACTGATAGTGTGACTCATGTTTAAAATGAGTTGGACAAACATGGTTTGGCTGTACAGTAAACTTCCGATAATCCGGCACCTTTAGGACCCAGGGGGTGCTGGATTATCAGATATGCTGGACTATCAGAAGGGGGTGCTATGAGGGGTCTGGAGTGGGGTGGAAGGGGATGCCACTCCAGAGCCCTCAGAGCCCCCCCTTACGATAGTCCGGCTCTGCCCCAGGCGTCCTTGATTCAGCTGCTGCTGATCTATTTCAGCAGCGGCTGAATCGGGGACCCCTGGGGCAGAGCAGGTGGGGTCCTGCCGGGTTGGTCCTGCAGCGCTGTCCTTTGGCGCTGCGGGACCAACCCGGCAGCACTCGAGCTGCTCTGCCCCAGGCGTCACCAAGAGCAGCTGGGGTGCTGCCGGGTTGGTCCCGCAGCCCCGAGGGGCAGCGCTACGAGACCAAGCCGGCAGCACCCCAGCTGCTCTGCTCCCCCGATTGAGCTGCTGGTCAGTTTCAGCAGCAGCTGAATGGGGGAAGCCTGTCCGGCTGCTCCAGCACTTCCGGGTTCCTGATGGTGCCGGACCATCAGGAGTCCCGGAGCATTGGATGCCGGACTAATGGAGTTTTACTGTACTAACTTCAGACAGGCAGAAATGTGAAGCATTTTACAACCAAATTTTAAAATAGTTGTGGATGGTGTAAGTGGTGAACCAAACAAATGGGTTAAGCAGTTTTAAGGCTATTAACTTGACAGATGCTTCTTGACTGTTCAGGGCTTTCAAATCCAGTCCCGAGTGGTGGTGGTTTTGAGGTGCTTGCTGAGTGGAGAATAAAATGGACGGCCTACCATTATATTAAAAGGTGCTTTATGGAGCAGATGGCAAGTACACAGTTACATGCTGCCTTGCTGTGTTTTAGTCTCAGCTATATCCTTTTTCGTTATTGTGTATAGTATCCCATGGGCTAATCAAGATACGTGCCTTCTCAAATGCACAAGTAACATAGTCTGTAGCCCAGAAAACTTCCCATCAGTAGAGTGCCTGAGGTGGGGAGAAGGGAGCAGGAGTCAACATTTCTGGGACTATTCAAAGTTGGTAGCGAACTCCCTTCCCCCTCAAATCTGCTACTGGCACAACTATCCATATTGCATTATAGGGGTAAATGGAGAGAATCTACCTATTATGGGAGAAGTGAGAAGGCCTTCTCATTCATACATTGGAGGGAAAGAATACTCCCTGAAGATGTGTTGGGGAGGAAAAGGGCCACCAGCTCCTTGAATTTGATTCTTTACTGGAAAAACAACTGTAAAAGCAGTCTTAGAGATCTGTGTGCTTACTCCAGTTGTCCAGTTTACAAGTTAAAATGTTTTATCAGTGCCAGGCCTGAAATGAAGCATGAGGTGAAAGATTCAACTTGGTCTGTTTCCAGCTCATGTACTGCAACCACACTAGGTTGTGGGGACCAATTTTGCCCTTTGTTACACTGGTGCAGAACTACCAAAAATTACAGCAGCTAAAGCTGTGCTACAATTCTCATATACCAGATAAAGTGCTTCCTTGCACAGGAGAGCCTAAATTTTGGAGCTTGGCTATAATCACCTAATGTGCGGGAAAGTAAAACAGAGGGGCTTTGGATTGTGCAACGTAAATGAAGTCTAAAACTAAAGGCTAAAGTGCACCAGTATATATGTCTAAAGCAAGATTCCAAAGCCTGTATTAAAGCACCTTTAAAGAAGTGGCCTGTTCTTCAGAATGCTGAATATTTGTGGGTGTCCAAAATCAGGCTTTTTTGAGGTAAGAGGCTTTTAGGCACCCTGCTGAGAAAATTATGATAAGCTGTGCAGCTCTTATGTCTTCATATCCTCACACTGGTGCAGTCCTGATGTCTTTACTGTGGCTGCACAGATTTAAGCTGGGACAGTATTTTGACCTTGAAGTAGGAAGATAATGGTGTGAGCCTGAAGGAAAGGCAGTTTCTCTTCCAAAGCTGCTTCCTTTGCAACGTTAATAGATATAAGTAATTAAATTGTGTTTTACTTATATCACCAGAGAGTAGTCAAAAGGAACAGAATGACTGGCTTAAACTTTTAAAAACAGTTCTGAATTCAGTATCATAATCCTTAAATGCACAGGTTGGGCCACAGACTTAATGTAATTGCTCCTGCCTCATTCCAAGAATGCAATTAAATGTACCAACAGAATAGCCTTCAGTGAACACTCACAGCTCAAATCTTGGGAGACCCTGAAACGAGACAAGTACTAAACTTTACCAGAATGCTCAAATGGCCTTTTCATCATATTTCCTTAGATTTGTTTGGAGAATTATCTCTAGAAATTAAAAATGGCAACTTCATGCGGTCTGTATATTTGAAAACTAGATTTGTCCTTTTTTGCATTTAGGATCCTAATTATAGAAATTATTGAAATGCCTGCTTTAGTAGGGAGATTTTTCGAAATGAGTACATTAAAAGGGCATTTTATTCTAGGTAGGTAGATGAATCCTGTACTGATTTCATGCAAGACCAGAGTTCTAATTTACAAGAGAGGAAAACTATCTAAGCTTAACCATATCTGTCCTCTGCAAAATTATACAGTTCCTTCTGTTGCTTCTCCTTCTGGTAATTTCAGAGGTTCTCTAATTAAGGCAGTGTAACTTTGTGACTTTAAGAAATTCCTCTTCAGCTCTGTTGTAAACATATTCCTGAAAGTGAGAACCAATAGTGATATCAGATGTTCTTCAATCCCACAAGAAGATGTAAGACCATAAAGGAAATGGATGAATCATTTGAAGCGATGTCTACAATGCAATATCAGAGTACTGTAGGAAAGGGTGGGCAATAATTTTTAAAGGGAGGGCAGTACAAGATTTTGGTAAGTGGTCCAGGGCTGCACTTCTGTGGAGGAGGTA
Organism: Pelodiscus sinensis; assembly: GCF_052426305.1. Lineage (NCBI taxonomy): Eukaryota > Metazoa > Chordata > Testudines > Trionychidae > Pelodiscus > Pelodiscus sinensis. The sequence continues at coordinate 109,938,062 of NC_143052.1, forward strand.
TGGGGTCTGAGATGGAGAAGTTGCAGAAAGGAGCTCAGGATAGGGGTCTAGGGTGCAGGAGAGGGTGCGAGATCTGAGAGGCAGTTTGGATGAAGGAGAGGATTGTGACCTTGGGCACAGGTTTGGTGTGCAGATCCAGGAGGTGGCATGGGTGCAGGAAAGGGTTTTGGCATGGGGGAGGAGTGCAGAAAGGGGTGAAGGGTCTGGGAGGGAGTTGTGATCTGGAGGAGATGGGGAGAGGAGATAGAGGGTTGGGTGGTGACCTGGGGCAGGTAGTTGCGGAGAGTGAGGGAGTGGCATGCCAGAGGCAGGCTCTGGCTGGGAAGTGCTTACCTTGGCGTCTCCCTGCCATCAGCTTTGTAGGAACCTGAGGCATTCTTGCTGCCTGTTGGCTGCAGTCCAAGACTGGTCAAAATGTCCGGTTGCTCCATGTGGCTCTGCTCTGGGTGGGAGGGAGGAGGCTTCATTCACTGCCCCTGTCTCCAGCAAAATTTCTCAGCTCCCATTGTCCAGAAACTGACCAAGGGGAACTAAGAGATTGTTCTAGTGGGCAAGGGAGGGGAGCACGATGTCGCCCTGTTCCCTCCCCAGCATCCAGAGCAGAGAGCAGCAAACTGTTTTTAAGTGGAGTGAGATGTTTGCAGCTGCCTCACCAGGACCTGTAGGGCCAGATATGGCAGCTTGGCAGGCCAGATGCAGCTTATGGGCCACATCTTGCCCACCCCTGTTGTAAGATCTTATTCTAAAAAGGTCTGAATGTGGAATATACTTGCTAGAAGGTGCCAAGAATATTACTAATGTAATGGATCTTCTAGGAGAGAGACTTAGGTTGTGCCTACACTTTGCAGCTTTTATCAACAAATCTGATTCAACACAACCCTGCTGCTAAAAGTCAGTGCATATGAATGCTTTGCTGATAAAATACTTTCACCCCCAAACAAGCAGGTTTTGCTGCTGCGGTAGGAGAGCTCTTCCGTTGGGAAAGCCGTATTCGCACTTGCACTTGCTGTGGCAAAACCTTGTTGTTTGCAGGGGTAGGAGAGAGTATGTAACCAGATAACTGAATTAGTAACGTATAGGAATGCTATGCTGACTGAAAAGAACAGGAGACTTGCTTCTAAAAATGTCTTAATACAGTGACTCTGTTGGCCTTGAAGTAAGTAAGTAAGTGTGTGTGTGTGTGTGTGTGTGTGTGTGTGTGTGTGTGCGTGCGCTTTTCTTGGGAAAGTTTTATAACTGAAGAGTTCTAGAGGGATAGCTGTGTTAGTCTGTAGCTTAAAAGTGATCCTGTAGCACCTTAGAGACTAACAAAAATATTTATGTAGTATCATGAGCTTTTGTGATTAAAGGTCTAGAAACTTGACCTATGGGGGAAGAAAGTATTTGGCTTGTTTAGTTTAGAAAAGAGAAGACTGAGAGGGGACATGATAGTAGCTTTCAAGAATCTAAAAGGGTATTACAAGAAGGAGGAAGAAAAATTGTTCTTTGGCCTCTGACAGGACAAGAAGCAATTGGCTTAAATTGTAGCACAGGAAGTTTAGGTTGGACATTAGGAAAAACTTCCTAATTGCCGGGATGGTTAAACACTGGAATAAATTGCCTAGGCAGGTTGTGGAATCTCCATCGCCGGAAATATTTAAGAACAGGTTGGATAGACCTCTATCAGGGATGATGTAGAACATGGGTTCCCAAACTGGGGGAGGAGGGCATGAAGAAATTCGGGGGGGGGGGGAGGCGCGAGACGACCCAGCCTTTCCCTCCCCCCCCAAGTTTTGCTACTATTTTTGTTTTTTGGCCCCAGTCAGTTCCTTCCCCCTCCCCCCCAACAAGTTTTGCTGCTATTGGGGGTGGGGTGGGGTGTGAGGGTTTCTCAATTCAAAAAGGGCTTGTGATGCTGAAAAGTTTGGGAACGACTGATCTAGAAGATGATGCTTGGTCCTGCCATGAGGGCAGGAGACTGGACTTGATGACCTCCTGTGGGCCATATCTTTCCCACCCCTTTTTTTACAAAGTAATGTCAGGAACCAGCTACAGATAGAGACTGCAGAACTGGCCTTCATATGCATATTTAACACTATCTCACAAAGATTGAACAGACATGAACTGGATGGGGCATTAGCTTTTGATGTCATTTACGTGTTGAATATAAATATAGGACACTTACAGCCCTCATTTAGCATGGGCACTATAATTGACAGGCTTTTTGGCTTTAAATTGGGTGTGTGTGTGTGTGTGTGTGTGTGTGTGTAGAAATGACAGTACAAATGTGGCTTTTATAAACTTTGCTTACTGCCTTAATTGATGAGCGCTGCAAAATCATATCTACAATAACTTTTAGATCAGATAAATATTTTTCTAAATTAACTCCTTAAAGAAGTTTAGATTAATAAGAAACAGAGTAATTAACCCAACAAATATATTTAATCTTAAGAGTGATTTCCCTTGGACTTCAAGTTTCCAGTCTTTTGTTTCACATATCTTCTGTGGTTTACTGTAAGTGAATATCTAGTCTAGACCAGTGTTTGGTCTAAGCTGCCATGCAGCACAGCTTCACAGGTGATTTAATGATGGGCCCAGTCAATTCCATGAAGAGACCTGAGCTTCTGACTGTTTGGATCTGGTCAATAATCTGTGAAGCTGTGCTGCCACACAGCTTAGAGGGAGTACTGGTCTAGACCATTTACTTTTTAAGAGATGGTTCATATTATGGGGTAGAATGGATGTCTTCGGGTTTTTGAGAACCAATAAATCTTATCCTCCAAATTAATAAAATTTATAATTGAGAGAGAAAAAATGGTAGGTCTGATGTTAATGGTTCTCTTACTACCAATTTAGAGAAGTTTCCCACTGTTTGTCATATTACGTTCTTCACTTGAATTCTGTAACTGCTAATCTAAACCCTGGTATAGATGCAGCAAGTACAACAACAGAATACTTTTGTTGACCTAGCTGCCATTACTCAGGGATGTAGTGTCCCTGGAGTGATGTGAGAAATCCCATCTATCTGTGTAGCCTTTCTCTATGCTGTGGCGTTAAGTGGCTGTAGATGTGGTGGTGTAGGTATGCCACTGTAGTTCTCATACGTTGCTAAAACCGTGTATAGATAGGAGGGTTGGTAAATCCTGTTTGGTATAGTGTGACTAGACTGAAGTCATTATAAATAGACAATGACAACTGGCCTTAAGTTCTGTGAAACTCAAGAAATTTAAATGCGACATGAAATAAACTATTTAGGGAACTAAGACAGGGAAATAAATGAATTTAAGAGTCTTATTATGCAAAGTTGAATCCCATTACTTTTATGTATTTACCAAGGCCAGTTTGTCTCCTAACTAGGAATACGTAAGTCAGCTAGATAAGAGAAGTTGTTACTATCTTGTAGTAAAATAACATCCCATTAAAATGTACAAATAATTATATCTAATCCCTTTGTAGTGCATTTAAAAATGCATTTGTAGTGCATTTAAAAATGTCGTCATCTTCATGATGCTGAAGAAACCATTCTGAACTGAAAAGTTGTTGCTGCCTGATGCTGTCTTGTGCTCCTTTTTTGTTCTGATTGCAGGTAGTTGTTTGAAGAGATCATCAGAAGTGGCTGTGAGGAGTATTGTATAGTTGGGGGTGGGGAAGAGGACAGGAGCAAAGTATGGAGGTGGTTGGATAACTTGAGAGACTGTTCTTGCTTGTTTCACTGAAGGAGAAACCTTCTCAGGAGTCTGACCAGGTGAAAAAAGAAGCTGCTGTCATACCTTCTTGGCTCAACAATTTCTGTGTTATCATGGCAGCATATTTAACTCAGAATATGCTGCCTGTAAATACATATGCCACACGCTATAACTTACCTTATTGATGGTTATTTTACATCTGTTGCAGGAAGTTTTCAGGACATCTTCAGAATTAGTTCCAATTTTTTCTTCTATTCAGTCCATTTTCTGAGAGCTTTTGAGTTACATCAGGGTTCAACAAAATTGAAATTCTGCTTCAAATGGGCTCCAAACATGATTGTTATATTAGGTGACTAAAGACCTCATAGAATCTTTCTCTTTAAGAATTAAGTTTAATCATTAAATTTAAATAGTCATGTCAGTAGGCATTCTCTGAACAGGCTTAGGAGAAGTGATTCTTGTCTCTGAGTTTGGCTGAATAAATAATGGCTTATGATTATAAATAGCTGTATCAAGGTCACTCGAGTCTGTTTCAGTTTACGTATATTGTCTTACCATTTGCACAGAAAGCTATTACATTAAATGCTTGTATTTAGAAAGAACATACATGAAAATACACATCTAGAAGAAACTGAAGTCTTCTTAAGTGTTTAAGGAATGGTAGGGTTTCCACCTTCAGAGGGGAAAATGAATTGAGGTTACAAAGGTATGCTACAAAAAGATTGCTGATGACCATTGTTTTTATTATAATCTCAAGGATAAAATCTTCTAGAATTCTTCTGTAAAAGGAAAGGGGGGTGTGAAAAGTCCTAATTCTCTGGCTGTTAACTCAGTCTGTCCCTAAATTTTGCTACAAGATACGAGGTTTCAGATAAAATCTCATATCTATACCAGATTTGTGTATCATATCAGAGGTACTTGGTCAGTGATCAGATTGATTATTGGCATGATTGTAGTTCAAGGTATGATGGCAGCTCAGGTAAACATATTTAAACTAGCTCTACCTGTGTTAGCATGGCTAAAATAACAGTGTAAATGTGATGGGGGCTTTACAAGCATTCTGTGGACCCTGCGGTTGAATTGCCAAAGCCAGTGCTGCAACGTTTTCATCACTCTTTGTAGCCATGTGAGCACAAGTATGTCCATCTGAGTTGCAGCTGCAACTGTGATTATAGTGTAGACCACTGGTTCCCAAACTTTTTGGCATCACACCCACTTTTGAATTTTTTAGGAACCCTCATGCCCCCTTCCTCCTCCCAATAGCAGCAAAACTTGTTGAGCAAAAAAAAAGGAACTGACGGGGGCTAAAACTTAAGGGGGGAGAATTGACTGCGGTGGGGAGGCAGACTGGGTTGCCTCGCACCCCCCTGGAATTTCTTTATGCCCCCCAGTTTGGGAATCCATGGTGTAGACATATCCAGTCTTGCTGGTCTGCTTGCCCTTCTGACCAAAATGGTCCTTGGATTTAGGATCTGCTCTATCGGTACATTGGTAACTTACAATTCAAACCTTCTTACAAAACCTACAGTGAAATAATATAATCTAGAAAGTAAAGCAAAATAGACATAAAAATTGTATTTCAGAGTCTGTGTAAACAGGTTTTAAGGATTATGGGCATGTGTTGTAGAGTGAAAGTCAGTCATGTTGATGGGAAACTGAAATCTTAAGAGTATTTATTAAAATTCAATCAAAGCAAATGCAGGTTTGTAATTAAAACCATAATTATATTTCAATAACAATTTTTGCATGAATATTGAGATTAATATACATTGTAGGAGAAGCTTAAGTAATAGGTTAATTACTATAGGTGAATTGAAGGTACTGCAAATCTATTTTGGGTTAAAAAAGGTGGTCTGGTCATAATCATTTTGTGTGATGTCTGTTTATTATTTACTATGCTATTGATCCTGTCTGTTAATTATTAGACTCTTTGAAGGTCAAGAAAGCAGATAAAAGGAGGAAAGACGGGGAGTACATGGGCTATTATATCACTTTGCAGAAGTTTCCAGAGAAGAAAAATTAATCCTGATGGGGGGGGGGGGGTGCGCGTGCATGCGCACATACAGTTTTTGGAGGCCTTTGCTCTTAATACATTTCAGAGCCCTGGCAGGCTCTTAATACATTTAAAAGGCTGGTATGCAGCCCTGGGGACCCAGCTTGAGCCAGGACAGCTGATTCCTGGCAGGCTCTTAATACATTTAAAAAGCAGAGGCACAGCACTTGAGACTGGGTGGGAGCAGGGAATCAGCTGGTTCCCAGCTTGCACCTGGTCCCTGCTGTCCCTCTGCCCTGCATTGCACCTGGTCCCTGCGCTGTCCCTCTGAACCTGGCTTTTAAGCTGGCTCCCTCTAGCTCCTGCTCCCTTTCTCCCCCTTGCTCACTCCCTCTGATAGAGGCAGCAAGGGGGTGAAGTGACTAGTCTAGGGACAAGTTGACTATCCAATAAGTTTATGCTTATCAGTTGACTAGTTGCTTACATCCCTAGGGGGTGCTGCAGTACCCCCACTTTTTGTGTAGGTCCCACTTATCACACCGTTCCTAGGGTCTGGGCATTTTCCCACCTGCCTGTCCAGAACCACAGCCCTATTTCCTGGTCACAGCTGTGGGGGGAATGGAGACAGACTGACAAGACTAAGGGAGGGTGAGGACCACTGGCTTTCTAGCACCCCACTGTAAAAGATATTTCAGCAATGCTGTTTTTGTATTGGTAATTATGAAAACCTATAGCAGGTGTTCAGAAGTAAACTCTGTCTGACATCTGCAGTCCACTATTTTAAAGTAAAAACTGTAAAATTCAAGTATGAATTGTTGTTGTTGCTGCTGCTGCTTCCCCAAAACACTGGCATATGGAGTCTTTCAACGCTCATTCCCATCACAAGTTCTATTCTTATCTATATAGCTCACTTTTACATGGCTGTGATGTAAGCCATATGTTGATAAATTGTAGGTCTGCTGTTTTTAAATCTAGCATAAACACCTATCTTTCATACTTAAGCGTAGCTAGTAGGGGAATGAATTGAAGGGTTTGTTTAGAATAAAACGCAAGAATTAATTAAGTCATGCTAATAAGTAACTGTTTTTGATGTACTTAAAAACACTGCCACCTTGTCTGCAATGAAGGGCACTTGCTCTGTAACATGCAGAATAGTATTCGGTCTAAGTCATGCAAGATTGATCACTGACTTGAGACAAATAACAGCAGTTACTAAAGCACACAACCTTCATTTTATGCTAGTCAGAAGACTCCATCTGTTTTGCCTTATAGGAGGCTTGCATGCATTCATCTCCATGCTGCAGGACTGCACTTTGTTCTATAATGGGGAGACAACATTTATGAAGGAACTTTAAGCTAATATGGACTTAAGCAGTCTGTCATTTTAAGTGAAGTAGATTGAAGAAATCCTCTTATTTGGCTTCAGATGTCTTTTGTGTGTGTATGTTCTAGCTTTGAGTTCAGTGCTACAATTTTATAGTTTTCAGATAAATTCCTGTAGTATGCTGTATATACAATGGCTGCTTTTAAAAGTTTATAAATAAACAAAATGAGGTAAATCTGCATTAGTAACAGTTAGTCAAAATATGAAGCTAAGCAGGTGATTTTAATATGGATGCATTGTTCTAGCCGTGGTCACAAGCAGGTTTGTCATCCAACTCTGTAGAATCACAAAATACTAAAACTGAAAGGGAGCTTGGCAGGGGACAGGACTTGACGACTTCTCCTCACGGCAGGACCACTCCCGGTCTAGATGAGCCCTTATAGATGTCTGTAATTTGCTCTTCGCCTATTGCCAAACAATATAACTTGGCATGATGGATAGTCCATGCAGACAAGTATAGACCAGGAATAGCAGAGTGTTGTAGGTAAAGATGTAAGTTGCGTTGACAGAGATTTGTGGGGCCTTTGTACTTAAAAAGCATTTGGGGTGCTGTAGGACCCAATTATTTTGATTAGGGTATGCGGGGAAAGCTTTCAGAAACAGCGAGGTGGCGACTGAAACACTCCTTTTTAAAACTGTTTTCCATAAATTCACAATGTCAAATTGTTGGCCGAGGAAGTACATTTTCTCATATAGCTACATTCTATGAATAGTAGCCTTCACGTTTGCTGCGCTATGCTGTGCTTTAGTTTGCTCTTGGTATAAGGGAAGTTTTAATTTCTTAATCCAGAGTTTGAGGTAACTTGAAAAAATGTTTATACAGCAGTGTAATTTACTATATAATATCTCAGTGCTGGCTTGACTGTTGGAGATTATCAATTTTAATTGTTGCCATTGAAATAGTGGGTCAATGAAGCTAGCTTTCTTAAACTAGCTTTAATTTAGTCACTAAATCAAAAGTAGTGTAGCTATTTTAGTACAGACTTAAACTCCAGCTTCTCCAGGGTGCTTGTCTTCATCTAAATAGTTTAAATGTCCCTTTTTCAAGTTAGGAAGGGGAAAATGTAGGATGTGACTGGAGTAACTCAAGGATCAAGATTTGTACTGGAAGGTGATTTTCCATAAGTACCTGGTAGATTTCAGTACTCTTCAGTAGTGTATAAGGAAAGAGCAGAGCTAGAAGGACTGCTTCAGGAAGTAGTCTAAATTTTATGATTCTGTTTGCTTAGGGTAAACTGGAGAATGGTGAGAGGAAGAAATGGTTAAGCCTATAGGCTTCCTTGGTTGGAAAAGTAACTAATAGCAGGTGTTGGGAATTTAGAGTATCATGGGGTAAACTAATTTAATTGCCTTGCATAGTTTTGCCTTGGGAGTTTTGGAGGGCGAATTGGAGACGTGTTCTCTGTTGGAATCATTGGCTGTTTGAATTCCTTAAACTAATGGTTTGTAGCAGCCCATATCTGGCTCAAACCAGTAACTTAACAGCCTAACAAAAAATAATGGAGACTTTAATTACTTTGTGTAATGTGACTTTGTCACTGATTCTATTAGCCTCTGGACTGCAAAAGTCTGAACATTTTGTTTGAGAAAAGTAAAATTCCTTTGGGTGGTGTACTTAAACTACATTTTCAAAGGAATAAAACACACCCATTGTGTTTTGATAGGGAGTCGAAAAGTATTTAGTTGAAATACTAACATGCACAAAGCAACTTGCATAGCATGCCAGAATTCTATAGAGCAGAATGAAGTAGAACAAGAAATAAGAGGAAATGCTGTTTCCGTGTAATCCATTTTAGTCTGTTTTGGCTGAAAAAATAGGCAATTGTGTTCATTTGAAGAACATTATTGGGCAAAATTTAGCTTACCATGTCATACTTACGAAGAGTTACTAAACTCCAAGCTGCAGTAGGTATCGTAACAGCCAAAGCATTTAAACAAAAATGGGAGCTGATAGTCAGACATTTTGCTCACAAATAACAAGGCTTTGGGAAGCAGTCAGCACAGCAATGTATTTCAAATGACCCTTTTAAAGTGTTGGCTACTAAAAGGAGATCTTCAGGGAATATGTTCTTAGAATGTGCTATCAAATACTGAATGTCTCATTGTAACGTAGAATTTGGATATGCTCATTGTGTGCTATCAGAATGTGCTCAGATACTATAAGCACTGCATAAAATCTACTAATGGTGATATAGGGGGATACGATAGAAGTCTATAAAATCACGATTGGTGTGGAAGAAGTGAATAAGGAAAAGTTATTTACTTATTCCCACAATATAAGAACTAGCGGTCACCAAATGAAATTAAGGTTTAAAACAAACAAAAGGAAGTTTTTCTTCACTCAGTGCACAGTCAACCTGTAGAACTCCTTGCCAGAGGATGTGGTGAAGGCTAGAACTTTAACAGGGCTCAAAAAAGAGCTGGATAGATTCATGGAGATTAGGTCCATCAATGGCTATTAGCCAGGACGGATAGGAATGGTGTCCCTAGCCTCTGTCTGGAAATGATTGACAGGGGAGGGATCATGTGAGGATTACCTGTTGTGTTCCCTCCCTCTGGGGCATCTAGTATTGGCCACTCTTGCCAGACAGGAAACAGGATACTGGACTAGATGGACCATTGGTCTGACCTAGTATGACTGTGTACTATATATTAGAGACTGGTAGTTTAAGAAGTCTTACTAAATGGTAAGAGCTAGAACCACCAAATTCAGTATAGAGCCTTCTCGTATCATAACGTAAAGAAATGCAGTGGTTTGGTTGTGCCAGGCAAATGGGATGTGCCTGGAATGGGGTTGCATAAAATAAAATAAAAATAAAATAAAATAAAAAAACCAAGTCACCAAATCAAGTACAATCTTCAAAATTGGCATAATTGAGCAAATGTTGAAAGAGGGTTCTGGGAGACTGGATCTCAAGGCAAGCATGCAGAGTGCTATCTCTGCCTACTGGCCCTAGTACAGAGCTGCTGCAGCAGCTCTATTCTGGGCTGGTGGTGAGATCAGTGCCTCTCCCAGCTGTGGCAGTTCTGGGCTGGGGCCAGAGGAGGGGGCATCTACTCTACCCATGTCATGTTTGCTTCATGTTGGGATAGGAAAAGGAAGTGATTCCTCCTAGCCATGGTACCAAACCTAGAGCTGCCATTGCTGGGGAATAGGTGGTCTTTTTGTGGCCCTACCCAGCCTAACTAGCACCTGTTCCAGTTGGGGTACATGCTCCCCTCCCATGGTTGTGCCCATTGGAGCAGCAGCAGCCATAATGAGGTGTTTCTCACTTGACTACAAGCTGATTAGGTGAGAGAAGGTTGATGTAGTCCCCTCTCCCTCGGGCAGCTTGCATTCCCCTCATCCACAGCCCCGCCCCTGAGCAAAGATTTAAATGAAGCATGTACATTTGTTTTATTTAAAAATTATTGAATTAAGGAACCAAGCAATATGGGTAAATGTGTTAGTTCTATATAGAATAGAATGTGTTTATGGTATCTTCAGTGAGCCAGGAAGTACCAAGAAAATTTTTGTGGTGAGTTAAACTACATAGATTTAAAATATCCTTTTAAATTATATGCAGGGTCTAATTATTGCTTGGCTGGGATTTATTTGCTCACATCAGACATCAGTTTGGTGGGGTGAGAGAAATTTGGAGAAGGCAGAAAGGGAAGGTTGCTTTCAATTTAACCTTAAAATAGTGGCTCTGTAGCTACGAACAAGAGTCACAGCACTTGTACAAATTGCCTAGTAGTTGCTAGACAAAAAAATCTTGTGGTATCTGTCATGTGAGTTCTCAATCTTTAAATTACTAGAGGTGCATAGATGAATGATACTTCATTTGAGAATGTTAAAAGTATTTTAAGTAATCTTGTACAGCAGATGAGAGGCTGCAGGCTGGAATTTCAGAGGACCAGACAAAGGAATAAAATGTGTTGGACAGTACAGGAGTCTCCACAAGAATGATTGCAACTGTAATAAATGTTACCTGTTCCCGTGTTACTGGTACTGGTGGCCAGGAAGGGTACAGAATGTGTAAGGTGCTTTAATTATCAAGGAAATATTCTGTAAATGTTGGAGGAGGGGAAAGGCTCTGCTGTTGAAGAAGGTGTTAGGGCCATGTTGTAGATGGATTCACTTGGTAGTCAGAAATATGTCCTATGTCACAGCTCAGTGACCTGTTGCTTTCTTAATCTATTAAATAGTGCCAACAAACTTGGGTCAGGTCGTTTGTTGTACTGGACATTGACCTGTTTCTTTCCTTTCACTAGTATCTAATTTGCTAGGGTGGGAATTGAGCCAAATGTTTGTGATTCTAGTTTGTGTAATGTGTAAACTATTGCAGAAAACTTGGACAGAGAATGAGCAAATCATTGGAGGTGGGGCATAGAGCAAGCAAATATCCTCACTTTGCCTGCCCCTCTAATGCCTTTGCTATTAGGGGAGGGGGGTGGTGGTGGTGGTGGTTGTGGAGGAGGAGCACTTGAGTTATCTGCTATTTAGTATTTCTGTTCTGGGATCTGGAATGGAGCAAGCAAACATCAGAACAGAGCTTTTATTTCTGCAAACTCATGTATAGATCTAGAGGAAGCACAAGTGGCGTGAAACAAGAAACCATGCTCCCTTTTAATTTTGACGTCTGTTTTCCTTCTGCTGTGCGTTAAGTCTTATACCTAACAATCATACTGGAATATCTTCCATCACTTTTTGGTGTGTGTGTGTCTCTCCTGATGGATTTTACAAAGAGAGAGATTTGCCCAGTGTTTGTTATCATTAATTCCCACTGTTGCTGCTGCTCTCACAAGGACGGTGCTAAAGAGGTGAGTAGGATTTTCTACTGTATTGGAGAGGCTCATGTAGATTAAGTAAGGAAAATTGCAATTGTAGTAGCGCAGTCTTTCATGAGCAGGTATACTGGATTGATCTGAGTTCACATAAATTGTGCTTGGGTTTTCAGTTAGTGGGGGACCTGATCTTGTTTTTACTAAACTTAAATGTGTTATGTGGGGCTAAGAGTCTTGGGAACATCAAATGTATTGGAATAATGGAAACTGAGACTGTTCGTCATCTTCCATTGTTTATTGTGACTAGAGAGGTGACTGGTTCTCTTCTGAATAATTATAACAATTTATACTGTCATAGATGATACAAACTGTACAGAAACTGAGGGTGACTTAAAGTTGCAGCTCATGAACTTTTAAAATTGATCTGAAGGAATCTTATTGAAAACATTTCTTTAGGTAGCTCTTAGTCTTGCACAAGTAACTATTTTTCTTATGCTTCAGTTGCATGTAACAAAATGGTGCTCAGTGAGCTAAATGATTTCAAAATCCCAAATTCATGATGCATAATTTTTATCCATTCTGTTTTCACTACTTAGCTTTGTTTGGCATTGGAATAATTCATTGTTGACTTGCTCCATAAAAATACATGGAGACACTTCTGAATTGGTAAGGGAAGAGAATTGAGTATTCATCAGTACAGTTTTCTGGATGAAATCTGGATCTGAACCAGATGGTGTGGATCATGCAAAATACAGCACAGTGAGTGAGTGAGAGGGAGTGAGTGGCATTGAAAACTATTTTTAAAAAATGTTTGAGTTTGTTCAGCGTTGCCTATGTTAGTTCTGATTTGCTCAAGAATACTAGAGACTCCTGTGGAATTTTAGAACATGTTTTCTGTTGCATTAGGTAAATTCAGACTTATTCTGCAAGATGTTTAAAAAATCAACTAGTGATGTTGCGAGGCTCTGGCTGTGGAGCTGGTAAATAAACGAGAGCAGCCAGTTAGCAGGTTTCTTGGAGTGGATCCGCGGACCACTTTGAGAAACACTGCCATAAACTTATCGACTGTACTAATCATTTTATTTCTTTGGTTTACTGAAATACATTTTCCCCAAAGATTCTTATTTAACAACTTACATCTGCTGCTATCCGTGATTGTAAACTGGAGTATATGCAGGCTGTTACATCTTTCAGGACTCTAGTCTCTAGTTTACTTAGGGTATCTCTGCACTGCAGCTGGGAATGTAACTCACAGATTGTGTAGACAGAGGCACACTAGCTCGGTTGTAGCTAGCATATGTCTGTTGTGGCTCTGGTGGCAGAACAGGCTAGCTGCTGCCAGAGTACAATCTTCATGCCCCCTCCCAGTCTGTACATGAGTGACTAACCCGTGTCATGTCAGACTCCTGTTATCTTGTGTCCATCTGCCTAAACTGGGAGGCACACTGCTTGTTGCAATATAGACTTAACTCTGTGTGCTCAAAATACATGATTTCTGGCCAGGAAACTGGGATGTAAAATTTCACAATAAATCTTGTAGCCAAAGTAACCACCTTAGGAAAAAAACGCTGCTCCAATTTAAGCTTGGAAAGTGACCATATTTGAAGTAGGGCTGTCAATTGAGGTGCGTTAATGCCTGCGATGAACTCAGGGCAGGATTAACGCGTTAAAAATATTAATGCATTAATTGCAGTGTTAATGCTGCGCCGCCCCAGTGTTTCCAAGGGGCAGCGCAAGGCGGAGCTGGGGATCAGCTCTGCTTTGCGCTGTCTCATTCAAGTGCTGCTCTGGCACTTTGAAGTTGCACAGAGCCTTGGGTCAGCTGGGCACTCCAGCTGATCCCCAGCTTTGCCTTGTGCTGCCCCTTGGAAAAACTGGGGTGGCCTTTCTAAGCGGCAGCTCTTCATAGAGTCGGGGTCAGCTGGGGACTCCAGCTGATCCTGGTCTCTTTGCAATGCTGCCCCCTTTGAAACGCTGCCTCTGTGTTTCAAAGGGGCAGCGCAAGGCAGAGCCGGGGATCAGCTGGGGACTCCAGCTGATCTCAGGCTCCTGCAGTGCTTCCCCTTTGAAATGCCGCCACTGTTTCAAAGGGGCAGCGCATGCGATTAATTGCTATTAATTTTTGTAATTGCTTGACAGCCCTAATTTAAAGAAGAATTTAGCTTTGCTACTTGTTAGTACTTTAAGCAGTAAGATCAGAGACAACAGGAATTTGGGGTGAACTTTAAAGATTAAGATAATTAAGATCTACTGAAATGTAGTACAATGCTTGCTAATGTCTTCCTGGAAAACTGGCAGATGATACAGCAACATGAGCATGCATAAAGTTTACTCTTAAAACTCTGGTCTAGTGTCTTAACAGTGGAACCAGTGGCCTTTGAGTTCTCAAGTTAAAAAAAATTCTAAAAAGCATTCTTGGTGTTCACTGAGAGCTTGCTCCAGGACTTACTTTTTTCACACTGTCCTTTTCAGTTGTATGAACCTTAGTTTCAGGAATTTTAATAAGCTAAAGTTTAGAGCAAGGAAACAGGCTGTCCAGAGTAGATTCAATTGTTGGATTTTTTTTTTTTTTGTGACCAGCATACTTAATTTTTGGTTATTAAATGTGTATCTCCATTTCACTAGGTTCATGAATAATGTGTATTAAAACTGTAGCTAATAAAGAGATGGCAGTAGTAATCTGGATATGAGTGCATCTCTCATTCAGTTTTCCCTGAGGTAACTAACCTCTCCCTTCCCAGCAGAGCCTCGGAGAGAGAATAGACAATGTAGCATGTGTGGATGGTCCACAAACCATCCTTAGAACAGTAGATATGGGAATCTAATCTAGGAATCTACTGAAAATACTATGATAGCCCCCTTGCATTTAAATGAGTGACTGTTAGCCTGAGTTTTAGTTTTGTGGCTTTCAACCTTTTCCCTGTCAGGACCTCCCTCCAATTAAGCAATATGGGAAAGGCGGAGTAGTTTGTTGTAACCACCAGATTGAGAACCCGGAGAACAGTTTTTGTATCGGGGTCTGCTGATGCACAGAAAAATCTGTCGGGCCACACAAGTGAGAAATAAAAAATCCCCAAAACTCCTTCATTGATGTGGCCTCCTGACAAGTAGGACGCTTCACACATTCCCCTCGCACAGCAGAGTCTAGGGTGTCCACGATAGTAGATTTTTGGTGGCTCCCCTTGGCTCTGGGGTGAAGCAAAAAATGAGGGGTTCAGTGTGTGGTGGGGGGCTGCTGGGAAGTGGGCTTGGGGTGTCAGGTGTGAGCTGGAGAGTTCAGGAGCAGGTTGGGGTGGTGAGTCTTGGGGTACATCTAGACTACATGGGTCCATCGACGGAGCCATGTAAAATAGTTTACTCTGCATAGTCAAAGAAGTGAGGATTTAAATAATTCCCCCTTCATTAAAATAAAAATGGCCGCCGCGCTGTGCCGACGATCAACTGATCCAGCGCGGCAGTTGAGACGCGACACGGTCGACAAGGGAAGCCTATGTCAATCGTTCCGGTATGCCTCGTTTATAGTTTATTTGGCTGCAAACTGAGTTTGTTTGGATGTCCCAAAATATGAATAAACACAAGGAGCTGATTCCTCTTTTAATGTATTGTCATCTTCAATGTTAGGTTGAGATGAAGACTGAATAAAGTGAAGCCCTGTAGTCTCAATTCTGCATTCCTTAATGTGTGCTCAGCCTCCACCAATATCAGTGGGTGTTGGTCATATCAGTGGGTGTTCCTGTATATTAGGAATGTAAACAACTAGTTGATTATCCGATAAGCAAAAACTTATCCGATAGTCAACACGCTAATTGACAAGTTGCTCCCCTGCCCCTCTTGTTGCATCTATCAGAGGTATGGGGGGGGCGGGGCAAGGGAGGGATTGGTGGAATGGGTGCTGGGGAAAGCCATTTTCCCCCAGCTCTAGCTCCATGGGAGGGGGGAAGAGGCGCAGAGGTGGTGCTCCACGTTTGAAATACACAAGAGTGCTCTGGCTTCCATAGGATCCTTATGGAAAAGCAGTCTAGGAATCTACTGAAAAGATTTTATTTACTGTTTCTCAGCAGAATGCTTTTGTGTTGCTGAAAGTCTTCATAAAGTGTTGCCATTTAGAGCTACTTGTGTAATCTTAACATCTGTGCTGACAGACTGTTCTGCCTTCTCAGACATTATTTTTCTTTGAGAGGCTAAGATATAGGCTTCCTTGTTGCTGTATCCCCACTGGTACTTTTGTGTTCCAGGGAGTCAAGCCAGCCAGCTTTGATAAAGTAGCAATTCCTGAAGTGAAGGAGATCATAGAAGGGTGCATCAGGCAAAACAAAGATGAAAGGTAAGCTCCCCTTGGGTCAGGATAGTTGTATGTGAACATGAAGGCTCTGGAATATTCCTGGAAGACTTCCAGTACTATGTATTGAAAACTTTCCAAATATGTTGTACATATATTCTGATAAAATGTTGAGGTTTTGAGCTGTCATGATTAACATGATACTGGGTGCGATTCATGCTGTTCTATATTGACCACATTGCATTGGTTCATTTATTCACAGTAGTATTCAAACCCAACTACTCTTTATAGTAGAGAAGTGATGCTTTATCTTACTGTGCCTGTACAGCTAGACATCACCACTTGTACTCAGCAGAGATGTATTGTTTGGTATAAAATCTGTACCAGTGCTTCCCAAATAACACAAGTTGAAAGCTAAATGTAGGACATAAGACCATAAACTGAAACCTAGGTAAGAGGAAGTGTGAAATGAGGGATTATTCCTTTCATCAAATACCCACCTCTCTTCCATTTAATCTCTGAAGCCCAGTCTCCTTGATATCCATCAATTGTGGGAAGGAAGATAGGTGAAGCTCTCTCCAGCTTGTGCTGAGCGGGATAATGGAGATCATAGGTCACTGATATGTTGCCATGGCTGTCAGAAATGCATATCTCTAATGGAATGAGACAGAAGGGTAACCAGTGAGGAGATGATTGGTTTGGAGACCATCTTGAATACTGACTTGTTTCATTAAGAGACAATGTCTGCTGTGCCCAGTATGTGGACTAACAGATATATTATGGTACTTTGCCATTCATGAAACTACACTTGTTTCAAAAGTTCTTACGAAATGCTGTCCATTTTTAAAGTAATTAGTGTGATGTTATGCTTTATAGGATTAGGTATTTGGAGTAGGGATATCAACATGTAGATGACTACAAGATTAACCGATAAACCTGGGTTTATCTTTAAATCTTGTTAACTACGTGCATTCTCCCCTTGCTGCCTCTGTATCAGAGCCAGCAGAGGGAAGGAGTGGGAGTGGGAGCTGGAGGTGGCTCCCCATGAGCACTAGATCTGACTGCTACCCCCTACCTGTGCCCTGTTGCCTTTGAGAGGCACCAACATGGAATTGAAGGGGCAGGCGGGAGTTGATACATGTGAGGAGCTAGCTTTTAAGGTGACTCTTGCGTGTGGTGGCTCCGTTGACCTGCCTGCCCCCCTCCCTTGCTGCCTCCTACAGAGGAAATGGGAGGGGGAGGCTGGAGCCAGTTTAAAGAGGGAGCTAGTTTCCAGAGGCAGCAGCGTCAGGGGGTAGGGGTGGGTACCACGAAGCAGCTTCTGTGTGTGGCCAGCCTAGGCCCACTGTGGACAGGGTTGCTGCCACACCACGCTGCTGCCTCTGTCTCTGTCTCAAAGGCAGCAGCATGGGGCAGCAGGCAGGACCTATTTGCTCAGGGAGCTGGCTTCCCTGATGAACCAGCTCCCATCTGATGCTCTGTGCTGCTGCCTCTGATAGGGAGACAGCAGCATGTGATGGCAGGGGGCTCCCTGGGTGTGGGGCTTGGAGTGCACTGGGTGCTGGCCCCACCCCCAGAGACTATTGAATAGTTGTGTAACTGCTAAAATGTGATGTGGTTACATGACTATTTCATCACACGCTATCTAACATCCCTAATTTGGAGTGGATACGTAAGTGAATTTTAAGTCCCTTACTGTTGTTGCAGCCTTTTGCATCATCTTGGGGCTAATTTTTTATTACATTTTAAAGTTTCAAAAATTTTGTCACTGGAAAGGGAAATTGAAATAGCTGTTTTAATTCCCCCCTCAAAAAACAAAATGAGTAGCGGCGGAGTTAATGGGAGTAGTATGAAAAGATGGGAGTATAAGCTTTTGGGAATCACCATTCAAAGGAGGAGGAAGTTTCTTACTGATTTGTCAGAATCTAATTATTGGTATTTTTTTTTCCCTTTCAACTTCTCTGCCCTGGTGTGTATAGATATGCTATCAAGGACCTTTTGAACCACGCTTTCTTCCAGGAAGAGACTGGAGTACGGGTAGAACTAGCAGAGGAAGATGATGGAGAGAAGATTGCCATCAAGCTTTGGTTACGAATTGAGGATATCAAAAAGCTTAAGGGCAAATACAAGGACAATGAGGCAATAGAATTTTCCTTTGACTTGGAGAGAGATGTCCCAGAGGACGTAGCACAAGAAATGGTAAGGGTTGTTGTGCCTTTTTTGGATGTTTATACCCTAGCCTCAGAAGAGAGGCTATAAACTGCTATGCTTTTATTGTCCTGGCTCATTTAAGGGGATGAGGGATTGATTGTGTTTAGTGCTAACCTTCAGAGGAGACTGGGAAGTTGAAGATCATATAGCAGAGCTGTACTTGTTTGTATTGCTCTGGCAATGTGTGATCTGACCATTGCTTGGTAATATGAGTTCTGTGAACATCCATATGTCCTCCTTTAGGTGGAGTCAGGATATGTCTGTGAAGGGGATCATAAGACAATGGCCAAGGCAATCAAGGACAGAGTGTCTCTGATCAAGCGAAAGAGAGAGCAGCGCCAGTTAGTGCGAGAAGAGCAAGAGAAGAGAAAGCAGGAAGAAATCAGTCAGAAGCAGCAGTTGGAACAGCAGCAACAAACAAATGCTACTCAGGCAGGGACAAAGCAACTTCCATCTGCCACTGGTATCACTGCCATCACCACCACTTCAGCATCAGTTTCCACACAAGTAGAGCCTGAAGAACCAGAGGCTGATCAGCACCAACAACTGCAATATCAACAGCCCAGCATATCTGTTGTGTGTAAGTATATTGCCTCAGGCCATTCATAATGTGCTGCTACCCTCTTTAATTGTACTTACCTCCTTTTTGGGAAGTCTTACAAATTTCCCTTTCAAGTGAAAAATCATGTTACATGATACCCCACTGCAGTGCTTTTTTTGGGGGGGGGGGGGGGGAGGAAGGTGCCGGTACTCCAGGTGGAAAGTCGTTGAGTGCAAAAAACAAAACAAAACTGGGGGCTGAAATGCCAGCGCAACCCTTTTAACAGCCACGTGTCCCAAGCAGTCTTCTGTTGGGAGCCAGCTGCTCCAGGAAAAGAGGTGCCCGTACACTCAAGGGGAATGCAATCCATTTAAGTTATGCAGAGAAAACAGGTGCCGGTACGCTGTCCCATGGTGTACCGTCACAAAAGCACTGCCCTACTGTGAGCAGAATTATCAGTATCCAAAAAGAGTTGTTGCGTCATTTCTTGCTCTTGTTTCTGGAACTCTCTAGTAATATGAGTGAGAGAGGATGAAAAAATGATGAAAGGCTAGTTGACCTCCTATCTATATATGCACTAATAAAATTAGAGAGAGAGAAACATAAAGTTACCATTTGACCTGTATAGGCAGCTGGGTATTAAGATCTGTTTTTGATGTAGTCATATTTAAAAGCTACACTTATATCTGCCAGGCAGTGAGGTTGTTGATCCTCTTGAAATAATCCTTGTTCATGTTGATTCTGTTCTAAGTGTGCATGTGCTAGTGCATGTAATCAGAGATTTTTAGCTTTAACAGTATTTGTAGGACCAACTATAGCGCCCCCTGGAGTGCTGTGCTCATGCGTTGGAATATTACATCTCACCCGACCCTATGCCCTCTTTATTGCCTTCTTGCCACTCATGACAGTTGGTTGGGATACCTTGTCTTGCATTGCAAAATTGTTAGCTATTCCTGAAATCCATTGTTTTGTCTCTTTTGTCACTTAACTCTTTAAGTTAAGCATTCTGAGTAGTAGTTTAGGAGTTAGTCCCAGCTGGATCTTCACCTTGGAGCAGAGAACTCCTGACTTTTGGTTTTAGGTCATGTTCATCATTCAGGCAGCCAATGCCTATTAGTGACCCCCTGGAGAACTGTTCAAAGTGTTTTGGGGGAGTCCCCCAGAAAAGATTAATGCAGGATCTGCAAAGTCTTCCACCCTCAAACTTAGAGTGGGTTTTGTGCTACCTCAAAGCCCTCTTGATCAGACTCCATGTTTGGCAACAGCATGCAGCTCACCATCGGCACCAGAATTGACTGGCAGTGTACCACCTCCTTGGTGCCTAAGTGATTGAAGTCAACAGGCCCATTGGCATGGCAGAAAAAGGAGACTTCGGGCAAAGGACCCATGTTAGGCCACCTGGGAGTAATTTGGGGTACTGCTGCAGTTGCATCCCAATCAGGGACCCTTCTTCAACTCCTGGGAGCAGCAAGGGATCCCAGCTCCTTGTATGGTCATCTGTGCCTATAGTGGGTCCAGCGGCCAAAGGGCAAGTATGCTAACTGCCATTGCAGACACCAAACCAGGCAACTGATTCAGCCAAGACTCTGGCATCTACAGGCAAGCTGGTTATAAGACCACCTGTAAAATATCAGAGCATCCTTGATTCCCAGCACATTGACGTTAGACCCTGGCACTGCAGCCTCAGTGCCTGATTAGAACACACAGGTCTCCAATGTTAAGATCTGTGCTTGAAAGGCATAGGACATCTGAGTCAAGAGGCCAGTCCCTGTACCTCTTCCATGGGCACTCTTGTCTGAGTTCAACGCTGTGCAGATCACCTTGCTGAAGTGGTCTCCTAGGCATTGATACTCCCCCAGATGCAGGATGGTTCCTAATTGCAAAACCAGTCCCTGGCTCCCCAGTAGGGATGTGAATGTATAGCAGAGTCCATGGTTAATCAATGAGCTTGGGCTCATTGGATAACTCTCTGAGTTACATACATCTCCACCCCTTCCCCCTGCTGCCTCTGTATCAGAGGCAGCAGGGTAGGTGCAGGAGGTGAGAGCCGGTTTTTAAGCTGGCTTCCTCTGTGTGGCAGCTACTGTGGAACCAACTGTCCCGCCCCCTCCCACTGCTTCCCATAGAGACAGTGGATGGGGAAGCCAGTTCTCACAGGGAACCGGATGAGCTGGCTCCCAGTGAGCACTGGCGCCACCTGACTCCTCCCCCTTCCTGCCACCCCTAACAGAGGCAGCAGCGTGGGTGAGAAGAGGCAGGTGGGAGCTGGTACATGTGGGGACCTGGCTTAAAAGCCATCTTCCCATGAACATTGGCTCCCCCCCCAGTGTGTAAATGTGTACTCACTGAAATTTTCAGTGGGTACACATTTACCCAAATAAACACATTTTAGCATCTCTTCTCCCTGGTACTACTCTTCAGGCAGGCACCAATTCCTGGCCTCTCCTTACTGGTCCCTGGCATCTACAGCTCTGCCCTGGTCACCAGAAAGGCCTCAGTCCTAAGCCTAAAGAGTAGTTCAGCCACTCACCTATAAAAGGTGAAATGCCAGGGCTCACAAGACTGGCCTGGCTTCTGTGGTGGCAAAGACCCATTCAGTGTCAGTACAGGAACCTATGAGGTGTACCTGTTTTGCTAGTCCCATACTCCCCTCTGTTCCTCCTAGGCTGCATCAGACAAGCTGTCCTAGCACAGCTGCACCCAAGTTGGAGTACAATGTTGAATCCAACATGGATGACAAAGCAAGCCCTAATGCTCAAGGAGCATCCCCTGGAAGAGCAAGGGAAAGTCGTCCCTCCTTTAGCAGTGCTGTCATCTTCGTCTTCCCTTTCCTCTACCAGCCTGCGTCTTCCAGAGGTGAAGGAAAGCCAGAGGCAGGTGGTGTTCTGATGGTGTAATCCCTGTCACATCCCAGGATCCACTCCCCTGTGCTTTCCTCAACTGTCTGTGCTCCTTCTGGTTGGCCTTAGTGTAGCTGACCTCAGATGGATGCTAGACTTCATAACTATGGGCTACACCCTGGAGTTTGTGGCTATCCATCCCTTCCACTTCCTTTCCTGTTCCTCTTCAGCAGCCCTTCTCATTAACAATTCCTTGTTCAGAAAGTTGATAACCTCCTATGCCTGGAGGCAGTAGAGGAGGTCCCTCCAGATCTTACGGGGGAAGTGTTCTATTAAAAGGTGCTTCAGACCCATTCTGGACCTGCACTACCTCAATAAGTCTCTCAAGATACTAGTTTTACATGGTGTCTTTGGCCTCCATTATTCCCTCCCTGGACTGGGAGACAGGTACTCTGCCCTCTATTTGAAGGATGCATATTTCCGTTTTCCTGGGGCACAGATGTTTCCACTCTTTTGTGTTGGGCGGCCACCATTTTCAATTCATTGTGCTGCCTTTTGGTTTCTCATTAGACCTGGGAGTGTTTACAAAGTGCATAGCACAGTGGCTACTAATTTGAGGTGCCAAGGGTGCAAATTTATCTATATGGCTAATAAAGGGCCAGTGTTGGGATCAGGTGTGGCAGTATCTTGATCTAGTTTGCTCCACCTGTCACTACCTGGGGCTGTTAAATGAGAGAAAAATCAGCCTTACTTGCAGCATAGAGTTCATCGGAGTAATCTTTGATTTTTACACAGGCCAGAGCCTTCCTTCCCTAAAATCTGTTTCAAGCTGTGATGCACTTCATCTCGTGCATGCAAACCCACTGTCTCATCACCACTTACTTGTGCTTGTGGTTGTTAGATCATGTGGAGGCCTGCATTTGTCGTGAGGCACACAGGGCTCCACCTCAGGCTCCTTCACACAGGCTGGCGTAGGGATATGTTCCCAACAGACAGAACATGGACCATGTGGTCAGGATATCCGACCATGTACTGTTGCCACTCACATGGTAGCAGAATACTGCATCAGTATTGGAGGCAGTTATCTTTGCAGCTCTGTCCCAGTCAGTGAACCTCCTCTCTGATGCCTTGAATTTGGAGTGGGCTCCCCAACTTGGCGATCCCAGTACACAACCTCATCGGTTGATGTTTAGGGAGCTATCATGACTTGACATCAGGGAGCTCAGAGCAGTTCACTTAGCCTGCCAATCTTTCCTGCCTCTTGTAGAAAGCCGAGTGGTCCAAATTGTGATAGCTACTATAGTGCCTATGTTCTATATCAACCAGTAAGGCAGGGCCAGGTATTCCACCTTTTGCCAGAAAGCCTTCAGACTCTGAAACCGTGTAAAATACGGCATCCATCTCATAGCCACACACCTCCCTGGCATCACAGAACACATTGGAAGATCTCCTCGGCAGGACCTTCTTGTCTCTCCACGAGAGGTTCCCCCCCCCCCATTCAGAAGTGATCAACTTCATCTTCCTGGAGGGGCGATGGTGCTGTTTTCATCCAAACTGAACAGGAAATGCCACAATATTTGCTTGATTTTTTTGGGGATTCGCAGAATTAATACAAAAACCACAACAGTCTTTTGCAGCTGAACCTGGTGGCACTGCATCTGACAGTGGCTAAATATGGAGGAGCAGAAGTACATGGCTGCTGTCCATCGAGTTCTGTTGGGCAGCAGAAGGCTCTCCACTGGAGTGATCTGCCTTTCAAATAGTAATGTTTTTCTTCTTGGAACTCAGCTAACTGTATTTGGCCTCAGAGCAGTTGGTCCTGGACTACTTTTTGCATCTTGTTTAATCTATCAGGGACCATTTTGTTGCTATCTCAGGCTTTTGTCTGCTCTTTGAGGGTAGGTCGGTTCTCCTCCAGGACATGTCTGCCAAGTTCCTTGAAGGCCTTGAGTGCCTCTGACCTTCTGTCAAGGATACCGTTTCATCATAGGGCCTGGATTTTGTGCTGTCAAGGCTCACAGGAACCACCCACGCCCCCCCCCTTTCCCTTTGAGCCTCTGTCTTTTTGCAGTCTCCTTCTGAAATGGAAGCTTGCAGTCCTACTTGTGATAACCTCTGCCTGCCAGCTCTATGAGATTAGGGTGCTTACCTTGGAACTGGCTTATATAGTTTCCTACAAAGACTACGTTCAGCTGTGGCTGCAGAAGGCTTTCCTGCTCAAGTTCATCTTGCGGTTTCATACAGACCGGACGTTTATTTGCCTGTCTTGGTTTCCCAAAGCCTCAAGTCTGGGGAGGAATGTACAGGCAGTCCCCGACTTACGTGGATCCGACTTACGTCGGATCCCTAGATACGAACGGGGTGAGGCAACTCCCGCACATGCGCAGCAGCATTCCCGGGGCTCGCTCACCTGGGTCCTAGGATCCTCCTCCTCCTCCGGCCGGCTCCGACTGGGGTCCCGGAGAGCTGCCGGGCAGAGGAAAAGTGCCTCCCCCTGCCAGCAACAGGCTGCCCCCTCCCCTGAGCAACAGGCTGCCGAACAGACAAAAGCAGCCTCTCTGCCCCTCCTCCCCCTATACATGCCGGGCTCCCGGAGCGCAGCAGCGTCCCCGGGGCTCGCTCACCTGGGTCCTAGAATCCACCTTCTCCTGCTCTTCGGCCGGCTCCAACTGGCCTCTGCCTGCAGCAGCTGGCCACAGGGACAGGGATCCCGCAGAGCTGCTGGGCAGAGGAAAAGTGCCTCCCCACGCCCGCTGCCCCCCCCCCCCCGCAGCCTCGCATCCTGCACACCTCCCCCTCCCCCCCTGCCAGCAACAGGCTGCCCCCTCCCCTGAGCAACAGGCTGCCGAACAGCAGACAAAAGCAGCCTCTCCGCCCCTCCTCCCCCTATACATGCTGGGCTCCCTGGGCAAACAAAGACTCCATCAAAACAAACAAAGTGCTGGCCTCATTGTGTTAGCAAAAAAAGGACCCTCCTCCTAGAACCCTGGGCGGTGTGTGGAAATAAAGCTATTAGCTCAAAGCATGGTGCAGAGCTGTTTGGTATTTGATGAGTTACTCCTTTAGTCCTGAGTTTGTCACAGGGACAGAAATAGATGTGAAATCTTCTGAACAGGGGAACAGACAGCAAAACAAACATAGAGGGGAGTTAACCTTTCCCTATGCTATCCAAAACTAAAAAAAATGTTTGGCTAGAGTTTCCCCTACAATATGTACCAGTTCCGACTTACATACAAATTCAACTTAAGAACAAACCTACAGTCCCTATCTTGTACGTAACCCGGGGACTGCCTGTAGTTCCCATTCATGAGATGCTTGAAGGGATTTAGCCTTCTACATTGAAAGGATCAAACCATTCTAGAAGTTGATGCAATTGTTGGTCATGGAAGCAGACAGGATGAAATGTCATCCAGCGTCTGCTCAAACTTCTTGTGTCACTGTCTGCATTTGCTGCAACTATGACCAGACAAAGGTGCCACCTCTGCCAATTGTAGCTGCTCGTTCAACTAGGGCACAAGCCTCTTTGGCAGCTTTCCTGGTCCAAGTACCTATCCAGGGTATTTGTAGGGCAGCTACCTGGTCAACCATCCACAGTTCACATCCCGTTATGCACTTACTAGCAAGCCTGAGATAATGCTGGCTTTGATAGAGCAATGCTTCCAGCTGCTAGACTGTGATCCCTGAGCCCACCTCTGAGGATATTGTTTGAGAGTCACCTAGAATGGAATTGACATGAGTAAGCCGTTGAAAAAGGGGGAAAAAAGTGCACTTACCTTTTCATAGTTGTTCTTCCAGATGTGTTGCTCATGTCTACTCCATTATCTGTTCTTCTCTTCCTCCTATGTTGGAATGACCTGCCAGAAGAAACTAAGAGGTTGTAGTAGTGTTGGTGGCACCTAATGTACCAGTGCACGAGTGCAGCACTCAAGAGGATGCTACAGTTGACCTAATGGATGACTGCTAAGGCAAAAATTCCAACCATGCATGTGGGTAGAACACACCTAGAATAGAATAGACATGAGCAACACCTCTCAAACAAAGAGCTATGAAAAGTTAGGTAACCATTTTTAGACTAATTTTATTCTTAATAAGTAATACAGTATTTAAGTACTGCCAGTGTGCTGAGTCTGGAGAAGGTGGGAAGACATCCAACAGTCAGGACACATTGTGACTAATATTGTTGCATGCAGATAGTAAAGTTTAAGGCCAAGATTGTGAAAACGGTGCCTAAATTTAGACTTCCAAACTCATATCTCAACAGCCGAATAAATGGCCTGATTTTGAAAGTGCAAATTACTTGTAAAATCTGACTTAATTTAGGAAATACTCAGAGCCTAACACTTCAGAAAATCAAGCATTGTAGATTTCAGAGCCTAACTTTAGGCACCCATTTTTGAAAGTATTGGCTTGTAATATTCAAGCAAGACTGTAAAGCGCGGTGTCCCAACATTCTAGCCATTAGCCACGTGTAGCTAGTTGGCTGGTTATGTGTGGTAGTTCACTATAGTAGCTGCTGCTTAAGAACTGGTTAGATACCACATCTGTAAAATTTGTGAATCCAGAACACACTTTTTGAAATTAGTCTTGTGGTCTTTATCTGCAGCTGATGGGGCAGCTGACAGTGGTCAGGGATCATCCGTTCATACTGAATCATGTGTAAGTAGCCAACAGACTGTGTCCTATGGTTCCCAGCACGAACAGAATGTCTCAACAGCTACAATTCAGGGATATACTGCTTCAGTTGGTCAAGTGCAGTCTCAACAGCATGGAGGATATCAGCAGCCCACAGTGGTAAGCACAAACCTCAAAAGACACACAGAACACTATGTATTACATACTTTTTTATTTTTGTTTTTTGGCATACTTTCCTTTTACCCCATGTGCGTGTGAATAGGCTTGTTTTATCAGTAAATGATTTACTATACACAGAAATGGTGAAAAGAAAAATTCCATACAAGGTGATAAAAATGTATGGATAGGCAAAGTGCTGCTTGAGAATTATAGTTTGATTTAGGGATATTAAGTTTGCATTATGGCAGCTATAAAGCTTAACTCTTTGAATCTCAGCATCTACTGTAATTGAATAATTCTGTTCCCATAATTTTCCAGAACTGAAAATGTAATATGGATTAAAATTATTAAAGTGCTTAAATTGCTTTGTGCAACTATGAAAATTTAAATCTATAGTAAAAATGCTTAAATGCGCACGGATACTCTTTAATAATTTTGAGATATAACTTGAATTCTGCCAAGCCTGTGCAAATGCAGGCTGTATCTGGTAAGTGAAACACTATAGGCTGTATGCAGTCGTTCTCAAATACAGTACCTAATTTAGGATGAAGAGGAAGTAATCCTTCTGTTTTTGAGCATGCATTTAGAGTGAAATGGGTGGATTTCTATCTGCCTTGACATAACACCCTCAAATTAGTTAACGCACGTTGAAGTCTATGCTTAGTCTCGCTCAGGATAGATGTGATGCTTTCACTACACTTAACAGTTAGTGTGGAAGTTCCAAACATCAAGAGTTCTTGGAAAGATAGAGGTATTAAAATAACTTGATGAGAACTGCTCTATAAATGTGAACTCGCTACATTATTAACGTGCTTAAATTGTTTGCATAATTATGAAAATTTAAATCTACAGTAAAAATGCTTAATATACATTGATGCTTTTATAAAAGTCATGTATTCTGTAAGGTTTTGATTACAGGTATCAGAGGTAAGAATTTTGAACCATTATAGAATGCTGCATGTAAGCACTCCAGACTGAACAGGTCCCACACCTTATGTTCCCATTTTATTTATAGCTTGTGTTGAGTTGCTTGTCAGTTGCCCTGCATATTCGTTTCCCTGGAAAGTCTGCAAAGGCCACAAATACCTTTTCCCATTGTGTTCATCTGTGTTATCCTTTATTTGGTACCTTTTTTTCCTTGGTACATTTTAAATGCTAACTTCTAGGAACTCTTTAAATTCCTGCCCCTCATCGCTGTAGTTCTGTTCAACTGCCCCTGCTGGCTCCTTTATGTGCAAACTCTGAGGCAAAATAAGGTACCATATCTGAACATAAGAATGGTCATACTGGGTCAGACAAAAGGTCCGTTTAGCCTAGTATCCTGTCTTCCAACATGGCCAATGTCAGTTGCCCAGAGGGAATGAACAGAACAGGTCACCCATTTCCAGCCTCTGACGAAGGCTAGGGACAGCATTCCTACTCAACATGGTAATTAGAATTGATGGATTTAGAGAATTTAAAACCATTTTCTGTTGAGTCTTGGGAATCCTCAAGTTTCATTTTTGGTACTTACAGCTGTGAATTTTATTGAAGAGTTGTTAGTGGCGTCAGTCCTTTTATTTGAAGAAACTTACCAATTATATTGATACAATAAATGGACTCTCCATCCTTTCCAAAGGCACTTAATCTGAAGGTTTGTGGTGCTGTTGATCCTGGATCAAATGAAGCTTCTAAGCTGCCCAAAGTAGTTCTTGTCTTGCTTCATCTTTCTTTCCCAAATTTCAGTCCAAGGATGTGGTTTGGAATGAAAAACATTCCATAGTCTTGAAATGGCTGGCTTGCAGATTTAATGACTGGAGTAATAGTTGGGAACCCACTAACAATTCTTCTGAGCAGTCAGGTACTAACCTGAAAAATCTTGCTTAAAGCTAGTGGTGGAATTCCAGAAAATCACCTATCCAGATTTTTCTGGAGACTGACATTGAGTTCAGTTCTCTTTGAAGGCAAAGGGGCAGTTCATTACAAGAAGTTTCAGTGATTAGAAGAACAGATTTTGAAATCCTGGTCTGGCTGCTATACTAACACTTCCATCTTTCCACATCTTTTCTTTATATAAGTATTTAATTGGGTCAGATTCTGACCTAATGGTTTCTGGGTTGTCAAATCACAAAATCTTGGCTCTTTATTTAACAAAGCCATCATCTAGAAAATGCAGTATAACTAATATTAAAGAAGCAATTTTTTTCCAGATATTAAACTCTTAACTTTTTGCTCCACAATTCATGTTGTGGATGATGTTTAATTTCTTATGGTAATCACATGACTGAATAAAGCACTAAACTTTGCATACATAAAACTGGACTCATAGGATACAAACTCCTTTCTAGAATATAAAATAGATTTTGTGCAAGTAGAAAGACTGGAGAGACAAATGCCACTAACATGGACATACACATCTTCTTCCCCACCCCCTCCACTCAACCTAATGTGGATAGCTGAAGGCTGCGCATTAAGCACAAAGGGCCTTTCACATGTAGAATTACTTGGCACTGGAAATTAACACTTCAGTTTCCTGGAACAAGGTATATAGTAATAAAGTATCTGTTTTATCAGCTCTGCTCTTCAAATGCACATACAAATTGCTTTTGGTAGGAGTGCTAAAGGAGCCCTCTTCATTGATAATGAAAGGCAAACTTTAGTCCTCAGAGGTGCACACTTCCTGTTCCGTGTGTAATGACCTTCATTAAACTCCCCACATATCCTTTTGTACATACAGCAATCAGCATTAGTCTTTCGTCATCCTCATGTATGTGTGACTTTCTGTTTGATTCATTAGTTGTACAACTTTTCATTTTTAAAGCATTCATTCCTTAATTTTGTTTTCCTCCATAGCCTCAACGTGGTCGTAGCATGTCAGTTTGTGTCTCCCATCTTTCTGCTGTTCCCTATCTGCCCTGCATCCCTTCCAGTATTCCTTCTACCCCACTGCCAGCGCTGTGTGCACCTCTTTCTCCTTCCTACCTTCGGACTGCCCCTGAAGAAACCTTTGCAGAAAAGCTTTCTAAAGCACTGGAGAATGTCCTACCCATGCACTCTGCCTCTCCACGCAAGCACCGACGCTCCAGCCTGCCCTCCCTCTTTGTCAGTCCTGTATGTGTTACTGTACGCCTCCTGGCCCATAAAGATAAGTTACCATTAAATACATCCTGGTTTTGGGGCATTTAATAAGTAAAGAAGAATTGGGTTTTTTAATCCTGTGCCCTACACAACTAGAGTGCTAATTCCTTTTCTTTAGGAAGCATCATGCTTATGTAACAACTGAGCAATGTTGGTACCTGAAGTTAGATGAAAGTTATAGGGCAAGGACTGAATGTATGACAGAGGATAAAAGGAGAAGTTGCACTCTGATCTCCGTCCCATAAGATAAGTGCATCTGCTTCTACTTTTAGGCAGTCAGTGAAATTCTTTCAAGTCCTGGATAAAATTCTTAATGTCAAATATGACCAGATATTAAAACTTGCTAGTAGCAGCTGATTTGCTCAAGAGGACTGTTTTTAATGGGAATGATGGCCTTCTAGATTCATAATAAAACAAATCAGAGGGATTCTGTCTGAGTAGCAAACAGTTCAAATTTTTTCTGTTTTGCTTCTGGAGGGAAGTTAAAATTGTGTTTCCATTGATTCCTGTATACATATTGTATTTTGAGATGGAAAGATTTCTTCTGTTACTGTAGATGTTAAATGCGTAAGGCATGAATGGATGTCTTAGTCTTTCCAGAGTATCTGGTTATGTTGGAAGTTAGAAGTATATTTGAGGCAGTTAATTCTTTGAGGAAATATTTCCTTTTAAGAGATGTTGGAGAATATTCTTGTGTTCTGGAAATTGATTCCATAGAACATAAAGGGCATGTCCTTACTCACTGTGCTGGACAGTATGGGACTTTGCTCCTGTTTTTCCAGAGGGGAAATTGAAGTTATCTGTCGGATTTTTTTTTAAGCTAATTATAATCCATCACAATGTTATGGAGAAATCAATTGCTGATGGCGCTTGTAGAATCCTCCTCAGAGGGATGCTAATGCATCATGCAGTATATCACTGAACAATTGGGAACAGATGCTCTTGATTGTTACCCTGCTGTTGAATCATCCTTGAACCAGATATTCGTAACTGACTTGAATTTCTAGCTGATTGAAAACTACTTCTTGGAGATTAACTCCAATAGCCTGTAGTAGCTGTCAGTGTCAGTAGACTGCACTGTTGCTGCTATTTTCCAAAGAGCAATTAAATCTATACAAGTAGTGTTGGTGTAGAAAGTATCAATTGCTATTGAAAATCATTAGTGCCAGATATAGTAGAAATGCACTATTAGAAATTTTATGAGACAGCCTTTCCTTGCCCTTCATTTTCGCCCTGGAGGGGAGAAGTCAAGATGAGCCTGCTCTAACATTTGAATCAAAGTGTCTTTGCTTTTGAGGACTTCCCTGCTGGTTTAGTACAAGTCGGTTCAGATTGGAGATGCAAGTGTAGTATAGTCCATTCTCAAGATTAATAGATGGCCTATCGAGTACTATAAATGGGAAGGGCAGTTGAAATCAACTCAATCTAAAGATGATGCAATGTGAGTAACTCTTAACAGATGGTTTAGTCTTGTGGCCTTAGAAGGGTCATTTCATGTTTTTACATATATAGCAAGTTACTGAATAATTTGAGAGAAACACCACCACATCTTCATGGGACATAATCAAAGTTCATTAACCAAAAACTGAAGATCTCTTCTCCCTTTCTTGACTTTGTGTGGACCTTTGTGTAAACTATATCAAGTGATTGTCTCTCTGCTAGCTAACTCAGTTTGTTCTTTTGGTACAACTTGCACACAAATCAGTAACTCGGAGGCTTAATTTAAAGGAGTTGTAGGTACCATGAAAATAAGTCTGTCATTGTCAGCAGAAATTCTCTTTTCTATGAACGAGAAGAAGGTTGTTGTAGAAAAGCTAACAAAAGCATGGTACTTCAGTATGCAGTTCTATTCACCATGGATGTATTTAATGGATATTTACATTTTTGTAATTTTCAAGCATTGTATGTGTTATAGATCATGAACTTGGAGTAGTCATTCTATAAGGTTACTTCACAGAGCTGCCTAGTGAGCTGTGCATGTTCATGTCCTTTCATTTCTAAATGTATGAATTACTTGTCTTGTTCATGTCAATGCAGCCTCAGTCCCTGGTGCATCCGTGTGGGGGAACACCAACATTCCCAGATTCCCAGATATTTTTCCCAACCATTCATGAACGGCCAGTGTCTTTCTCACCACCACCTGTCTGCCCACCAAAGGCTACCATTTCTCAGCGGCGCAAGAGTACCTCCTTCTTGGAAGCCCAAACATGCCATTTCCAGCCCTTGCTAAAAACTGGCCAGAGTTTACTTCCACCTGGTGGTAATCCCACAAATTGGACGTCAGAGGCAGTCGTTATGCTGGGCACTACAGCTCATACAGTCACTGGAGAGCCCCTACATGTGCAAGTCAGTTCAGCACCTCCTGAGGATGCTCACTCTAGAATGCCTCAAGAAGCCGTGTACTTTGTGGGCATGCACTACCAGCCACAATTGCCAGAGCATTATGATACAGTAGTGTATAATTCCTATGGGACTGAACAGTACTTGAAACAGCTGCCTGAACAGAAGCATGTGCAAGGTGGCCCTCTTCAGAGCTCTGTTTATGACTATCAGTCTGGGCAGAACTTCCTGCCAAGACATCTACAGAGCTTGAGACTGGATTCTGGAATGAGCCCTCTTTCACCATTGTCCAGTGTTCCAGCTCCATTAAGTGCAGATTCCACTCAGGTGAAGTTTCACCAGGCATTTGTTCCTCATTCTGCACCTGCTGTGCTTACTCACAGTAGTGATAGCAGAACAAGCTGTGTTTTTGAGTTCCATGTACACACACCAAATTTGGCTCCAGGAGAAGGGGGTATCTTACCCCAACGTGTTTACAGAAGCTGTCGGGGGTCATTGGATTTTAATCAGGAGGAGTCCAGTCAGGTAACAGGGTTGCATGGTCGCCTCCAACCTGTGACAGAGGAACAGTGTCACTATTTTGTTCCTGAGCTAACAGTGCCTAGTGCGGGATCTATCAAACAGAGCTGGCCAGAAAGGAGTCCAGAATACTCAAGTGATTCATCGCAGCTGACTTCCTCTGACACTGGTGATTTCCAGTCTCCTCCCCCAACAGTGGGGTCATCTACAGCTTTTGGTTCAGACTTCTCGTTGCCCATTGTCCAGGTCCCTCAGAAGGTATTTCAAGAGTCGCAACTCTTCATCTGTTTCCAACAGGGAGCCTCAGCTCAACAGGCCTTGTCCACCTCGCTTTCATCAGGACCACCTGCATTCTACCCTCAGGTTATGGGAGCAAACCATTCCAGAATGTTTCTGCTGTTTTGTCTTCCTTTACACAATTAAGGGCCCAATTTCCCTTCTTTCCTTCCCCTGTATCTTTCCCTTCCATGCTCCAGGTTATTCTAGATCTTGGCATTCAAAGGATATGTTTCTGCTATATCTGTAATATACTAGGATCTCAGTAGCTTGCTAGGTCTCACCTCAATAAGTGAGATGTCAGCAGCTACTGGTAATCATTCTACCTTCAGCCCTTGCAAAATCTTGGTAGGTGGGACTTTCTGGTATTTGTAGCAAGTAGTCAGTACTCATCATAATTTTCTAGCTGATATTCAGCTCACAGATCCAGGTGACTGAAATGCAGGGTAGGCTTTTCATCCTGGCAAGGTTATGGATTGGTTACAGTAAGGGATGACTCTGATTCTGTGTC
This sequence comes from Pelodiscus sinensis, assembly GCF_052426305.1. Taxonomy (NCBI): domain Eukaryota; kingdom Metazoa; phylum Chordata; order Testudines; family Trionychidae; genus Pelodiscus; species Pelodiscus sinensis. The sequence goes on from NC_143052.1 coordinate 109,971,296, forward strand.
AAGAAGTATTGTGACCAAAGAATCATTATTTTTCTGGTTATGCAGTCAGTGGCTTCAATTGAAGGATTTAATACCATTTAACAACATATTATTTGTACAATGGAGGATAGAAAAACTAAAAATACCAATTGTTCTGTGAACTGTCCAGACATAGGAGAATCTCTTACAACTCTTCAGAGGGATTCCAGGGGATGATTTATTTATTGAAGGAGTAGTCTAAAAATTACTTATGAATATTTAATTTCCAAATTAACTATTTTGATGAATTGAAATGTAAACAAGTCATTTGTACAAATTGTCTGAGATGAATATGCATCAAGTATCACTTCCACATGATGACAGATCATGGTACTGTTAAAAATAAAACAAACTTGAATATTGCTAGAATTTACACATTGTATTGCTACTTGTAGTACTTTTACTTGCCAGAGCCAGGAGAGGACCTGCCTAAGAGCAGACTTCTCATCTCCCTCACTCCTGCCATTTCAGCAGTGAAGTTAAACTTGCTTCACTGTGCAAGTTGCACAGGAGATTAGTCCATTTCTTGAAATGGAGGAAATGGTTAGGAAGAAAAGGAGCTTTGCTGTTATTCAGTACATAAATGTAGAAAGGTCAGGAACCAGGAATTCAGTTTGAATGCTTTCCTCATGGAATAGTGCAGACTACTTTTCTTCCCACTTCCCAACATGAGTAGAGGATTGTGGTGATAGCTGTTTCAGAATAGAGCTTTTAAACACAAGTCTGGTGTGGGTTGCTACACCTATATAGCAGTGTTATTTCGGAATAACTGACATTATTTTGAAATAACAGTGTGTGTCTACATAAGCCATTATTTTGAAATGTCAAGATGGAGGACTTCTTACTTCGACTCCTGTAACCCTCATTTCAGGGGGAGTAAGGGAAAATTGAAAGAAGTGTGTTCTTCCTTCGACTTCCTGCTGTGTAGACAGCACCAAAAGCTGAATTAAGCTATTTCAAGTTCAGCTATGAAATTGATGTAACTGAAGTTGCGTGTCTTCATTCGACTTTTGCTCTACAGTGTAGATGTGCCCTAAGGGAGCCATCTAGAGCTTAGTGAACCTTCATTGTAAGCAGAGTGGAGTGGAAGTCTAGTGAAGTGCTCTGAAACAGTGTTTATAGGGTAGTGTAGTCCCAAATTATTTTGGTACACAGGAAACCACTTACTGAAGTTTTTATGTTCAAGACTAAACGAATGGCTGGAAGAATAGCCTAAAATAAGAGAGGTAAAATGTATCTCATGTATGGATTACTAAGAGTGCTCGATTAATGTGTTAAAATAATGCATGATTTAGGACTTTGTGTGGCCTCAAGTTCAAGCTGCATTACCTTAGTTACAATTTAAATAGCACATACTATTAGGCAAAACCTTCAAGGAACTATTAAGAGTAAAAGAAAAAGCTTCCCTGGATGGCACTGTGCTTTCCGAGGGTTTTTCTTAAACCACAGTAATGCTTTCCAGAGTATTCCTGGTAACAATATACTGCAGGTTTGTATGCCAACGGGAATTTTGTAGCTTCAGTAATTTAAAAGAATAATACTTTACACAATATTTTATACAACTTTCTAAATGCACTAGAAATTTTCTACTTTTTCAGCCTTCCCACTGAAGTGACAAACTAAGAAAGGGATCTGAATGATCTTTCCCTTTCTGGGTTATACTGAAGTATAGAGATATTGCATGTCCCAGTGTCTGATACAGAAGGATAATATTTAGTCCAATGGGAGGGAAACTGCTGAAGAAGAGGTATTTGATATGCCGTTTCTTCAGACTCTTCTCCATTCACTGTAATGTCATTCATCCATTCTTTTATTTGTTAATTCATTCAAAGTTGTTGTTTTTTTGTGTTAGCTAGGACCTTCCATGTCTCCAATAGCTAACCCAGTTTATGGGCTCTGAACATTGCAGTGTTGAGAGTCTGGAAATAATTTGGCATGTTTTTTGACATGCCTTTCAAAGTGAGCCCGGGGACGGACGGACGGACACACGCACACACACACACACACACACACACACACACACACACACACACACACACACTTTAATATTAGTTTTAAAACTCTGTATCTATCTTCAATTTATGGTTGAGGATACAGAGTTAATATTTTTTCACTTTTTTTCTATTCCTGGCCACCTAAATGTGCTCAGTGTGTAAATGTTAAGTTTAATGCTTTTGTTCTTAGCAACTATACCGGGACAGATCCTAAAGAAAGATGAAACTGGTAGGCTAACTTGCCTAATGCAGAGGGCTGTTTGGGTTGTACTTGTTTATATTGGTTGTTTTGGAAATTTTAACAAAAAGCTCATCACTTCCTCATAGTGCACTGCACTGCTGAATAGCTCCATAATACAATTAAGCCATAGTACCATTGTGCGTTCATTAGACGTTTGTTTTAATTAGACCACTCTAGTCAGAAACTATAGATGCAGAAGCCAGTAATTGCCCAGTATGATTGTACCTGTCTCCTTTTCTCCCCCCATAGACACAGGTGCAAGGGCAGCCAACCTCAAGTAGTATATCAGTGGGGGTGCCATCTCAGCCTACACAACAGAGTCAGCAGGTAAGAAAAACAGTTCCTAAAGCCAGGACTAATGTGTAGTAAGTTTGACTTCCAGTTGGATTTTTATGGGAGAAAGTGAACAGGAAAATATTTTCAGTATTGTTGTCAAATTGTGGGCAAGGGAAGAAGGTTTTAAGTTCAGATAGAAAGGATAGAGGCTTCTTGGTGCTGATGCTAGGCATAGCTGCCAACTCTTATATATTCTAGTGATTATTTTATACCTGATAACTAATTTTCACCTAAAATATGTTACTGAAGTTTGCCAGAATTTAAAGAGAAATCTATGGACGACGTGCTTGAGTAGGAAACGGTCTATTTCTCTACCCTCACAATCTCAAGCTTACCACACCTAATTCGAGTGTATACTTGGTTTTGAAATTGAAATTGTGTAAGCTTAAGTACCAGTGGACTATGGTGCTTACAGAATATCACTTTCCAAATCTTCCCAGTGATTTTTCTCAGTGAGGTTCCCTGTGCATGGGTATTTTCTCCTAAACTATGGTAAAAGGAGTTTTGTCTAGATTTTGAGCAAAAAGCTGAATAACTGAAAGACATATTTTTCTGGGCACTGATGCAGTTATTTTGTAGAATCTTCTTGTGAATGTTTTCTAAGCCTTTCAGGAAGATGCTTAATCTCTTTGATTTTCAGAGAGAGCTCAGACTAACTGCTTGATGTAAGTAATATAAGATCTAACAAAATGATTGGGTATGTGCAAACATGAAGATGAAACACTAATCTTTTGATAGCTTACCCTTTTATCCTTTGGGTGAAATCTACTTGAACACATACAAATCTGAGGAATGCTTTTATCTAAAGAGAAAATAATCTCTTGCTATCTTTCCTCCTTGCAACAGAGTGCACAGCAGCTGGCTCCTTCCCAACAGGCAGGACAGTACCAGTTGCAGCAGTCATCCATTGCCAGTGGAGCTACCCCATCACAACCAGTTAGTCAAACACCACTGATCATGCCGATGCCTCAGGTACCAGTGGGGACTCAGGTAACTAACCTTGGTCTTTTGCAAACTTAAGAGAGTCGTCCTTTCTTCCCAGAATTTTTTGGTTACAGCTTTTATTTGTCTGCTGTCTTCCCTAATAGTTCAGAGGTGACATATTATGCCATGTTTAAAAATTTGGCAGGAACAGAGATGTATGTCTTAAATCTCTTTCTTTGGAATACATGGCAGAAATTCAGTAATTCAGTTGAGGAACAACAGCACTTGAAACTGAGCCTCTGCTTGCATAGAGGTCTTAGACAAACATCTGGAAAGACTAGTGTCACCTGCAGTTTGAGGAGTTTCATATGGCATTGTTGACACTTCATGAACACAAATGTAAATTGGATGGAGTACATTTCTCTTACATAATGACAATTTATTCTCCAGTTATGTATACTAAACCAAATATACTGCCTCTTCTGAACTGTCCTCTTTTTTTTTTTTAAAACCCAGTCTTCCTCATTCACTACTTGGCCAAGATGCATCTGATACCAAACGGTTATTTCAGATTGTCACATTTTTTGATATCTTGAATGTGAATGGTGATAAGCCACAAAAACCATTTTAGTTTCATTTGACCTCTTTATCCAATTCTGTTGATTGCTGATCAGCTGACATGACCTTTGCCATTCTGTGTATGTTGACAACGGTGGCTAACGCTCTTAATTGCTTCCTGCTTATACCTGAAGTGGGTACATGTTCCCGTTTTTGTTGTGGGGTTTTCATATTTTCCCAATAGGTAAGGGAGGGAGGATTGCTTGTAGAATTAGAATGATAGCAGAGTCCATTTATGTACATTTTGATGGTGCAGCAGTGTTGACACCTGTCTGTTCCATCGTAGCACAATGTACAAGTTGCAAAAACTGGAACACAGAAGGGATTGTAAAAAAGGTGACCCTTTGGAACAGCAGTCAATTCTCAAGCCACTCTGCCAGCTACTCTCCCCACTCCACTCTTACAGGGCATGATAACTTAAGCAATTCTTTTTTTTCTTTGACTCATACATTAAAAAACCTGCTTTCTGCAACCCTGCTTCCTAAAAAAGCCTATTTCTATTTTCTTTGCATCCCCAGCTTCCTGTTTCCCAAGCAGTGCCGATCATCCAAGGCGAACCTCAGTTACCTGTTGCAGCACCTTCTCTCCCTCAGCCTTCAGTTGCCCCAACCATTCCAATTGGCTCTCATTTTCTTCCTATGGGACAGCCCATGTCAACTTCCCTGCTTTCCCAGTTTTCAGTCTCTCATGCACCTGTGGCTCAGCCAGGCTTCCAGTCTTTGCCTGTTTCTATGGCAGCTGGCATTAACCAGCCACTGCTCACTCTGGCCACATCAGCTGCTATCCCTGTAGGGTCAACCATTGTCCCTAGCCAGCTTCCAACCGCTCTACAGTCTGCAGCCCAGCTGCCCAGCCAGGTTCTCCCACAGCTCCTGCAGCCAGCTGTTCAGTCCATGGGATTACCGGCCAGTCTTGGACAAGCTGCTGAAGCTGCACTTCCAGCTGGAGATGCTTTGTACCAGGTACTGTTGCAAGTCAGCAAAAGATCTCCTCATCTTCTGTTCCTCTGGGACACTAGACCTGACTTATGTTGCACATATTTGCCAATACCCAAATTTGGCAGGAAAGTGATCAAAGCACATGTTTTTTGTGTCTCTTTTTGAACTAACTACTTATAGTTGTATGCAAAAGGACAGAGTTTCATGGATTGTTTTTGGACACCTAACTATGGATTTATCGGCAATGGAATTTCTGTAAAAGTTAGGTTTTTCTGCCATATGTGACAAATAAGCATCTGAAAATTGGTAATACTTCATCACTCCCTGCCAAAGACCTTTAAAATGCTGATCTGTGTCCTGGAAAGACAGTGTGTGGAATGTCTGGCGACACCAAAAATTACCTTAGCAATAATCTAGACTGTGAGCCTTGAATGTCAGTAAAGTGTCAGATGCAAACATGGAATGATGGACAAGAGCTAATCTGTGTCTGACTATAGTAAAGATTTAATTTATAAGTCAGTAAAGCATTACAATAAAAATACAGTGGTGAGAAGACAGTCCCAACATGTGATGCCCCTATTGTAATATATATTATGTTGAAATGTGCTGTCCATCAGCAGGTAATAGCAAGTACTGTTTACTTGCTGTGTGTAATAATGTTGCTTGGCATTCAGGTCATCTCCACTCTTGAGTTGAAGGGGGGAGATTACATGAACATTGGCATTCTTTATGGAAGATTCCCATTAGCTGTTGCATATACTAGCTAAATAGTGATTATTCAGCATGCAAGCTCTTCACGTTTTCCACTTTTATGATTTTGTGGATAATTATAGGGGAAGTTCGCTTCCTAGGACTTTGAAACACTTTTTGTGAGAGTGCAAGAGAACTTGCTGACTCATCATATGTGATTGTTCTGGAGGTGAATTTAGGTACCTGGGCAGTCTGCTGTGTTCCTCTTGCAAAATGGCTTTGAGGTGCTTGAACATTATGGAAGTATGGCAGGTTGGAACAGTCCCCGCAGCTTTACTTGCCATGTTTTCTCTTTCAGCCTTTCTTGCTGGTTTCCTAACTTCCCCTAATATGCACTAACTTGGATCCCTCATTTCTGTCGCAGGGCTTTCCACCTCGGCTGCCGCCGCAATACCCAGGAGACTCAAATGTTGCTCCCTCCTCTGCTGTGACCTCTGTTTGCATCCCTACTGCAGTACTGTCCCCTCCCTTACCCACAGATGCATTGGCACAGCCAGGTTATCTTGCTGCAATGGTGCAGCAGCCTTATGTGGAACAGAACATGTTAGTTCCTCTGAGCGGTGTAGGAGGACAGGTTCAAGTGCCACAGCCTTCATTGAGTTTAGCACAGCAGGTCTCATCTGCATCTTCACAGCAGGGAGCTTTAGAGGTAAATGTGATGTTGTGTGTATAAATTGAAAATTCCAGAGCATGAATTATATTTGCACTGTTTGGGGGAAATTAACCCCTTCCATGTTGGTATCATTTGGACACTATAAACTAATTTCTCAAATGACTTTTTCTTACAGCAGAATGTCATGCCAATGTGGGGAACTTGTTGCCATTGGCTGTTCTGTTGGGAAGTGAGTGTGCATTCCAGAGGCAAAAATCTGTTAACACTTCACTTCTTGCTAGTACTATAGATCCTTTTTTGTCTTTTCAGACACTGTGCCATTGGTAGCCCATGAGAATCTCTAATACGTGTTCCTTCAAGATTTTCTGCTGTTGGGGGAGAGATTTGAATTGTCCTTGTGGGCTGCATTGGCTTCCCTGTTGCACATTTTGCTAGTATGGTGCTGGCTGCATGGCAAGCTGTAGAATCACAATGTAGCAGATGGGATGGCTATCCTCACCAGGCACTCTGAGTATTGCACTAACACCCTCTTCTTGGGTGTCAGATTTGAGTGGACTAGACCCCTGTGGTTATTAATTTGTCTGTAGAATTGATGCTTTGTAGCTTGGAAGAATGATTGGGGAAATGTACTAAAGAGTTGATCTGGTTAGAACTAAAGAAATAATTCATTAACATCCTTGAGTGTTGGTTTTTTCTTGCAGAGTACTCAGGGAGCCTCGCAGGCTGCTCCTTCAGAGTCTGTACCATCAGCACAGCAACAGCCTGCACAGACTACCCCGTTGGTCTCCTCATTAGACAGGTAACCCTAGAGTTTTACCAAGCTGAACTTGTTGGTTGAGACATTTTTCCCTTGGTGGCTCTCTGGCATCTGTTCTTTACTGGGAACATTTTCTATATAAATTGAGTGAATAACTTAAATTTTTTTATAAGGTTTCTCTCTGAAGTTTCTTTCTGAAGTTACTATGCCTCAGTGAGTCACAACTGAGAATACCAGATTCGTGTCCAAAAGCTGAGAAATAGGGCGCAAACATCCCAAAACTGGGGATTGTTCTTCAATAAGATAAACCAAACCAGCAGCAGAAGTAAACTTCTATCTCACCACGTTGACAAATGACAAGTCAGAAATGTAGTCTCCTTAAGAAACTCAACCCTGTGCCAATACCCAGATAGTAGACTTAATGATGAATGGTTATTTAACACCAGATTGATCAACCAAAGGAGGGTTCTTACTACGAATGACCAGCCACATACCCAGGTCAATATATAACTTGGATCCTACCCAATAATGACACTGTTTCCTGTCATCCAGTATGTATATCTAAAGGCTTTTATACAAAGAAAGAGGTGAGAAGGTAAAATTGGCAAAAGAAATTGTATACAAACAGTAATTACTGAGTTCTCGGATCAGGCATGAAGCAATGATGTCATGAAACTGCTGGCTTATTAAGTCTGTGGTTCCTTCCAGACTTTTGGAAAGTCCTCATTCTCTTGGTTAGAATGCTCCCATTAATACAAGTCCATATTCCAGAGAACAGAGTGGGAAAGAAGCTGAGTAGAGATGTTTCTGGGGCATTTTATACTTTGTGCCATATAGTGGGTCTGCTCTCAATACATTAAGTGGAAAAATATAGGCACAAGAGGGAATCCAGTGTCACATGCCCTTGCATGTTTTGATGAGTCATAGCAGTGGCCATTATCGGCAGTCTGGCTGGAAAGTCTATGTGAAAACCCATTAGGTGGGGATAAGCTTCTTTCATGGCTCATTGTGTTTGTTGATGAGCCATCAGCTTGAATAGTCTGTTCACAATGTGCTGGCTAGACTGGCTGTAAACTACCATGTGGGAGGTACTGCACTGGAAAAATAGGTATACAGTCAATATTAGGGAAGTGAAGGTTTAACTGGTTAACTGGTAAGCCTCACCCTTGATGCTCCCAGGGAGGCTTGCTACGGGCTCATGCTGCAGAGCCCACAGCATGTGTAGTCACTATGGTTTTTAGCAGTTACATTTTAACTGTTTCTACATCTCTAGTCAATATTCATAACTTCAGAAATGAAAATGATACATGCATGCTGATAGGATAATCATTCAGCAAATCATGTATTTTCCATTGACAACTCTCATGATATGGTTTGTACCACTGTTGCAATTGTATAATGTACATAGTTGTTTCTTAATCAGATAATGTCACGCCTGCTATGCTAATCTATTGCAATTACATATTAAGCAAGGGGTTACTTGTTCCCATGATAGTCATACATATTCAAGAGTTGAGCTTTGCAAAGCTTGATGCTTCATCCAGAAGATGCATTTAAGTGGATTACTGTATCAAATATTTCCTAGATCCCTTCTTGTGTGGTTAAATACCCTGTCTTCACAAGAGGAACCAGTATTGATCTTAAGAGGCTATCCTCTCTTGGATTAAGAGGGAGATTGTCATCACAAACTGAAGAAGTTCAAATATTATTTGTGTAAATTATTAAACTTAAATTTTGGTTTTAGTGCACATTCTGATGTTGCTTCGGGCATGAGTGATGGCAATGAAAATGTGCCAGGATCTAGTGGGAGACACGAAGGGAGGACCACTAAACGCCATTATCGGAAGTCTGTACGCAGCCGTTCTCGGCATGAGAAGATGGCTAGACCAAAACTGAGAATTCTCAATGTGAGTTATGGCTTATTTCAGTGACTGTAATAATGGTAGTGTCTTTCTTGAGCTCTTATAGAACTTCCCTACCCACCATTCTGAAGAGGGTAGCCTTTCCATTTCCTGTGTATCCTAAGTTCTGATAACAGCCTCCCATACAAAGTGACTAGGCTTCCACTCAAACTCTTCCCCAGGTGCTGTACACTGTTTTGTATGCTCTTGTGTATTCTTTCTGCTTTGGAGGTCAGATAGTGTCCAAAGGTGAGCTATTAGGTGTGCTGTGCCCAAGAGTGAGCTATTAGGTGTGCCGCAGAGCTGTAAGCACAGCAGAACATGGTCATTCAGGAAGCATTGATACTTGTAGGTGGTACAGAGTATTTACTTTGTTTGCCTTACCCCTTGGCTGGAGTTTAAGAAACCTCACCCTATTTTCCCTACTACCACACTAGTTAATTTACTGAAATGTAATTATTCTATTTTCTGCAATAAGCAGGAAAGGTTTACAGAGTAATCAGTTCTAGAGAAAGATGCCCTATGTTGAGCAAGAGGGCTTAAAGTTGAACATCTAAGGGATTTCCAGCTGTATCATTTAGCACTTGTACCTTAAAGGATGGTTGCCCTTCAGTATACCTGATCTGTCTGGGAATGGAGAATGAATGGCTCAAGGAGTATAGTTGGCCCTTAGGAGATCTTGTTGCTTTTGTGCACCTGACATTCACCTGGCTTTAGGGACATGAGATGTTTGCACGTGTGTTCGGTAATTCTGTGAGGTTCTAATGTATTCCACAATTCAGGGTGGAAAACACATTTTTTTTTCAGGTCTCGAACAAGGGTGATCGTGTGGTTGAATGCCAGCTAGAGACACACAATCGGAAAATGGTTACTTTCAAATTTGACCTGGATGGTGACAACCCAGAGGAAATAGCATCAATTATGGTGAGCTACATCTCCAGTGAAGATGGAGAATTGACCTTGATCTTGTTCACCATATTAGTTGTACAACCTGTCTTTAGGAATTACTAGAGTTCTCATAGTGTCTTTGTGCACTGCAATCTTTGTCTCCTCTTCCAATCATGTTACTAATATTAGAAGCAAAATCTTTCATTAATAACTGTTCCCCGTGCCAGCCTCCTGCCCTCAGAGACCGCCCCCCACCCCAGTTCCTCACCCTGGATGCCCTGTGCCCTCCAGTGTTACCTCCGCTGCTTAGAGCTCCCCAGCACTAGCTGTGCACTGCTTCAAAGCCTTCAACTGAGTGTTGCTGCCTGGGTCATGGTTGCTCTGAGGCTGCTGTGCTGTGCTGTGCTGCGCTCTGCACAGCCCCCCTGCCACACAGCGAACCACTCTTCTGTATCCAGGAGGAGACCTCTGGTGCTGGTTGGCTGAGGCAGGGCAGCACAGGACATGCCTCTCCCAACAGCCACGGTAGAAGGAGATGCTCTGGGCAGTGTACCGCAGCCCCAGCCCGAAGAGCTGCCGCAGCCCAACAGCCAGTGGTATGCGGACCAGCACAGGTCTGTGGCCTGGCAGTTGGAAACCAGGCTTTAGTATTTTAAAAATTGCTTACTAATAGCTTGTTGTGGGCTGAACTAATAAACAGTAAACTTCATTTCTGGAAATAAAATTTAAATTTTTCCAAGTGCAGTCATGCTCCTGTTACTGGAGAACTTAATTTTATCCCAAAGAATGCTCTCTTGCAGGAGTATATCTGTGCCCATGCACCTCTACTGGAAGATTTTTAGGTAACAGTGTCCACTTGGCTTGCACATGTGTGCTTGTTCTCTCATGGTCTGCCTAGATAGAATCTAGCGCTGCGTGAGCAAATTGCCCATGGTTCCTTCCCAAACACCTTTGGTCTTGAATGGAACAAGCAGTTGTCTCTTCATTCTGTGCATCATTAGCATAAGTAGTAGTAGTTCTAGTCGTCTTGATTCTCTTAATAGTTAGTTTCTGAGATTTTAAAAAGAGGAAATCTCTTCTAATTCATGTTTCCTGCCCTTTCTGGGGGACTCTCCCCTCCCCTGCCTTGAGGATTTAGCAGTTAAGACCTCTCAGTTTTAAACAACAAAAAAAGGAAAAACTTATTTTGCATCCCTTGAAAGATAATATCACTATGTATAGTTTCTGGGAAAATCACATATCCACAAAAACGCACCCTCGGTTAGCAGCTCAAGGCAAAGTTTCCAAAAACATAAGTCTTGCTGATGGAGAGAGTACTTTAGCCTCCAGCTGACTCCCCTGCACATATTCTCTAGGGCACATATTGTCCCCAGAGCCTTTGACTTCCAATGGGGTACAGTTATGAAAAACCCTGATAAGGACTCCACACTAAGATTTTGGCCTTCCAAAGAGGTTCCCCAAAGGCATTTGGGCATGTCTGTACTAGTGGCTCATTGACCAATAGTACCTCAGGAAAAACCTAACAATATGCATCAGAAATCTTTGAGACATGTACAGTAAAAGGAAGATTCCTCCAAAGTAGTCATAGAATGTAAACCTATACACTTTCCACATTATATACCTTCAACATACATCCGTTATCTCAGTAGTTGTTTACAGGGAGGTCTGAATTAATTCCTGTTGGTTTTGTCATGTAAAAAGTAAACTAATTGGTAAGGATCATACATGCTTTATCCCATTTCATTGGGCGTCAGCAAATATGAAATCTTTAAAAGGCTTCTAGCTCAAATAATCACTGTGAAATTTTGTCCTATCTCAAAACTAGTTTCACTGGGCTCATGAAATAGAACATCATGGCATTGTCATGCCAATAGTAAGATCTATTCCCAGTTGAGTAAAAACAGATGACCACTAAATACATGGAAGTCTTTTGAACAGAAGAGTTTGTAGTGACTGTACTGGCACAATTGAAATGTACAGCTAGTTTATGTGTCTAGCCACATAATTAAGCTTGTGAAGTTGGTCTCTTAGGGAGATATGGGTTCACCTTCAACGTAGTGTCAGTGCAGAGTAACTTGATTCATCGTGATTGTTTTGGTTCTGTCATGAAAGACTTGGAATAGGTAGAGAAGAGAATTTGAAATTCATTTCCAATACTAAGAAGAATATGTAAGTTTCAATTACATTAGTCCCTCATTCCTTTTACTGCATTAGAGATGTTTTGAAGGCTTATGTAATATTAAATCAGTAACTGTAATAGGAAATAGTAGGCCTGCTAAATTTCAATTACAGGCAGTCCCCGGGTTACATGGATCTGACTTGCATCGGATCCCTACTTATAAACGGGGTGAGGCAACCCTGCACTAGCTGCTTCCCCCCAGCAGACCGGGGAGACACGAAGCAAGTGCCCCCCCCCCCAGCAGACCAGGGAGACGCAGAGCGGCTTTTCTCAGCAGACACCTCAACTTGAGAATAAAGGACTGAGGGAAGTGAGGTGTGGGAGAATAAAACTGAGCTCTGGAGAAATGTTTGGCTAGAGTTTCCCCTATAATATGTACCAGTTCCGACTTGCATACAAATTCAACTTAAGAACAAACCTACAGTCCCTATCTTGTATGTAACCTGGGGACTGCCTGTATACAATACTTTCATAGCCATGTTTGTTCCATGATATTAGTCAAGGTGGGTGAGATAATATTTTTTTATTTGACCGTCTCCTGTGGGTGAGAGATGGGCTACAAACTACATAGTACGGATGTTAAATATCAGTTAATTGAATAGTTGAGTAACCTCATGAATTCTTATTGGTTAGTCGACTATTCTATAGTCCCGGGGCAGGGTTGGCAGCCAGTGCGCTCCAGCCTCACTCCTGAGGAGCCGTGATCCCATCGCAGACTGGCTGCCTGTTGTCCAGTGCTGTTGCCTCTAATAGAGGCAGCAGCACAGGATGGCAGCAGCCCCTGTCTAGGGGATGTCTGAGCTCCTGGACCTGGTGTGGGCTGAAACTGAGCTTGGCTGCCTGCCCATGTGGTTCCTAATATACTTCAAATGTAAAGCCACAGTGGGGGAAGGTCCCAGACCCGGCATGAGCCAAGACTGAGCTGGGCCGTCTGCCTGCCCATCTCCTAATAAACTTTAAATGCAGAGTTGCAATGGAGTAAGTCTCAGACCCGTCGCAAGCCAGCAGTGAGCCGGCCTGCTGGCCAGCCTGCTAAAAAATTAATTGGCTGGGGGTGGGAAGGTAATGCGTGTAGTCTATAGCATTAACTTATAAGCTTTTGCTTATCGGTTAATCGACTACACTATTACATCCCTTCTACATAGAACTCTTCCTCAGGTCTCAGAAAACAGTGTGTCATATAAGATTGAACACATAGTTTGGTAGAAGGAGTAAATTTCAATTAACCTAACCAATTATACCAAGCAGAAATCTTGTAACGCAGTCACAACAGCTTACCTGGACAAGTGAGACTTTTAATGCTAGTGTAATAAAAATAGAGGCCCAGACAAGATTCCTGTTATGCTGGAGGCCATAAAATACAGACCACAATCTAAATTAAAGCAAGAGGCAACAAAAATGGGCAATGAATAATAAGAGTAACACTGATAGGAAGGTATAGTTGCATAGCCAGAATCTATGCAGAATGCATAGATTTGAAGGGGGTTAAAATATAAATAGACAAGGGACATGAACAATGACAACAGTCCTTGTTTTGTTTCATTCACAGGTGCAGAATGAATTTATTCTAGCAATTGAACGAGATTCATTTGTAGAGCAGGTACGAGAGATCATTGAGAAAGCAGATGAAATGCTCAGTGAGGATGTCAGCGTGGAGCCAGAAGGTGATCAGGGCTTGGAGAGTATGCAGGCAAAAGACGACTGCTTCTTTCCAGGGCCCCAGGTAAGTAGTGCTTAAATTGTCTGTTTCGAATGCAGTGGAAGTGGTAAACTAGAGCCGTCCAGAAACTGGAATTCCTGTTAAGTAGGGAATTTCAGAAATTCAAAAAATTGCTTTGAAATAAAACAAATTAAATGGTTTAGAAGAAAAATAGGCATCTTACAAAATATTAAAGTAAGTGATTCTTCTGCTCCTTCAGTTGTGCACTTCCTGGCAGCTCACCAGGCTGGGGAAATGGGTTCTATGGGCTTCCAGTACTGTCTTGGAGCTGGGACAACTGCAAGTTATGGGAGTCCTGGCTCCATGGCAGTCTGCCTAGCAGGGAAACAGGTAGGTTTGCAAACTTCCCTGTCCTGGCAATTTAGATATAATATTGGCATGTTCCCATGGAACAGGGTTTTGGAGGTGGGGGAGGGTCAAAGTGAGATTGGACTAGACTAGACTGAAGTACTCAAATTCAGAGTATTGCTTACAATAGTGGCATGCTGAATACCATAGGTATGCCACTAAATTTGTGTTTGAGCTTTTTTTGGAAGACTGAGGTTATGCTTAAATGTTAACTTTTATTATTTATCTTTTTGCAGAAATTGGAGGGAGAGTTCAAACAGCCAGACCCTGTATCTTTCATGCCACAGAGAATTGGTAAGCTTTATAATTGTTATCCAATAGTTTCCTAGTGCTGACTTGGATCCAACTGAAGAGGGCGGGCAATCTTTGTATGCTTGAGCACATGATCTGGCCGGATGCGCTGTAATGAGATGAAGCACATCACTAAATACCTAACTTCTCCATTGTTTAGGTGGTGCTCCTAGCTCTTTAACCCAGGTTGTTCATTCTGCTGGAAGACGGTTTATTGTCAGTCCTGTCCCAGAGAGTCGGTTAAGAGAGCAGCAGTTTTTCACCTCTGCTATTCCTGCGGGAAAGGAACTTTCAGAGATTAGTAAGTTACCCAAAACTTTCTGGAGTTTGGTTAATATTTATTCATGATACAATCTACAAGAGAGCTTACCGTGAGTGACCGGTTCTTGTTATAGCTGTGTCAGTCACAGGATATTATAGACACAAGATAAGTGAAGTAATATCTTTTGTTGGAGTAAATTCCATTGATGAGAGACAAGCTTTGGAATTTATACCAAGCTCTTCAGGTATGGGAAGTTTACAGATATTCACACCTTGTATTTCAGATTTAGTAAAAGTAGTTAAAACCTTCAAGGGACCATTATAGGTGAAGTGGCCCATTAGCATGCCTACAGTCATGGCGGGGGGGAGGAGGAAAGAAAAGAGGAGGGAAGCTGTCTTTGCCTCCACCCTCTCCTTGTATAGAAAAAGGTTACTGGGATGATCTGAGGAATGGAAAGTCTACCTTATGAAAGGAAACTCAAAGAGCTTGTCTTATTTAGCCTAACCAAATGAAGGCTAAGGGAAGAGATGATTATTCTCTATAAATACATCCAAGGGATAAATACCAGCAAGGGAGAGGAGTTACTTAAATTATGCTCTGATGTGGACAGAAGAGCAAAAGGTTCCAAGCTAGCCTTCAACTAGTTGGGGTTGAGCACATGATCATATTACATAAAGGTTTTCAACAAGCAGAGGCATAAAATTCTGGAACAGCCTTTCAAGGGGAACAGTGGAAGCAAGATTTTTCCTCTCTTGATCTGTTAACTGATACTGTTATTGCTGTTCCAGTGTTAAACTCCTGTAGATTTCACAGCACATTTTATATTGTGATTTGCAATATATATCCCCTGGCTCTGCGTTCCTAGTTCTCTTAGGAATAGCCTCGGTAAATCACACCATAATATGCTATCCTGGAATGCTGTTAATCTAGCAATGGTAGGTAAACTTCTCTAAGTTGAATTGACTGGATTTTTTTGTTTTCCCTCAGTTGCTTCCTCTCCATCACATGGTCCTGGGATGAACCTGTCTCATTCTGCATCATCACTAAGCCTGCAGCAAGCTTTCTCTGAGATCAGGCATGCTCAAATGACAGAAGGACCCAGTACAGCTCCTCCAGTGTTTAACCAAACAATACCACCATTTCCACCTGCACTTGCTAACATGGCTGGGAGTCTACCATCTACATCGGTGGCTCCTCCCACAGCATCCCCCCCCTCCACCACTGGTATTTCTCTTCCAGTAGTTCAGTCTGTTGTTCCCTTGACTATAGAACAGGTGCCAGCTGGAGCTGCCTCAAGCAAAGCCGTTTTAGGTTCCAGCTGTCCAACAGCTACATCACAGTCTGGGCAACAATTAATTGGTGGTATGACTTCCAGTCTGAGTACACCTGCTTCTTTTTCATTACCTTCTACATCACAGACTGCTCAACCACTGACAGAAGAGGCTGTCCCTAATATCAGTGCACCTGCATTGTTAACATTGCCACCAATACCACAAACTCCTGTCATGGCTGTCCCTAGTGTTGGTGTGCCAGGCACTGTATCCCCACCTGTTACGTCTCCTCCTGTCCAACAGATTGCAAGTAGTATGGAATCTGTGACAGCTCCACAAACATCTATAGCCTCAACTATAGCTCATAATGTGACTTCACAAACTCCTCAGCTCAGCAGCAGTAGATCCATTCCCAGTCTGGCAGAAACTGTTGTAAGTGTGCTACACTCAAAGTATGAGGATGGACAGTCAGCAGATAAATCCCATCAGTGCAGTGCAGCTGGCTTGTCACTTCCTATTTCTGCGCCATTGTCGTCTGAAGTGACATCAAGTATATCTAGTTCAGTGCCTCAGCCTACTATGGTGCATCCTTTACTCATCCCGTCAGCAGTTGCATCAACACCAGTCCTACCCCAGGCAGCAGCGGCAATCTCTACCCCCATATTATCCCAGGTTCCTTTATCTGGCATCCTACCACTGACACAGCCAGTTGCTAACTTGCCTGTAGTACAACAGACTTTGATACACTGTCAGCCTCAACCTGCTCCGCTACCCAATCAACCTCATACTCACTGTCTAGAGGCTGATGTTGACACTCAACCCAAAGCTCCTGGCATTGATGACATAAAGACCTTGGAAGAAAAGCTACGATCTCTCTTCAGTGAACATGGCAATGTAGGTGCAACACATCCACCAGTATCTCTGGAGACATCATTGGTAATGGAGACTACAGTCATGCCTGGTGTACCAACCACTGCTGTTGCACCAACTAAACCTATGACAGCCACTACCAGCTCTTGCATACCACCGGCTAGTTTGCCGATTGGACCAGCTGGTTTACCTGTTACGACACCAGTTACCACACCTGGTCAAGTGGGAATTCCTGTCACCTATGTTCCAGCATCAGGCAGCATTGCAACAACAGCAGTGAAACCAGGAACCCCTCCTTCAAAGCCATCTCTTAGCAGGGTACCGGTAAGGAATCCAGCACTCTTGTGAAAGGTGTTAAATATATGAAAGAATAACCTTTTAGAAATTACTCTTATTCTGAAGCAATGTTGACACAGAATGTTTATCCAAATTGATTTATCCAGTCCATTAGTATATTTTCTGCTTTTAGTGTTAGTACAGTGTCGGTATGCTTTTTCCTTCTCAAGTCCAGCTCTTTGTGCTCTACTTAAGTTCTTCTTGACTTGATTACTTCCTATAGCAATCTCAGCTTTAGGTGTCCAGCCCTACTTATTTCCCTCTGAATGTCTCAGAGTTCCTAAGATCTCCAGATGTGTGCACGGGCTGAAATTCTAAGATTTGCAGATTTCCATGACCCCAATGGATCCGGCAGCCCTTATAGCGTCTGTCATCTGCCTCTTAATTCCTTTCTTCCTCACACAAATTACATATTCCTGCTCCCTGGATAAAACGTACAGGTGTTGCTGAGGACAGCAATCTGTACTAGGCCTATGGTTTCGCTGACTTACCAAGGTCCACAGTAGATCAGGTATTTTTCAAGAAGACCTCAGGAAGGTGAATCAAAGACTAGCAGTGTGTCTTACAGCTCTAGCTAGAGGTGTAATTTCCAGCTCAAGGAAATATACATGTGCTATCTCTGATCAAACTGGTGCACTGAAATAAAGTCACTGTGGAGGGAAAGTTGGGGAATAGGATGGAATGGAGGCTAGCCACCTCAGGGAAGTGCTCATTCACCTTGCCATCATGGCTGGGCCAAATAAGTCTCCTTGGGTATGCCTACACTACAGAGAAGATTGACCCTCTGGAAGTTGATCTTCTAACATTCGATTTAGTGGGTCTAATGTAGCCCCCCTAAATCAAACATTGAGGGCAGCCCCTGCTGGTGTCCTATACTCCTTGTTCTGTGAGGAGTAATGGAAGTTGGCAGGAGAGTGTGCTCCTGTCGGTCGTCTACAATGTGGATGCTGCAGCAGCTTGGTTTAAGGTAATCCAAATCCATCTACACATTTTGTGTAGCTGGATGGAGTACCTTAAGCTGACCTGCTTTATTTACTAGGCTATGTCTACACTGCAGCGCTATTTTGGGATACCAGAGGTATCCCAAAATAGCTATCCTGCATCTTAACAGCAAGCTGGTTATTTTGAAATATAACAAGCTTGCTTTTCCATCGTCCCTGTAATCCCTTACTCCTCATGGAATGAGGTTGTTTCGGAATAGTGGATTATTTCAAAATTATTACAAAATGAGCTATTTTGAAATAACATTGAAACAAGATGCACAAGTTGTGTAGCTCAAATTGCGTATCTTATTTCGAACTACGGTGCATTGTAGATGCAAAAATTTCAATATGCTGGACAGAAGTACCCGTTTCATTTTTATTTTATTTTTTTTAGGTTTAAGAGAATTGCCTGCCTTTAATGTAAGGAAAAAAGCTTTACAAGAAAGTTGTAGAGGTAGTAGTTTGGTGGGGAGGAACATTTAAAGCATAGGAAATTTAAAACTAGATTAAATTAAAAAGCCAAGCATCCTAAAAAAAGACAAAGAATGACGGGAACCTTTGTGATGTCATAACTATGTAGACAGTTTCAAATGGTTAAACTTAAATCCAAACAACTGAATTCCTTGGATCTGTATTGTTTTTGGAAAATTACATCTTTGTAAAAATCTTTACTTATAAATTACTGGTAAGTATTTTAAAGATTAAGTTTAACTTAATGAAATCTGGCTAGGAGTAATTCATACTGTTAAGTAATATGAAGATGGAATTTGGGGAGAGCACGTGGAAGTGTTCTGCCTTCAAATGATTAATGAATTCAGTTGCTGCTGTAAAACAGTATATGTGTATTCCAGTGACAGTGGCTTAAATATGTCAGTTTAAGAGTGAATTCACCTTGAATTTTCTTGTGATCTAATATTAATTAGATTCTGCCACTTATTAGTTCTCACTTGCTTAAAGACTGAAGAAGGCTTCATCCAACAAAGAATGGCCTGTGTCTGTTTCCTGCTATAAAAGGTTACCAGCCAAATATCGTTAGGTTATTGTGCCACTTACTATGTGCATTTTCTGACATCAAGAAAACATGCCTGTGCTAGCTCTGACCAATCTCATTTGCTAGAAATAACAGAATGCAGGCACGATGGCACAAGAGGTGGGGGAGACTTGGACATAATTGAGAGGAGGAGAGTTGGAAAAAATCCACACACAGCATCTTAGATCTTAGTGTTAGCTTCTTAGTTCTTAGGTCTACCCACTTTTGTAACGGTTTGAGAGAACTAACTGGAATGTGCTGTCTGACTTGTGCTGTGAGGCTTGTGTGCCTCATTCTTGGTGCTGCTGAGAGGGCAGGGGACTGGGCTCGAGGTCCCTTCCAGTTCTATGATTCTACCATTTCCAGTTGCTCTTACACTTTGCACATAACCTGGCTGGATTTTTTTTCTTTTACCAAGATGCATGTTAATGATCTGCTTGGACAGTCAGCGGCTTCAGGTAGCTGTTCATAATGGGGGAGGGAAGAAAATAACAGGGAGATTAAAAATAAAACATTTCTTAGTGGATGCAGACTTCCTCAGATAATAAAAACATTTCAGATTCTTTATGAATTGTTTAGAGAAATTTACTACACTCACCTGAATTTTGCCACTCTTAAACAGCAGTGGAACTGTAATACAGAGATGTCAGGGAAAGTGAGTAGGGTTTCTCACTGGATTGCCCTGCTTAGTTGTTACTAAGCTTTCTATTGGAAATTTGTGATTATAGCAGCAGTTCCCATGTATTTGCTATAAAGAGGTCAAGATTTTTTTTAAAACTAAAACTACTTGCCTTCATCATAAACAGATTTTCCCTGTAGCTGATCAAATTAAAATGCAAGTGGATATCCCAGTTGAAATGAATTCCCTCTTAATACTGTTCCTTGCTTTCATAGGAAGGTTCCACAGGGGAAACTTTAAAGCTTTCTACTAAGTGATGTGACTTATTGTGACTTGCTGACTGCTCCTACTGTTCTTTGTTTGATGGACTTGCATTTCCTCTTCATTATCCATAGGTGCTACCAGTAGGTTTTGAACTTTCAGCTGGCACTCCATCCAGCGAACAGCTGCCGCCCTTTCCAGGACCTTCACTAACTCAGGTGCTACATGACTTGCAGGTTGTTTGCTGCTTCTCCTCCTTTCTTTCTCAAAGAGCATGTTCCAATTAAACTCTCCATTGCATGGTCTTGGCTTCTTTACTTTTTCTTTTGACCAAGTAACCCCTTCTGTATAGCAAGGACTAGAGTCACTCATGCCCTGGAAGACAGCAGGTGCCTGTGGACCTAAATGACTCAAGCTTATCTTTTGATTTCTGTTTTGAGCTTGAGGGAAAGCTTCTTAAAAGCCCTTGTTTTACATACCAGGATGTTAAGTGTTGCGCAACAGCTATGTTTCTAAGTTGGTTATGTACCAAATATGTCTTTACAACAGAATATTTGCAATTCATCAATAATCACTGGATCTTTGAGTGCTGATTTTGTTAGCTACGCCACCCGTGGAATTTGCACATTTTCTTTCAACCATTCCCCGTAGTCTAGATGAGCCCCTAGTGGAGTACTGCAATATATATATATATTTTTTCCCCCCTGCAAAGCTAGGATTTTGCTACCAGATACTTGTTTTATTCTAATAACCAGGACAGGTATGTTTAACACTTCTGAAATTTCATCTCTTCATTTACGTACAACTAATTCATCAAATGTATTTTATTTGTCCAAGAGCATTTCAGCACCACTGGGAAAGTTAATTTACTAATTTTGCTTCATTTCACTGTCCTTAAGGCTGACCATTCACAAATGCATTTCTGCCTGAGATTTGCTGAAAGACATTTATTTGTTCAGGAAAATTAACTTTCCCAGTGGTGCTGAAATGCTCTTGACAAATAAAATACACTTGATGAATTAGTTGTACGTAAATGAAGAGATATGAAACTTCAGAAGTGTTAAACATACTTGTCCTGGTTATTAGAATAAAACAAGTATCTGGTAGCAAAGTTCTAGCTTTGCAAGGAAAAAAATATATTGTAGTACTCCACTAGGGGCTCATCTAGACTACAGGGAATGGTTGAAAGAACCATATCTTTAACCATTCCCTGTAGTCTAGATGAGCCCTAGCTCTGGAAAACCCAAGACTACTGACTATGAGAATTGAATTGCTTTTTAATAGTCTCCTTTTCCTAGACTATCAGAATTGGTGCAGTTCCATAAATCTTCTAATAACAATTTAAAGATTATAGTTCAAACAAACTGCTGGGATCTGCATTTGGCCAAGTTCTGGTATATGAATAACTGAAGACTTCCAGGGAGATTTTAGATGTTCGGCCCTATGAACTTTTGAGAGGTTGTCATATAGTCCCTTATTCCCAGGACAAACTTTTGACTGATAGCTGCCACTTCTGTAAAACAGGAAAAAAAAAAATCATACAAGGGGTTACAGAACTCAAGAGAGTAAAAAAAAAAAAAAAAAAAAAAAGCAGTCAAGACCTGCAATGAAATGGAAAGATTTCTAAATATTTTAAATTACTGTGCAATAAGGTAATGTGGAGAAAATTTAAGCATGTAATTAAAGAAACCTACAATATATGATGAAAGAAAAGCTAAAAATAAAAGTGGTGAACATAGAGACTTGAAAGCAGTCTGTATCCCGTTCTTAATATGTTTTAGAAACAGCACATTTACTTACTGAAAAAACACAAACTGGACTCTATTCCAGTGTTTTTGCCTATATATGTAATCACCATTTGGTTGTATAAAGACGGTTTTCTGTTAAAGCAGGCATTGGGCAATATCTGTTTTAAAGCAAAACAGTTCCTGTTACAAACGCAATGTTTTCTACACACACAAGTTTCTGAAGTATTAACTTGTTTGAATCTTTTAAATTTTCCATTTGTGGTTTTGTGCTAAAAATGATTGTTTTTGGAACACTTAACTTAAATTTGGCTCAAGGGATTTTGCTTATGACTATAAAACAATGCTGTCTTTTTAAAGCTGTTTTTTAAAAGTCATTTTAGAAAAATTTTAGCCAAAATATCTATAATATGGAACTTTGTTATTGTCTCTTGTGGGCTATTGTCAGTGGACGAGAATTGACGGCAGTATATTCAGAGGTATCGACTAAGACTTCCATTGGCAAAGCTTTATCAGGCTCCCATTGGCATCAGTGTTCTCACAACTCAGCCTGACATGCTCATGTCTCAGGCTTCTTCTGAGGAAAGTAACACAAAATGGGACCTTCTAACTCATCTTATTGCCTTTCAGGCCATGTATTAGAAAGGAGCATGTACCCAATCAAGGGAGTTCACTTCTAAGAATCTCCTCCTAATTAAATAATGTGATATAAATGTCAGGTCCTATCTAAAACCATTTAAATGTGCATGATCTGTGTTTAAAAAAACAACAACAACCTAAACAAACTCTAAACGATCTGAAAGCTTATTCGATATACAGGAGGAAATACTTGTTCTTGTAAGATACCATTTAGACAGGTTTAATGCTTCCAAATACATGAAAAATAGAATGACCCAAGTTCTAAAAGTATTTGTAGTATGGTGTGGTATGAGCTGTTTCCATACTAGTTGTCATGCACTTCCTTCTTGACTGTGGCTAGCAAAAGAGCACCCTTCATGAACTGTCAGCCACTGTTTTGTCTCGTCAGCCCAACCTGACACACTTTGTTTTGGAGTTGTCTTTTCCTGACTCCCATTAGTTTACATTTCTTCTTTTTTATTGTGATGTTAATGTTTTATTTTCAGAAGTCAAGGCCTTTTGGCTTCCTCTAACCAGGGAGCACTGATAGGTTGCCAGAGAACCAGAAAATCAATGACACATTCTCGCTGTTTTAGGCTTTTGCAAATTATCTTCTACATTGTGCTTGCAGCTCTGTCATGCATACAGTTTATCATTAAGATTTTGATATTGTTTTCTTTGGATTTCTTACGTTTTCCCAAAGAACTATGGTTAAAGATGGTCATGGCTATTGCCCAAGCTGAGAATGCACCTATGCCTCTAAAAGGGTGATCAAGGTCCTACTTCGGAAGCTGTTGAAAGATCTGTCAATATCCTCACTGGGATTACTAGGGCTCATGACAACTTGTGCCTGACAGACAAATGGAGCATATAGTTCAACTCAAAACCTTCCTGTCCCAGGTGAGGAAGAATCCAGGACCTCACCAGTCCAGCAGAAAGGATAAGCAATAACTAGCACCTGACAACTTGGACCATGGTAACAGTGTGTTCATAATAGTCTGAAAGGAAGAACTTGAGTGGATACCAAAATACTAATGGAAGCAAGCAACACAGAAGACTTGTATTGAGTTTTGCAGGAGAATGACTTCCCTGGCTTGGTGTCTGGGGATGTTATCTTCATTTAGGAAATGATATGTAAGTAGTAGTGAGTATAGATGCAGCCAGTCTGAGGCGGAGGAATGCACACAAGACTCCACATGTGAGGATTTCTGTTTTTTGTTTTCTCCTCCACCCCCCCCCCCCCCCCACCCCATGGACAAGTGGTCATCAGTGTTTCAAAAAAGAGCTTTGTGCCTTGAAAGTTTCTCTCTTGACAGAGGTCGGTCCAATGAAAGACATTACCTTATACACCATATCTTTGTTTATGATATGGCAGATCAGGGACTTGCAGATAAAATCTGGTATAAGACACAAGGAAGTGAATGCATCTCTTCTGGATTGAGCAATTACTAGCTGGTCTTCTGATGGCCCATAAAACATTTAGTGAGTGATATATTCTCCATCCAATATTTTATGTAGACTTTTATACCACACTCATCACCTTAGTGTCTGAGTGCTTAATGCATTACTGGAAAGCAATGTGACTACATACTATGTATGGTTTGTGTTCTCATCCTGTCACTAAGGGGAGAAGTTCATGCAGTAGAATGTCTAGTTCTGGTAAGGCTTTTTATTTATTAAATAAATATACCTATTGCTGTGTGCATTAGAGAAGTCAGTCAAAGAAATGCACCTGGCACTCGCAGATGATTGTGAGGTTTGTGATGATTCCTTGATCGTGGGGAATGTACTCCAAAGCCTGACCATGTCCAAAAGGTTTTGTTCCCCTCACAACAAGTTTTGCTCTTCTTATTGAGCTCTGTGGTGTGAGAAGAACAAAGTTGTGAACTGCAATCTTCGTCCTGGAGTTTTTAGGTTAGTATTTTTAGGTATCCTGGGCCTAGATTATGGAGTGCTTTGAAGAGCAGGAACAGCACCCTGAACTTGATTTGAAATTCCATGGAAAGTGAGTGTAGATAATGGAGGGCATGTGTGGCAGTTTGTGGTGTTGAGGCAATTTACTACAGTGCCTCAATGCTATAATTTTTGTACTAACTGAAGTTACCAAAGTGCATGAACGCTTCATTATCCAGGTATGTTGCATTGCTGTAATTCAGCCAAGAGGTGATGAAGGCATAAATAACAAAGGGCTGTGATGGGATGGAATCTCCTATCCAGCTGAAGATCATGGAAAATGTGACCTGAATCTGTAGTGATGCAAGAACTCAGAGGTAGCAAGGAATCTGAGCACTACTAGACTACGGACTGAATTCAGTAATTGTGGATGTGAATCTTTGCAGCCATAGAGCATATCCCCTTCAACTAACCTCCTCAATCTAGTCTTCTCTGGCAATCAGAAACACCCCTTTTTTTCTTAATCAGTGACTGATCTCATCCAAGCTGTAGACCTTCTGGGTATATTTGGTGTGATCATACGTTGTCAAGGGTAAGCAGAGCTGTGGTAGTCAATTTCATCTTCTCTGACTGTTAACCTAGCAGTTGGAGGTAGATGTTGAAAAGGATTATAGAGATAATTGATCCCTGTGGAACTCAAAGGATCAGGGGTCTAGTGGCGCGGGTATGGTTTTCCATCACTACTCTCTCGGAAAGCTTCCAACTAGTTTAGTGCTTTACTCTGGATTTTTTGCCACCTCTCTGATCCAAGACAGCAAGATTTCATGGTCTGCTTCGCTGAATGCTGTAATGCAGTCCAAAACAGAATGGACATCTGTCTTCCCTCCATGGACAGGAGATGACTATCAGTGCGACTAAACCAGTTTCATTTCTGTCATGGTTGACATGGCTTGATTGTGTCAAGTTTAGGATTTTAGTTTGTAATTGTTCTTTTGATAGCTTCTTTATGAGCTTGCTCAGGAATGGGAGATTTGATGCTGGGTGATGGTTGCCTAGGACTAAAGTATTGAAAAGGCTTCTTTGGTGTTCATCAGACTATTGCGTGTTTGGAAAAAGAGAGGAAGAGTCTTTATTTTTCTGAACTAGGCTGTTGGACTCAAGTAATACCAGTTTTTCATAACACATGTCCTTCTGTCTAGTGAAAGTTGATTCGCGCATGTGAAAAATCTGTGGTATGGATCTAGTCTTCATGGAGAGATCTTCTTGATTATCTTGCATAACTTGCTTCTAAACTAGAGTTGAAACTTTCTTGCCTTTTTGACTCTTATCTGGGATGTCCTTTTTTAGAAGTCTATCTTATAGAAACTATCTCAGGCTGTTGAAATGTTAAATCTGCTACTTCTGAAGGTACTCTTTTTTTTTTTTTTAAAGCAGCACCCTATTCATCTTCACAGTTGGCTTTGGCATACCTCTTGTCTTAATTTACAATGTAATTTACTTTTTTGTTTAGGGATAATCATTGAGCTACTTGCCCAGCTGGTGTCTTGAAGTAGGCAAATCAAGTCACCTGTAACCTGGATTGGTGCTTTCTGTATCATGTTACTATGTGTGAGGAGGGTTTGGGGTGGCTGGCCCATGCCAAGAACCGCTGCCCTTACAAATAAAAACCTCCAACTTCTCTCTTTTTTTAATCATTTAGTCCATTTTCAAGAATGAGAATCCAAAACCAATACCTTCAGCAAGAGCTACAAACTGAATTTTCTTTCCTATTTTTGGTTTAAATGTGTAGCTAATTTACCAGCTGTATATGACACAGGAAGCAGAGGTAATGGAGGTATTGAAACAATATTAAGGTTGCAACTTCATATAGAAAAAAGACTTAAGTAGTTTTGACATTAAATCATGTCATGTGAGTAGCTGGTTCCAAGGGATAGCAGCTTACTGTTTCCTTGTTGCTTTAGTCCCAGCAGCCTCTAGAAGATCTGGATGCTCAGTTAAGACGAACCCTCAGTCCAGAGACTGTCCCAGTGACATCTGCTCCTGCCTGTGTAAGTTTGCAAATATTGGCATTTAAAGTGTCTATTTAAGAGTGCTTCCTTAAAATAAAGAATGATTTGCGAATGTCTTGGATTGAGTCTACAAGAAGTTATTCTTGGCATGAAAGGTGCAGCTTGTGATGTATTTTGTATTCCCTGGTTTGCTACCAAATGAAGATATGGTCCTTAAGCAGATGTGCTGTAAGGTGTGGTTGCAAATTTTAATCTCTAATATGAAAATGAAATTTATAAAAAATCCTAATCAGTGCTGTTGAGAAAATTGGAGATGTGCCCTAGTCAGTTGGAAGAGAGATACCATATTCAGATGAATGTAGGATCTTACTACAGTAAATAAACCTTGTGAGGGTGGGAAGTTGGAATACCTAGTGCAAAGTAGATATTCTGTACTAACTCCTTATGTGTGCACACTTATTCCACACCATGGGGTTGTCTACCCAAGTACATCCAGGAACACTAATCTGAATTTAAAGGTGTGAAATTAAAGTGAATTAGTGAAAATGCAGTAAGCCCTTGTTTGGACAGTTGGATTCAGAATGCAAGTTGCTTTAATTTAAATAGCTGTTATCATTTTAACTTGGACTTCTAGCTATTTCATACCAATTTCTCTGAGAGGACCATACTAAAACTCCATCAAGCTTCCTAAAGAAGAAGCTCTGTTGACCCATTGCAGATAAAATTTGAAAGCACAAACATATATCCTTACAGTTGGCTATTTAAGATTGAAATGACTTGTTGCTCTTGCCCATAGTCATTCCTTTATCCTTAAGGAAGAAGGAAAAATATGGAATGTTGCAAGATGCTTTGTAGGCTGTGGTAAGGATCAATGTAACAGGATTTTCTTTGTGTTGATAGCCTGTGCCAGCAGTGGCTTCTACAACGGTTACTGGAGTGGTGTCTGCATCAGCACAGCCCCTGAAAGAAGGTATTTATACTGATGCTTGCCATCTCGGTTTTCTGAAGAATTTGAATGAACTTGCTGAACAAGAGGATTTGATTGTTCTAAAACTGCAGGCTTTATTAGATGAACTGGAAGGGCACTGGCTTTTGATGAACTAGACTTAAATTCTACTTTAGGCCAAGAGAGGCAAGGGATATGCTAGCTTAGTTAATTTTTAAAACTCTCCCAAAACCAAGTTTAAGATTTACAAGGATTGGCTGCTCCAGTCGGGCCTCTCCATGCAGGCACAACAGACCTGTATTTCCCCTTTGATGGGATGGCTCTGTATGCTGGACACACAGACACAAAGCTGCACGGATTGAAAGACTCTCTCACCACCCTAAGGATGCCAGGCTTGTTTGTCCTTGGGCCTGCATGCAACATGCTCAAGCCACAGCTGTCTGTCCCAAATTTCCCATTCCCACCAGAAGTGGTGCAGAGCAAATACAAGGGCTTAGGAAGATGCTGAGTAAAGAGTCCCATGATCTAAGCCCACAGCCAAATGCCCTTTTTGAAAGTTTGCATGAGGATGATATACATCACAGTTCCCTGGATCCATCCTCCCTCTAATTTTCCAAACGTTTGTACCCTTTCCTCCCTGCCTAGTGCTCTCTAACCATAGACCATGGGGTCCTCAGCACTGTGCAGCAGGGTTATACTTCACAACTAACCCCCACCCCATCCTTTTCATCATCCTTCTGTACTTCTCTTCAGGGACCCTTCTCACAAGAATCTGCTCATGCAAGAAGTCAAAGGGTTATTGTTGATAGGCACAGTGGAGGAGGTTCCATCTCATTACAGGAACCAAGGGTTTTCTTCCTGCTACATTTTAATCCCCAAAGGCAAGGGTAGCCTTTGGCCCATTCTAGACTGGTGAGACCTGGTGAAATTCCAGTTGTGCATGGTTTTCACGGCTTTCCTCATTCCCTCCCTGGATCTGGGAGATGGGTACACAGCCCTTGATCTTAAGGATGTGTACTTTAAAAAAGTGATTTTTTTTTTTGAGGAATACAGGTGCTTTCTATGGTTTAGGGTAGGTGCCAACCACTATCAGTTTGCAGTCCTCCCATTTAGTCTGGTAATGGCCCCTCAGGTGTTTACCAAATGTACGTTATTGATAGCATCTTACTTCCAGCGCTAAGGCATTCAGATTTATACTTATGTGGATGATTGATTTATCAAGGGAAACTTCAATGGCAGGGTCTGGAAGGATGTAGATCTGCTGCCCTGCATGTGTCATCACCTCGGACGTTGATAAATGACACATTGACGTTAAATTTTATCCTTTGTACTGGTATTATCTGTGCTGCATTTGACTCAACCTTGGTTAACATAAGAACAGACATACTGATTTATACCAAAGGTGTCCATCTAGCCCAGTATCCTGTCTGTCAACAGTGGCCAATACCAGATGCCCCAAAGGGAGGGAACAGAACAGGTATCACAACCACTGGACAGGTTTAGTTCCTTCACTGATCTCATTGTGGAGGTCTCCGCCTTGGCGCTGATGACAGATAGTATGTCTTCACCTCCTTGGGCACATGGCAGTGTGGACTTACATGGTATGCCTTCCCAGGTTCAGGCTGCAGCCTATCCAGCAATGGCTGGTATTTATCTACTTTCACCATCGACTTGTCCATCGCAGCACTGGTTCTCGACTTGCTGATCTGGTGGGTGACAGGAAACATCATAGCAGGCATTCTGTTTGAGGACACTCCTCGCTCAACTGGGCTGGAGTTTGATGCCTTGGATGGGTGCTCCAGGCCCATGGATGCTCCAGGGCACATGGTCTGTGGAGGAATCGTTCTTCCACATAAATATCAAGGAGCGCAGGGTGTGCAAGTTCTTTCTGCTGCATCTGTTGGGTAACATGGCCATGATGGTCCTACATCAAAAGGAAGGGAAGAATTCAATCATGAGTGCTTTTCCAGGAAATGATCTGCATCCTGGGAGTTCTGCATCTTTCATGACATTCATCTGGAGGCATGGCCCCACAGGAGCCAGGAAATTCTTGACTGGCAAGCTAAGCAGACAGTTCTCTTCTCACCAGGAGTCTGACAACTTTTCGGACACGTGTGGACTAGATTCTCAGTGTGGGTCATGCAGAAAGATTTCTCCTTCTGAGGACCCTGTAGAAACTGTCTTGGACTACCTCCTCTATCTGAAGCATCAGAGGCTAGCACATGCTTCAAAGTATGATTGGCAGCAATCTCTGCCTTCTATCTGCCAAGTCAAAGACAATTACTATTTTCCTGCAACATGACTATCAGGTTCTTGGAAGGTCCTGAGGCTTTTCCTACAGGTACAAGCCCCTGTCCCACAATAGGACCTTAACTTGGTCCTTTCCAGCCTTATGGGGATTGCCCTTCAAGCAATCTTGTTCCCTTTTGAACTTGTCTTGGAAGGTAACCTTCTTGTTAATGATCATGTTGGCCAAGTGAGTTTCCAAACTGTGTGCCTTGACTTCAGAGTCACCATATACTGTCCTTATATAAGGATATGGTTCAGCTCTGGCCCCACTGCGCCTTCCTCCCCAAGGTGTTTGCTGCATTTCATATGGGCCAAAACATCTTCCACCCAGTCGTCTTCCCAAAACTGCATAGGACTAATGAGGAGACACGTCTTCACACTCTAGAAGAGCTCTTGACTTTTACCTTGATCAGACAAAGCCTTTTTGTAGGTCATCCCACCTCTTCATTGGATATGCTGAGAGGGTGAAGGGTCTCCCAGTATCTGCACAGAGGATGTCAAACTGGATAATCTCTTGCATCCAGATGTGCAGTGAGTTGGCCACCAGTATGGAAAATGCACTCAACTTGAGCACAGGATAATTTGCTGGCCTTTCTGGCTCATATCCCTGTCTAGGACATCTGCAAAGCTACAATGTGATCGTCAGTTCATACATTCATGACCCACCATGCCATCACACAGCAGGACAGGAATGATGCTGGGTTTGGCAGAGTGTTGTTGCAATCTGCATGTCCTTAAACCCGTGGTCACCAACCAGTAGATCGCAATCTACCGGTAGATCTTGGAGGCTCTAAGAGTAGCTCTTGAGCACTCTCTGAACCACGCGCCTGCGCAGTACATTTACATTAGATTTCCTCATTTGAGGAGCAGCTACTCACCGAGCAACAGCACAGGTGAGTAACTGCGAGGAATGGTGGGAATTTTTTTTTAAAGTAACAGTATAAGGATTGGGGATAGCAAATGATGGAGAGGAGAATAGAGAGGGCGGGGCTTCAAGGAAAGGGCGGGGCGGTAGATCTTGGCTTGGTCTGTCATTTAAAAAGTGATCTTGGGTGTAAAAAGGTTGGAGACCACTGCCTTAAACTGTCTCTACTGCTTGGAGTTACCCACTTTTAGTGGACAAAAGCAAGGATTTGAAGGAAAGACAGTGACCTGTTTCTATAATTGGCTTTCTGCAAGAAGTGTTGCTCATATCAGTTGAACATTCACATGGGTTTTGGAAGTTGTAACATTAGGCTAGTCTATGCATTTAATCTTCTATCTTCTCAGGATCCCATCTCATGACGGAGATACAATTCTATCCCTTCTCCACATGGGTAGAAACTGGTTCTACATCTTAACATAGTGGGGAGAGGTTCTCAAAGGGAGGATGGAACTCCATCTCAGATTGCTGAACACTTTCCTAAAAATATTGGTTAGTCTCTCAAGTGTCACAGGACTGCTAGTTTTTTTTTTTTTTTAAGCACAAGTTTGGGATGCTTACACTAGTTCTGGAAGATGGGTTCTCACCTGCTGACATACAGTACATGTATTTTGGTATCATGATACACCCTTTTTACAATACGTTTCTGCACTATTTGGTCAATTGGGAGCATTTCAAATATTTAGTGTTCCTTTTTGAACTTTCATGCCCCTTGATTTGACAGTTCTAGCAATGACAGTTACTCAATTGCAATAGCCATTGGCTTCTCAAGGGCCACTTTGACAACAAAGCTCTTTATGTAGTGAGGAAGGCTACTTGACTCTTAAATAAGCTAAGACTTCAGTTGAACAAAGAAAAATCTACTTGGATACCTCTTTAATGAATAGAGATTATACAAGCCACATTAGATGCTACAACCTCCAGAGTTTACTTACTGATGCATAGGCCTATAGCATTAACAAATCTGATCTTGTAGGTCCAATGAGCCTGCAAATACTATGCAGTTCCTACATCATCTGGCAGTCTGCACCTTTGTCATGGCATGCTTACACCTACACTGCTTCCAGGGTTAGTTGAGAATAGTTTATACCCCCATCAATGTCTGAACAAACTAGTGTCAGGTTCTTCTCTTATCAGGTTCTGATTTGCTTAGTTGGTGGAAAGACCTGGATAAGGTCTGTGCTGGAGTTCCTTTTCCTCTACTTTCCTCCACCACAGCATCAGATGCATCTCTAATAGGATCCAGGAGCTCATTTTCAAATGCATAGTACTCAAGGCTAATGGACTGCCTTAAAATTCACTCTGCATATCAACCTTCTAGTACTTAAATAGGTCAGATTTGTGTGCAAACGTTTCCTTCTCATGATCAAGGATCAACTCCACAGGTGCCAGTGCCAGCATATGCTGTACACATTTTCCAGGGAACAGGAAGATCTCCCTTGTTTAACTGATCGCTCTTCATTCCTATACAGGCAGTCCCCGAGTTACGCGGATCCGACTTACGTCAGATCCGCAGTTACGAACGGGACCCTTTCCCTGGTCTCCAGCAGACCAGGGAGAGGAAGCAAAGCGGCGGAACATGCGGACAGCCCAGACGCGTCTGGGCTGTCCGCTGCCCGCGTGCTCCGCGGCTTTGCTCTGCTTTGCTCCCCGTCCCCCTGGTCTGCAGACCAGGGGGACGGGGAGCAAAGCAGAGCAAAGCCGCGGAGCCCGAGGGCAGCAGGACAGCCACGGTGCGTCTGGGCTGTCCCGCTGCCCCAGTGCTCCGCGGCTTTGCTCCGGACACCTGTGGTACAGCAGCTGGGGCGCTGCTGGTTGGTCCCGTAGCGCCGCTCTGGGAACTACTGGACCAACCTGGCAGCACCCCAGCTGCTCTGCCCCAGGTGTCCCCAAGTCAGCCGCTGCTGAAACTGACCAGTGGCTGACTACAGGAAGCCCCTGCCCCGGGGCTTCCTGGAATCAGCCGCTGATCAGTTTCAGCAGCAGCTGACTTGGGGATGCCTGGGGTTCTTAAGTTGAATCTGTATGTAAGTCGGAACTGGCGTCCAGCTTCAGCCGCTGTTGAAACTGATCAGTTCAGCGCGGCTGAATCTGGACGCCAGTTCCGACTTACATACAGATTCAACTTAAGAACAAACCTACAGTCCCTATCTTGTACGTAACCCGGGGACTGCCTGTACTTGAGAAGTTTTAATCGGTGGTTAAAGAAAAGGTGGTGAACTCAAGTAAAGATGGCATTACAGAAAGCAGACTGGATGCAGCAATGCTTTTTAAGACCTTTCACAGATGCAAGATGAGTGTAGAACTGGCTGACTCCATCCAGGGAGTCTATTTCAGTGGGAGATGGATAAATTTGTGTTTTTTAACTTTTTTCTTGCCACTCTCCTTTTACTCAGTTTCAGCATCACAGGATGCAGAGAGCAGTGCAACAACTACCTCCACAGGAGCTGGAGTTTTTATAATGGGACGATTTCAGGTAGGAAACTGTTGATGTGCTCAAAGCATCTGGTCACTTTTCCAAGTTTAACATGCTTCTGACCATAGAGGTCAGCTACAACCTGTCCTATATATTGCTGTGAAGGGTTCAGAATGCGGTGCTCACTTACTGTTTCCATCACTTCTAGGTGTCTGTAGCAGCGGATGATGCATTGAAAGAGTGTTATAGTAAATCTGAAGAAACTAAGCCTGTACCTTTTGATACAACCTCTTCTGATTCATCTTTGTCTGGCAGCAGCCCAGAGAGTACTCTTGTGAAACAGACTTTGAATGGGATGACATCCGTAGATGTGACAGATGGCGTTGTTTCACAGACATTACCTCCTATACAATTGCCCTCTGAGGCTGGGCAGCCAACTAAGGTCGGGCGCTTTCAAGTGACTACAGCAACGGACCAAGTGGGTCGCTTTTCTGTGTCCAGGACTCAAGATGAGGTTACCAGTGTGCAGAAAGAATGCTCAATGACTCTTCCTCTTTCTGTGGATTCAGAACAAGTTTCTTCTCACACCATGACTCCAAAGAAAGAGGTGCCAGAATTGGTGGAGTCCAAGCAGTCTCCACTTATGAATGGGCCATCATCTGATTTGGAGGCGGCCTTCCTAAGTGGATTGGCTCAGGACCTGGATGATGGCTCAGGTAGCCCAGACTCTCTCCAACCACTGGGTTCAAAGATAAGCCTCCCCATCCAAAGCCTTAGCAACTCGTTCAATTCTTCCTATGTGAGCAGTGATGAGTCAGAGATTGAAGATGAAGACTTGAAATCAGAGCTACACCGGTTGCGTGAAAAGTAAGATTCATTCTTTCAGAATGATATTTATCATATGTAAATTGTACATAATAATTGCTTAGTTTCAATTTCTCTTCCATATCCAGGTCTGGGCTCTCATAACAAAAAGAGGAAAGAGGACAGATTTTAAAATGAGCCTCTTTTTTAAATATATTTTTCTGTAGTAATTGCCAGAGTTCATGTAGGGCAAAATTCATTTATTGATAAATGAATGTGGTGATCTCTGTAAATACGCACTTACAATTTTTATGCCGTTTTAACTGCTGTCTCTTTTGTATAAACATGTATCATATGTTGGCATAATCTGGTGCCAAAATCACCGTTGAAAATGGAACTAAGCTACAGGCACTTAAAAATTTTCATCCTGACCTTGCAGGGATGAGGACCAATAGGTCAGAACTCAGATGCTTGAGTTGGTGTATTATTTTTTTTAAGATAGGCTAGACTTCATGCATAAGCATCAGCGAAGAATAGCTGGCAGCTTTAGATCTTGTACATGTAAAACAAAAGAAGAATCTGAGACCATAACAAGTCTAGTGGAAATATCAAAGTCCTTGTGTCTTATGAAAGTGAGGGTGAATCTTGCCAGCCCTACAGTGTAAATGCTGAAGCTTCAGACCTTATTGGTGTTCTCCCCCTGCTCCTCTTCTGGCTTTATCATTGCTGTGCTAAAATGCAAACTTTACGTTGAATTCTAGACATTGTTACAATTCTTGGTCAGCATTTCCATGCTTGGAAAGCAAGCAGTTCAGTGAGGAGGGACAGGACTATTAAGTTCTTATACATTTTCTTAATTCTTTAGGCACCTTAAAGAAATTCAAGAGCTGCAGAGTCGCCAGAAGCAGGAGATTGAATTGCTGTATACCAAACTGGGAAAGGTGCCCCCTGCAGTAATCATTCCCCCCGCTGCTCCTCTCTCAGGGAGGAGAAGACGACCTACTAAAGGAAAAGGCAGCAAATCCAGCCGCAGCAGCTCCCAGGGCAATAAGAGTCCTCAGCTGCTAGGTAAGATATCCTACAGGTTATAATGTGACATGCAAAGCAGATGGTTTATTACCTTTTGATTCTGCCTTAACTTTTTACAATAGATCATAGGACTCCTTCAGATTGATGGGTGGGTTGATTGGTTGGTTGAGATAATCTCTTGCCTGTTTCTCACAGAGGAAGCTGACTTATTGACTGACTCATCTGGGTTTGTACATCTCCCTGTTTTTGCTTAGCATAGGAGTCTACTAGGTCCCCATCAGTCTGGCCTTGGAGAATGGCCTTTTTCATATAACCCTTACTAATGGTGTTTTGTAGTCTCACTGGCCACTTCAGCTTTTTAGATTAGAACTCAAATATAGTGTGTTTCTTCTAAGAGCATTTTGAAAACCATAGTTGCATTCTTAATTGCTTTTGATAGGTATGTATTCAGTAGAGATTAATGATAGTGCTTCTGCTGGCAAGGGCTGGGGATTCCAGTGTCAAAGAATGAATTTTAAAACACGAGGAAAAAGTCAGGCCAACTTGGTTGTACTAGGATCTCTTGGATCCCACTTATTTAATTCCTGCATGTTCTTGTCACATTTAAAAATGGATTTTAACACTGGTGCTAATTTGGTAGTAGAAAACTGTACTCGGTATTTCTGTTCCTTTGCTGCTGCATAGGTCTTTATTTTTTTAAGTGCTTAACAGCACAATATCCCCTTAGTTCAAGGAAGTGATAATATTTTTTACTTCAGTCTGCTGTGACTGCAATGTCACAAGTTAAGCATATTTGTAATTACAGGATTAATTGAGGAAAAAGGTTGTGAGGGAAGCCATTCTTATTAAAACACAATTTTCCTAACTAGCAACAGTAGTCAGAAAAATAGGTCCATGAAAACCAAAATTCCTTTCCCAGCACGAGTCCTTCTGAAACTCCTTGAGTGCCATTGACACAAGGATAAAGGGAAAGCCAGTGTTGTGAATGGAAATTTGTTGAAGTGGCTCCAGTGAGTCCATAGGACACAGCAGGACACATGTCTTCAAGTGAATTTTCTTTCCCCAAACAGCATCAGTGGTCTTCGTTAAAGGGATTGATGGTGTGCCTAGCAATTTTAGTGTTAATTGCCTATTAGTAGTCTCAATGCAAAAACCCAGAACTGAATGGACAAGGTTGCCAGTGCTATCAGCTTCTCATATGACAATGCTAAACTTAAAAAAAAAAATCAGATTTTATAGATGACACTCCCAAAGACAAACATTTCCCTTTTCTAAAGATAAGATGCAAAAATTCCTGCTGTTGTATCTTCTCTGAGGACTGTTATGAGCTGTGTGTTCAGCTCTATAGGGCTCACAGAACACAAGATGAATCTCCCTATTAAAGCAGGCTTTTGCTTTCAAAACCAGATTCTCAGCAATAGACTGGTGTCTGTCCAAGTAATAGCATCCTTTCTCCCATGCTTTGTCACCTGCACTATTTAAATCTACTCTCACGCAGTGGAGGAGCTATCTTGACACATGCTAGTGAGGCAGAATCTGACTGTCAGAAGCCTTTCTAAAAATCAGTTATTCCAAACTCTGCTCCTGACCCCTTTATCAGCCACTGCAAAGTACACTCTGTGCTCTTTGGTAAGGCATGACAACCTAGGTATAAGAATCCTGGCAAAAACCCTTCCCTAGGGTTTTCCTGCTGATGTTACATTCTCAACTCGCTCATCATTCCTAAAAGTATGAGGGGGAGGGATAGCTCAGTGGTTTGAGCATTGGCCTGCTAAACCCAGGGTTGTGAGTTCATTCCTTGTGGAGGCTGTTTAGGGATTTGGGGCAAAAATTCATCAGGGATGGTACTTGGTCCTGCTGTGAAGGCAGGGGACTGGACTCGATGACCTTTCAAGGTCCCTTCCAGTTCTACGAGATAGGCAATCTCCATTAATTTTAATTTTTTTTAAAGAACTACCCCCCAGTGATAGAGATTTTAATTCTTATATAGTCACTGTAGATTTTACCTGCTAAATTGCCCAAGGATTCATCAGCTTCAGTCACTCTATTCCTTCTCTTCCTTCTGTCCAATGGGAAAGCTTCTGAGCTGAGGTGGGGAAGCTTAATGTTTATGTTCTCTGTCCTGATTGTGATTTCTTTTTATAGGCACCCTGTCTGCTCAGAGTGCCCCCTCAGTCTTGCCCCCCCAGCAGACCCTTCATCCTCCTGGTAACGTCCCAGAGACTGGACAGAATCATCTGTTACAGCCCCTTAAACCATCTCCTTCTAGTGAGAACCTGTACTCTGCCTTTACCAGTGATGGTGCTATTTCGGTACCAAGCCTTTCTGCGCCAGGCCAAGGTAAGAACTTGTCTGGAATTAAAGCTAAGTCAGGGAGTTTTCAGCCTGGGGATGCAAGACATGAAATACAGTAGATTGAGTTCAGGGTATGGCTCGTGCTTAGAGACTGATCAGGGTATTGGTCTCCATCAGGCTTAGCACACTATTCATACTTAGATTTCTAAGTTTTCAGAATGAGAAATTTAGAAGTGAGGTAATGAAGGGGTAAAGTATTTCAGTGTTGCTATTAGAAGTAAGGTTTGAAAAACTTGAGTGAGGGGAACAAATCCTTCAGAAAACACAGCTAACTCTGCAGTCATATCGCCTTAAATTCTGAGATAGGGATGTAAAGCACGGGCACACAGTGGATGGGGGTGTACATAACAGCACTCTTCTGTATAGCCCTCAGATTGGGCATTTATCCTTCTGATCAGGCATTAGAACATTAGTCAGTCTCTGGAAGGCTCTGCTTGGTATTTGTGGGGCCTCCTTTTTTCCACTCATTAAGGACTGTTGGTCTATTTTTGAATAACTTTATTCATGTCTATGATACGCAGTTCAATTTTTTCCATTTAAGATATCTTATAAATACACATTGCAAATGTTCCTGTAAGACTAGTTGAATGTAGCAGTCTCAACAAGCTGGTGGTGGTTTTGCAAGAATTGTTGTATGTGGAGTAAAATGGGCACTGATGGCAAAAAAGAATTAACAAATAAAAGAATGGAAGGTGGAAAACCGCTCCTTCGGAAACTTTTCATTCTTGTGATTCCCTACCCCTTCTCCACTAACCTGTTTTGGAAATATTGGCGCTACTAATCCATAACCTCTTTTATCCTGAAGTTGTGCAGTGTCTTATGTAATTGAGAGAGTGCCTTTGCTAGGATTTGGACTCTCCTGTGCAATGCAGTCTTATTGCCACAGGATTAGATATTGTAAGATAGCATTGTTTTAGCAAAAAAACCTTGACATGTATTGATTGGAGGAAGTGTCCTTGTTCCTTGTACTGTGTATATACCCCCTATGCCAGCTCTTGAGGCTTGTTCTTGTGTGCCATGTTACTGCATTTCACCCCTCTAACCTCAAGTTGCTAACATCTTGTAGTTGTGTTCTGTCTCCTCTCCTCTTCTCTCCTTTCTCTGTTCTTCCCTCTTGTTTTATCACAGGCTGTGCGAAGTTTAACTGTGCATCTGAGCGGGTGACGTTCAAGCCTGGTGGCAGGAGGACCCGATTTCTGAGTACGCCCTGCTTGGCTCTTTGTGTGTAACACCTTTACTCCTTCCTTGTCTTCATTTTTTTTTTCTGCTGCTTGGATCTGATGTCTCATGCAGCCCATTTTCTTCTGCCTCCTTGTATTCCCTCCTACTTCATGGCTCGGCTTAACTGCTTTTAATACACCTTAGAAGTTTGGGTTTTCATGTTAAGTGTCCAATAAAATGTAGCCTTTAGCAAGAGCCAAATAACTTAGGTAAACTTTTAGGAAAACTTGCCTGTGGGAAATAGTGTTAAAGGAATTAGCAGAGAATGGGTGGTGGTATGAGTTACAAGGTACATGAATATATAGGTCTTTCCTTATACAATAATTGTTAGACTGTGCTTGTTGATACCTATGAGATTTTTGGGGAGCAATCTGGTTCTCCTCAGTGGCACTAAAAGGGTGGCAATGAGAGAGAGCTGCCCATTCCAAATTACAGCAATGGGGGTGAATGGTGTGTTGTATCTTTCCTAAGAGGACAAAGTAGCTGCCTTAGTGAAAATATTAAATGCATGTGGCTTCCTCCTACACCCCATCACCATGTAGGGTGGGAAAACCTTTGAATGCTTGCCCAGAAGTACTCAGTTTAAATTGAGGTAATCAGCATTGTCTGTCTTAAAATCCCAGAGCTACTGGTGACTAAAACTGGCACTGTTTAAAGGTATTAACCATGTGTGCAAAGAAACATTCAGGCCAAATGATCACGTTCTGTATTAGTAGTCAAGGTACCTATGTTCAGAAAGGGCTGTTCGTAATGTGTACTGGAGGCAGATTTCACGTGCATGGGGTAGAGGGTTATGGTTATATGAAACCCTCAAAATGGAGGATTGGGGAAAATAGTAGGATGGGTTTTTGATGTACGAGCCTCAAACTTCTGATGTGATTATTTGAAGTGTTTAAATGCATGGACTAAGGCTGCATAAATGATGCTTTTTCCCCCCTGGGAGTGATACAACATCCTATTATCCTTCCAGTGTATATGGGGCCTTGATTGTTGTGGCACCTAACCCTCCCCCCCGGCCCCAAATCACTAGGTATGAGAGAGCTGGAAGCCCTTGCAAATGGCTGCCTTCATTTGCCACATTTCACACACATTCCACAGACTTGTGGCATTTGTCCTTCTACAGCAAGCAGCAGCTCAGCTGGGCTAGGGATTTTTGTGGATGAACTCCAATGAACAGAGCAACTCTAGCAAGCCTTTTACAGAGACAGCTGCAGTAGAACTTACTAAATTATCCTTTATATTGAGAAGAGGGTGAGGAGTCCTTAATTGTGGAGTTTTGCAGCGATACTTCAAACCCTGCCATAAATAATTTCCCAGTATTGAAACTAAATGCACCATGAATGCATAACAGCTTGCATAACTTTTCTCCTCTCCCTGCTGCCTGGGCTTC
The DNA here is from genome assembly GCF_052426305.1 of Pelodiscus sinensis. Taxonomy (NCBI): domain Eukaryota; kingdom Metazoa; phylum Chordata; order Testudines; family Trionychidae; genus Pelodiscus; species Pelodiscus sinensis. Next base: position 110,011,081 of record NC_143052.1, read on the forward strand.
AAAATTCACAGCTTCAAAAGACTTGAGTGGGCTGTTTAAGATATTGAAGGGATATGCAAAGAATGTCCATTTAGATTTCCAAGCTTTATCGTTTCTTTTCCTGGAAGAAGTTAAATTTCTAGAAAATCTGGGAAAGCATAAAGCTTTTACTCTTCCTTATGCTATTTGGGGAGGACCATAAAGCAGTGTTTCTCAACCAGTGGTACGAGTACCCTTAGGTGTATTCGAGACAAGTCTGGGGGGTACGTCAACACAACTGAAATTTGGAGAAAACTGATTTTTTTGTTTTAAGTTTTACAGCACTTTATTATTTTTGTTCTTTTTACACCCAAAAATTTCATCGCCTGCCCGGCTATGATTAAGTTGTTGAAACAAATGTGTTGCAATGGTAAAAAAAAAAAAGTCTGAAAACTGTAGGTACTGGGGGTACTTACAATTTTTTTTTAAAAAAGGGGTACTTTTTTAAATAAAGGTTGAGAAACACTGCTATAAAGAACAGTAGGGTGTCAGTCTCTGTCTCTGAGATTGGCATTATGAGCTGGATGTACTCATTGTTACTGCTTTCTTACATGGTAGTGTACAGTTAGTTTGTCACAACCTCAGTCCAGCTGTCAGTCCTCTTAAGACAAACTATTAAACTTCTCCTCAAAAGCAGGTACCAAGGTGTAGTGGGTGGATTGTTTTCACCCTGAAATTTTGAATTGGTAGATGGACCTTCTGAAAGGTTTATTGTAGCTGTCCTGTACAAGTGGGTAATGCTTCTGATAGAACAGCTTGGCTTGAATGCTCAGTTTGTTTACAGGTTGCTTGCTTCCTGGCATATGATATGCTGTCTCGGTCACTTCTAGAGGTTAGGAGAGAGAAACAGCAATGAAGATGAACAGTGCATTGATCAATAACATGCTTTTAACTGTGCAGCTGGAGGAGCAGATAGGAACAGGCCCAGCAGGGAAATCCATAACTGTAATATCTGGAAGGGAGATATAGTTACAGATGGTGAGAGTACATGATCCACTATTGGACCGCTGAGTAATCCACAAATTCTCAGATGAAAGTCACGAGGGACTGTTCGCCTTTACAGATAGAGGTGGGGGAGAATTTTTTTTTGCTGTTCCTCTTGTGGTAAACAGCTAGTGATAGATACTTACCAGCACATCCCTAGCATTCTTAAGATACCACTACATTTCAGAGAACTATTACAGAACAAACATATTAGTCTCCTTTTCTGCATAGGATATCCTACTGGGCTCTCAATGTAAGTGCAGCCCATGGCAGTGTCCAGCTGCACAGTCTTTCTCATTGGGCTTTGTGTGTTGTTTGCTGATATTAAACACTTCTCACTGTTTCTCCTATTTTAACAAATTACTCTTTTTTTGTGCTTCAGGGAAGATGGTGAAAAAAGTCTGTCCTTGCAACCAGCTCTGTAGTAATTATCTTATTTCTGTTTATTTCTGGTTCCTATTACAAAGCTGTTCATGAATTTTCCTCTGATCAGTTAAGCCTAACCTCCATGAATCTGTCTCCAGCACAGCATCTGTCTCTGTTATCCCATCTAACGTGTTCCTTTGTTAACATGGTAATAGGTTCTGGCTGCCAGTTCATTTTTGCAGACTAGTGGGAAATGAACTGTTGTTCAGTATAGTAGAGGCTTGCTGGCCCTCAGCTTAGCTGTGGAACTCCTTGCTGATTGCTAATGTTAGTGAATTGTGAAGGAATTATTTGCACGTAGCAGAGCTGATGTGCTGAAATTACCCCTTTGTGCAGCCAGATTTGCTTGTAATGACTTTGCTGAAGGAGTTTGCCTACTCTGTTTCCTGATTCCACTGCAGATTCCTTCAAGGCCTTAAAGGGTAAAAACAAGCCATTTAATGGCTTCACCATGTGCCCCCAAAGCATGAACAATTTAGATATGCCTAATCTAAGTGTGCTGGTATTATCTGATGTGGTCTTTGAGGGTGGGTTCTCAGACTGGTTTCCAAAGGAGGAGATTAAAGGAGGCAGAGAGTGAAAGCATGATGGAGTCACGGGATGAGTAAAAAACACTGTTTTCATTTCAAATCCTTCATTCTGTCACCAGACGAGAAACTAGGACGTTTGCTGTGGCTGAGCAGAACTGGAGGGGGAGGGCGGGTGTGTTTCCATTGAATGCCATGAATTTTAAGCACCTCCTTTCAGACTCTTCTGGATGGCTTTAGATTTGGATTAGAGCAGAACAACTAACTTCTGAAACTTCAAAATTCTGGAGAGAGTTTAATAAAATGCTGTTAAGAAATGAACCCTGCCTTGTTATTAGCTCGTATTTTACAGCACGAGCCAATCCTAATCTGTCCCTGCTGTGACAGACAGCTGCTCCTTCTTAGTTAACACAATCACTTTGTAAATACACTGCTCAAAGCAAGCATTTCAAAATGTTTGTAAATCCCATTGCACGTTTACAGGTGAAGACATTCAGGTGTCTCTTGACTAAATGTGCCCCTGTCTCCCACCTCTGTGTTTGTGGATTAGGCTGGAGACACCCTGGGTATGAGCTATAATTTCTATCCAAAATGTAACTCTGTATTACATATAAATGTATTGAGCAGCAGAGTGCAAATGACTAGCCATCAGGAAGACGGTGAGAGGGTGCTGGTTCCTGCATGAACTCTTCCCTATGGAATGTGATCTTTCTGTCTGTTTTGGTACCTTTTGCTTTGTTACTCTTGCCTGTTTATATGGGTTCCAGCTTCACGCCTTCACTTGCCTTGCTGCCATGTCAGTTAATTGTTCCAGGCCCCTTTCACATCATATATGCTTGAGATTCTCATGGTTTCATAAGTTTCCTGCGCACAATTACATAGTATGACCCCCGTTACTCTGTTCCTTTTGAACTCCCACCACACACGTTCATTAGAGAAGCCCTGTGTTCTCTTCCCCCTTCATCTGTATTGCTGCATGGGGCTCCCTGCTCCTCAGGATTGCACCCCTAATAATAGGTGCTATCAGTGGGGAGAGGGTTTCATGTTTTCTAGGCAATACTGGGAGTGGGGATAGCACTACTTACTCAATAGGCATGTTGCTTAGTTGCTACAGGTAATAAGTACTTATTCCTTGCATTCTTTAGTATTGTAACAAGAGACCCGTTCCAGATGAGGTTTGGAGAAGCTGATAGTCTTTTCTAGGTATGAGCGTCCTGAAGAGAGCTGTCTAGGGAAGTGAATAACAGCCACTTTCATTGACTTCAGGCAGTGATTTTTGGCTTCGAGCCTTATTCAGTAGTAAGATGGTGATTTCCGTGCTGGATGTTTTAGTAGAAGTCAGCAAGAATTGTGCAATCTTCTTTACTGTGGTTGAGTGGCAGGTATCCAAGGTATGCTGATTCAGCGCAGGTGAAGCTCTCTCCTGTATTTTGAAGAAGAATGGTGGTTCTTTGAGTCCTGGTTCCTGTGTGTACTCCACTTTGAGTACTCATGCACATCAAGGGGCTGAAACGGGAGAGTTATTGCAAATAGTGTCCATTGATTTGTGCCTGTGCCCCAGATCTCTTCATGATCCATACAGTGAGACATGATTGACACCTGCTTATTTTTTTACTGCCACAAGGCCTGAGTTGGAATCCTCCACAGTATCCAATTCCTTTCTCTTCATCCTGTAAATATATTCAGAGTTACATTCTTAGGAATGTTGTTAGTGTTTTTTGAGATAATAGTTTGTGGCCTACAACTTGGCTAATGCCCAGACCTCTAGGCTTCAAATTGTTTCTTTCCCTATCTCCTTTTTGGTCAGTGACCATCACAGTGCTTCCTCTACCACCTTGAGGGACATGTATCTCCACCAAATGCAGTGTCTGTCACTGTTTCTCCAACATAACACAGTAGGAGCATGAGTTCTGATTTCAAAAACAAAGTAGGCAATGAGACTCCAATCAGACCAAAGCTGGGCAGACCCTCCCATATTTTGGCTAGAGTTGACAAGGAGCACAACTTCTGGTTTTGAAGGCCAGAGGGAAGGACCTTTATGCCTGGGCCCCTTCAATAGAGCAAGGGGCATGCTCATAAACACAAAAGCAGAGCCTCCTCTTAGACCTTGTAAGAGGAGAGATCCCTCCATGACCCCCATTGAAGTCAGAGTGAGTCTTTTTATGCCCAAACCATAAGGAATTAGGTCCTAAGTTTCATAGGAATAGCCAAAAGACTCATAGGAGCAAGACTTCTTCAGTATTCACCTCTGATTCACCCTCAACACTGACTTCAGTACAGTATAAACCGAAGCACCAAAACTCAAAAGGATTGGGTGCAGTTGATACCATCAGGTCAGACTAATTGACTAACAGTACTAGACTGTTAGGAAGCAAGTGTCTCAACCTTATGGGAGAAAGATCTTTTACATCTACCAGTCTACCGTTTAGGATCAAGTTATCAGACTCACCTTGCCAAATAATATTCCTTGAACTGCTCATAAATTTCTAGATGTTAAGGGTAAACTGCCCCAGGAAGACATGGCTCTGATGTCAGTAGGTGCTTGAAATTGAATGGTGGCCAGGACCTTTCTATAGGCTGTAATGGGTGTGGCTGATGTGGCAGAGATCCTTGGCAGCTGCCATTGTGACACAGCAGTAGTTACACTCTTTGGGGTTCAAGATTGAGATCTGTAACTATACTCTGAATCTCCTTTGAAACTAATCTCTTTAATGAAAAACCTAAGTCTCGGCACTTACTGAAATACCCTTCATTCTCTGCATATTTATATACCTGCCCTAAAGAGACAATATCAATGTTAGAAACCAAGGCCCTTAGACCAACACTTGTATCATCAAGGCCATCTTGCAAACAAGATTTGGGCTCACTATTGATCCTAGAGTCTTCACAAGTTTTCTAAGTGTCACCCACACCCAGTCATAAATAGATGCCTCCCAGATTGGTTGAGATGCTCACATGGGTGATTGCGCTTTGCAAGGAACTTGAATGTTTTGAGAAGCTATAATGCACATTGATCTTTTGGAACTGAGGTCAGAATGGGAGGTTTGCTAAAACATTTCTACTATTCATACAATCCCAGTATGTCCTCAGAAGACCAGACTCTATGGGAACTCTGAGAAATGTGACTAGATGGGGCACAAATCATTCTCCATCATGCAAGATGACCCAAACAATGTGGATTTCTAAGCCTCCTTCAAATGTCATCCTGTCCATTGAGTATCGTTTGGACTTTTCTGGATCTCTGGACCCAGAAAACTGGCACAATAAGACATTCTCCCTCCCCTCTGATGCTTTTCATCTTATAGCTTGGTATTTGGATGGGTGTTGAACGTAGACTATTCCTACTCTGTCGGTATTAAAAGAGGTTTACACCACTTCAGAGAGGTCACCAGAAAATGTTACTTAGCATTACAGAAACATTTCTCTGTCTGGCCTAGAAAAATCATATATCTCCATCAGACAATGGATATTTCTACTGTTTTGGACTTTGATTTTACTCTAAAGGTGAATCTTTCTTATAGCTTGCTGTGGGTTTATCTGGCAGCAGTTACTGTTTAGCTCACCAGCAGATGACGACTCTTTATCCAGCCAATAACATCCCAGTTCCTGAAGGGGCTGATCAGAATCTTTGCTCTGCTAGCAAAGAAAGATTGTGCACTTGAATCTTAGTTTAGTGCACTCACTAAACCTCCTTTGAAGCACTCATTACACATTCCATGGTTCACCTATTGATGTAGGTTGCCTTTCTCTTTGCTATCACTTTGTCCAGAAGGGTGGGTGAACTTGTGGTCTTAATGGCCAATCCTCTGTATACAATAATCTATAAGGTTTAAATCTTGCTAGAACTATATCTGAAACTTACTCCTAAAATAGTTTTGAAATGTCACAAAACCCAAAATGTCTCACTTACTTTTGTCTTTCCCTAAATCCCTGTGCCTCTAGTGAGAACAGTAGACTTCATTCACTTGACACAATCTGAGTATTGGCATTGTACCTGCAGAGAACAAAACAGGTCAGAAAGTCACCAGACTGTTCATTGCCATAGCAGAACAAGCACAAGAGCAAGCTGCATCCTCTCAGAATCTGTTGGTTGGTTCTTGGCTGTCCCTTACTCTCAGTTGGCACACCTATCTCCTCCACAGTCTGTAAAAGCTCACTGCTGGCACGCAAGGCAGCCTTAGTAACATAACTATACTAGAAGAGGTGGCCCTGCTTAATACATGCAAGGTTGTCTACATAGTTCCAGCCACACATTCTTGAGACCATGGTCCAACACTCCTCCACTGAGACATCCTTTGGGACAGCTATACCACTTCATCCTGTCTCCTCTCTGAGTATTACTTGCCCATTACGCACAGTGGAATGCACATCAGGACCAGTATTTGAAGAGGAAATGGAAGTTGTTCTTAGAGGAGTGGCCCTGTAGGTGGTCCACCTTAGGTGCTTAAGTGCTGCTGTGCCTCTAATGGGAGATTTTAGGTAGCAGTGCCCACAGTTGGTTGTGCATGTGGGGCGCCAGCGCACGACATTTGAAATGGCTACCCTGCATGCGCAGCCAACCATCTCTTCAGTTCCTTCTTTACCGCCGCCAGCTTCGGTCGCAGTTTAGCAGTTGCCCTCATTCAGGTGAGAACAGATACTTAGTGGTAATAGTTAAGACTTAGGCATTAGTAGTAGTTGTGGTGGTGGTGATGGTTGTTATTTTTATGGTAATAGTTTAAAAACAAATTTCCCCTCAATGTTATAGTGTAGTTAGGTAGCATACTTTTGCAGGGCCATCTGGCAGCAACTGCTTTTTCACTGGAACATGCCTGGCTCACCTGGTTTTAAGAGGTGTGAGAGCTGCAGGCTGTCCATTTCCATATCAGACAGACACTCGCAGTCCGCTACTTGGGTGAGAAGCACTGTACGGATGAGTGTCCTCACTGCAAAAAACTCACTTTGCGAATGAGGAAGGCCAGAGAACGCTAATTAAAAATGATTCAGCTGGAGAAGACTGCTTGTCTTGCCTCAGATCCTGAGCATATCATGCCACCCAGGCATCCATTCCCTGGAGCTGCATTGGAGAGAAGGGATCCCACCAGGTGGAGCCCAAAAGATCATGAAAGGGCTCAGGTGCCCAAAAAGAGGTCCAATTCTTCCTCAGGAACTGAGTCCTGCTCGAGGAGGTGTGCTGCTTTTTTTTTTTTTTTTTTTTTTTTTTTTTTTTGTCTCAAGTGTCTGCCTTGGCACCTACAGCATCTAAGGCGCTGGAAAAACGGGCAGCTTATGGGGCTGGCACCACAAGAGCTAACACCCAAGGAAAAGGTCTGTTCCGACTCCTCCAAGGCACCGATGGAGACTGAGCAAAAAGCCTCCATGTTGGCACTGGACAAAATGCTGTTGGTATCAGCCAGATCACTCTCACCCTCTACACCGAGAGCCACGATGTCAGCACCAACTAAACACTGCACCAGTAGTGCACACAACTACTGACACCATTGCAACCGTAGACTGCCAGCACCGGCAATGCAAGTCTCACTGGTGCCCATTCAGCTTCCCTCTCCATAGGTATCTCAGTTCACCACGGGAGCGGAATTCAGTTTCCTTGGTACGAAGAACAGCCTTGTTCGGCACCAGTGGTATCGCGAACATATCAAAGTTTAATCTTTCATCCACCCTGGCCATGGCGCTACCATTATCCAGTGATGACGATGGGCCTAGTCAGGCACACATGCCTAGACGCTCTTTGGTTAAACTCACATAGCAGTGGCAACTACCACAGTGGCTCCCACCACCCATCCCACCCAACTGGCCTTACTGGGACCAGTGTTGCCTCTAAGCTGCGTGGCAGCACAGTTTCTCAGGTGACGAATCAGCCCCACCAAGCCAGAGGCTCAGGGCTCTGTTCATGGAGCTGACTGACTGGGCAGAGCTGATTAATCACCTGTGAAGCTGTGCTGTTATGCAGCTTAGTGGGAACACTGGCTGGGACCCATGGGCAGCCTACAGAACACCAGATCACACCTGTGGGCACAACAGCCATCGCCAGGCCCCTACTGCCCAGTCTCCTCTCATTCCAGTTCATGCGGGGCTGAAGAGGACGTGGTTGTAATGGGTGATGACCAGACATCTGACTCACCCCCACGTATGCACATCTCTTTGTCTCTGGATCATACAATCATGCCCCCATTGCCAACTTCTGGGGATGATTTCAAATCTTTCCAGGCACTCAGAGTTGTGGACACATTAGAAATATCCCTGTCAGCTAAGCCTGAGACTCAGCATAAGCTGACAAACCTACTGCATGCCTCTCTACGTGGTCAACTGGCCATCTCCATGAATGAAGCCCTCATGGATCCAGCAAAAGCCATCTGGCAGACTGGCCACAATATCTCCGACCTGCAAAAGGTCAGATTGGCAGTACTATGCTGCTCCAAAACGGCTGACTTTCTATTTTCCCATCCCATCCCAAACTCCCTGGTGATGGATGCCATAAACCAGAGAGGAAAACAGCAGGCCACCTGCAGGGTCCCTTATGACAGGGACTAGAAGAGATTAGTAGGATGGGCAGGAAGGGATATACATCAGCCAGCCTCCAGCATAGAATATCTAACTATTCAGCACCCTTCACCAAATATACACACCATATATTTGATCAGCGCACATCTTTTATTGAATTTCTTCTTGATAATAAAAGGGAACAGTTTAAAGTGAACATCAGCTAGGGTGTGCAAATCTCCAGAACGGCTCTCCAGGCTGCACTAGATTCAGCGGGCATCACAGCAAGATCCCTCACGTCAGCAGATGTCATGAGATGGGCATCGTGGCTTTAGCTCTCAGGATTTCCAAGAGAAGTCTAGGCCACAGCTAAAGACTTGCCTTTCGAAGGCACCAAGCTCTTTGCTGAATTCACAAATGCCTTGCTCCACACACTAAAGGATTCATGAGCCACATTAAAGACACTTGGCATACATGTACCTGGTACGAAAAGAAAACAGGAAAGGTCATTCACTCAGAGGTACAAACTACCACTTTTCAACCAGCAACCAAGGCACTACTACAACAGGCGCTGACCATGCCAAAGCAATCGCAGGAAGGTCCCTGAGCAGACGACTGCTCAGAAACCATTAAAGTCCTGACAGGCATTTTAAAGTCCTGTTGAGGATCTGACAGCCCTAGTCTTTCCACAGCAGCAATCCAAATCCTCCACACGTTTGGCACCAGACTAGCTGCATTGTATCCAGCATGGCATACCATCACCACTAACAGGTGGGTACTGGAAATCATCGAAACTGGTTACTGCATCCCATTTTTAGTTGTACCTTCCGCACCAAACTTCCCCATTCTCCTTCAGGGGCCGTTCTAACGAACATGTGCTCATACAAAAGGCACAACATCTCCTACAGCTAGGTGCCATAGAAAATGTACCACCGGAGCACAGGGGCAAGGGATTCTACTCTCATTACTTCCTCACCACCAAGAAGACAGGAGGATGAAAACCAGTCTTAGATGTCCACAAACTCAACCACGTCGTTCAATCCCAGTGATTCAAGATAGTAACCCTTGCCGCTATCATTCCTGCCTTGGAAAAAGGAGCTTTGCTGTCTACCCTCAACTTCCAGGAAACATATTTTCATATTTTGATACACCCATCATACAGACAATTTCTATCATTTACGATAGGGCACTTACACTTTCCGTACAGAGTTCTATCCTTCAGACTCTCAAGAACTCCTTGGGTAGTCTCAAAGGTCCTGACAGTGGTTGCTGCCCAGTTTTGCAGATTGGGCATCATATTCCCATATTTGGACCACTGCCTGTTAAAAGGTCTCATCGTACGTAACACACAACAGGGCGTCAAAACCACCAGAGCCCTCTTTGACAGCCTGGAGCTCCAGATAAATCTAGCAAAATGCACACTAGCTCATATGCAGATTTCAGAATTTATAGGCGCGCACCTAGGCTGCAGGACAGCAATAGACTCCTTACCAGAACAGAGGTTGTTGGCAATCGTGGACCTTATATCCCTAGCACAGACCAGCCTGACACTGTCTTCAACTGCTAGGACACATGGCTGCAGCCATGTTTGTGGTACCACAAGCCTGCTTCCACATGAGACCGCTCCAGGCATGGTTGTGGATGGTATACAGGCCGCATGTACATTCTATAAAACAAAGTTTTACTGAACCAGGCAAGATAAAGACTTCATTCACATGATGGACTCTGCACGACAATGTGTGCAAAGTGGTCCCTTTCCAGAAACCTCCAGCATCGCTGACAATCACTATGGATGCTTTGCTACTGGGTTGGGGAGCCCACTTAGGTCACCATGTTCAGGCACAGTGGGCCCCGGAGAAGGCCAAGCAGCATATCAGCCTGGTCAAGCTAAAGGCAGTCCACAATGCTTGCATACACTTGTTTTGCAAACAAAACAGTTCAAATACTTATGGACAGTGTTACTATGATGTACGGTATCAGCTGGCGGGGAGGAGCCCATTCCTATCAGCTCTGCCGGGAAGCAGTTCACCTATCTCCCCAGCAAAGACAATGGTCTCTCAGACAATCTCAGTAAACACTTGCCACGGAATGAGTGGGAAATCGACTCATCATTGTTGACACGCCTTTTCCAGAAGTGGAGGTTCCCCATGGTGGACCTATTGGCCACCCACACGAACACTCGTTTTCCACACTATTGCTGTGGAACAAGCATAGACTCCTACTTCCTAGGGGATGTGTCCAGCATAAAGTGGGAAGCACCTCTGCTATGTACATTTCCACCTTTCCCTCTTGTCCAGTGGACAATTCTCAAAATCAAACAGGACAGGGCTAGGGTAATCTTCATAGCCCCCAGCTGGCCCCCACAAACTTGGTACCCATATCTGCTACAGATGTGCATAGTTCTTTTTTCACCAGTCCAATCCCTGCTGTCACAAGACTGGACAAATACACAATGCTGCCATCCACACACTCCATCTTTAGCCATGGATGTTAGCTGTATAGTGACAGCCTGCCTGGAAGCAGTACAGTAAGTCCTCACAAACTGCCACAGACCTACAACCAGAAAAACATATACACAAAAATGGCACCACTTTATAGTTTGGTGCTCAGAACATAACTGCACTCCAGCAGATACCAGAGTGCCTCAGATACTATGTTACCTCCTAGATTTGAACCAGATGGGTCTATCCTTAAGGTCTATCAAAGTACACCTTGCTGCCATCACAGCTCTGCATCCTCCACTACAGGGCCACTCTGCTTTTTTACTTATCCTTCCATTAAACGATTCCTACATGGCCTATACAATATGTTTCCACCATGAAAGGACCCAACACTGCATGGGACCTCAATGACATGCTCAGGGTCAGCGGCGGATCTAGGGCAGGGCGAGCGGGGCAGCTGCCCTGGGCCCTGCGCTTCAATAGGCCCCGCGCATGCGCTACTACCTGTTGGCTGTGGCCGTGGCACATGTGTGAAATTGTGCTGCCCCAGGCTCTGCGCTTCAATAGGCTCCGTGCCCTGGGCCCTGCAAAACTCTCATCCGCCCCTGCTCAGGATTATTATGGAAAAGCCCTGCGAGCCCCTAGCTGCCTGTTCCCAGCTACACCTATTGATTAAGGTAGCTTTCCTTGTTGCAATTACTTCCGCATGAAGAGTAGGTGAGCTGAGGGCCTTGATGGCAGACCTCTCCCCCATCCCCCCATATACAATTTTTCATAAGGACACCTTTGTACATACCCCAAATTTCTCCAAAAGGTACTTACATCATTCCATTGCAACGAACCCATTACTTACCCTTCTTTTCCCAAAACCCCACCGGGAAAAGATGCTGCCCACCCTGGACATCCACAGGGCAGTTTCTTTTTACTTAAAACGCATGGAACCCTTCCGCAGAACTCCACGGCTCTTCATTTCCTCTACAGAGAGATCACAAGGGTTACCCATTTCAAAACACTATCCAAATGGATTTCAGGCTGTATACACTTAGCCTATGCTATATTTCAGAAGGAGCCCCCATCATAACATACGGTCTCACTCCACAAGAGTGATGGCAGCATCAATGGCATTTCTCCCGGCCGTACCAACAGAGGATATCTGCAAGGTCACCATGTGGGCCTCATATCACACTTTCACGAAGCATTATGCCATTCAGACCTTTGCAGACTGATACACATTTTGGCCCAACAATACTCTTGGTCGCTGATTCTCATCCTCCAAAGCATCCACCACCTAGCACGACTACTCTTTGTAATCACCTAAAGTGGAGCACTTACAGAGACAATCCTTGAAGAAGGGAAGGTTACTCACCTGGTGCAGTAACTGGAGTTCCAGATGGTTGTTCCCATGGGTGACCCACCATCCACACTTCCCTCCCCTCTGCTTTGGACTCCTCTACATCTGGGTCAGAGAGGGAACTGAAGAGACGGCTGGCTACACATGTGGGATAGCTGTTTCGAATGTAATGCGCTGGCATCCTGTGTGGACAGCCGACCAAGGGCACTGCTACCTAAAATCTTCAGTCAGAGGCTCAGTAGTGCTCAAGCACCTAAGATGGTTGTCTCCATGGGTGCTCCATCTCAAACTCCAGTTACTGCACCAGGTGAATAACCTTCCCTTACTTTGGGTGCTTTGAGATGTGTGTTACCCATCTATGGCCCATACTTGTTTTCTTCCCCTCTGCTTGGGCCAGGACCTGATTTGCATCAGGGAAAGAACTTGAAAGATGGTTAGTCTGCTCAGTCCCTTATGTTCATGGTGTAGGAGAGGTAGGTTGCAGGAGCAGACCAGTGACCGCTTTTTGAACTGTGCCTCTCTTGCACTGCAAGTATCACAAGTCCCTAATGTTTATGGCTAGCCTGTTTCTGAACAGTTGTAGTTATCAGTTAGTGGTGTAGTGTTGCAGGAGTTGAAAGGGTTTCCCTTCCCACCTGTGTCCCTCTAGGGACCTTGGGGTATGCCTAAGTCCCAGGTCTTCAAATCCTGAAGGTCTTGTTTAAAATCTATGTCTAAGCAATCCCCACAACTTGTGTCTGATGCCTGGGGAAGCTCATCAGGTGGACATGTGCAAGATTTGCAAAGCTTTTAAACCACAGAAAGGATCATGACTTTTGCCCAAAGCAGCTCTTAATAAAATTTGCCCTTCAGTCTGAGAGGACCTGCTAGTGAGTGCTTCAGTGAGTAGAGCACCGGTGAGTAGTGCAACATCTTGGGTGCCGAAGAAAGTCTCGTCCTGGCATTAGTACTTTCCGCAGACCACAACATTCCAGCACTGGTCTCACTCCCCATTCAAGTCCTCCAGAACCGCCAACTTGTCATCATCGGCACTGGTGGCACCTCCTGCTTCAACTACATGGACTGTCAGAAGGCCCTGACGGGCTTCAGCCTATGGATGTCAAATAACTAATTGAAAAGTTGATGCATTTTGCATCGACTTTTCAATTTGTTGATGGGGAGATTCCACCTAGGGCTGTTGATACTCTTCAAAGGCGAAAGTGCCATGTGGCACCTGGGATGAGCTGGGGACTGATCCTGGGTTCCTATTGGTGCTGCCTCTTTGAAACACCCATGCAGCCTAACACCGGGCCCCCCGAGGCGTTTCAAAGTGGCAGCGCTGTGTGAAGCCCGGGGACTGGCCCGAGGCTTCAAGCGGCACTGCCATGTTGAAATACCCCATTTTCTCCCCTGCCCTTCCTCCCCCCTTCCCCCGATGCCTCTTTCTGACAGAGGCAGTAAGATGGGGAAGCACCTAGTTGACTAGTCCTTCATATCCCTACTTCAGCCCCAAGCATTGAAGTGTTGCGCTTTGTTTCCAAGCCCTATACTCCTGGACTTCCTGAGGATGGAACTGCTCCTCCAGCTGCACAGGGACAAGGCAAACATTATCTTGGTGGCCATGGCCTGGGCCTGTCAGCACTAGTATCCTACCCTGCTGGAGTTGTTAGTGTACGTACCCATTCTGCTACCCCTCCTCCCGGGCCTAATAATGGAGGACCATCGTCACCTCCACCACTTAGATAAAGGGAACAAAGTCCAACGGCATGGAGGCTGTGTGGCTGAACCCTATGAAACAGGCATGTTCAGATCAAGTCTGACATGTCTTTCTCAGTACTAGGAAGCTCTCCACTAGACTTAGCCAAATGGAAGCTTTTTTTCATATTGTTGCTCTCAATACAACTTCGCCCCCTTGTCCACCTCCATATCCCAGTTGCTCAAATACCTTGTGTCGCTTAAACAACACAATCTGGTGACTTCTTCACTCAAGGTGAATCTGGTGGCCATATCGGTGTTTCATCTGGGAGAAGTGGGTCACTCTGTCTTCCTGCACTCCCTGGGTGGGTGCTTCCTTAAAGGTATGGACAGGCTCTACCCACTGGTCCAGTGCCCTTTCCCTATGTGGGATCTCAGCTTGGTCCTTGCTGTGCTTATGGGACCTCCCATTGAGCCCGTGGCCATATTCTCCCTTTTCTACCTCTCATGGAAAGTAGCCTTTCTGGTAGCTATCACTTCCACGTGGTGGGTGTCAGAGCTCTGTACCCTGGTCTTGGAGCCCCCATACACTCTTTTTCATAAAGACAAGGTTCAGCTTAGACATCACCCAGCTTTCCTTCCAAAAGTAGTCTTAGGCTTCCATACCAGATAGAGATACTTTTACCTTTTTTATGCAAAGCCCCACAGAAGCTTCAGGGAGGAATAACTGCACTCCCCTGATGGCAGAAGGGCACGTCCTTCTACATTGACCACACCAAGCTTTTGTAAGTCCTTGTAGTTCTTGGCAGTGGCGTATCGCATGAAGGGCCTGCTGATATCACAGCATGTATTCAGATGTGCTATGGCGTGGCCATGGTTCCCTTTCCCCAACTGTCCTAGCACACTCCAAGTGGGCACAGATCTTCTCATCTGCTTTCCTAGCTTATGTGCCTCTTCAGGACATCTGTAAGCCGTGACATGGTGCTCAGTGCATACCTTCGCATCCTGCTATGCCATTGTGCAACAATCCAGACAGCTTATTGACTCCGACCCATCCCCCTTCATAAGGCTGATTAATCCCTGAATTGGGATTGATATGAGCAAGCACTGAAAGGCTTAAAAAAGGTTACTTGCCTTTTGTAACTGTTCTTTGAGATGTTGCTCATTTCTGTTCCATGCCCACTTTCCATCCCCTCTGTCTGAGTAGCTGGCAATAAGGAGCTGGGTGGGTAGTCATCTATAGTACACCACACTGGCACCACTCCAGTTGGCTCCACAGTCAACCCAGCAGGTATAGGGTGAAACTTTCCACTAGCTGTTGATGTGGCGCACTCATTCCTAATCAGATATGAGCAACCCATCTTTAAAAACACCAGTTACAAAAGGCGCATAATGGTTTTTTCCTCTCAGGGTTGAGGCTTATTTTATTATGTATGCAAAATGCATAGTGATGACTGCCATTCAGAAACGTAATCAAATGCAGCTGTTTATTTTGCACTTGCAAATGAGGCCTGAGGTTGGTGGAAAATACATGAGAGAGAAGAGAAGAGATGAGTGAGAAGCTCAAAATCCTTTTCACTTTGAGTAACCTTCAGTGAACTCTGCAGGAGAACTTGAAATTTGGCATTATGTGGACTACTGTAATTGTGTCAACCGTGTGAATAGTTTCTCCATATATGCTCTAGCTGCTCCCCATTCTCTTGCACTGAACTAAATTTGCTGTTTTCCCATGAAATACTTGCTGCTCTGAATGGTGACTCTGATCAGTGGCAAAAAAGATTTCCAGGAACTCAGCACAAAGTTTTTTTTTTTTTTTTTTTTTTTTTTTTTTTTTTTTTTTTTTGAAATGCAGACTGCCCTGCTTACTGCAGTTGTTGCCAGATGGATATACTAGGGATCAGTGTGCTCTGTCCCCTTGGACATGAGTCATTTAGTTGAGTGCAACAGTGTCTGCCTCTCATCCAGATACTCTCTTCACCTAATCTGGGTTCCTGAGGCATTCTGCACCCTGTAGAGCGGAGTTCCTTGGGTTACAGAGCAGCTAGCTCTGCTGACTACTGCTTCTTACTCAGCCGTCTGTTATGTGCGCAGAGTTGAAAAGGAATTGTGTTCAAACAGTAGCTGCTACATACTTTTTAAAAAAGTGGGATGTGAGGGGAAATAGGCAGCTGTTCATCACAATTACTGCCACTTAATATGAAACCTAATCTTTCCTCCCTCGCTGTCAAAGAGGAGCCTGACATGTAGAAATTGAGTGGCTACTGCCCAACTGCTACTTTGCAGCCCTTCTCGGAAAACAAACACATTTACAAAATACCTTTAATCTGAGAAAATGGCAAAATAAGCCCCTGTAAATTCCCCTTCCAACATGTCCTAGAATCAAAATGTACAATTCATGTGCATGGCTTTTTAACTCTTGCTTTGTACTATTCCACTGTTGCCATGGTAAATGGTAAGCTGGCTTTTGATTGTTTTTGTTGTCTTTGTGATTTCTAGGGACCAGCAGCACCAACACAGTTGGTGGGACTGTGAACAGCCAGGCACCCCAGTCTCAGCCTCCTGCCATAACCTCCAGCCGGAAAGGGACTTTTACAGATGATCTGCACAAGTTGGTAGACAACTGGGCCCGTGATGCCATGAACCTCTCTGGCAAAAGAGGTGGCAAGGGGCATAGCAACTATGAGGTAAGAGATTTCTCCCTTTATTTCCCCCTTACATATGCGTGGAAGGAGAGCTGCCCATGCTAACTTATTGGCTTTATCAAGATGCACCTGCAAAGAAGAATTTCCATGTAGTCAAGCCAAAATAGTGCTGTAGGAAGGAATGAGCCATAGCTCTCATGCAGAGGGCTCCTGCCTCCTGTTCTCTCCAGCACTAGAGAAAGGAGAATCAGGATGTCTTTGAGAAGTACCTGTTTAATGCAGTTACATGGAAGGGTCTGTGGATGGAGGGGAACTGCTTCCACCACACTTAAATAACTTCTCTTTTGGGGCTGGGTTTTCTTTCAGGGCCCTGGAATGGCAAGAAAGTTCTCAGCACCAGGCCAGCTATGTATTTCTATGACATCCTCCCTGGGTGCTACGCCTATCTCTGCAGCATCAGCTACCTCTCTAGGTCACTTCACAAAGGCCATGTGCCCTCCACAGCAGTACGGTTACCCAACAGCACCCTTTGCCACTCCCTGGAGTGGTCCAGGTGGTCCAGCACAGCAACCCCTTGGTCAATTCCAGCCTGTAGGAGCTGCCTCTTTGCAAAGTTTCAACATCAGCAGCTTGCAGAAATCCATCAGCAACCCCCCAGGCTCCAATCTGCGGACCACTTAGCCAGACTCAGAGACTATGCTGGGTAGAACTTGGGACAGGAGATGGGGAGGGAGTTAGGGCCCTGTATCAACTACTATTGCTGCACTGAACTGGCTATTTCTGCCAGAAGGGGAATGAGCTTCCCTATTCCAACCATTGCTGTCAGCTCTCAGTAAGGAGAGTTCCCCATTTCTGAAGGGGGGAGGAGGGTGATAAGTATAAACACTCCTGTTCTTGTATAAGATGAGCAATGAAGATAGAAGTCAATGTGACCTCACTGTAAAAGTACTTCAGTTTGAGTCTGAATCCACACATGCTGAGATAGGAAAGTTTAGTCCTAGCATGAGGCTGTAACACACTTCTCATCTCCTTGAAGAATGAAGGCCAGGAGAGAAGCTGTCCAAATCTCCCTCCTCTCCCCCAAACAATCATCTTTACCTCCTGAGTGGTAGGGCACACAAATGGACTTGCAGTGCAGCCCATGCTTGAGATAGGTCATTACTGCTTTAAATAAAAAGATATATTAACAGCTTTGACTGCAGCATTAGAGCAATTTAAATTGTTTAAAAATGAATTTAAAAAAGTTCCCTGCGGACATGTACTTACCATCAGTTTTGATGTGGAAACACTGTGATATATAAATGTTGTTGGACAACAGTTTAAAATGAGTGGAAAATAGAGGGTTAAAAAAAGTTAAAAAGAAAAAATGGAAAAAAAGCTAGCTATATCCTATACTTATTGGAGACACTTTAACTTTTTCCTTTGTATTTTCATTGTATTAGATAAATGTGAATGTAAAATTGTATAAATTAATGTACTTGAATACTTGTCTGTTCTCCCAGTATGCTTGCTGGATATTTTAGTGCCTTGGACTTTTATTGCTTCTGCAGTTAGCATTGCTTTCTCAGCAGGTCCCAGCTGGTCAAAGGGCAAGTTAAGGGGAAGAATGGACTATTTTGTACCTAGTGACTGGGATACCAAAGGGTTAACAATTTGGATCTTTATACATACATATGTCATACTGTAACTTTGGGTAGGTGTTGGAGGAGGGAGAGCTATTGTAGGTTGGAAAAGTGTTTTGGGTGATGGGGAAACCAGTCCGTGTTGACGGATTTAAAAGTTGATGGCACAATGCTGGTGTAACACAGCGTGATAGGCAGGAGAAGTGATGGAGGGGAAAGAGGAAGCTCAATTGAAACTAACAAACACTGCCTAGAGCCTTAGGAGGCCTGAATCAGAACAAAGAATGGGAAGGAAGTGCATATTTTGGAAAAGTTTAACTTTAATGGTGTTTTGACTATTAAAAACTGTGATATGGAAAGTGGCTAGGTGAGGGTGTGTATGGAGGTGAAGCTATTACCCTGAGGGGATGGGTTATCTGCTGGGATTGCTTTTCTTACCTTTTTTTATTCATTCGTGCTAGGAGTAGACTTTCCTGGTGCGACGTCCATTGCCGGCAATGGATGCACTTGAAATAGCCGGCATCAAGGAATTCCCTCTGTCAAGCATGAAGAGGACTTATGATTTGTTCACTCTAAAGAATTCAAACTGGTACCAGGACCATAACTAAGTGTGCCATCTTTTAGTAATTGTATTGTACCTTCTATTTCTCAACTCATTTTCCCTTTTTCATACTGAAAAATACTGGTTCCCTGTTCAATGTAATACTGCAACCAACCAGTATTATTCTGTAGTGCTGCAACAAGCTGTGAAGGTCAAAGTACTGCTTTCTAGTACATGGGAGTAGCTCAGTGGTGTCCTGAAAATCTTCCCTGAATTTTCTGAGAGCACCGCTCCCTTCTTGGGGGTCTTATTTGTGAATTTATACTTTGTGGATGTTTTGCTCTTATCTCTAAAAACGAATGCACAAGATCTGTTTCTTTCCCTTCACCTGGTTTTGATGTTTATGGCAGCTTTGTCAGCCAGGATATTATTGGTAGTATACAAGTTGGAAATGAAGAGTCTGTGGGTAGATGCTATTGGCAAGGTGGCTGGGCTCAAACAGTTGCTCAATTTTTTTTTTTTAAATTCTTGGTAAGTAACACAGGCTGTGTAGAATACCAGAATGAGAGAAAAGGATTCATGTTGTATACATGTGGTTGGAAGAGGAGAAAATGTCTGGGCTGGTAAAAATGAATCAGAAAGCCTTAGTTTTCTGGTTAAAATTGACTGGTGAGGAGGTTCCTGAATACACCAAGTATGGGTAGGAAAAACAGTGCCCTATGTAATTATATAGTTTAAGCAGTAACAGGAGTGGGGCAACACTTTGTGGTAGAAGAACTGATTGGCTGAGTGCAGCACATGGTTGTTAAATTACTTTGATTTAGTAAGTTTGAGGTTGGTTTTCACTTAACGTTATGCAAGAAGTGGTTTTATTTACCATTGATTTCCCTCCTGTGGATGAAATAACTGAAGTCTAGAGGAATAAACTAATGCTACTGAACTGTTAAATTATTTTGTTAATATTACACTTTGAGTACCTTTTTTCCACAAAATCTGTTTCTGAATTGCAAATATTTTCTTTACATTATTTAACAATGTACACTGTAAAAAACAAAAAACCCACACCAATAAAATGAATTCAAACTTTGGGCTTCCCTGGCCATAGTTAATTGTATGTTTTGCACTAAATCCAGGCATTGCGCTTCTTGTACGATTGCGCTTTGTGCTGCCATTTGTTACCTTTGTAGAATATTTAATGAAATCATTTAAATAAACCAAACCTGCTTTTGTTGAACTGTGGGTTTTCATTTTCAGCTGGTTCTACTTCCCTTCCTCTTGGACCCAGGAGTATTTAATTGCAGATGAGCAGTTTGCCACCAGGAAATACTGAAACCCACACTTTAAAAACCCCAAACCTCTCAAAAGCAGTTTTCAATAACAATACTATCTGTTTAACAAACTTAACACGCTCCAAATAATATAGAACAATAAGGAACAAAAATTAGATGACCATTTCCACAAAATCTGAGTAAACTTAGGCAGTAAAGACACATGTATTTATTTTACACGCAGAAATGAGAATCTGTCTCCTGGTTGAATTTTCTTAGGTTACACTCATTCGTAACTCTTGATTTCTCAGTTTGCAATAAATTGGATGAAGGTTGATCCTCTCTTCTGCTAACATCTGTGGTCCAGCATGATTTTAGTTGCATAGTTGTCCACTTACCACATGGGTGAGACCAAGTTTCCCTGCAGTCCCATAAAGTTAGTTTACCAACTTTTTCTGTGCTGTTTCCTAAATGTCTTTTAAGAGACCAGTAAGTAGAGGAAGTATTGGTAATGCTGCTGGACAATGTGGACCTCTGTAGTTCAGCAAATTCTCTGGCTGGGCACTGGTCAGGGCCTGAGGGTGCAGGACGAGAGGTTCAGCTTGTACTAGCTAACTTGTAAAGGTTTTAAACCACTTATTCTAAACTTTTTGCTGTCCCTGCTGCCCACCTTTATCCGTGATCTCATCTGTCCCATATTGATAGTCTGTCTTCAAATGATTACTGTTTACATATAATGATTCTCTGATCACAGTTGATTTTAGAATTACAAAGTGGGAGTTGGCAATGTCTGGTTAGTGATTTTCAGTTCATCACTTGTAAGGTTATGGTACAAACCTGCTGCTTTCTTCAGGAAGATAGTGAACATTTACTTGAGTTGCATTAAACCATAATGTTATGATACTAGGAATGTGTTCAAGTGACTGTTCTATCTTAAGACAAGTGACCCCTCACATAGTTACAAATAAGATTTATTCACATTTTCCAAAATGTAGTATAAAAACACAAGCTGCTAAAAACTCTTCAGTCAACTGTAGTCCTTTAGAATGCATTCAGCGGAGAATTGTGTATAAATCTCCATTCAAATAATTCTTTCCAGGAGCTGATCTTAACGAATGCTATCCACCTTAAAGGAAACTACTTCTGTGATGAGATACAAAAGTAGAAGGGCATCCTTCACTTATCAGTAGGGAATCAAGTCATGCCAAAGGAATTAAAATCACAAATCTTTGGTGATCTATAACAAGCCCTGGCACTGGGAAGGCTTCATATACCTGAACCACTTTAACCACAAGACGGGCACCACATATATTAAAATGGGCTAAAGTTAAGTAAAAAAATTGACTATTTCTGTAATCAACAATGCATGAGACAAACAAGAGAAAATCTAGTAGAGCCATGTAAGACTGAAATGATTCAGAGGAAACTAGTATACTTCAGATGCTGTCCTGTTAAGAGGGTTCCAGTTTCCTTTTCTTCATGCCTTGAGTCCTCCTGAATGGACTGCATTCTGCAGAGCAAGACAATAGGGTTTTAGTAAGAAAATTATTCTGCCTTTCTCTTATGCCAAAACTCGACCATGTTTTTGCCAGTGCTTTTATGGGCATACTGGACAGCCACGTTCCCCTTCTGGTGAGATCCATCTCCCATTTTAATCAAGTAGCTTAAGTCTTAAGTGAGGTAGATTTACTTTTGCTTTTACCAGAATTTGAACATAAAAACAGCCATTCTAAAACTTAAGATTGAAAGAAGAAGTGCTAGCTGGCATTTGAAAGGGTAAAGCAGTCAGTAGGGGAGGACAGCCATGGATGTAGGTGAGACTGTTAAACTGAATTCCACAGCAGGACACTTGCTAGAACTTGCTCAAAGTTCATAAACTTAATTATGGACCTTATTCAATTTCACATGTGACTCTAGCACTATGCATGCTCACCTTTACTTACTGCCTTCTAAAAGTAGTCAGCTGCTTCCTTCTGCCCATTCCTCATCATAGCTACATTTATATTCCCTTTCTTTCATCATACTTACCTGGTACACCTTGGTTGGAAGAGTGGCTGCTAGGCCTGTGGCCAGGGGACTCATGCCATTGTGTAGCTCTCTCATGTGGTTTGTTAGGGTTTTTTGTTTGCGGAGTCTTGCTGCGTGTTGTCATGTGATAGTGTCCAAGAGGTGTTGTAGGAGCCTGGATTGAGACAGTTGCTCTTTTGTGGCTCTCAGTATCACTAAGATCAGTGGTCTCCAGAGGAATGTCCCACAATTCAGGGTCATCTGGAACAATTCAGAGACAGAAAGAAGACAACATTGTGACATTACAGAGCAGTGTAGCCCTAGTGTCAGCCCTCACTTGATGGCCCCAGAGCAGTAAAACTATAATGGAGTTTGTCGATACAAGAACAAAGGGAACTAAAGTTAAAGTGTAAAAATAGTGCACAAGTGAAGCTAAGACTTCAGGGATTCTGTGTGGTTACTAGAGAGAGTAAGGTTGAATAAAGTGCAACTGCACTTGGCTTTCATGTACAGGCTAAAGCATACAGGTGCAGCCTCAGACACTTCTTGCTGACAAGAATGTGAGCTCACATGTATATACACCAAGACCAGAATCTCTCAACTTCACTGGCTACAATAAAAGGTTCCTATAGGCAGGTTCCCCTCTAGTTGTAGGGTGCTTTAAACACCTACTGATGGAAGGGTGGGGCCCTGAATCCATTCACACCTCTGTCCAGGTCTCCTCTCTTCCCCCTCTACAGGTTATTGTTGCCACTATTGCTCAAGTGAGAATTGGGTCTATGCAACTCCCCCCTCATTCCTAAATCCTGCCTTTGAGCTAACAGTCTGCCAGCATTCAGCTGCCACTTTTCTGACCTTCAAAGAACTCTTCTTCAGTGGTCGGTCCCTGGTGCGCTGCTGCTGGAGTGCTATGCTTCATCAGTGACTGAAGAGATGCTTCTAGGCACAGGTAAAGAAGAACTATTAGTGCCACAAAGGCAAAAGACACTACCTGATGCCCCTATGGGGGAAGGAATTCAGGTAATTTCAGAAAGATACTAACTGTCCTACATCCACTTCTTGCCACTCACTAGAAATGGGGGTGTGGAGGGCAAGACACGAAATGATATCTGGTAAGGCCTACTATGCGCAATGAAAATATCCAAAAATTTCTTGAACTGTAAGCAGAGGTTTGGTTTTCTCAATATTCCCAGTTGGTACTCTATAGCAGCACTGGCTAAGCCTTTCCTAAGAGAACATAATGGCAATTTTGATCATGTCTTGTTTGAATCCACAGCCGTGACCTATAGGGAACAAGTATGACTTGAGATTTCTTTTTATAAGCTTTCTTCAGTCAAACAAGTGGTGGTAAAATTAGGCAGCTGAACAGTTTAACCTTGTAGGTCCTGACTCCAGCCTAACTCACGGGTAAGGGTGGGTTGTGACTACTCCAGCACCTTGGTCAGGGCTGTTGGTCAGGAACCAGAGAGGAAAAAAGCACACCCCTGATGGACATAAATTACACTGACAAGTGGCTGTGATCAATGCTATCCCTGCTTGGGCATAGTTTAATTATGCAAAGGGGAGAGGTGTCTCTCACTTGCATACTGTAGGTCCATGAGAGCCCTTACTGCAAAGCACCTGCTGTGGCAGACCTGTGCTGCTGTAATGTTTAATGTAGATATAGTCCCGGTTGTTAGACTAGCAGATTAACAGTGGCCTGCCCTACCCTGTTTGCTGATGGGATTGGCTACTGCCATCTGATGTTTTTTTTCCATTTGCTCCCGGAACTGCTGCTGAAGTTGCTTCTGCCGTAACTTGCGCTGGTAAGTGGCATCGCTCCCGCAGGCTAAGATGCTACTTCTGCTCCAAGAAATAAACACACAGTCAGATGGCACTTCAGCTATAATTACACAGTAGGAAGGGGGAAGTTTATACCAATAGCATGCTAGGGAAAATCCAGCTATGATAGATGGTTCTTCTATCACACTTTCCAACCAAAGCTGCTCCCCGAACTCCCAACATGCTTTACAAGCATTATCTATTTACAACTTCAGGGTTGTCAGGGAGGCTTAAGTATTACCATTTCTAGCAAGCACAGGACTAGGACCTGTCCAAGTTTATACAGGAAATCTGTGGCTGAAACCCTGCTCTTGTGCCTGAACCATATACACAAACCTGACCCAAACTCGAGTAGCAGAGTATTTTGAATTACATATAAGACAACATTTATCACTTCTTGTTGCAGGCTCTGGAATGGGAGGAGCTCAAGCCAATGCAAATATTGCATATACAGTTATGTGAACTGACTATGACACCTGCTATGGTGCCCAAGCAGAAGTAGAGCGCTAACCACCTCACTCAAGAGTTACAGCCTTGGAACCTCATGGTTCTGTTCCTGCCTGATAAGGAGCTGCCTGACTCCTGTATTCTCTGGCTCAGAGCCACAGTACTGTGCACCTTATAAAGTAGCTCTTAGGACTGAATGCCTCCTAAAAGCTCCTGGAGGAATGTGGGGTATAATAGCTATGGATCAAATATAGGGTTGGGTATTGTCTGAATTAAAAGAACCAGCCTTCCACTTAACGTGGCTCATATATGCTCTGGTCACTAGAGTGATATGGAATTTTGGGAGTAAATGGAGGAATTTGTACATTTTAAGCACAAGGTGACCAGAACTGGGGAGGGGTGCTCATTTATAGTACAAAGTTAAACAGATTAAACACTCACCTGGAGCTATTTTGCTGCTCCTGTTCCGTTGTGCTTGAAGAAGCTGTCTCCTGGCCCTGTTTGTGTGGGGACACGCTCTCACAGTGCTGGGGTTGCCCTGCACTATGTTTCTGCAGACAGCTACTGTATCTTGCCTTCTCTATTGCAGGCTCAAAATCTTGCCTTTTTGCTTTTGTGAAATCCAACTCAGGAGGCAGCTAATACAGGAAAAAATTGTAATTCATTGACCAATTCTCCCCGCCCCATTAACTCTAAAGTCACAGACACTCAAAGCATCTTACAACAATATTTCATGTTTTGTGTCCCCCTCTCTAGCAGTTCTTAAACCAGTATCTGGGCCGCTTTTGTCCTTAAAGGATTGGTTTGGTTCTGTATTCTGAAAGGAGTTAGTGGTTGTTTGCAGACCACTATCATTGGCAGTGTTAGTGAATGTTTATTGGCTAGCCTCTATACCAACACACAATAGAATATTTAAATATAGAAGTAATAGAATCTGGACAATCCCACAACAGGGAGGTAGGTAGGTAAGGGAGTAAAAAAAAAAAAAATCACACTTTAAATTTATAGATGTGTACACAGACATGTGTTAGAGCTGGGCAGACCATTTTCTTCCCTTCAAATGCAGGAGTGGAATCATATATTCCACCCTTTAACTGAGCACATATTGAGGGAAGCTAGATAGAACAATATAAAGTGGTGTCAGAGGGATCTCTCTCACCCACATACAACTGGGGAGTTTGCAGTGTCCATATTAATTCCACAGGAAGCTGCAATACTGTGCTTCAGCCACCATTGGTACTGACTGAGATAATAAATCAGCACCTCCAAGCCCACCCACCTGATTCCAATATGGCATTCTCTATCTATCAGGTACTGATAGCTGCTCCTCCTGGATCCTTCCCTTAGGTCAGCACTCCCAGGGCTCTACATCTGCATATAAGACTCTCTGGTAAACTGGAACTAAAGTCTATGGCAAGCTGTTCTAATTTCTGTAGCATACTAGATATTCTGTGGTGGCTTCCAAATATATCAAAGTGGAGGGGTTTCATTATAGCAAATATGATAACGAATAGTCAGTACAGGAGACCAATGAAGTGTTTTTTATATTACATTCAGCACATTTTTCTTAGCCCCTAAATTTTCAGTTCTCTGTATGCTGAAGATTTCTGCAATGCAGTACTGTTAGAGGAGAGCTGAAACTTTCAACAGCTGTGCAGGGGGAAA
This sequence comes from Pelodiscus sinensis, assembly GCF_052426305.1. NCBI lineage: Eukaryota > Metazoa > Chordata > Testudines > Trionychidae > Pelodiscus > Pelodiscus sinensis. Next base: position 110,036,995 of record NC_143052.1, read on the forward strand.
AGTAGTGGCTGGCAGCACTTCTTTTAGACTAGAGCTCCCACTGTTGTTTACAAATAGTGAAAGCGGACTGGGGGCAGTTGCTGTGGGATGCTATCTGAAAATTTTCTAGTTTAAAAGAAGCTCTACTGTACATAGCACAGTACAATATTTCAAGTAACATGTTTTGATGTGGCACTGGAATTAGTTCATCCCTATCTATAATAGTATTTATTTAAACTATTACCAACAAGGGTGCAGCTGGACCCACTAGCAGTAAAGATACAGAATGGGCTGGTGCTCAGAAACTATAGTGATTGGAATGAGATGGGAATCTGACAAGAAGAGAGTAAACAAGACCCCTGGAAAGAGAAACAATGGGTTTAAGTTTCAGAATTGTATAATTTTGATGAGCTATTGGGAAAAATATTTTACAAAGAATAGTCAAATAACTAGCAGCCAAGGAAGATTGTGGAATCATTGCCACTAGACACATTCATGGTTTCCATCCCTTTCAAAACATGAATTGAACCAGTGACCTACCAATCATTCCAAATTGATGTAGTTTCCTTCTTTGAGTTACCAGCATAGTGGATAGGTAGAAAGCAGTAGATACAATATATCTAGACTTTAAGACTTGAGCCAGTCACACACTACATTCTTATAATCAAACTAGGGAAATACTGTCTAGATGATGTGGGTATACAACTAGGAACAAGGAGGTTCCTGGCAAACTAAATTACTCTGCTTTCCCCTTCTCCAAAGTCCCACATACTGCACCTGACGAGGAAGTTTATTCACTGATCGCAGGTAATCTTTGTCCAGGATGCAGTTCCCAAGAGCATTTCCAAAGCACCTGAGGGACAAGAGAGCCTGCCATGACTGAGAATTTCGTATTGTATTCTTATGCCATCTTTTGAAAATGAGCAAGAAATGTTCAGGTTCTCCACTTACTTTAGTGCCCTCTTTAGCCCATCTGTCACTGCTTCTTTCCTTGCCTTTTCTAGGGACAATGCCTTGGACTTCAGGCCCTCACTCACTCCATAACCCACGTCTTCATGGTATGACCCATCCTGAGAGGTGAGTTAAAAAAAATGAAGGAATCAATACTGGAACTTTTGCTTTTAGACAGCTGATTAAAATACTACATCTCTCGTTTGTGGACTATATGTATTAAGTGGCTTGGAATGTATTCTCTAGTAAGTTCAGCTTTCCAGGGGCCCATAGGATTGTCTGGTTTGACACAATACTATGGTGTGTTGCAGTTCAGCTCCACACACACAGTAATACTGTCATTCATGGTACTTAATCAACTAGCAGTTCACCAGCAGATGGAGCAAACAAAATCACATCCATTTACCTTGAGTTGGACTTTTACAAATGCACAAACTCCTACATAGAATTTGCCATTGTTGAGATCAACAAAATCTGGGGAGAAGAGGAAGGAGATGGAGTTACAACAGAGATCCAAACAGTGTATCTGTCAGGGATGGTGTAGACGGAGCTTGGTCCTGCCTTGAGGGCGGGGGGCTGGACTCGATGACCTCTCGAGGTCCCTTCCAGTCCTATTATTCTATGATTATGGGGTGAAATTTCTACCTCATGCTCATATTCCTAAGAAGCTTCAGAATTAAACCTGGTCTATACATAACATTTAGATCAAACTCATGTGCCAGGATAAACTTTCACTGCTGAGTCTTCCACATCAGCTACCATGCTTGATCCACCATTTATATTACAACCCACAACAAAAGTAGATCTTTGGCAACAAAATACCACACCAAGTATTGGACTTTCCACTTGAAGGGATATGGGGCCATACCTTCCTTCCTTGTCTCTTAGATACCAAGTGCCCTGAGGAAATGAAGTCAGCATTTGCATGCATGATCATGATGGCTCCAGCATGGATGAGGCAGTGCAGTGACGGAATGAGCCAAGCTTTTTGTGGGGGTGGGTGGGGAGGGGAGTCACTCCCTGCTCCCCCAGGTCTCTATCAATTCCTCCACTACCACCCCCCTTCCTCCTAACATTAAAGAGGTCCCTGTCTCCTGCAGCTGCTCTCCCTCCATTTCTCCATTGTTGGGACTGAAAATTCTAATTCCCTGAAGGAGCATGGGGTATGTTGTGCATTCACATAAACAGGAATTTTGGTTAACTCAAATGTGGATAAAAACAAACTTTATCTGTACAAAATATGATAGAAAAATAGGAAAATAAACTGCAGGGCATCCTAAAAAGCACCCTGATTGAACCGTGTACCATTCAACCAACTTGCTATCTTTGGCATGCTTGCTGCAAGTTGACAATCCCTGCCAGCTATAAAAAGAATATGATTTTATTAAACACCCGAGGAGCCATTTGGCCTGGGAAGAATTGGACATTACATTGGTGGAAGAGGGGCCAGAGAAGACAATTCTAGAGAATACTAAGTAATAGTCAACATGTACTTGCCAAGAACCAATCATTCCAAACCAATCTAGTTTCCTTCTTTGAAAGGGTTACCAGAATAGTAGATAGGTAGAAAGCAGTAGATACAATATCTGGACTTGACACAGTCACACATTACATTCTTATAATCAAACTAGGGAAATATTGTCTACTCTAGATGATATGGGTATACAAATAAATGAAAAAAAATCATATTAAGAGATAGTTATTATTTAGGGATGTAAACTATCATTTAAAAAGTTAACTGATTAAACACTGTTTCACATGGAGCAGTCCCCCACCTGCGATTGGTGGGTCCAGTCAGACTACTAGGTACAGGAAAGCATCACCCGGCAAGGTTACTGGGGACCCCGCCCCCTTACATCCCTTTTATTATTAGTAGTAGCAATAATATAATTGATGTCAAAGTGTGAGGACTGATCAAATGTGGATCTGAATAGGTCTTACGTCTAGTACGATCCAATATTTTAATCAATTATTTGGATAATGGAGTACAGAATATGTTTATAAAATTTTCAAATGACACCAAGCGGGGAAGGGCTGTAAGCATGCCTGTGGATAGGGATGTAAAATTCAGTTTAACCATTTAATTGGTTAAAAAGGGGCACGCTGGAGCAGCCTCCCTGCCATGGGCTGGGGCTCCTCCAGTGTGGCTGTTTACAACCCCTTGCAGGGCTGCAGGTGCCCAGCCCATGGGGGGCTGGAAAAAACAGCTCTGTGTAGGGCTGCCAGCTCCCAGCCCCTTGTGAGGGCCTAGCGGTGCTGGAGCAGACCCTCCACCTAACACAGGTGGCGGGGGAGGAGCGGTTGCTCCCCAAGTAACCAGTTATCCATTAACATCCCTAATTGTGGACAGGATAAGAATTCAAAAAGACCTCACCAAATTGGAGAACTGATCTGAAATCAACAATGAAATTCAATAAATACACATATCAAAGTGATGCACTGAGGAAGGAAAAAAAATCAAATGCACAACTACAAACTGCAGTAGTACTGCAAAAAAAATCTGGGAGCTATAGCAGATCACAAATTGAGTAAGAGTCAAACATGATGCTGTTATAAAAGAAGGCAAATGTTATTCTAAGATGTATTCATGTAAAAGTTGAGCAGTAACTGTTCTGCTCTACCTGGCATTGGTGAGGCCACAGCTGCAGTACTGTGACCATGTTTTCAAGGCTTCATGCTTTCCAAAAGATGTGGACAGATTGGATAGACTCAAGAGGAGAGCAACAAAGTTGATAAAAAGTTTAGCGAACATGCTATGAAGACGGGCTGAAGGACTGGGCTTGTTTAATCTAGAGAAGACTGAGCAGAGACATAGTCTTCAAATACATAAAAGTCTTACAAAAATAATGGTGATCAATTGTTCTTCACAGTCTCCAAGAGTAGGACAAGAAATAATCTGTTTAGTTGTCAGAAAGGGAAATTTAGGAAAATCTTACTAACCATAAGGGTATTTTACCCAGGGAGATTGTGGAATCCCTGTAAATACAAGTTTTTAAGAACAAGGTTAGGTAAAAACCTCTCAGGGATGGTTCAGGTATATCTAATCCTGCCTCAAGGTGGGAAGGTGGACTAGAAGATTTCTTGACATCCCTTCCAGCCTTACTTTTGTATCATTTTCATTAATATCTCAACATCACCATTCTATTTTCCAGTAGAATTTTCCAATCCTGTAATGACTCGTGAGTGTTATCCACCCAGTTTGGATGCTCCCTTGTTCCTGAGACATTTAGTATTAGCAAGATTGTCAGTTTCCTTTTTTAGTCCACAGTAACTTGCTCTCTTTACGACATCAATGAGTACTGCATTTCTTGTAGCTATTACATCATATAGGAGAGATTCAGGCCCCTGTGTATAGTGTACTAGTTACTCATAGAGCTCATCTGAAGTCCCCTAGGAATTCCACATAAACCAGCCCATTCGTCTCTTTTTCCTTCCTAAACTTCACTCTCTCTGGAATGAGGAGATTCACACTTTCAATATAAAGAGAGCATTGTTTTTCCACCTACACAGAACAAGATAATTCAGGAACATACCCAAGGTATTTTTGACATTTTCTGACAAGGCTAAGAGGAAATCTATACTCATACATTCATTATCTGCAGGAGCAGCCCTAGACAAGCTGCCGGCAACTGGCGCCGTAGGCGAAACGCGCGATCGGCGCCCCCGCCTCCAAAGCCCTCAATGGCCTTTTATCTTGGCGCCCTAGGCGACCGCCTAATTCATCTGTATTGACGGGCCGCCACTGATTATCTGAATGGGTTTCCAAGTACCTAACAACTTGTTATTAACAATGGCAAGAAAGATCCACTTGGTCATACTGTAGTTCATTCCACTAGGGTTTTGCTGCCTGTTGGAGGAAGGCTCTCATATCTGAAACATGTAAAGCAGCTACATGGAGCTCCAACCCACATATTAGTCCCGTGGTCACCAACCAGTAGATCAGATCGCGATCTACTGGTAGATCTCAGGGGCTCTAAGAGTAGCTCTTGAGCCCTCTCTGAACTGCGTACCTGTGCAGTACATTTACATTAGATTTCCTTATGTAATGTAGGCGGGGCTTCAAGGAAGGGGCGGGGCAGTAGATCTTCGCCTGTTCTGAGACTTAAAAAGTGATCTCGGGTGTAAAAAGGTTGGAGACCTCTGTATTAGTCACTATTAACTAATATAGGCATCAGTTTTTATAGGACTGTTTTAGAGTGGGTATTCAAATAGGACTCCTAATAACTGTCTCTGAGGAAATAGACATATCCTCATTAAGTCACTGAGTGGAATCTATGCAGACAACTGATAACACATGGTTCCTTACACTTCAGTAACAACGGGTTTTCAAAATGTGTTGTCCATACAGATTACACAACTCAGATTGCAATATCAGGGAGGCAGTCTCATACCTACAGAAATCTGTACTGATGAAGAAATTGATGGGCAGTTGGGCCCATTCCATCCTTTATGCCCTCTGGGGAGCAACACGTGAGTATCCAAGATGTCAACATGGCCCCAATGGATGCTGCTGGCCAAAATAATACAATCTCATGCATTTGTGTTCCAAGAGTGGAATCAGTGCGGACAGCACATCTCAAAGAACCATAGTTACTATAGGGATGATTGAGTAACTATTCTTTCCCTTGATGTTGAACCATAATTAATCCCAACAGTGGGTATCAAAGTATGAAATGGTGTAACATTAAGATTCCCTTCTAAGACAGATAGAGACTGCTTAAGTGTTGCTGACACAAAACAATCCCACTCTGTTTCAATGTCATGAGAAACATCTAGCTCCAGTAGGCTGTCAGACCCTCGCATTTTGAGGATCTATCAGACGGACACTGTTCTAACAATGTGCATCTCAGATCTTTGCAACACTGAATCAGAACTCTCTTATCAAAATTTATTACTGAAGAAGTCAGCACCAACCTTCCAATCACCAGGCTGTAATGTTGGTGCAGTTTAGGAGTGCCTCACTGTAATCCCTGCATCACATATAGATTTTCAACACAAATGTGCTGATCTCTCAGTACAGTACTCTGTTGTGTGAACTTCAACTGTCTTCTCCAGCAGAAGAAGTTTGAGGTGGCTCTCCTTCTTTCTAGTATGAGAGGTGAAAATGATGCAGACCAAACATCAACATGGACTTTGCCCTTTAGTAATGCACTTAAAAGTACTGCTCGTGGTGACTACTGTCACACTGCAGAGAGACTACAACTAGTGGTTTTACTGTTAACTGCCACAACATGAATGATAAATGGAGAGACCACCAGGCCTGAACCATGTTACACCGACGAGTGCCAAAGAACGTAGGTTTCAGGGCCAATAAGCTAGCTTTTAAACAAAGTTGCAATAGTGCATCCTAAAAATTTAAGAGTGCAAACTTAACTGAAATCTAAGGTTACCCTAACAAGTCAAAGGAGAATAGATTGCAGAAAGCACATAACTAAAGTGGGGAACGCATAAGTTAAGAAGTTTACTGCGGGGAGCAGTTGCATGTGATCTAGACAGCTCAGGGCTACTAGGGTTAATCAGGCAGAAGAGTCCAAATGCAATGATTTGGCCTACACATCCCTACTTGGCTGAATACACTCATTTTTAGTTACTCAGAAGCTCAGTTACACAAACCTGAACTAGTGAATATAAACAGCATTTTCTTTACACATAGGACAGGTACTGAAACACCGGTGTTTCACCACTACTCCCCTCTACTTTCTCCTGTCAATGAGCCCTTATGCTCCAAAATTTCATCTCTGTTTTTTACAGGGACTGTATCTTTAAAAACACATTTCCTGATGTTTCAGCTGAATATGTTCCAGGAAAGATAGCTTCTCAAATAGGAACCACATTCTGCCACTTTACAGATCTTCACTGTGAAGCTATAGGAACACAAATTCTCAAACCCTGGAAAAAGACACTCACCAACATTTTGCTGGGTGACCGAATGAGCCCAGCCATTGTAGCCAAACATCTCATTGGCCAGACTGATGACCCTGTGACCCTCAATATAACAAACCTGAAAAGAGGAAGAGTGAATTTTAAAAAGTCCTGTGGAGTATAGCTGTACTGTACTAAGAAACCCTGTAAATTTCAAGGAACATCTGCCCGTGTGCAAAGAATAAAAAGGGTGCTCCCCTCCTGGCCCAATCTCCAGAAGAAGATGGCATAACAAAGAGGAAGATTTAGATAACACAAAAGAAAGAGTCTCAGAGGGGTAGCTGTGTTAGTCTGTAACTTCAGAAACAACTAGTAATCCTGTGGCACCATACAGATGAAGAAAAATATATATGTCACGAGTTTTTGTGGGGCAAGACCCATTTCATCAGGTAACCTGGAGTGGAAATAACAGAATCCAAGATATATAAAACAGCAAAAGAAGTATCTGTCAATTGTAGGACCCATGTTAATGAAGCTACAATTGACAGGTACTTTTTCTGTTATATATTTCCACTACAACTCATCTGATGAAGTGGTCTCACCCATGAAAGCTCATGATGTTATATATTTTTGTTCATCTCTAAGGTGTCACAGGTTCTTCTCTAAAGTGCCTACAAAAGAAAGGGAACACCACTCCTCGCATAATTTACACACAATGTGCAATGTTTATTTAGTGCTTTACATGTGCAAAGCACTGAACAATTAAGTAATAAATACTGCACAACATCCTAAGAACTAGATAAATGATTTCCATTTAAAGGATGAAGAAGCTGAAGGAGGAAGTTAAGTGACTTGCCAAATGTGTCAAGAAATCAGTGACTGAACTAAGGACATACACACAGTTTTTCTTATAGTGAAGAATTCTCTCTCTCTCACTCCCCGCCCACAAAGATTCTGCATACACAATTGTTTGTACCTTCTGTCCTCCACCAGCCTGCCGGCTGCTGATGTATTCCGGCCCCAGCCTCTGACGTAGAGCATTCTGGATGGCCTGGTATTCATCTGCTGTGTACTGGTACTTTAATAGAAGCACAGAAGAGTCAAACAGCTTTAGTTTCTTAAATCTATTAGCTTCCCCACCTCTGACTCATCCCACTCTTCTTTATTGCAGTCTTCTAGGAGAAGATGAATATTGCATTCTCATAATTCAGGATGTAAAAGATAATCAAAAGTGCTCAAGAAGGAATTTATTTTGCTGAATTTGGTAGGTGTATTATGCTGGTGATATTGCTTGATCTCACAAGGAACTAGTTTAGATGGATCAATGATCTGTGTTGTACAGAATTTAACTTTTCTCCAATTTTTACAAGCAGCAAATACATTACAAAGTGATAGAAGTCAGCTAAGCACTCCAGTCTGAAAGAGTACTCTTGCCCCCTCCCATCCCTATGAAATTCTATGTAACATGTGCAAAGCCCATCTATGCTGTAGGGGCATGAAGTATTGAAGGATCCTCTTTCAGCACCACTCATATTAGTCAGAATATCAAATAGGTATCACTACTTATTGCACTGGCAGAAATGTTGGTTACAATCAGCGTTCCCTCCAAGCTACTGGGCAGCACAGCTTCACAGGTAATAATCAGCCCTGGCCAGTCAGTCAGCTCCCTGCATGGAGCTCTGAGCCTCTGACTGGGCTGGGCTGATTAATCACTTGTGAAACTGTTCTGCTTAGAGGGAACACTGGTTATACTCTATATACACACTGCAAAAAAATACAGATAAGGTTAAGTATGTATTACTCTGTGTGAAACAAAAGATAGGACTATGCAGCATTTTAAAGACTAACAAGATGGTTTATTAGGTGATGAGCTTTCGTGGGCCAGACCCACTTCCTCAGATCAAATTGTGGAAGAAAATTGGCATGACCATATATACAAAGGGATACAATCAAAAAAAAAGTGAACACATATAAAATAGACAAATCAGATTTTAGAACGGGGGGGGGGGGGGGGAAGAGGGGAGAAGGTTAATGTCTATGAGATAATGATATTAGAGGTGGTAATTGAGGAAGCTATCTTTGTAATGGGTAAGATAATTGGCATCTTTGTTAAGGCCCATTTGTAAAGTGTCAAATTTCAGCATGAATGACAGTTCAAAGGCTTCTCTTTGAAGTCTTGTGTTAAAGTCTCTTTACTCAGTGTGGAGTTAGTGTTCTAGTTAAGCATGAATATGGGTGAGTATGGGGAGAACTAAGTTCAATTCCAGCTCTTATATGAAGAGTAGGGATGCTAGCTATTGTGTAACTGAATAGTTGTGTAACTACATGACTATTTGATAGTTCCCAGGGGCAGGTCCAGCAGCCAGTGTGCTCCCAGCCCCACTCCCTGGAGGGCGCTGGTCTATGAGGGTCCAGTGGGAGTTGATCTGTGAGAGGAGCCAGTTTAAAAACTAGCTCCTCACACACACCAGCTGCCTGCCTCCCCATGCTGCTGCTTCTGATACAGAGGCAGCAGCGTAGGATAGCAGCAGCCTCTGTCTGTGGGGAATCTGAGCTCCCTGTGGACAGAGGCAGCAGCATGTGGGGTGGGAGTGAGGCAACTTTTTTCAAGAATAACAGACCATTTCTTTTTCTGGCAGTTATACAGAAATATATAACTTTAAGCAAAAGGGCAAGTAGAAAGGCAAAGGGGAAAGATAGCACTGTACATATATATACACAAAGACTTCATATTCAGCAGCTAACTGAAGATGTAATGGCATGGAGAGCAGAATTCACCTTGCAAGGCAAAAGACAAACAGTTTATTGTTTTTTTCCCCCAATAGCTGGAAAAAGGTAGCTTCCTTCTCATTACCAATAGAGGAGAATGCATGTTTTTAAAAGTAAACCTGGGGCATGCCATCCACTATTAAGATAAACCAGTCTGTGATGAAGTCTCCCTACTTTGCACTGATTCAGAAAGGGTTAACCACACACTGTGGGCTGAGGAAGCCACATCCCCGTACACCTGCTGGGCATGCTCCAGAGGAAACTATAAAAGGGAGTAGCTCAGTCTGGGCTGGCCGCTGATGAAAGCAGACGTATGTTGCAGGCTAGAACAGGGAGACTGCTGGAATTTCAGGACCCAGAACTCAGTCATCCTGAGGCTCCAATGAACCCCCAGCTAATCAGTTCTGCTAATGGAGGACAGTGGACACTACCAGCCTTTGGAAGGAAGGGTAGGGACTGACCCAGGAATTGGAACCGATGTACTGGGTGACCAAAACTGATTGTAGTAGCACAGGATCTCTAGGGAACTGGGTTAACACCAGTGGCGCAGGATGGGCCTGGGTCTCCGTACCCCAGCTGCCCCTCTGAGCTTAACTGCCCTACTGACCCTTAGCCATTGGGTCATTATGCCCTGAGCTACAGGGCTACTAGATCAACTTGAGCCATTAGGCCAATCTGCTCTGAACAACAAGATATTTTTGTGGAGCCTGGCCACTGGGACGCACTGTTCTGCAGTGAAGGGTGACTGCATTGATTCTGGTACTTGGTCACACTGCCTTGGGGGGAAGGGGTAGGGTTTCTATGGCAACACAGGAGGCCAGGCCACTTGAGCCTGTAAATATCTAATTTGATACCCTGACATGCCATGACAGGATGTATCTATCCTGTGACAAATGGTAGCAAGACAGGGCAGCCAATAAAATAGAATTCCTGCCTGACAGACATGGAAATGGGAGTGGATTTTGAAGTGGCTGCTGGAGAGCCAGCAGCAAGTGGCACAAGAGCAACATCAGATTAGCTGCTACAACAGATCACAGCAGCAACTCCAGATAGTGCAACAGCAGGACCAGTGACACCAAATGGTGTGGGAACTGGCTGCTCAAGACCAGGTGCACCAATAGGATTAGAGGCAAGGAACATTTTGGCAGGGCTGCCAGTATGTCTGAATAAGATGGGGCTCATTAACAATCTGAGGCATTTCTTCTGACATTCAAATTGGGTCATCATGCCTGGCAGCCACCAAAACTCTGAGCTGTTCTCTTGGCACCAGGCCAGCCTACCTACTGGGACCTATACTTCCAAGGTGTTGAGATACATAAAAATGAAGGTGGCCAGACTGCCATCAGTCCTGAGGCATACCGCCAACAACTCTACTGCAAATGGACCTGCCCATGGATTCTGGAACTACTGTTGGCAACGATTGGAATCATATAAGCAGACCAGAGTCCAGGTGGTGGAGACAGTGGCACTGGAGCAGTTTACCAAGAGCCTACCCACTAAGGGAAGGATTGGGTGCAATGGCACTGCCCAGCTTGCTGAAACTATCTCCTTAATGGAAGATTACAAGATTGCTGAGGGTCAGAGCAGCAAGCTCAAGAAACTGACCACACAAGGCCAAGGTAGGAGCCTCTAACACCAACCTAAGCCACCGGCAACCATGACAAATCGTGGCACAAAGTAACTGACTGATTGAGCTGCCTGGGGCAAAGGATCTTTATGAGTCATCACATCATCTCTATCATCTGGCTACATAGGAGGCCAGGCCCCTTGGGCTGCTAAAATCTCTACTTTGATCTCCTCACAATCCGTTGCCCAATAATGGTGTGTAAGTAACTCACAACACAATCCAATCCATCAGAGAAAGGAACATTCTTCCTGTCCTTTAAAAAAAAAATCCAAGGCCCTTTCTTTGAGTAAATTCAAGGCCCTTCTCAGATAAAAGTTACTAGTGTTAGATATACTAGCAGGAGTAAATGTAATGAGGATGAAGATTATCATGGTGAGGATGGCAGGTATGATTTAAACATACCACGAGTATACTATATTAAAAGCAATAAAGTGCTTTGTGAAACTTCCTGAAGGGCAAGAGGAAGACTGCCATGTCTGTTCTAGATGAAGAGAGACTGACCTGCCCAAAGCACAGAGATGAACTACTACTGTTGGAATCAATCTTGGTGTGGTTTCCACTATTTGTCCTCTGACTTTCTGACATCCCTAAAAACAAAGGAAAGAAAACAAATAAAAAACCTCATAATGAATCATCATCACTAGCAAAAACAAAAACCTGAAAGCAAGAAATACAGTAGTCCCACTGAAGACTTTCAGGATTGTAGTTTAGAAGAGACTTAGTAAGTAGTTTATCCCATTGCAATCATGCAGCAGAAAATTCCCTCAGCAAGGTTCCACTGGATATTATACCAATATCATACTTTAAATTCTAATAAGCAACTGCAATTCCAACAGAAATTCATTTTGTCATTATTAATTCATTATTTACTCCTCAAGAACAGAGTCACTGTAGGTTATGTTAAAAGAAAATTGTTAAATTCTGGTATAGATGGGTCTTTACCACTTTTTCCCCTATCCACAGCTTCATTCTATCTACTTCATGCTATTACTGTGGAGAAATTGGAAAGGGTACAGAGAAGAGCGACAAGAATGATTAAAGGTCTAGAGAACATGACCTATGAAGCCAGGCTTCATGAACTGGGCTTGTTTAGTTTGGAAAAAAGAAGATTAAGGGGGGACATGATAGCGGTTTTCAAATATCTAAGGCTGTGTCCAGACTCAGGGGGTTTTTCGGGAAAAGTAGCCTTTTTAGTGACACCACTAATTGTTCTTGTGCTCCTTGGTCATACAGTGTGTGTACTCTACCTAAACAATGACTAGAAGTAATTAATACAATTCATTAACTACAGATAAATTTGTTAATTTTAAATGCAAAACATGTTTTGATAAAGTTTTTTCCTTATGTTTCCAGTGCATTTGAGGTAGTATTAATTAATTAAAATACCTACAATTAAATGCTATATTTGTGCATGTTACTGAATTTCCACCAAAATATCACTGGACACAAATCATAAGTACAAATTTAATTATCTAATACAATGGTTCCCAACCTTTTTGAGCATATGGACTCCTTTTCAATCTATTAAAATTTCATGGACTCCCAACCAATATAGCTCTTTTCAAACATTCCATTATTTGACAATCATTTGAAATGTCTAATAGTTTATGTAATCTAAACAAATACAGAGTCCTGGGGGGAAAAAGAAAAGAAAAGTAAGGATCAGGACCACCAGGGTGGGCCCATCCTTAATTTTAAACTTTCCATGGACCCCCTTCAGTACTGTCATGGATCACCAGAGGTCCATAGACCACAGGTTGGGAAGCACTGATATAATAAATAAGAAATATATCATCTGCAATTTTCTAAAATAAAGATACAATTTAAAAATCTGAATACATATATACATATATATAACCACTTAAATTCATAGAATCATAACATATCCTCCAGATGAGGTAAAAGAAGCACCAAATTTAGTGTAATGATAGTTCAAATTAACATTTTAATGTTTACCAATCTTTCTCTAGGAAAATAACTAAAGTACAAATACAAACATATTGTATCAAGGTTTCCTGCTTGCTGACTTAAATGCAATTAAATTAAAATAAATTATTTTAAATAATTTTAACTGAAATCAATCCATTCTGACTGCAGTACTGGAAATCCAACCTCAACAGCTTCATGCTAGCTATTGCATATGAATTTGAGAGACTAGAAAGCAAAGTGAGAAATTATTTCATTGCCTAAAACTAGAAATACAAAATGGTAAGAAATAAAACATTTTTGATATACCTGAATGTGGTTTCTAACTCAAGTGAAGATATTTAAAAATATTATTCCCCAATCTCCTTAAACCTTTTCCTTCCAATACGCATATAATACTTAGGGTAAGAAAAAACAAAATTCCACAGCTGGTATTGACATAGCGGCCTGACTTCCAGACCTTCTGGCCTTCACTTAGGCCAGGTCTATACTACATCTGGAAGGTCATCTTAAGGTACGTAATTCCAGCTATGTAGCATACATAGTTGGAGTCGGCTTAATTTAAGCCAGTGGTCTCCAACCTTTTATACCTAGGATCACTTTTTAAATGTTATGGCAAGCCAAGATCTACCTCATCCCTTTCCCCAGACTCCACTGCTTATTTGAGGCCTTACCCTCTCCAAACCTTTCCCCGGACTACCTGTTGCTAATGAAAATTCACCATTAATTACATAAGTACACCTGAGTCATTTTGCTAGGGCTGCAGCTGGGGAGAACAGTTTAATTTAAATTATGAAACAGATTAATGTTTTAACTTTCTTGTGTTAGTTTCATATTTTTTTAATTTATGGCAGGTGTGGGGAACTTTTTTTTTTTGAGTTGGGGGTCACTGACCCACAGAAAAATCAGTTGGGGACCACATAAGTGAGAAACAAAAAAAACTTCCCAAACCCCAACCTTCCCTGATGTGCCCCGCAACTCAGACACATCACTCTTCTGGCACTCCAGCCCGCACAGAGTGAGGGGGAAGGGACAGGGAGGACTGAGGTTCTCATAGGCCAGATTTACTTTTCTGGGTTTCCAGAGTTAGTGGATTTGGTGGACCCCCTTAGGCTCTGATATGGGAACAAAAATGAGGGGCTCAATGCATGGGGTAGACTACCATTGAGTGGGATAGGGATGCAGGATGTGGGTGGGAGGTGGAGTACAGGACGGGTGAGGAAAGGGAGTTTGGTGGTAGAAGAGAGTGTGGGGTGTGGGTACGACAGGGAGTTTGGGAGCGGAAGGGGGTTGGGAGAGTAAGGCAGAAAAGGTGAAAGGGTTAGAATGCAGCCAAAGAGCTAGTTGGGGAGGGAGGCAAAGAAGTAGGGAATAAAGGAAAGTGAAGCTTCTGCAAATTGTATCCCCCCCCTCACATCTTCCCTCTGCTCCAGCCTCACTCCCTCAATCCCATGAGCCTCCCCAGCCTGATCCCCTGCATCGTCCCATCGCCCTCAGTGCAACTCCTGCTGCCTCCCATCCTGTCTCTGCAGCTTGATCCCCTGCATTGCCCTATGCCCCTCAGTGCATCTCCTGCCCCCTCCCATCCATACTCCTTCATCCTCCTGCCCCACATTCCTGTGCCTCCAGCGCAATCACAGGTAGGGTAGCAGTGCTGGGACTCGCAACCTCCTGGGTATAGCACTGGGGCAAGGGGAGTGGGAGGGCAGAGTCTCTTCCCTACCTGGCTCAGCCCTTTACCTGTAGGCAGTGGCTCCAGGGCAGCCTAGGGCTGGCTCCAGCCTGGCCGGGTGCAGTGGGGTGCTGGGGAAGGGGCTCTCTGACCCTGCACACAGCTCGTGAACAGTGCCCCTCCCAAAGCAGGAGACAAGAGCTGGGGATGCATGCGTGTGCGCGCACACATGCTTCTTCTCTTCCCCACTCCTGCTACCAAGTTAACAAAGAGAGACAGCTGCCCCTCTTTGCTCCAGCTCAGCTGGCTGCTGTGTTCAGCCTGCTGAGAGGTTGTGCCACACTCCAGCTGGGCTGGAGCAAAGGGAAGCAGCTGTCCAGCCAGCTGGCCATGGCGAATGACTCCTGGGGTGCCACAATCAACTGGTTGGTGACCACTGCCTTAAGCTAAGCTTGGCGGTGTACACACAGTGGGGAGCAAATGCTTTCATTGGCTTCCATTACTCCTTGTCATTGTGAGTACAGGCACCAGCTGGAGCTGCCCTCAGCATTCAATTTAAAAGCTATACTAGACCTGCTAAGTTGAATGCCAGAACATCAGTCTCTGGCATGGCTGAGTGTAGGCATGCCCTTGGATTCCTGGCTTCATCAATTTTGCCTGCAGCCATACTGCCACAGGCTGTTATGCAATCATAATTCATAAATTAAGCAGAGCTGTGAAACCTACGCTCTTTCTACTGAGTTGGTACTGAGCAGCCAGCCAGCATGGTGTTCTATGGGGCTGCATGTGCAAGTATTTGGCTGACACATAAAACAGATAGATAAAAAAACTGGAGTGACACACATCCTGGGGATCTTATCATTATGTATTTGTATAGTACCAAACATGGCAGGGCTCTCATCTATCACTGAGGCTTCCAGATAGTATGGCAGTACAAGTAACAGATGTAACAGGGAGCTCCTTAGTCATTCATGATTAAAAAAGAACTATCTAAAATGTTCCAAAGGAAAAAAAAAAAAGCTCACGGTGCTTAACAGCCTAACAGGCTAACTTTACTTCTGCCATGTTGGAGTCCAACATTCTTCAGGTGTTGAGGGAGTTCTGCTGATCTCACAGCAAGGAGCTAAAACCTAAGAATTAGAATTAAGGTGGACTATGTTTGGGGCACATCTAGACTACATTTTAATTTCAAAAGAGGATATGCAAATTCTGCAGGAATTTGCATATCTTCTTCCGATCGCATTTTTCGAAAGAGGATCTTTCGAAAGTGAAAGTAATCTGGACGTACTTTTTTCCACCAAAAAACCCCTTTTTAGAAAAACTGCGTAAACCCTTTTTTAGGAAGAATGTTTTTTTTGAAAAAGGAGTTTTTTTCTTTTCTGAAAAAAACCACATCCAGACTAGTTTCACTTTTGAAAGATCTTCTTTTGAAAATGCAATTGGAAGAAGATATGCAAATTCCCAGGGAATTTGCACATCCTCTTTAGAAATTAAAATGTAGTCTAGATGTGCTGGAGAAGGGGCATTAGTGGTGGATTCTGGAACAAATACCAAATTTGGTAATTATATTGGGCCTATCTTAAATGCCACGTGCAGTTTTGGTTGGATACAGTTATTCTTCACTTTCTGTCCAAAAATGTATAGTTTTGACATACAGTTAAAAAAAACTTACCTGTTTCAGTTTAGAGCTAAACATATTTCTGTAACAGGTGAAGAGATTTTCTATTTATAATGTAGTTTTCTAAAAGTCACTTTCAGATCTATCTGGTTGGAAGTGGAGATTACACACACACACACACACACACACACACACACACACACACACACACACACACACACACGATCATAATCGTGAAATCCAGCTCTTAAGAGATTAATAGGCTTTCCTTATACAGGCAATCCCCGACTTATGTCGGATCCGCACTTACGAACGGGGCTTTTCTCGCCCCGGGGTCCCGCTGCCTGGGCGGCTTTGCTCCCGGGCAAACGAGCAAAGCCGCCCAGGCAGCGGCTTTGGTTGGGTGTCCCTGGTCTGCTGGGGCGGTCCAGCGGCTTTGCTGGACCCCCCCAGCAGACCAGGGGGACAGGAGCAAAGCCGCACAGGTGGCATCCCGCCGCCTGTGCGGCTTTGCTCGGGGGCAAAGGAGCAAAGCCAAACGGGCGGCAGGGTCCCTCCGCCTGTGCGGCTTTGCTCAGGTCTCCCTGGTCTGCTTTGGGGGGAGGGGGCGCTAGTGCGCCCCTCCTCCCCCAGCAGACCAGGCTTTTGTTGCAGGATGCCTCGGTTAGAGCAGCTGGGGTGCTGCCTGGTTGGTCCTGTGGGAACCTACTGGGCAGTGCCCCAGCTGTTCTGTCCCAGGCTCCAGATTCAGCAGCTGTTGAAACTGATCAGGCTGATTCCAGGAAGCTGGGGGCAGAGCAACTCTGCCTCCGGCTTCCTGTAGTCAGCCCCTGGTCAGTTTCAGTGGCAGCAGCTGAATCTGGAGCCAGTTCCGACTTACATACAAATTCAACTTAAGAACAAACCTATAGTCTCTATCTTGTACGTAACCCGGGGACTGCCTGTATTTAAGAAAAATAGGTTGTTGCAACAGTAGGAGGGAATTTTACAAACCATGGTGGTCAGCAGCAGAGGGAATAAAAACTCAAACAGTGATAGGTATTTCCTGCTCACTTTTGGCAAACAAAAGGATATGCTGTAGTTGTAAAGCCCTAGGGGCGTTTTCACAGTTGGGGGTAAATGTAGCTCCTGTGAATAACTAAACATCTTACCAGTTTGCTCAGAGTTTCTACAAATAGTAAGGGGACATTTTCAAACAAAATGATTTTTTAAACTGAAAGCAATATTTTATCTTTTAACTTTCTGTCTGACATGTACTGGGGTAGGTGGTCTGAATTGCAAGGAAAGACACACCATAAAAAAAAAGGGCTGAGTAGGTTATGGGGACTCAGATCTTGGGTGGAATCATAGGAAAATCAAAATCCCATTCAAAAAGGTTCATTATTCAGTCACTGATAATTAACCTAATAGATCCAAACTCCAGCAGCCAAAACCCTGTCATAGTTCCCAGTTTCACTGTTCCAACTGAATATAGCTATTGTAGGAAGTGACAGTCCAAGGGTTACACATACTATATATACCAGTACCTAGATTTTAATGCTGGTTTGGTTTGTATCCAAATGCAATTCTGACACTATCTTAGAAGCAGGTGGCAAAAATTCAGTAAGTGTGCAAGTTTAGTTTCTAACTCTGTTCTCGGGACTTGCTTCCTCTCTGAGAATCATATCCCAATTCCTGTGGACATGGCAAATCTGGTTTGTAAAAACCGTTTCACTAGTGCCAACTGTGTTTGCTGAATCCAATGAAATGCAATATACACAAAACTTGACATTTTACAACAAATAACTCAAAAGTATTTGCAAATAATAAGCCTATAACTGGAAAAATGTTAGAGTGTGGGTATTTGGAAAGAAAGGTACGTATCTTATGAAAATGGGATCTATTAATCTCCTATAGGAAAATCAAGTTTACTAACTGGGTGAAATACAACACAGTTACAGGCCTCAATAGCGTTTTTACCAAAGTATCAGCTGAAACATTATCATTTTGAGAATTAGACACTGACAGCTATTATGACAGTGCACAAAGATCTCTAATGTATAGCACTGTCTAGGGACAGATAGATTGATTAACACCCTTGAATAGAATTCAGAAAGCTGTTTCTAGCAGTGACATCAATGAAGTGAACCTAACCTATATGCCTATGTATTTCTTAGCCTGGTATCTGAACATCTAGGATCTACCAGTTGTTTCCCTTTGATAATATCTATTATTTACAGGTCATTATTTTAAAATTCACCCTGTAATGATCAAAGGCATATTCTCCCCCATCATCAAGGAAGGACATGCACAAGATTTTGTCCATTGTGCTCCAAAAATGGTCTTTGGTTTACCGTTTTTATTCTAATCTGAGCTGACAGAAAATTCCACAACTATTATCCCTATGGATCACAAGTTTCACTGTTCCAACTGAATATAGCTATTGCAGGAATTGACAGTCCAAAGGTCAGACATTCACTACATATACACATACAAGAAAAATTGTTTTAGGCCAATCTGTATTATTTTGCAATACTACATCTTCTTACTCCCCTGCATGCTACCCCTTTCTTCAGAATGTGATAAGAAGTTTCCTTCACAGTGGGTCTATAGTATTCTGAGTGAAAATCTCTTACATTCTTTCAATAACATTCATTCCACAGATCCCACCCAGAGCAAGCTAGTCAAATGTAAGCTTAAAGAGGTACTTAGCTGGTATTGGAGATAGTCCAACACACTGCATATTGTTTTGAAACTTCTATTTATCCCACTTTTCTTATTTTTAGTTGATCTATAATTATATAGGGCACAGTATATTTCCTTCCCATGCATGTTGCAGCTAGACCAATATATACACGATGTAGCTTGCTTTAGGGATGTTAGCTATCAGATAATTGAATAGTCATGTAACCACTTGAAATCTTTTGATAGTCCCCGGGCGGAGAACGGGGAGCTGGCAGTCATGCATTCCTGGGGAGCCCCTTGCTATCCCGCACTGCTGCTTCGCTATCAGAGCCAGCAGGGATGGCAGGGGGGAGCCAGTCTGCGAGGGAAGCCAGTTTAAAAAATGAGCTCCCTGCATAGACGGGCTGCTTGCTGCCCCATGCTGATGCCTGATGCATAGGCAACAGCGCAGAGTGGCAGCAGCCCCTATCCGTAGAGCTGTGGTTACCAACCCGTTGATCGCGATCGACTGGTCGATCGTGAGGCCTCGACCAGTTGATCGCGAGGCGTTCGGGCAACCCCGCCCCCCATTTTCCTCCCATCCCCGAGAAGCCCCACTACCTATCTCTAGTGTAGTGCCGGCTTCCCGCGGGGTGGACGGAAGTCCTCTCTGAAGCCCGTGTCACTTCCCCCTCCCACAGTTCTGTTGTGTGCTGGGGAAGGGGGCGTTGGCCCTAGAGGAGGAGTGCGAAGGCTTCCCTGCGCCGCAGGAGGGGTGAGTTGGGCACAGGGGTTTCCCTGCGGCGCGGGAGCAGGAGTTGGCCCCGGGGTTTGGCCACGCTGCGGGAGGGGAGGGAGTTGGCTGGGCCAGGCCGGGTCGGAGAAGGGGGGTTTGACCCCGGAGCAGGCGCCCGCGGGGGTTGGCCATGCTGCAGGAGGGGGTTGGCTGCGCTGCGCCGTGGGAGGGGGGTTTGGCCCTGGGGCAGGTGCCCACAGGGGTTGGCCACGCTGCGGGAGGGGAGGGGCTGGGCCGCGGAATGGGGGTTTGGCCCGGGCCGCGGAATGGGGGTTTCGCCCGGGCCGCGGAATGGGGGGGTTGCCCCCGAGGCAGGCTCCCACGGGGGTTTGCCCCCGCTGCGGGAGGCGGGGGTTAGCCCCGGGGCAGGCATGTGCTGGCTTCCTGCAGTGGGGGGGGGGAGGAGGGAGGGAGAGAGAATCCTGGGAGGAGGCAGATACAGGTGACTCTGCTACCACTGGCACCCTGTCCCCGCTCCCCAGACTCCACTCCCGTGTCCCCAGCTACAGAACTCTGTCCCCACTCCCTGAACTCTGTCCCCATTCCCGTCCCCTCTCCCCGAACTCTGTCCCCACTGGCATCCTGTCCCCTACTGCAGAACCCTGTCCTCTGCCCTCCCAGCTCCCTGTTCCCTCTCCTCTGCCCCCAGTCGCAGAACTCTGTCCCCACAAAAAAAATCGATTGTGGGCCACAGAAAGCCCCATAATGGGGGAGGCATAGAGGCTTAGGGCTCCATAAACTTAATTTGCCTGGAGAGGATTATATTGGCAGGAGGGTGGTTGTGTTATGTCAGTTAAATTATTATTACTCATGTGAGTAGCTTTTTCCACACCTCTGAGTGATGCAGTTCTACCAATACTGTAGATGTCTGTAGCGTAAACTAGACCTGAGCCTGTGTTGTAAAGTATTCTGTATATTAGACCAGTGATTCTCAACCAGCGGTATGAGTACCCTTAGGGATACTTGAGAGAAGTCTAGGAGGGAGGAAGGGGGAAAAGGATTCATCAAAACTGAATTTTTGTTTTAAGTTTTACAAGGCTTTATTATTTTTGTACTTTTTACACTCAAAAATTTCATCGCCTACCCAGCTACCATTAAGTTGTTTGAACAAATGTGTTGCAATGGTAGAAAAACATTGTGGCTGTGTCTAGACTGGCCAGTTTTTCCAGAAAATCAGCCGCTTTTCCGGAAAAACGTACCAGCTGTCTACACTGGCCGCTTGAATTTCCGCAAAAGCACTGACTTCCGACTGTAAGAAATCAGTGCTTTTTGCGGAAATACTATGCTGCTCCTGTTCGGGCAAAAGTCCCTTTTGCGCAAAAGGGCCAGTGTAGACAGCTGAGATTTGTTTTGCGCAAAAAAGCCCCGATCGCTAAAATGGCGATTGGGGCTTTTTTGCGGAAAAGCGCGTCTAGATTGGCCACAGACGCTTTTCCGCAAAAAGTGCTTTTGCGGAAAAGCGTCTGTGCCAATCTAGACGCTGTTTTCCGAAAATGCTTTTAACGGAAAACTTTTCCGTTTCCAGAAAACCATGCCAATCTAGACGTAGCCTGTGTGTGTCTGAAAACTGTACGTACTGGGGGCACATATATATATATATATTTAAAGGGAGGTTTTTTTTTTTCAAAGGGGTACTTTATAAAAAAAAAAAGGATGACAAAAACTGTATTAGACAACACTTGTGTTGGGCTGGGACACAGAAGTGAAGTGTACTGGCCCCTTCCAACCCCTCACCCCCGCCGTTTCTATTTTAATGGTCACACATGACAGGACCCAATGCAGACACATCCTCATCAGCCTGTAGCAGTATCGCCGAGAGGTGTGAATTACTTTATCCCGCTCAGCGGCCCTATACATGCCCACAGCACCAGCTACGTCACCCTCCTGCTAAGAAAGAAGCAGGAGGATCCCACGTCTATTGCGGCTACCGCTTGCCGGGCTCTTAAGGGGACGGGCTGTGGGACACGCCCCTGCTCCTCCTCCTCTCGCCGTCGATCTGACCGACCTACAGCGAAGGCGTCTCATGTCGCCAGCTCGTCGTTCGGGACCGGGGGGCGACGGCTTTACACTGGGGGGGGCAGGGGGACCCCCCCGGTCGCACCCTTCCTTCCCCTCCCGCTGCGTCACCTGCAGCCGGACTGTCCCGCTCCTTGGTCAGCGCCGCGCGCGGGAAGCCGTTGCCGTTACCCGCCGCGATGCCCCGGTAGCGCCGTTTCAACTCCGCGACCCCCGCGCGCTCGGCCGGCTCCGGAGGGAGGTGGCGCCGCGTCACTCTCCGGCCCCGTGGGGTGGGGGGAGGGGGGCAGCCGCGTCTAGAACCCGCCCGCCGCGGCGCGTTGGGAATGCGGCGCTGCCCACAGGAGCCCGTCAGCACAGGGGTGTGGGCGGAGGGGGGGACGACCCCTCCCCCCGCGCCACTGGTTCACTCATTACCTGTACGTGAGTGGGGGAGGGGGTGGAGCTGGGTTCCTTTCTCCAGCGGCAGCTCTACCCTATCGACAACGCGGGCAGGTTACGGCAAGCGGGAAAAGACAAAATTCCCGCCCACACCAGACGCGCCGAGGACGACGTCGCGCTCGTGCCGCCGTCTTCCGCGGCCACTTCGGGGCGCGCGCACGCAAGGTCCGAAAGGAGCGGGCTAGCGGTCAGGAGACGCAACTGCTTCCGAAGGGCTCTCGCCCGCGCGGCGCCGATGATTCAGGCGGAGAGGCCCGCGCGGGGGGCGGAGCTTTGCTGCGGCGCGCAGCGTAGGGGGCGGGGCAGGCGGGACTAGCTGGGCTCGCGCCGGAGGCGGGACTTCGTAGCGGCTGGAGCTGGGGGCGCGGGAGCGAGCCGAGCGTGAGGGAGAAGCGGGTGGGGAGGAGTCGAGCCTGCCTGGTGCTGCCCCCCCCCTCGCTCCCCTCCCCGTCGTTGACAGGCAGCAGCCGGAGCCACCGGGCGGGCGGCAGGTGAGAGACGGGGCCCCAAGACCCGAGGGGGTGGGGGGGGGGAGCCTGGGCGGTGCCGGGGGCCGCTGGCTGCGGCTGAGGGGGGCAGGATGCGGCCGGGCTGCGCGGCTGGAGCCGGGGGGCGGCCTGGTACTGAGGGATCCGCCGCCGTCGCCAGCTCAGGTGGGTCTCGCCCGGAACCCGCCGCGACCCCTCCCTTTCTCCCCCCACCCCCTTCTCCGCGGCTGGGTGGCTTGGCTGCAGGCTGGGAGAGCAGGGGCGCTCGGGGCGGGGGCGGAGGTGGCTGGGAGGGAGCGGTCTCTGCTTGGCCCAGTCTCCTCTCTGATGCTGGGGGAGGCGCGGGGCCTGGGGCAGCTGTGCCGGCGCCCCGCACCGTGTCTGGCCGGGGTGCTTCCTTCTGTCCTCACATAGCCCCCGCCCCCTGCGGGACAGCCCGAGGAAAGGAAAAGCCGGGGATCCCATCGTGGCAAAGTGCCTGTTTTCTCCCGACACACAGACACAAGGGGGTCTGTGTCTCCTCTGGTGACATTGCTCAGGGCTTGTGGATGTAATAAAAATATATTGAGTCGTATTTTTGTGTCCAACCAAGTAGCTCTTCCCTGTGTCCTCGTCTCCTCACCAACCTCAATATTGGCTGTTATTAACTGCATGTAATGTCTAATGTAAAAAAACCACCTTTATTCTCAAATGGGGCAATCATGTTATCTATGGTATGGATGTCAGATACCCCTTTGCCTTAGGTATTTTATCCAAACCATGCTGAATCTAAAGGTTTATTACTAAATTGAGTTTTTAATTTGTGGTGGTTCTAAATTAACCTCCCAAATGAAAAGTGAGCTTGTTCCTAGAATCCTCAGACATCCTGAAACAATAGCTGTGGGAAAAGTGAATTTTCCTGTTCTCCATATCACTCTAACTATGGTATTTAATCTAAAGGCCAATTATAAAACAGTACATGCCATCAGCTAATTGTATCATGGATCATTTAATTATAGGCAGTGGGGAATGGTGTAGGAGTAAAGCTTGAAGGTTTTAGGCGAAATTTGGGAGTGGCTTTAAGGTAGCTTGTGCAGAGATAGAGAAAGAGAACAGAAGGAGTCACCAAAGACAAAGCAGTAGGGAAACAAAGTAAGGAGGATGGTAAAATAAGCAGAATTATCAGTGTTGTAAAATGTCATATTTGGTCCTAGATTATTTTGCAAACCTTCCCTTTGATATTTGTGGTTGAGTCATAAGTGTAGAAATATGCTGTCAAATTCATTCTTTGAAGCTGACTCCCCATAATGGTATTATCAATTTGTCATTCAGTTTGTTTCTGGGTAGGGTTAGATGAGATGGTGCTAGTTACTTTTTGGAGTCTTTAATAACCAAGTTAATTATACTGATATGGCTAGCAATATAATAGTGGTCATTATAAATATAACTTGCACTAAACACAGCCACTTTTGGCTAATCTGGGATTAATTGTAATTGTGGAGCTGTGTGAAACAGTACACCTTTATTGACAGCACTGCCCAAGGATATGAGAGAGAGCATGGTTCTTGAATGTCACTTAATATGATTGGATCTTTTGTATGTTGGCTGACCAAAGTTTATTGAAACAAGTTTAGCTGTAACCAAGTCAAATATATATGTTACTGAGGGTGCAACTAGACTGCATTGCTCTTTCTGGATACCAGAAGTATCTCGAAATAGCATTGCCACGTCTTTAAAAGCGCTTGCTATTTCCTGAAGTAGTGGGTGTGCTATTCTGGTGTCCCTGTAACTCTTGCTCCATGAGAGTTAAGGGATTTGTCAGAATAGTACGCCATTTTGAAATTTGGCGCTGTGTAGACAGCACCAAATTTCAAAATAAGTTCTTTCAATTTACACTCGGAATAAGCTATGCAATTTGTGTACTACAAATTGCATAGCTTATTCCAGCAAAAGGGAGCTGTCTAGATGCACCCTAACAGGCCCTGTTTACGTTGGAGAACTGCTGTTACAGAATGCTTTATGTTTTTACGCAGATAAGTAGTAGCTGTGTCTCTGGTCATGCTGTAAACTTTTATTAGGCTCTTACTTCACCAATGATTGGGTAGTGGCATAACTGGTTAAAAACATGGTTGGTGTCCACATGGCTACTAACTTGTAAATCTTAATCATGGAGCCCCCTTTGGGGAAGCAAGTCCGAACTCCACTCCTTCTGCTCCCTTCTCTTTCCCAATGGATGGAGCCCTAAAATGCTCTGTCACTCCTTCCCTCTCGTCTGGAGGGCTGGCTGCAGCCCCAAGTCGGTCCTGGCCCCTTACCCTCCGCCTCGACATGCTCTAGGCCAGTTGCAGTTGTGTATCTGCTTCCCACCTCAGACTGGAGCAGCCCTAGGGAAAAACATCTCTTCAAAAGTTATTTTTGATATGCTCCATGCAGGATCTGGAGTAGTGGAGGCAGCAGTATTTGCTACTCAGCTTCCTGGGTTTCTCAGTCATCTCCCTGTAATGAAGTTGCAAATATGGTACCTATTTTTAAGAGGGCGTAAAATAAAAATTGATCTGGGAAACTACAGGCTCTTTAGTTTGATCTCAGTTATATTCAAGGTCTTAAAAGGACCCCACACTGCGGTGCAGAGGAATGGTTGGTGGTGATATGGTGGGGTCAGGCCAACCCTCAAAGGGAGATAGGGATGGCATGCTACCTGGCCTCTCACCGCCTCCTGCTCTGCTCTGGTCCCACCCCCAAATTGAGCTTCAGGTCATGGTTCTGTTTCTTGTCTGGGGACAAGGCTGGGGGTGGAGGTAGGCCAGGAGTGGAGCTGGCCCCTACTGCTGTTCCCTGTCACGGCCTTGCCACTGACTCTGCTCCTGCCCCACTGCAAGTCCCAGCACCATCCCAAGCTGCAGCTCCAGCCTTCCCCTCCTTCCCAGCTGAGTTATGTCCCCACTTCCAGCCCTGGCTCTAGAGAAGGGGAAGGGGCTGGGGCCACAGACTGGGATTGGGGGATGCATTTCCCTCAGAAGTTTGGATACGACTATCTTGGAACACATTTTGAAAGGGAAAGTAGTTAAGGATATAGAGGTAAACGTAATTGGAATGAAATGCAGCATGGTTTTGCAGAAGGTAGATCTAGCCAAACCAACCCGATCTTTCTGCCCATGGTCCCACCTCTTCCGGGATGGCCTGTGGCCACTTAGGAAATTTGTGAGGTGCCCCCCACACCAAATATTGCCCATACCTGTCATACCCCCTCCTGCATCCCTAGTCACAGCCCTAGACTCCCTCTCAGAGCCAGCCCCCCATACTTCCTCCTGCACTCCAAGCCCCAACCCTGAGCCTGCTGTCAGAGCCAGCACACCACATCCCTTCTTCCCCTTCAACCTCCTGCTCAAGTTCAGTGAAAGTGAAGGAGAAAGGGGAGCTGGAGAGAGCATGGAAGGATAGGGTTGAGAGGAGATGGAGCAGGCAGGGTTGATGTTGGGTTGCTCTTAAATTCAAAGAGTGATCTTGGGCATAAAAAGGTTGGAGACTACTTCTGTAAGTAACCCAATATGAGCTCTCCCTGTAAGCTGTGCAACCGCTCCAGAAACATTTAAAAGCTGCCCAGTTGATTAGCAGAGCACCTGCAGTTAGGTTTTTGTTTCTATTAGTGGTACACATTCGTACATGCCTCGGTGCACAGATAAAAATTTATTCCCTAAGGGTATGTCTACATTGCATTCCTCCTTCGAGAGAGGAATGCAAATACAGACAAAAGCAATGGCAAATGAAGCACGGATTTGAATTTCCCACGCTTCATTTGCATAATTGCGGCTGGCAGCTTTTTCTAAATACCCTATTTTGAGAGGAAAAAATGCTGTTTAGATGTGGCTATTTTGAGGAAAAAACCCGTCTTTTGAAATAACCTTTACTCCTTATAGATTTAAGGGTTATTTCTTGAAATGCGTCTAAACAGCGTTTTTTATCTCGAAATAAGATATTTCGAAAAAGCGGCCAGCAGCAATTATGCAAATGGAGCATGGGAAATTCAAATCCGCGCTTCATTGGCAATTTCATTTGTCTGCATTTGCATTCCTCTCTCGAAGGAGGAATGCAATGCAGACATATTCTAAGACAAGTGGATGGAAAAGATTAGAGGGAACATTGCCCAGTATTGGATTATCTACCTGTGTGAATGGGCTTCCTTTTTCCTACCACTGTAACCAGTAAATCAAATCCTCTCTTCTCCACTTATGATGTCCAGTGATGCATCGCATCCTGTACTTTCCCACACATGAAGGGAATCACTCTGTGAGTCTAACCCTTGGTAAGTGCGCTGGAGAGAGGCTCTCCAGCGCACTTACCTAGTTATGTTACCTGGAAGTAGGGATATTAAAATGTGTTTATTTTAGTAAACATGTAACTGCTGAAATTTTCAGTGGTTACACATTTATGTGCGGAGCCACCTCTTTGCATGAGAGGCAGTAGCGCATGGGTACGGAGGTGTCTCTGTGGGAGCTGGTACGTGCGGGGAACCAGCTCAAAAGCTGACATCCCACGCCTACTGGCTTCCACCTGCCACCCTGTGCAGCACTGCAAGGAGGGCAGGTGGGAACCTGTGCTTACAGGGAGCCATCTGTTTCCACTCAGAGAGAGAGCATGCAACTGCATCATAGTTGCTGAGGAAATATTTTTGTTACTCTGTGTGAGCTATGAGAATGAAGAACATGTTGCTGCAAACTTCTAACAGTGGTCCTGATAAAATTCTGTTCTGAAGCTTCCCAGTACATTTTGGTGATTAGAAGTGAGAGAATTATTTTAATCAAAGTTAATATACCATTTGGTTTTCATTCCTGTTCCCTGTGGATGCCTGGAACTGTGATGAGCTCCCCACAGGTAGCCATGGTTCCCAATATTCGCAAAGTTCATCACCAGGAATGCATCCATCTTTGGCAGTGGTTCATAACCTTACTGCAACCTGCACCCCTTTGGTTCTCAAAATATGTTCTCACACCCCTTATTAAAAATAGTTGAAGTAGGTCATTTTTTTAAACCTAAGATATATCATAAAAATCTGGAATGTCTCGCACCCCCAGCGGGTGGGTGCACCGCAGGTTAAGAACCACTGATCTATGGCGAGGTTTTCCGGTACTGGATGTTGGTTGGTGCTAAGTGTGTGGTTCAGAGCTTGAGTTCTCCAGCCACAACAATTTGATTGTTATCTAGTGATTAATAAGAGGGATGCATCTGGAAGGAGAATTTGGGTGACAACTCCAATTTGAAAAACAATTAGTTAATAATTGAGAATAAGTCAACAGTAGTAAAATCATCAAACTATTGCTTCTGTATAAGCCTGGAAAGGATACTGAGGACACAACAGTTTCAGCCGGGTAGGACCAGTGGTATTCAGTCCCCTTGTTTTAATTATCCTTATGCTAATGTATTTTAACAATTGAGCTTACACAAGGAGGGAAACTTGCTCTATTTATGGGACATATATCTATAAAATCTTTTCCATTAAATAAGGTGGAAGAACAGTGTGGTCCAAGCTCCAATTACAAAGAGAGATCTAGCTGTGTGTAAAAATAGCAGTATAGTGAGACTTGTTTTATTATGGGGTGAAGGTTTTTTGGACTGGAGAAGATTTAAACTAAAAAGTAAGAAACCCTAAAACTCTAAGAGGAGAGTGTAGCTTTTATTTCTCTAGTGTATTTAATGATATAACATTTATGAATGATAAATGATCTAAAGAATGATGTCCATTAAAGGTTTCTGTTAATAAAGTGAAAACGATATGTCCCAGGTTGTTTCCGATTATACCAGATTGTATTAATTTAATAGATTTCATGATTGAGAATGTGTATGCAAGGGTACGTACTTGAACTTAATTTTGAGGAAAACATGGCTCTGATTTGCATATCTAGAAGTTTGTATGTGGTGAGAGTATATTCTGATTTTACAACAGTGCCATTTTCTTCTAGTTGCTGTCTTTAAGCTATGCTTTCCACTGTGCTGATAAATGAAGACTGTAGGCACTCTTTTATTTTCTTCATACAATTAATCATGGATACATTAACTAGTTTGAGAGAGCTTACCGCTGCAAAGTGTAGCTGCTTTCTTTCTGCTATCTGTTAACAAAGACAGGTGATAAACCGTGAAATGGAAAGCAGAACTGTATCCAAAAAGTGAAGAGAGCAATCAGATTATTATATACTCCAGTTGTTCGTGTGTGTGAGAAACAAGTACATTTTATTTTTAATTAATCTATCAAAAATGGGAGACTGCCGAGGGTGACTGTCATTAGGGTTACAAAACAAAAACACTTCTATAATAAGTGGTATGTAGTTGTGCTCTCCCTCAGACAGGGTCAGAATTTGTTGTACCTTCGTGTTAATAAAGCAATTTTACAGTCCATGAGGATCACCCAAAGATCCTCTAAAAGTCTAACCATTATTGAGAGAAACAAAAAACAGGACTATGTAGCACTTTAAAGACTAACAAGATTGTTTATTAGGTGATGAGCTTTCATGGGCCAGACCCACTTCCTCAGATCAAATAGTGGAAGAAAATTGTCACAACCATATATACCAAAGGATACAATTAAAAAAAATGAACACATATGAAAAGGACAGATCAAATTTCAGAACAGAACGGCGATGGGGGGGGGGGGGAAGGTAAATGTCTGTGAGCTAATGATATTAGAGGTGATAATTGGGGAAGCTATCTTTGTTATTATTGAGAGACTTTCTTGAGAGGTTTCTCTGAGAAATGAAAGAAATACAGTCACAAGTTAAACACCCTTCTCAATCTTTTTTTGCTGGGTGAATTTTTAAAAAAGGAAAAAAATATTCAGTCAAATAAAAACAAAAAGATGTAGGAATCGGTGCTCTAAAGCATTTAATGTCTGATAAATATGGATCAATCTTATGTGGTTGATAGTTATTTTTGTGTATTTTTCTTCTCTGTGCCTTTAAGTCTTTCCTGTTGGCAGAGCCACATATAAGTAGTATTTGTTTTGAATGTGTTAAATAAGTACAAATTCCACTGACAAAACCCCTTGCTTATATAGGATTTTCAGCACAAGTTGATTTGGTAACATTTCTCAAAACAAATTCCCTTTTTATCCCGTTCCCAAATTTATTATTCACACAAAAAAAAAGTCTAGTAGCACCTTAAAGACTAACAAAACATGTAGATGGTATCACGAGCTTTCGTGGGCACAGCCCACTGTAATCCTTCTTCCATTCTCAAGTGAATTAAACACAAATTCTAGAATACAGAAAAAAGACTGTTGTTATTGATTCTATGCTTGGGTGCGGCATACAACATAATAGCACTTCATTAGTATCCTATTAACTTTGGTTAGGCCATCTGTACATTGTGAAGTTTTTTTTTCCCTATGACACTTAGTCTCTATGTATTGTAGAGAATGTTGCTGTCCATAAAATGTCTGTAAGTTTTCACTTGAATGGAACTCTGTTTTTTACATGCTTGTTTGGAAAATCCTTTCCTTTTCATGACATTTTTCCCACATCCCCCACCACCTCTGTTTTAAATTCCAGTTTCCAGGCCCACTTTGAGAATCTTTCTTATGACTGTAGTTACACCAGGTACCCAGTTCTAAATTAAGATGATATTGCTTTCTGTAGCTCAGGTAATTAAATTCCCATACGTGGTAAAGGGGGATTTCTCTACTCACTAAGCCAGTGTTTCCAAATTTTATTTGGCCACAGAACCCTTTTAGCTTAAAGGAATTTCAAGGAACCCCTAGGGGGTTGCCCAGGGTAAAAGTTGTCAAGCAAAAAAAACAAAACAAAAAAAAACGCAAAATAGACTCTAGCTTTTAAAAGGGGACGGGGGAGTGCTGCGTTTTAGTGAAACGCTGGGGTTCTACAGAGCACCAATCGGGAAACACTGCACAGTATTGTTTGAGAGCTGAATTAACTCTCACCACCTCATTTTCACATAATTTGGAAGGTGTGCAAATATAAATCTGAATGGTAGATTATCACATCATTATGGTACAGCAGCTTGTGTGACATCAGATACCTTCTGTCACTTGGGAAGTTACTTTTCTGTCAGGGACAGGTCAGTCATTTTCATTTTCTAAAGAAGCTATTAATAGTTTGACAAGATGCTGGCTAAAGCAAAGAGGTGGCAGTTTCTTGTATCTGTGTTAAGCGTGCCTTCTGGAATTATTGAGTTACAATCAGCACACTAAAAGCTTTTTAAGAAAGACTAGCTCAAGTTTATTGCTCAGAAGTGTTAGCTCATTTTTCCCAGTTGCATACTGCATCAATATTGCTATGGTTTTTCCTGTGTATTTTATATCTTAGAGACATGGTACATATTTGATAAACTGAAATTCACAGGACAATACAACTTTGGTCCCTTTTATTTAGGTTTAGGACTTGTCTACAGAGGGGTTGGGGAAACAGAATCCAAATGAACTACAGGTGTGAATTTAAAGTTGATCTGTTAAACCACATTAAATTCCTGTTAAGGTTGTCTAGTGATTAAAAAATTGTGATTAATTGTGCTGCTAATAGAATACCATTTATTTAAATACATTAGCTGTTTTTTATATTTTCAAATATATTGATTTTTAGTTAAAACACAGAATACAAAGTGTAGTATGCTCACTTAATTGTTTTACTTCAGGTTGGACATCTCTTATCCAGCACCCTTGGGACCTGACTGGTCCTGAACGAGGGAATTTGCCAGACTAGAGAAGGTTCCCTGTCCGAGCCCCCAGCTGCCAGCTCTGAATAGGGAAGGGTGGGACGTGAGGGGACTACCTCCAGCGCCTACCTGGCTGCCTGCTGGGTTGATGGCCTTGTTGCTGTTACCCTGGCTGGACTGCCTGGTGTGCTCCAGCAGCCCACACTGCCGTGGGCTGTTACACTGTCTAGCCTCGTGCTGCCGGGCAGTGGCTTTGGCTCTGGTTGGGCTGTGGAGGGCTTGGGCTCCGGTCCTAGCTGCGTAGCAGCCAGTGGGCTCTGGCCCCACTTCCACAGGCTATTCAGGGCTCCTACCCCAGCCCGAGCTGCCATAGGCTGTTGCCAGCCTGATCCTGAGCTGCTGGGATTGCCCCGACCCAGTACCAGTGCCATAGCCTGTCAGGGGCTGTTGCAAGTCCTGTGGGCTGCTGGAAGCTACCACCAGCCCCTAAACTGTCCTGCTGCTTCAGCTTGGCACTTCTGGATAGCCCTCCTGCCACTAGGCTACTGGGGTTCTCTGATCCAGGAACATCCGTGGTCTTGCTGGACCATGGATGTTGCCAGAATAGAGAATTCCAGTTTTGGAGGTGCAACCTAGAGAAGACTTACCTGATGTTGCTTGGGTCCTTCAGGGCAGAGGGCTGGGAGCATGGGGGGTAAAGGAGTCAGGGTAAGGGTTTGGGGATGTGAGGGGCTCAGCGCAGGCTGCTGGAGGTGTGGGGGGTGCAGGATAGGGATGTAATAGTGTAGTCAATTAACTGATAAGCAGAAACTTAAATTAATGCTATAGACTACACGCGTTTTCCCTGACTTCCACAGTACATTTTTTAGCAGCCTGGCTAGCACCCTGGCTCAGTCCTGGCTTGTGACGGGTCTGGGACCTACCCCTACTGTGGCTCTGCATTTAAAGTATGTTATGAGCTGGGCGGTCAGGCAGCCCAGCTCAATTCTGACTTGCACCAGATCTGGGAGCTCAGACCCCCCCCGACCCCCACTGCCCGACAGGAGCTACTGCTACCCCATGCTGCTGCCCCTGTATTAGAGGCAGCAGTACGGGGCAACAGGGCATCTGGTTTTTAAACTGGCTCACCTCGCAGATCAGCTCCTGTCTGGCACCCCACACTATGGCGGGGGACTCCTTGGAAGTGGGGCCATAGCACGCTGGTTGCCAACCCTGCCCCTGGAAACTATAGAATAGTCAAGTAACTGATAAGAATTCATGAGGTTACTCAACTATTCAATTAACTGATGTTTAACATCCCTAGTTCAGGAGTCAAGTTTGGGGGTAGGGATGTAAGCGACTAGTAGACCAGCTGACTACCCGATAAGCGCATATTTATTGAGTGGTCGAGTAATGACTCAACTAGTCGCTTCCTCCGCCCCCACCTCTATCACAGTGAGGTAGTGGGGGAGGGGGAGGATCAGAAGCTGGTGCTGGGGGGACTTGGCTTAAAGGCCGGTACCTTCCAGCATGGTCTCGGGGGCAAAAGAGGCAAGGTGTAGTAGGGGACCAGTGCGAGCTGGGAATCAGCTGATTCCCAGCTTGCACCTAGTCCCAGATGCTGTACTTCTGTTTTTAAATTTGAGAGCTTGGCAGCTCTTAATACATTCCAAAGTCAGAGTTGCAGCGGAGTTAGCTCCCGTGTTGCTAGCTAACCTTGCTGTGGCTCTGCAGTATCCCCCCTTATTGATTATTTGATTTAACCCATTACTTGCAATTTAATATCCCTAGTTGGGGGGTTAAGAGGGGCTTGGTAAGGAGTTGGGGTGCAGAAGTCAGAGCAAAAGGAGGGGGTTCAGGGCAGACTGTAGGGTGCTGGAAGCAGAGGGTGGAGTGTAGGAGGTTGGGAGATGTGTGTGTGGTGGGCTCAGGTGAGGAGGTGGAGGTGGCTGCTAGCTATTCCCTGGGGCTTGCTGCTTCCAGGGGCTACAGAGCCTGCTGGCTGCTCCCCAGGGCTGGCACGGGGTCTGCATGCCTTCTGCTCCCTGGCACTGGAACACTGCCCCCGGTGGTCATTCTGGGGTATAACTGTCCCTGCTATGTCACCTCTTCCTTTCTATTTGATGAGAAACAATCGCATTCCACTCACATCCGATTGTCCTGGCACAACCAAACCCTTACCTTGCTTTAATTTATGGTAAGAGTAAGCTGTATATCAAATTTGGTGGTCCTAGTTCTTACCTTTGAGGAGGAGTTCGTAAACAGATGTATGGATAGATGGACATACAGACAGATGCACAAATTCTCTTAGATATATAGTAGATTAGCAATATTTGCACTGTACAAAAAACAAAAATAGTATTTTTCAGTTCACCTAATATAAGTACTGTAATACTTTGTATTGTTAAATTTGAACTTTCAAATGTAGAATTATGAAAAATCCCTATATTCAAAACGATAACAATGTATTAGAACCTACAAGCCACTCAGTCTTACTGCTTGTTCAGCCAGTCGCTTAAACTAACAAGTTTACATTTTCAGGCAATAAAGCTGCTTCTTGTTTACAGGATTGCCTAAAGGATGCTCATTCATACTGCAAGCACCATTCCAGGTGACATGCATCCCATCCTGAAGGCAAGAATGAGTTCTGCTTAATAATGATCCAGAGCAGGGCAGACTGGTGCATGTTCATTTTCATTATGTGAGTCAGAGGCCACTGTTAGAAAGTTGTGTTTTTTGGTGGCTTGGGTTTTGTAGTTTCCTCATAATATTGCTCTTTTAAGACTTTTGAAAGCATGCTGTATACCTCCTCCCTCTCAGATTTTGGCAGACAATTGAAATTCTGAAACCTTGATTTAAGTGCTTATAGCTATCTTAGGAAATCTCATATTAGTACCTTTGCGTTTTGTCAAATCTGCAGTGAGTGTTCTTAAAAGGAACAACATATTCTAGTTCACATTTGAGACTGCTATAATGTGAAATACATGTCAAAATGTGGATAAAACAGAGCAGGTGATACTCAGTACTCCTCTAGGGAGTTCATGGACAAATTTAACTAACTTTTTTTAATGAGTGTCAGCATGGAAGTATGTCCTCTGAAAAATGGCAAAACACAGAGGCATATTAATGTTTAGCATATATGGTATGTAAATACCTTGCTTTGAGGTGACATTGTAACTATGGATATAAAATCCTGTTGAAAAAATGAACTGGTTAAATGTTACATTTAACTGGTTATCTGCCGTCTGCCCGCCCTCCCTCCTCCCTGTGGTGGGCCCAGTTGGGCTGCTGGTTAACGCTTTAAAGCTCTACTTGTAAATAAGAAATGGGCAGTATTATCTCTCAGAAATGTAAATAAACTTGTTTCTCTTAACAGTTAGCTTAGCAAGAAATAGGACTGAGTGGAGCTGTAGGTTCTAAACCTACAGCCCACAGGCTGGATTTGGCCTTCAGCTTGCTTTGATCCAGCCTGTGGTAAGGATTGGGGCTTCCCACTGCAGTGGGGCAAGCTGGTGCTTATGCTTCAGCCCCATGGCCAGTTTCCAAGCCTCAGTGTTCCCTTGTGGGGCTGGAGTGCGAGCTACAGGTCACCCTGTTGAAGTGCGAAGTCCTGGGCCTCAGTCCACTGTTTCCTCCCACCTGTGTGGCTGGAGTGCCAGGGGAGCCCTGGAGCTCTGAGTTATGTGGGACCAGTGAGGTGGGGTTCTTTACAGGGATGTGAAAGTATAATCAAACAGTAAACCTGGGTTTATCAGTTTATGTTTAGTTACATGCAGGATCCCACTCCTGGCGAGGAAGGCAGGAGCTGGCTTAAAAGCCAGCTCCGCACGTGCACTGGCTCCTGGGGAACTGCCTGCTGCCCCATGCTACTGTCTCTGATACAAACAAACAAACAAAAAACCCCAAACAAAACCCTTTACATTTGTAAACTGCACTTTCACAATAAAGAGAGTATACCACACTATTTGTAGGTGAATTGAAAAATGCTATCCTTTTATAGTGGAAATATTTGTATTAAAATAATAAAATGAGTACTGTCATGTTGTATTCTGTGTTCTAATTGAAATCATATTTGAAAATGTGTTCTGTTGTTTAATGGTGCAATTAAAACTGTGATTAAGCACAGTTAATTTTTTTAATCATGATGAAATTTGATTTAATCACATGAGGACTAATTATTGACAATCCTAATTACTGTATGGACACTGCCCTTCTGAATTTAAGGGGTTTAAATTGGGGTTTAAATATATAACCCAGTAACCAAAATCAATATTAAAACAATTAAAGGTGAATGTTACCAAATGACATGGCCAGCTATTTCTGGGTGTCCACAGTCTCTGTTATCCTTGGCCATTCTGGTGTGTGTTACATATTGGGGACCTGGAGTAGATGAATGGACAGGAAGCACATATGTATGTTCTGAGGAGTACTCTACATTGGCTGTGACTTGGTCTATCCAACCACTGAATTGTCCAAAGGCTATGTAACCAGCAGGCCATGATAACATGGCAGGGTCTCAGTAGTCAATGAAAATTCCATCGACTACTCGATTAGCTGATTAATTGAAATTTAAGATCCCAAGGCCAGAGATAGGGACCAGGGCAGCTATAACTCCACTGGGCCAACAGAGGGCGGGGTGGAGAAAAGGGGAGCTATCTACTATATATTTCAGAGAGTGTGTCTGTCTCCCAGCCAGGTGACATGCACTCCTTTGGCTGTGCCCACTGCTGCTGACCATGGACAAGTGCTTCTCACTTAGTCCCAGGCTGCTACAGTGATAGGCAGCTGGGGTTGTCCTCTCTCCCTAGGGCAGCCTTCATGCTGACCCCTCTCATCCCCTGCCTCATCCCAGAACAATGTTTTAAATGAAGAAAAACAAAATGTATCTGAGTTAAGGGCCTGAGCGGCGCCAGGTAAATTTTCTAGTTGTGTTATAAACCGAGTTCACTTATATTCTGTACCTAAACTTTTAAAGTAAGCTTTAACAATGTTAAGTGCATCAGCCAAATGTTTAGATACATTATGATCAGTTCTTCAAGAAAGAACTTAAGCGAACAAATACTTCCACGCCTGTTCACAGTTTTGGTAGCAGCAGTTTGTGAACAGGTCTTGAAAAACTTTATCCAGTCCCTAAGACAAAGTAAAAATTTCTTGTGCTATTGTAGTGTCTAAAAACAGAGTATATTGTGTGTACATTGCCATTTAACTTCCAATTTTAAAAATACGATTCACTATCTTATGCTTTCTGTTATTTCTTTTTCTGCTAAACCTCCCTTCCCCCTCCCCCTCCCGTCCAATCAAGGTCTACGTGCGGGGGAGCACATGAAGTCCCCTTCTGCCTAAGGTCCTGCCCCTTCCAGGGTGGCCTGTGATCACTTTGGAAGTTTGTGAAGTGACCCCCCCCTTCAAAAATTATTGTCCACCTCTGCAATTGGCTCTTTCTCTCCTTCTTCTGAGTTTCTCAAGGGTGATAAAAGGAGATCATGCCTCCTTGTTTGTGAAGGGAGTCCTCACAGCATAATAGTTCTAGTGCCTGGATCTATTGCTGCTTAGAGCTTGACTGGCAGTAACAATGACTTCACACTTGTCAGTGACACTGCTGACCACAGAGTTCTGAATGGCAGCAGTGAAGACTGATCAGACTCACCAAGGAATGACTGAGGCCCTGGAACTGGCTGCAAGTGAATTTAGAAAAACAGCGCTACATTAGCTTACACTGGATTCATATTTGGAGGATCATTTTTATAAGCCATGGGGTCTAGAGGATTTATTTTTAAATACAATCTCAAGCTGCAGAAGCCAAGGCACTTGCCTGGGAAAGATTCTTATTCGTTGAGTGGGTTCAAGTTCATTTATGAAACTGAGTTATCTGATAGAAGCTATGTGCCAGAAAGGGGAACAATTTGAAAGGGGGAACAAATTAACTTGTTCTTTTGGAGGTTAGACCATGGCCGTGCCAAAAAAAATTACTTGAAAAATTATGGAGGCTTCTATTGGGTTTTGTTATTTTATAATTACAACAGAGTAAAGAACTTATAATTGTAAAACTTGCTTTAAGTTTGATTTCTTGAGGTTTTAAAAAATTACATTTTTGGCAACTGCATGTAGTTGAAAGTATTTAGAAAAATTGGGAAGTAACTGATAGGGGATACTTTCCAGTTGAATGGGGCAAAATAGATGTGGTTTTGTTTTTGAGACATTAGGTATTGAATGTGTGTTTTTTTTTTTTAATTGATACAGATATGATCTCAAACACCATTGTGACTTTTGAAATGGACAACTGGATCTATTCTGGTTTGTGATTGGCCTTAAACTGACTTGCAACCACAGAAAAACCTCACAGCATCTCTATCTCATTCGTGCTTGAAATCTGTATAGTCACGTTACACCACCAGTTCAGTCATGTATGGAAGTGCTCGGTCAGTTGGTAAGGTTGAACCAAGCAACCAGAGTCCTGGGCGTTCACCAAGGTTGCCAAGATCACCACGTTTGGGTCATCGTCGAACCAACAGCACAGGTGGGAGCTCTGGAAACAATGCTGGTGGTGGGAGTGGGAAAACGCTTTCCATGGAAAATATTCAATCCTTAAATGCTGCCTATGCCACGTCTGGCCCTATGTATCTAAGTGACCATGAGAACGTGGGTGCCGACACCCCTAAAAGTACCATGACTCTTGGCCGATCTGGGGGGCGACTGCCTTATGGAGTCAGGATGACTGCTATGGGTAGCAGCCCCAATATTGCCAGTAGTGGGGTTGCCAGTGACACTATTGCATTTGGAGACCACCACCTCCCTCCAGTGAGCATGGCATCCACCGTGCCTCACTCACTGCGCCAGGCTAGGGATAACACTATAATGGATCTACAGACACAGCTCAAAGAGGTGCTACGAGAAAATGATCTGTTGCGCAAAGATGTGGAGGTGAAAGAAAGCAAGCTGAGCTCCTCCATGAACAGTATCAAGACCTTCTGGAGTCCTGAGCTAAAGAAGGAGAGAGCCTTAAGAAAAGATGAAGCTTCCAAAATCACCATTTGGAAGGAGCAATATAGAGTTGTGCAGGAAGAAAACCAGGTAAGTTATGCATGGTCATTGTTGAAGTGTTTGGGTGGGAGAGAATAGGACTGAATCAGTGGGTTGTTTCTATTTAATGTGTGGATTTTTCACTGGATTACACTACTAGGTTATTTGGAATGGGTTGCAGGGTTTCCCAAAGTAATAAAATTGGAAAAATAAAGTGGATTTTTAAACCATAATGCCACTTATTGAACAAAAGTGATTCAACCAGAATTCCAAGACCTCTGAGCATGCATATGCTCTTATATGTAATTGTAGGATTTGGGTGTGGACTAATATTAACCAATTAAGTTAATTCCCTTTAAATGTCAGGTTATTTCCAATTGATCTTCATTGATATTTCTATTGTGCTTGTTGCTGTCATATTTGCAGCATTTTAAGTATTAAAAATGTATCAGTTGTAGATAGTGGGTACTGTTGAACTGCTACTGAACATTGTCTAAGACACTGATGGGCAATAATTTTTGGTGGAGGGGGGACACTCCCATATTTTGGAAAGTGGTCAAGGGCTGAACTTTTCTGTGGAGGAGATTGGGTGCAGAAGGGCACTCAGGGTAAGATACTGGGGTGCAGGAGATGGTGTGAGGTCTGAAGATGAGTTTGCGTGAAGGAGGGGGTTGTGACCTGGGTAAGAGGTTTAGGGTCAGGGAGGGAATATGGATGCAGGAGAAGATTCTGGCCTGGGGGAGGGGTTCTAGGAGGAGGTGCAAAGTCTGTGAGAAAGGGAAAAGGGAGTGCAGACTGCAGAGGGTCTGGGTGATAACCTGGGGCAAGGGAATGTGGTGCAGGGTCTGAGAGGGTGTTTGGGAGCAGGAGAGGATTCTGGCCTGTAGGAGGGGTGTAGGAAGGGGTACAGGGAGGGAGTTGTGATCTGGGGCAGAGGGTTTGGATGGTGACCTGCGGAAGGGAGTTGGGGTGTGGGAGGAGATGGGGTGCCAGAGGCAGGTTCTGGCTGGGAGGTGCTTACCTAAGTGTCTCCTGGCCAGCAGCCTTGCAGCACCCCCAAAGCAGGCTGGGCTTCCTGCCTGCTGCAGTCCCAGATCACTTAAAACTGCAGGATCTCCTTCCGCGTAGCTCTCTGCTCCAGGAGGGGGGGGGGAAGGCTTTCGCTGCTCCCATCCCCATTTCTCAGTCCCCTCCCTGCAGAACAGAGCGCCACACAGATTGTGCTTTAAACTGAAGCAGTTGTGTCCTGAGGGTCTTGGCAGGATGGTCCGCGGGCCAGATTCGGTGGCTTGGTGAACCAGATCCAGCCCCCCCAGGCTGTATTTCACCCAGTCCTGGTCTAAATGAAGTCAAGGCAAAAGGCTATTTGATATCATTTTAGAAACTGGTTAAAAATTTCAGGTTTAGGGATTTCTGAAATAGCTCTGAACTGTTCTTGTCCTTGGCTACGCTTACTGTTACATCCCATTCAGCCCTGGTTTAGATGCATCTGTTGTCCACAATGGAGTACAACTTGTAGTGTAATCTAGACTCGAGTTCCTGACAAGATTAGCTATGCCATTTACCTACATAGGTTAAAACTCACTTCTCTGCTTTTAAGCTGTCTTCTTTCAGAGGGTTTGTGCCTATTTGATTCCTTCTGCAATCAATCTTTTATGACGTAGATTTTTTTTTTGTTAGTGTGGTCATGCTAAATGAAGGTCAAATATTTGCACATGCGGGTATTAGAATCATAGGATTGGAAGGGACCTTGAGAAGTCATCTAATCCAGGATTCTGCATTCATGGCAGAACTAAGTATTATTTAGACCAGGGCTACTCAACTTTGCAAGCCCCGGGGCCACAGTGTTACTCATAGAACATGCTGAGGGCCGCAACCTAAGTGTGGTTGCATATATATGTGCAAATAGCTTCTTTCATACTGATGGGCATGAATACAAAGATTAAGGCAAGACTATGCAACCCGTAGGTCCCATTTAAGTCAGTTCTGCTGAAATTAATACAATGCAGTATTTACCTGATTTTCACCCATATGACAGCACTTTTAATGAGCAATGACAGCCCAGGAATTGAACTACTAAAATGCATATCAACAGAAGACCATTATATTGAATATTTTTTGTTTTGGCTCCCACCCACGGAGTGTGTATTGAGCCCCACCCCATGTAAATCCAAACTGCACCACGGGTCGCAAACAAATGGGCCGCATATTGAGTAGCCCTGATCTAGACCATCTCTGACAGGTGTTTGTCTAACCTGCTTTTAAAAATTTGCAATGATGGCGATTCCACAACCTCCTTACATGATTTATTACAGTGCTTAACCACCCTAACAGGAAGTCTTTTCTAATGTTCAATCTAAACTTTCTTTGATGTTGTTTAAGCCCATTGCTTCTTGTACTACCCTTAGAGGTTAAGAAAAAACACTTTTCTCCCTCCTCCTTGTAACAACCTTTTATGTACTTGAAAACCATTACCATGGTCCCTTCTTAGACTTTTCCTTTCCAGACTGAACAAAAATATTTTTTAACTCCCATCATAGGTCATGTTTTCTAGACCTTTAATCATTGTTGATGCTCTTCTCTGGACTTTCTCCAATTTGTCTACATCTTTCTTGAAATGTTGCAGCCAGAACTGGATGCAGTACTCCATTAGAGGCCTAATCAGCATGGCGTAGAGCAGAAGAATTACTTCTCATGTCTATCTTATTACATTCTTACTAATACATCTCAGAATATTTGCCTGTTTTTCCATAGTGTTTTACTTTTGACTTATGTTCAGCTATGATCTACTATGATCCCCAGATCCCTTTCTGCAATACTCCTTCCTAGACTATCATTTCCTGTTTTGTTTGTGCACAATTAATATTTCTTTAGAGAGTGGACACAGAAAATTAGAGGGAACACTGCCCAGATGGTGTTTGTGATTCAGCTGGAGCTTGCGAAAGCGATAATCTCATTTGGTTTCCTTTCTCTGGCCTGCTCTGGTGCAGAAACATCCAAAGATGGTGTTCTGGTGTCCCAGGACAGGGTGGAGGTGGTAGCCATGAAAGTGAAAGTCAGTTCAGTAGCCAGTTTTTCTCCTATAGTCTCCTTTTAAGAAGACCAAAAGCAGTCCCCTCGTTGTAGGACATAGGAACATAAGAATGGCCGTACTTGATCAGACCAAAGGTCCATCCAGCCCAGCACCCTGTCTGCCAACAGTGGCCAATACCAGGTGTCCCAGAAGGAGTGAATTGAACAGGTAATTATCGAGTGATCTCTCTCCTGCCATCCATCTCCACCCTCTGACAAACAGAGGCTAGGGACACCATTCCTTACCCATCCTGGCTAATAGCCATTAATGGACTTAACCTCCATGAATTTATCTAGTTCTCTTTTAAACCCTGTGATAGTCCTAGCCTTCACAACCTCCTCAGGCAAGGAGTTCCACAGGCAAGGAGTTGACTATGCGCTGTGTGAAGAAGAACTTCCTTTTATTTGTTTTAAACCTGCTTCTCCTTAGTTTCATTTGGTAGCCCCTAGTTCTTATATTATGGGAACAAGTAAATAGCTTTCCCTTATTCGCTTTCTCCACACCACTCATGATTTTATATACCTCTATCATATCCCCCCTTAGTCTCCTCTTTTCCAAGCTGAAAAGTCCCAGTCCCTTTAATCTCTCCTCATATGGAACCCATTCCAAACCCCTAATCATTTTAGTTGCCCTTCTCTGAACCTTTTTCTAATGTCAGTATATCTTTTTTGAGATGAGACCACCACATCTGTACGCAGTATTCAAGATGTGGGCGTACCATGGATTTATATAAGGGCAATTAGATATTCTCCATCTTATTCTCTATCCCTTTTTTTAATGATTCCTAACATCCTGTTTGCTTTTTAGAGTGCCGCTGCACACTGCGTGGACATCTTCAGAGAACTATCCACGAGAACTCCAAGATGTCTTTCCTGATTACTTGTAGCTAAATTAGCCCCCATAATATTATATGTATACTTGGGGTTATTTTTTCCAATGTGCATTACTTTACATTTATCCACATTAAATTTCATTTGCCATTTTGTTGCCCAATCACTTAGTTTGGTGAGATCTTTTTCAAGTTCTTCAGTCTGCTTTGGTCTTAAGTACCTTGAGCAGCTTAGTATCATCTGCAAACTTTGCCACCTCACTGTTTACCCCTTTCTCCAGAACATTTATGAATAAGTTGAATAGAATTGGTCCTAGGACTGACCCTTGGGGGACACCACTAGTTACCCCACTCCATTCTGAAAATGTACCATTTATTCCTATCCTTTGTTTCTTGTCTTTTAACCAGTTCTCAGTCCATGAAAGGATCTTCCCTCTTATTCCATGACAATTTAATTTACGTAAGAGCCTTTGGTGAGGGACCTTGTCAAAGGGTTTCTGGAAATCTAAGTATGCTATATCTACTGGATCCCCCATGTCCACGTGTTTGACCTCTTCAAAGAACTATAATAGATTAGTAAGACATAATTTTCCCTTTACGGAAACCATGTTGACTTTTTCTCAACCAATTATGTTCTTCTATGTGTCCGACAGTTTTATTCTTTACTATTGTTTTGACTAATTTGCCCGGTACTGATGTTAGACTTACCCGTCTGTAAATGCCGGGATCACCTCTAGAGCCCTTTTTAAATGTTGACGATACATTAGCTATCTTCCAGTCATTGGGTACAGAAGCTGATTTAAAGGATAGGTTATAATCCATAGTTAATAGTTCTGCAATTTCACATTTGAGTTCTTTCAGAACTCTTGGGTGAATGCCATCTGGTCCCGGTTTTGTCCAGCAATTAATCCTAATTTCCAACATATCTAATTTTTGTTGTTTGGTTTTCAGTTTGGCATTTTTCTTGTTGCGAGGCATGATCTTAATACAGTCATGGAATTATATCTGTTTGTCTTAATTCAGTCTTCCTATCTCCCTTTTGCAATTTTTCCTATCATTGCTTTTGTTATAGGTTGTACACTTCACTTGTTTTTTACTGTTCAGCTTACAAGTAGTGTAAATTTGTAGGTCTAATTATCACAACGGATTATTACATTTGAGAACTTTTTAGAGTAAGCTCTTACACTGAATTCTTCTAATTAGAGAGTATCTTGTCATCTAAACTTAGATCAGCAAGATGAAAGCTGTCTCCTTGAAACCTCAATTTTGATATTTTTGTTCCTGCTTTTCAGCAATAACCTCCTTTCCTTTAGATCGTTTTCCTTTATACTTTCTAGCTATTACTTTTGCTAGTTGAGTTGGGGAACCATCTGTCCTCCTTTTTAAGAAAAAAAAAAAAGTTTTTACATGGCAAATCAATCCTGTATGCAGTCCCAGAGTTTACCCCCAATCTGGTTTGATTTTGCACAGTTATCAGGGTATTTCCTTATTGAATCTTCATCCATCTCACATATTTTTAAGACAACATTTGCTGTACTTCAGATGTTATTAGAGCCATGAAGGTAAACTGGCAAATTCACTTCTTTATGCAAACCTTTGGAAGGTGGGTATAGGGGAAAGTGCCACAAAAATAGTGACTGGCACATGTCTAAGATACATTATTTTCAATTTCTAGGTCAGCACAGTGTAAAGTGAGTTATTTCAAGTCTTCATGTTTCTAAACTGCCACTCATGGCATGAAGGCATAAATCATGAAGGCAACATATTATGGT
Source organism: Pelodiscus sinensis (assembly GCF_052426305.1). Taxonomy (NCBI): domain Eukaryota; kingdom Metazoa; phylum Chordata; order Testudines; family Trionychidae; genus Pelodiscus; species Pelodiscus sinensis. The sequence continues at coordinate 110,081,093 of NC_143052.1, forward strand.
TGGCTTTTTTTGGAATGGAACAATCAGTGGACTATTATGCTATAAAACATGTGTAGAGATGCACACTGATGTTTTTCCACGTCATTTCTCCCTTCTTTCCTTTTACCAGCACACTAATTAAACACTTAAGGATATTGCCAGGACTCTGTTCTCTAGGCACCCACTGTAATTATTATCACAATGCTGGGATTGTATAACTTTGGTCCAAAAAAGGAAGGGTGCAATTTAAAAGCAAAGTGAAACATGCAATGAGATGTAGGAACTGGGAATGCTAATTAATAGATTATAATCAGCTAGCAGTATGCCCTAATTAAACTCTGCATTCATTATACTCTATATAGCTTTATTGAATTGGTCATTTCACCCATTATAAGGAAGATAGTTAGTTTAATAGGATTTCTTGTCATTAAACAGATTTCTTTGTTTAGGCTATGGACAAGGGATTTTTCTGTGATCTGTGCAGCTTGGATCTGTCCTACGCATTGATAAAATGTGTTTAATTTGTTCCCCTTTGCATTATTTCCCAGATAAATTAAACACATTTTATCAATGCATAGGACAGATCCAAGATGCTCACATCTTGAATATTGTATGCAGAGGTGGACGCCTCATCTCAGAAAGATACCTTGGTATTGGAAAAAGTTCAGAAAAGGGCAACATCTAAGGTGGAGCACCCACAGGGATGCTCCTCAAAGAAGGGAAGGTTACTTACCTTGTGCAGTAACTGAGGTTCTTAGAGATGGTTGTCCCTGTGGATGCTTCAACATACACCTTTCCTTCCCTCTGCTTTGGAACATGTCATTTTGGGCAGAGAAGGAACTGAAGGCTTCATTGACTGTGCATGCAGAGTAGCTGCTCCAGGTGGTGCGTCCTGGCTGCCCCATATGCACTGCCTACCCAGGGCACCACTATCTTAATTCTCCAACTAGACGTATAGTGGCACTCAAACACCTAACCTGGAGCACCTACAAGGACAATTATCTTGAAGAGTCTCAGTTACTGTACAAGGTGAGTAGCCTTCCCATCTAGCTGGGATGCCATATGCTATTGTACTGAGTAATAATGGCACTTTGAGGGGTTTGCTATCAGAGAGAGGCAGCAAGGGGGGAAGCAGGACCTGGTGCTGAGGTGAGCTAGTTCCCCCCCAGCACCGTTTCCATGGGGGATGGGGAGGTAGAGGCATAGCGGGAAAGGGCGTGAGTGAAGACTGCTTCACTCTCTGCTTGTGCCACTTCTGCTGCGATTCTGCTTTTGAAATATATGAATCCCAATGGGGCTCTTGTACATTTCAAAGGCTCAGGCACCGCAGGGAGTGCAGAGCCAGTTCCCTACTGGCCCCACACTCTCTGCAGGTTTTCCACTTTTGAACTGTAGCAAGAGTGCCCTCAGGGCTTTTGCTACAGTTCAAAGTTGCAAGCACCCTTATTGACTAATTGAATAGTCAATGGAAATCCCATCACTATTTGATTAGTTAATTAATCTAAATTTAACATCCCTAGTACAATTGTATATTCTCTAGTCTCTCAATCTGGAAGGACACACAATCAGACTTTCTTTGTTTTGGTGGGGGGAGAGGGATCCTTCCTGTATGGTTTTGAGCATGGATAGCAGAAACAGACCGTAACACAGAGGTTTAAGAATATTGTTTTTTCTATAGATAGCACACTTGTTCTAGTAACAATTGTCAGCGTGTCTGGGGTTTTTATAAATAAGCAAGAAAACCATCAGCCATATGTCAAAGAATTTTTCCTGGTCTTGGCAAAGTTTCCTGTTGCAAAGCACTTTGATTGCTGAGGGAGAAAATGAATACCAACGTTGACACGGCAGAAATGGCAAAGGGATCCTGCATCCCGAAATATGCGTATTCATTGTGAATCAGCTTGGTGTGTCGGTATTTGCATCTGGAAACAGTAACTAAAATTTCTGTGCATTCTTAAACATTTCCTTTCTTTTGAGGAATGAGGTGAATAGATGTGGCAGATACGACATATAAATGGATCATCCAGTATAGATATAAACGTGAACAGCTGAGAATTTGAATTCATTGCTATAAGGGGGAATTTTCCATGGTTTGCAGTAGGAAATATTTTTGAGAGTTGATTTGCCAGATTAAATCTGTTAATTTATTGGAAGCACTTTGACAATTTGACTGTTTTGGTGTTGCTTCCCATGTAAATTTTTGGGACCACATATCCATATAAGAAAATGATTAAAAAGAGTGAAGTGCTTGCTCTGTGAATTTGTGGAACACAAAATAAAAACTATTTACTGTTCTAAAACTTTGCCTTTGCCTTTACTGATTAAGAGAAAGCAGAAGCAAAATGCAGGACAATGTAGCACTTTAAAGACTAACAAGATAGTTTATTAGATGATGAGCTTTCGTGGTCCAGACCCACTTCCTCAGATCAAATAGTGGAAGAAAATAGTCACAACCATATATACCAAAGGTTACACTTAAAAAAAATGAACACATATGAAAAGGACAAATCACATTTCAGAACAGGAGGGGGATGCGGGGGGGGGGGGGAGGAAGGAAGGTAAGTGTCTGTGAATTGATGATATTAGAGGTGGGGAGAGTGGGATGTTTGTGAGTTAATGGTATTAGAGGTGATAATTGGGGAAGCTATCTTGGGGAAGCTTCCCCAATTATCACCTCTAATACCATTAACTCTCAAACATCTCGCTCTCCCCACCTCTAATATCATCAATTCACAGACACTTACCTTCCTTCCTCCCCCCCCCCCCCGCATCCCCCTCCTGTTCTGAAATGTGATTTGTTCTTTTCATATGTGTTCATTTTTTTTTTAATTGTATCCTTTGGTATATATGGTTGTGACTATTTTCTTCCACTATTTGATCTGAGGAAGTGGGTCTGGCCCACGAAAGCTCATCATCTAATAAACCATCTTGTTAGTCTTTAAAGTGCTACATTGTCCTGCATTTTGCTTCAGCTACCCCAGACTAACATGGCTACATTTCTATCACTAAGAGAAAGCACAGTGACTTTCACCAAAACACACATTTGCTGGTAAAGAAAAAGCTCAGAATGGGCAATAGCTCACAACTGTGTATAAGTCCAGCTATCATTGCTGAAATTATGAGAGGGGGTGGAGTGAAGAGGAAACTGAGGAGTCTAGAGAGTGGGAAGGAATGTGTGAACATGGGGAAGGTGGTGTTGCTTGACACAGAATTGTGCATGTGCTGCAGATCTGCTCACTCTGCAGCATTATTAAAGACTTGAGCATCTCTGTTTATTTTTCCATTACTTTTCTTATCTGCTCAGCTGTGTACCACAGGGACAGATTTGCTGAGGCACAGACAGACAATGCATAGAAGGATTGTTAAATTCCAGCATAGCATTAAAACATTTTATGAATAAGCACCTTTTGCAGCATACTGTCACTGATCTTTGCCAGGCACACATCTGCACGTATCTAAAGCGTGAATGTTGTGGGTGGTGAGGTGGGATTGTGCATACGGGCCAAAAAAATATAAGTGTTTGTAGGGCTTGCTGTGCAGCTTTGCAGGAAACTCCTTCTAAAATTATCCCTAACTTTTCCCCAGGCAGGGATCATTCTAGCAGATAAACCAGGAAACAGCTAACACATGCTTGTGTCTTTCACCCTGCTTTATATGCAGCTCACCTGTGTGCCACTTTTGTCCCTGCACAAGTGATTTCAGAATGGCTTGGGACAGTGTCCAACAATGGGGGAAGGAGCAAAACTCCACTGCCATGGAATCTGTGGCAGTAGATTAACAAGTACCTTCTGGAAACTTTCCTCAAGATCTCTCTGGAAGATTCCCTTGATCTCAATGTCCATCAACACCCCATTTGGCTGTACCAATTAGCTACACAGAGCAATGTCCAGTTTACATCAGCACAGCCAACCCTCCCACTTTTCTACACCCATCTCTGTACTCCACAAGCCATATGTACTTAGGGTAAGGCTAGATTACACCGGTTTTTCCAGAGGGTATCCTGTGAGGTATCTTGGAAGAACTGTTCTGCGTCCAGGGAATGCGTTTGCTTTACAATGTCCTCTAAAGTGTCCTTTGAGCTGTTAGTGATGGAAATGGGATCACACTGAGGATAGCGTTAAGCTCTTTATACAAAGGGCAGGCCTTAGGTGCAGCCCTGGAGCAACAGTTTGCTTTTCTTGCCTCATTGTATGCTTGCCTCAGCTCCTTTATTTTTGTTTTGCTCTGAGAAGTGTCCCAATCATAGCCCTTTTCGCAGAAGCCTCAAGAAATGTGCCTATGTGTATCCTAATTCCTATGGGCTAATCACACCTGGGACTGTACAGATTCCTCTCCTCATATACTGATCTGATCCAGCAGCTCTGCAGAGGTCCAAGTGAGGGAACTTTTGGTGCAATAGCCAGCCACGGTCATCCAGGAAGACCAGGGTTTGCATGGGTGAGAGGTGGATTGCTGTTTACCTGGCTACAAGCCAGCAGAGTTCAAACTGCTGACCAGAATGGTCAGCATCGGCATTCTGGGACATTTTGTGGCGGCCAATAAAAACAGATGTGTCTACACTGGATGTTTGTTTGACAATAAAGAGAGAGGGAAAGAAAAAAGTCTCTAGTAAGAGTTGAAGTTTTTTGTCAGTGAAACTGAGCACTTTTCATGAAATGAGGTAGGTATATTACCTTTTGATAACATCTTTTAAAATAATTATTTACAGACAAGTAAACTGGATCAGAGAGTAAGTGATTTATCTAAAATTGTCATGGCAATCAGTAGAGTTGAAGGAATCCTTCTTCTTCTTCTTCGAGATATGTCCCCATGGGTGCTCCACATTAGGTCAGTGCGCCACTGCCAAGCTTCAGATCAGAGATTTCAGAGCAGTGTTCCTGGGGCCGCACATGCACATGCCTGCAGCCTGAGGTCGCAGTCATCGCGTCCCTGTTCCCCTCCCCCTTGCTTCTTAGTTCCTTTTCTACTGTCTCTCGCTATAGATGGACTCTGCAGTGCTCCCTAACTTCTTCATGTCTACTTAATTATCTGTTTAAAACCAAGGTTTTTCTCTCTCCAGTTTATTAGTATTGTAGTTAGTTTTAAAAAAGAAAACTAGATTAGTATAAGTTATTCTCTGTTAACCCCTTCCTGTAGTTACTGTTTTCAGCATCATGCCCGGCTCACCAGGTTTTAAATGCTGCACGTAATGTAAGGAGCCTATCCCCATATCAGATGGGCGTTCACAATGTGTCCACTGCCTCAGAGCAGCATATCACTCAAAAATGCCCTCATTGTGCAAAGTTGAAATTGTAAGCACGGAAAGACAGAGACCTCAGTCTCAAGCTATTTTTACTTGAAGGTTCCCTCAGACTAGCTTCAGACCTGAGCCAACAGCCTGAGGAACGTAAACAGCGGGGAACCAAAAAGCCCGCCAGAAAGCGAGCCTCTTCTTTACCTCAGGGGGCTATGGCACCGAAACAGCTGTCTCCCTCACAGCTGGTGCCGAGAACAGTGGTGGCACCGCGCCTCAGTACGTATGATGCTCTGGGCGACTCGAGCCGCCAGCACAACTAACAAAACAGACATGTGCTAAACCATGCTCTGAGACATCTGGCTTCAACTTGTCTGCCTCATAAGCTGCAACAGCATCTGGAACTGATCTTCCAGATCTTGTGGTGCAGCATAAGAGTGTAGTGCTGACCATATCAGCAGGCACTTCTGCCTGCACCACAGAGATGCCTTAACACAGTGCTAGTCTCCTCTGCACTGAGGCATGATTCAACGCCTCCAGTAGCGTCTGTGCCTCCCACTATGGCACTGACAATGTTGGTTGGGCACTACACTCAACACAGAGACTTGTTACTCTCATCTACTTTTAACTCACCATTTTTAGACCCTGATTGCGCTCCTGCTATGTTAACATCACAGAGATCGCTTGCTCAGGAAAGATTTTCATCCGAATCTGAAGATGAATTCTCTAGGGGTTTTTTCCCCAGAATAGTCTCCTAACACAGATCAGACAATTTACTCATCCAGACCCTACCAAGAATTTGGGAATATGCCTTCATATTATGGCAATCCCTGGGTGCCCCCACCCCCACCATATCCCCACTGGCAATATTATCAAAAGCACCAGCACAGTTAGGAATGACGCAGAGTGCAGTATTCCCCTTCTAAACAACGATGATGCACTTTTCCAAGACCTCTTTAAACATATAGTTGCTGAATTAAACATCTTCAGGAGGTTGTGGAGAATCAGCATGAGTTAACTGACACATTGCACTCAGTAACACCATCTAAAATAGCACTGCTAATTAATCCAGCAATAATGGAACCAGCAAAGAGGGTGTGACAAACTCCAGCATCTTAACTGTTCTCAGAGGCAGAAGAAATTGAAGTATTATGTTCCACACAAGGGATCTGAATTGCTCTTTACTCACCCAGTACCTAATTCCCTCATGGTGTAGGCTGCACAATAAAAATCCAATCAGCAACAATTTCAGTCCACTCCATCGGACTGTGATAGCAAAAGATTTGACTCATTTGGACACAAAAATATACATGTCTTCTGCTTTACAATTTCACATTTCTAACTACATGGCTTTATTAAGCAAATATGACTGCAGAAATTACACCACACTTAATGACTTTATCACTGATATTCCCAAGGCTAAAAGACAACAATACAAAGCACTGGTATTGGAGGGTCACACGATTGCTAGAACTGCATTGCAAGCTGCAATAGACGCTGCAGACATGGCTGCATGATCTACAGCAACAGCAGTAGTCATGAGAAGGGTGTCATGGTTTAGCTCCATTCCCTAGAGAGATTCAATCTACAGTGGAAGATCTTCCTTTTCATGGTCAGAAGTTGTTTGCCACTAACACAAATGAAATTCTCCACTCCATGAAAGATTTCAGAGTAATGCTTCTGTCCTTGGGAATCCACAACCAGGCACCTAGAAGAAGACAATATAGGTATCAGCCCTATCTGAGATCTTGATACCCATCATATGCCCAACATTACAACAGGCAAGACCAACACCACAGAGGCAGAATCCAATGACGACGCCCTTCCTCTACCAACTCCCAATAGTCGCAGCAGTCCAGTAAGCAAATTTGAACATCAGGTTGAGGGTTGTGGGAGCCTCTCACCTATTCCATTATTGACTGCTACCCTTCTTTAACAACTGGCAGCATATAACCTCTGACAGATGGGTTCCCCCAGATAATTGAGATAATCTTTATCCCCTTAGTGCAGTGGTCACCAACCAGTAGATCGGGATCTGCCGGCAGATCTTAGAGCCTCTGACAGGTAATCCTGACTGGTTTGACCAGAAGACTATCAAGCGCTGGCACTTCAGCTGCCCCTCCTACCACTGCCCAGCTGCTCCTGCCCAGAGCTGCCCCTGGGAGCTTTCCTGCTTGTTGTACAGGGTGGGGGAAACAGAGGAAGGGGACATTATATAATATAAATATAAATTGCTTATCTCCTAGAACTGGAAGGGACCTTGAAAGGTCATCAATTCCAATCCCCTGCCTTCACAGCAGGACCAAGTACCATCCCTGACAAATTTTTGCCCCAAATCCATAAATGGCCTCCACAAGGATTGAACTCACAACCCTGGGTTTAGCAAGCCAATGCTCAAACCACTGAGCTATCCCTCCTTCCCAAATATCACTCTGTCCCCCTTCCCTGTACCTCATATTCATAGAGTGAGGCAGGCGGATCCTCAGCAAAGGGGTGGAGCGGGGGTATTTGGGTTTGAGGTAGATCCTGGACTGACTTAAATTCAAAGAGTGATCTTGTGTTTAAAAAGGTTGGAGACCACTGCCTTAGTGTCTCTACCCCTTTCCTGGTCACTCTTCAGGGACCACTCTCACAAGATTCTACTTCAACAAGAGAGAGCACCTTTTGTACATAGGTGCGATAGAGCCAGTCCCCACACAATTTAGAGACAAGGGGTTCTGCTTCCATTACATCTTGACGGAGAAAAGATTGGGAGGCTTGAGACTCATCTTAGACCTTTGAAGCCTCAATAAATTCATTCAGAAACAAAAAATTCAAGATGGTAACGCTTGCCACTATATTACCGACATTGGAACAGAATGATTGTTTTTTGCCCCTGGACTTGCAAGAATGCATACTTTCACATTGCCATCCACCCAGCTCACAGATGTTTTCTTCGTTTCGTTGTAGATTCTTAACATTACCAATACAAGGTGCTTCTATTTGGACTCTTTACAGTCCTGAGGGTCTTTTCAAAGGTTCTGGTGGTTGTCACAGCATATCTAAGAAAACTAAGCGTTATGTTTCCTTACCTGGATGACTACCTCCTGAAGTCACACTCACCTAATGATTCCTGCTGTTCTCTGTGAGTCATAAGGCACCTTGGCCTGCAAGTGAATGAAGACATCTCCTACACAAAAGATACAATTTATAGGAGCATGCCTCGATTCAACAAGGGCCACTACATCCCTCTCTATGGACCGTTTCCAAAAAATTGTGGCCTCGGTAAACACCTTACAATCCAGCCCCCACACATCAGCACTCGAATGCCTTTGGCTGTTGGGGCACATGGCAGTATACAATTTTGTTGTCAACAATGCTCGCCTTCACATGAGATGCTTACAAGGCTGGCTAGAACAGGTTTACAGACCCAGTGTCTACCCACTATCCAAATACTTAGTACTCCCAATGATAGTAAGGAGTCCTTACACTGGTGGTTAAGTCCACAGAACCTTTATTCCGGGGTCCCCTTCCACCCACCATAACTGTCTGTCTCCATGACAATGGATGCGTCTTGTACAGGATGGGACACGTACCTACATCATTACACATGCCATGGTCTGTGGTCCAGCAGCAACAAGAACCTACACATAAATGTCCTGGAATTCCGTGCAGTCAGGAATGCATGCGTCAGTTTCCTTGTGTTCATCGCCAACAGTCATGTTAGACTGTACATAGACAATGTCACAACAATATTTTATATAAATTGTCAGGGTGGAGCCCGACCTCGACCACTTTGCACAAAGGCCATTTGGAACTGGTGCTTGAAACACAACATACATATTATGCAGTGCACCTCCTGGGTACCCTGAACACAACAGCAGACACACTCAGCAGAGTTCTCCCGACCAATTACTAGTGGCAAATGAATCTGCACCAAAGACCTAAAAAAGAGTCACCATGGCTTAACCACCATGTAAAAGAAGCAGTGAGGGACAAAAAGGCATCTTTCAAGAAATGGTAGGAACAATCTCAGTACATAAATAGAAAGGAATAAACACTGTCAAATTAAGTGTAAAACTAATAAGAAAAGCAAAACAAGATTTTGAGGAACAGCTAGCCAAAAACTCAAAAATAGCAAAATGTTTTTTAAGTACATTAGAAGCAGGAAGACTGCTAAAAAACCAGTGGATTCCCTAGACAATCGAGATACAAAAGGAGCAATCAAGGACGATAAAGCCATTGTGGAGAAGCTAAATGATTTCTTTGCATCAGTCTTCACGGCTGAGGATGTTGGGGAGATTCCCAAACCTGCACCGTCCTTTGTGGGAGATGAATATGAGGAACTGTCCTGGATTGAAGTATCATTAGAGGTGCTTTTGGAACAAATAGAAAAACGTAATGTGAACAAATCACTGGGACCGGATGGCATTCACCCAAGGGTTCTAAAATAACTCAAATGGGAAATTGCAGAACTGTTAACTGTGGCTTGTAATTTATCCCTTAAATCGGCTTCCGTACCTACTGACTGGAAGATAGCTAACATGACACCAATATTTAAAAAGGGCTCTAGAGGTGATCCCGGCAATTATAGACCGGTAAGTCTAACGTCGGTACCGGGCAAATTAGTTGAAACAATAGTTAAGAATAAAATTGTTAGGCATGTAGAAGAACATAATTTGTTGGGAAAAAGTCAACATGGTTTCTGTAAAGGGAAAACATGTCTTACTAATCTATTAGAGTTCTTTGAAGGGGTTAACAAACGTGGACAAGGGGGATCCAGTAGATATAGTATACTTAGATTTTCAGAAAGCCTTTGACAAAGTCGTTCATCAAAGGCTCTTGTGTAAATTAAATTGTCATGGGATAAGAGGGAAGGTCCTTTCATGGATTGGGAACTGGTTAAAAGACAGGAAACAAAGGATAGGAATAAATGGTACATTTTCAGAATGGAAAAGGGGTAACTAGTGGTGTCCCCCAAGGATCAGTCCTAGGACCAATCCTATTCAACTTATTCATAAATGAAGAGAAAGGGGCAAGCAGTGAGTGAGGTAGTAAAGTTTGTGGACCATACTAAACTGTTTAAGATAGTCAAGACAGAAGCAGATTGTAAAGAACTTCAAAAAGATCTCACGAAGGTGAGTGATTGGGCAACAAAATGGCAAAAGTTTAATGTGGATAAGTGTAAAGTAATGCATGTTGGGGAAAAAAACCCCAACTATACATATAATATGGGGGCTAATTTGGCTACGACAAATCAGGAAAGACATCTTGGAGTTAGTGTGGATAGTTCTCTGAAAACGTCCACACAGTGTGCTGCAGCGGTCAAAAAGTCAAATAGAATGTTAGGACTTATTAAGAAAGGGATAGACAATAAGACACAATATCTAACTGCCCCTGTATAAAACTATGGTACACCCACATCTTGAGTACTGTGTGCAGATGTGGTCTCCTTGCCTCAAAAAAGATATTTTGGCTTTGGAAAGGGTTCAGAAAAGGGCAACTAAAATGATCAGGGGTTTGGAACAGGTCCCGTATGAGGTGAGGCTAAAGCGCCTGGGACTTTTCAGTTTGGAAAAGAGGATACTGAGGAGGGATGTGATAGAGGTATATAAAATCATGAGTGGTATGGAGAGGGTGAATAAAGAAAAGTTATTCATTAGTTCCCATAATATAAGGACTAGAGGACACCAAATGAAATTAATGGGTAGGAGGTTTAAAACTAATAAGCGAAAGTTCTTCTTCAAACAGCGTGTAGTCAACCTGTGGAACTCCTTGCCAGAGGAGGCTGTGAAGGCTAGAACTATAACAGCGTTTAAAGAGAAGCTAGATAAATTCATGGAGGTTAGGTCCATAAAAGGCTATTAGCCGGGAGTAGGAATGGTATCCCTGGTCTGTTTGTCAAAGGCTGGAGACTGATGGCCCGAGACAAATTGCTTGATCATTGTCTTCGGTCCACCCTCTCTGGGGCACCTGGTGCTGGCCACTGTCGGCAGACAGGGTACTGGGCTAGATGGACCTTTGGTCTGACCCAGTACAGCCATTGTTATGTTCTTATGCACATATTGACAGTCATCTTCTGACAGTGGGGTCACCCCACCATAGGTTTGTTTGCCACACAATCCAACAAGAAAAGTCCCCTATTCTGTTCCAGGGTGGGCATCAGCAAGGGATCAATGGGAGATACTTTCCTCATCTGTTGGTCATCCCACCTAAACTAGCCTTTCCTTCTATACCCCTGTTGAACAGGGTCATCCACACGACAAGGAGAGACAAAGGCCATCTAATATTACACTTACCCATGAAAACTGTTTTCCTCGTAGCCATTACCTCGGCGAGATGGGTGGGAGAGATTGTAGTTCTAATGGTGGATCCCCCATACACCACCTTTTTTAAATACAAGGGCATTTTACGTACCTGTTCCAAATTTCTCTCCAAGGTACACTCATTCTTCCACCTCAGTCAAACAATACACCTTCCCACCTTCTTCCCCAAACTGCACACCAATTTCTTTCAGATGAAAATGCACATTCTTAACCTGTGCAGAGCGCTCTTTTTCTACCTGTAATGAACTAAATCTTTTCAGGCGTCTCCGAGACTCTTCTTGTCGATAGCAATCCACAATAAGGGCAGGCCATTTCATCACAGAGACTCTCCCACCGGATCTCGGATGCATCAAAGTCTGTTACTCGCAGTCAGACGTGCCCCCTCCAGATAGCATAAGAGTGCACTCAGCCAGAGCCCTGGCTACCTCATTAGAATTCCTCTGCAAAGTACTCCTAAGAGGCATTTTTATGGCTGCTATACTGTCTTCCGACCACACATTTGCAAAGCCCTATGCACTTATACAGGGACCTCTCTCGAACCTGGAACTAGCTAAGGCAGTTCTTTTCACTGCTTTTATGCCAGATATGAAGTCCCTATCTCCCTAACGAGAAATAGCTTTGTAGTCACCTAATATGGAGCACTCATGAGGACATCTCTCTCTCTTGAAGAGGAGGTTACTCACTTCAATAGTAATTGTTCTTCGAGATTAGTGTCCCTGTGGGTGCTCCACAACCCTCCCTTCATTCCCTCTACTTTGTGATTCTGGCCTTATCATAGCATCATTCCGGGGTAGAGCAGGAACTGAGGAGGGTGGAGGGGCCTGCACATGCACACTGACTGTGACCTAAGAGCTCATGGCTGCAGGTGGTGCATGTGCGGCTGCAGGGACCCGCTCTGAAATCTCTAATCTGAGGCATGGCAGCAGTGTACTGGCCTAATGTGGAGCACCCACAAGGATTCTCATCTTGAAGAACGTCAGTTACTATTGAGGTGAATAATCTCCTCTTCTGTTTATTTCTCTAACCTTTGGACTAAAATACAGTGTTCAGTTACTAGTGCAGATGGATATATTTTGCTCAGAGCATTATACAAGTATTACAGAAGGACTTAGTGAGTCTTGTTGGTTGGAGTGTGCTATTAAGTGTTTGGTAGAGATTTTTTATGTAACGGGCACCTTTCTTTGTCTTCAGTTTATTCCCAGAACATTTTCAGGCTTCATTTAGCCTATCTGATTGCCAGATTTACTTGTTGGTCCTCGTGCAATGCAGTCAGAGTTCAGTTTTTAGGTTAGAAAGCCATTGGTGAATTGAGGCACTAGCTGTTTCTAATGGCATGTCATTAACAATTAAATTCTGCATGATCTCCTATATAACTGCACACAGGAAGGATGAGATCCTATTGCGTTTTCTCATTGTTGCCTTCAGTCTGTGAATTTCATTTCCACTGAGCCAATAAATATTTCATGAATGCCATATCAAGCACTTATATTTTCATGAAGCATATAGCTCACTTTACTCCGTAAAGATATTTTTTGACATACAGCTTTCATATATTATGATGAGAGATAAGGTTTGTGAGGTAATATATTTTATTGGATCAACTTGTGTTGGTAAGAGAGACAAGCTTCTGAGCCACACAGAGCTCTTGCTCAGGCCTGGAAAAGGAAGAGCTCTGGGTGGATCAAAATTTCTCACTTTCCAACAGCAGTTGAGTCAATAAAAGATACTACCTCATCCATCTTGTCTTTCCTTTAAACCCGTTTTTAGGTCAGCAGGTATGGATGGTGACAGTTCTGCTATTGTTACCTGCACAGCGTGTGCCATGTTTGTCTTCCTCCCAGAAGAAAGAATGGATTTCATCTGCACTAAGTGCAAGCTGGTTGCCATTTTGGAGGAAAAAATTGGAGGACTGGAGGCCCAAGTGTCGACTTTACGCTCGATCAGAGAAGATGAAGACTTCCTCAATAGAAGGCAGAGTTTAATTCTGCAAGCAAGACAGGCAGAAGAGCCAGACAGGGCAGTACAGGACGAGGAAGAGAACTGGCAGCATGTAACTTTTGAAGGGAAAAAAAGGCCAACACAGGAATCCCGCATTCCTACAGAGGTAAGTAATCGCTTTCAGGCTCTCTCCACAGGCTCAGCGATGGAGAATGCTTTGGAAGGGACCTCACAAGGAAGAAATCAGAAGGGAACCACTTTAACTGGAAGGCATGGGATGCATAGTCCTAGGGATGGGGATTCCGGAACACCCCTCCCCAAAAGAAGAAGGGTGGTGGTGGTGGTGAGGGACTCCCTCCTAAGAGGGACTGAGCCATCCATCTGCTGTCCAGACCTGGATTCTTGAGAGGTGTGCTGCTTACCGGGAGCTTGAATTCAGGATGTGACTGAGAGGCTTACAAAACTGATCAAACCTTCGGATTGCTACCCCTTCCTGCTTCTCCATGTGGGAACTAACGATACGGCCAAGAATGACCTTGAGTGGATTATGTAGAGTTGGGAAGAAGGATCAAAGATTTCAGAGCACAAGTAGTGTTCTCATACATCCTCCCTGTGGAAGGGAAAGGACTGGGTAGGGATCGTCGAATTGAGGAAATAAATGCGTGGTTGCGCAGGTAGTGTTGCAGAGAAGGCTTTGGTTTCTTCGACCATGGGACTCTGTTGCGGGCACAAGGATTGTTAGGAAGAGATGGGATCCACCTAACAAAGAGAGGAAGGAGCATCTTCTTGGGCTGGCTTGCAAATCTGGTGAGGAGGGCTTTAAACTAGGCTCGTTGGGGGACGGTGACCAAAACCCTGAGGGGAGTGGGGAAGTTGGATATCGGGAAGAAATGCAAAGAGGAACGAGCAACAAAGGAGGACCCATGATTCGAATGGAGAAGATAGGGCAATCAACTGGTTATCTAAGGTGTTTGTACACCTATGTGAGAAGCCTGGGTAACAAACAGGAAGAATTGGAGGCCCTGGCCAAGTCCAAGAACTACGATTTGAATGGGATAACAGAGACGTGGTGAGATGATTCATATGACTGGAGCGCTGTCATGGAAGGATATAAACTGTTCAGGAAGAACGGGCAGGGAAGAAAAGGAGGAGGAGTTGCACTGTATGTAAGAGAGCACTATGATTGCTCAGAACTCCAGTATATAGAGGGAGAAAAGCCTATTGAGAGTCTATCGGTCAAATTTAGAGGTGTAAGTAACAGCAGTGATGTTGTGGTTGATGTCTGCTACAGGCCGCCGAATCAGGTGGATGAGGTAGATGAGGCTTTCTTCAGACAACTGAGAGAAGTTTCCAGATCTCAGGCCCTGGTTCTCATGGGGGACTTGAATCGTTCTGACATCTGTTGGCAGACCAATACGGCAGTACACAGACAATCCAGGAAGTTTTTGGAGAATGTTGGGGATAACTTCTTGGTACAAGTGCAGTAGGATCCAACCAGAAGCTGTGCACAGCTTGATCTGCTGCTCACAAATAGGGAGGAGCTAATAGGGTAAGTAGAGGTGGGTGACAACTTGGGGAGCAGTGATCACGAAATGGCAGATTTCAGGATCCTGACCAAAGGAAGAAAAGAGAGTAGTAGAATACATACCTTGAACTTCAGAAAAGCAGACTTCAACTCCCTCAGAGACGTGATGGGCAGAATCCCCCGGGATGCTAACATGAAGGGGAAAGGAGAGCTAGCAGTATTTTAAAGAAGCCTTATTAAAGGCACAGAAAGAAACCATTCCAATGCGTAGCAAGAGAAGCAAATATGGTAGGAGACCGGATTGGCTTACTGGGGAAATCCTTGGTGAACTTTAGCACAAAAAGGGAGCTTACAAAAAGTGGAAACTTGGACAGATTACTAGAGAGGGGTATAAATGTATAGCTCGAGAATGCAGGGGAGTTATCAGGAAGGCAAAAGCACAACTGGAATTGTAACTCGCAAGGGATGTGAAGGATAACAAGAAAGGTTTGCTAACATGCCTGTAGAAGAAGAAGGTGATCAGAGAGGGTGTGGGGCCCCTACTGGATGAGGGCAGTAACCTAGTGACAGATGATGTGGGGAAAGCTGAAGTACTTAATGCTTTCTTTGCCTCTGTCTTCATGGACAAGGTCAGTTCCTAGACTAATGTGCTAAGTGACACAATATGGGACGAAGGTGGGGCAGTCCTTGGTGGGGAAAGAACAGGTTAGGAACTATTTAGAAAAGCTAAACGTACAGAAATCCATGGGTCCAGACTTAATACATCTGAGGGTACTGGCAAATGTCATTGAGGAGCCTTTGGCCATTATCTTTGAAAAGTCATGGAGATCGGGAGAGATCCCAGATGATTGGAAAAAGGCAAATGTAGTGCCCATCTTTAAGAAAGGGAAGAAGAATGATCCAGGGAACTATCGGCCGGTCAGTCTTACCTCAGTCCCTGGAAAAATCATGGAGGGGATCCTCAAGGAATCCATTTTTAAGCACTTGGAATAGGGGAAGGTGATCAAGAATAGTCAGCATGGATTCATGAAGGGCAAGTTGCGCCTGACCAATCTGATTAGCTTCTCTGATGTGGTAACTGGTTCTGTGGACGTGGGAAAGTCAGTGGATGTTATATACCTTGACTTTAGCAAGGCTTTTGATAAGGTCTCCCATAACATTCTTGCCAGCAAGTTAAGGGAATGTGGATTGGATAAATGGACGGTAAGATGGATAGAAAGCTGGCTGGAAGGTTGGGCCCAGTGGGTAGTGATCAACGGCTCAATGTCAGGATGGCAGTCAGTTTCTAGCAGAGTGTCCCAAGGTTCGGTTCTAGGACCGGTTTTGTTCAACATCTTTATTAATGACCTGGATGAGGGGATGGATTGCACCCTCAGCAAGTTTGTGGATGACACTAAGCTAAGGGGAGAGGAGACACGCTGGAGGGCAAGGATAGAGTCCAGAGTGACTTAGACAAATTGGAGGATTGGGTCACAAGACATCTGATGAAGTTCAACAAGGACAAGTGTAGAGTCCTGTACTTGGGATGGAAGAATCCCAAGCATTGTTACAGGCTGGGGACCAACTGGCTAAGTAGCAGTTCTGTAGAAAAGGACCTTGGGGTTACACTGGATGAGAAGCTGGACATGAGTCAACAGTGTGCCCTTGTAGCCGAGAAGGCTAATGGCATACTAGGTTGCATTAAGAGGAGCATTGCCAGCAGATCCAGAGATGTGAGTATTCCTCTTTACTCAGCTCTGGTGAGGCCACATCTGGAGTATTGTGTCCAGTTCTGGGCCCCCAATTACAGGAAGGATGTGGACGCATTGGAGAGGGTCCAGCGGAGGGCAACCAAAATGATTAGGGGCCTGGAGTATATGACCTACAAGGAGAGGCTGAGGGAGTTGGGTCTATTTAGTCTGCAGAAGAGAAGAGTGAGGGGGTATTTGATAGCAGCCTTCAGCTTCCTGAAAGGAGGTTCCAAAGAGGCTGGAGAAAGGCTGTTCACGGTAGTGATGGATGGCAGAACAAGCAACAGTGGTCTCAAATTGCAGTGGGAGAGGTCCAGGTTGGTTATTAGGAAAAACGATTTCACTAGGAGGGTGGTGAAGCACTGGAATGGGTTGCCTAGGGAGGTGGTGGAGTCTGCATCCCTAGAGGTGTTTAAATCCCGGCTTGACAAAGCCCTGGCTGGGGTTGATTTAATTGGGATTGGTCCTGCCTTGGGCAGGGGGCTGGATTTGATGGCCTTGTAGGGTCTCTTCCAGCTCTATGATTCTATGATTTTATGATTCTAATGTTGGACTGACACAGGTACAACTACACTGCATACATGGATTTTTATTTTTCTTTCCTGAAGAGAGAAGCTGCAGTTTATATTTCTCATTTCTCCCTTTCAAGTCTTTGATGATGCAATCCAGTGATCAGTATTTCTGACTGGTAGTCTGCCCTGGATTACGATTTTGAATTTTGACTCCTTTGAAGCACAGGAAATTATTTTTAAAGGATAGTAGTTATACAAGAAGATGGAAGTGGAGACAAATTATGGAGAGACCCTAAATTAGCATAATGTACAACCATATTTAAGGTGTTGTGATACTCCAGGGTTAATGATAAAGTTTTCCTTTTGGGGGAGCATTTTACTGTTTCAATTCATTCCTTTCTCTCCATGGTGTAAATTGTTTCAGCCTGCGAGTATCATATCCCACATTGAGACAAGACTTCTACTTATGCTAGACAGAGAAGTTCTGTAGTAAGATTGTGAAAGGGGCAAAATTTATTAAGATCTGCTAAAATGTTCTTATGTATGCACTAACAATATTCAGAAATTATTTTTCAATCACTTATTTTAATCTTCTCATCCATGGAGGCCTCTAGAGCTCATGTGGAACTCTGTTCATTCCAAGTTGAAAATTTAGAACAGTTTTGAGTGTTTTTTTGTGCAAACAATTACTATTGCTGGGATCTTTTTACAATTGGAAAATTCATGTTTTCATGCAGGATTTTGCTCTTACCTTAAAAATGTCACCTTCTGATTGAGATCAATCCTAGAAAATCTGAGCCTTGAAGAGGAATATATTGGAAAGGAGTGTTGTTCTGAAAGAGTTATACTTTTGTTCGATGATGTTAATGATGCACATGAAATAAATATCAGGAATTCTAGATTTTTATACCTTTCCTTTAATTTCTATTTCAACTGTTATAATATAATTGTGTTCATCTGTGATTCTATTCCTGCTTTTTTCAAAGAAAAGTAGTATGTGCAAAAGGGGGTAGGGGTTAAAAAGGGATTATAAATGAATGTGCACCCCATGCAGAAAGTATC
The DNA here is from genome assembly GCF_052426305.1 of Pelodiscus sinensis. NCBI lineage: Eukaryota > Metazoa > Chordata > Testudines > Trionychidae > Pelodiscus > Pelodiscus sinensis. The sequence goes on from NC_143052.1 coordinate 110,099,377, forward strand.
TTGATATGAAGTCTACATCTGTAACTGCATTATCATTACATTTAGATTAAATACTATTAAATGGATATTAAGGTTGCAAAGTCAAGCATTCAAAAGTTAGTAAGTATTAAACTTAAGATTTCTAATAGGGATATAATAGTGTAGCCAATTAACCAATGAGCAGAAGCTTATAGGTTAATGCTATAGACTACACACACATATCCCTCACCCACTTCCCCTCCAGTAAATTTTTAGCAGGGTAGCCAGCAGCCTGGCTCTGTCCTGGCTGTGACAGGTCTGGGACCTACCCCTGCTGTGGCTCTGCATTTAAAGTGTTTTAGGAACTAGGTGGTCAAGCAGCCCTGCTTAGTTCTGGCTTGCACCAGGCCCAGGAGCTCAGTCCACCCCCCAGAAGGGCGGTTGCCACCCTGTGCTGCTGCCTCTTTATCCCATGAGGGGAGCTGGTTTTTAAACTGGTTCCCCTCGTGCACCAGGTCCCTCCTGGTACCCTGCAGGTAGCAGGGGGCTCCTTGGGAGTGAAGCCAGATTACACTGGCTGCCTGCCATGACCCAGGGGATCAGAGAATAGTCGACTAACTGGTAAGAATTCATGAGGTTAGTTGACTTTTCAATTAACCAATATTTAACATCCCTAGTTTCCACTGTAATCTTAATTCAGCCCTTCTGCAAATGCATTGGGATGTAGTCTTTCAGGACATTTTAATGTCTTATGTTTTCCCATAGCGCTGTAAAATCATTAAGTATGTTGAGGCTGTTCCCCACTTTGGCGCTCCAAATGCAGAAGGTAGGAACCCGCAAGAGAGCTTCAAAACCTTACGTCTACAAGTACAAGGGGTACTTCAAAGTGGTTACAAAAAACTTTCCCCCCGAATCCTAATATATTGATTTTGGGGAATTTGCTGCCACCATCAAGTGCTTTTTGATCCATAAAAAACAGGTGAACACTTGAAACCACTCTCAGGGGTACCCCAAGCTCTTTTGCTTCAAAAGAGCTTGAAAAAGAAAAGAGGAAAACAAGCTGCAGTCTCTAGTAGCAGTCAGAGGCATGCAGATACACACAGACAGACCTTCCAGGACACAAGAATCAAATCATCACCTTAATAGAAGTGATTTTTATTACAAAACAAAAGATAAACTTGATAAAGCATACTTGGTTGATAGATGTTACAGAGCAACTGAGGAAACCGAATTAAAACAGAGAAGGAAAAGGGGGGTTTCTAGGTATTCTACCATCTACTTCAAGACAGACCCAAGAAAACCAACAATAGAACACCACTTGTCATCACCTACAACCCCCAACTTAAACCTGTCCAACACATTATCAATAAACTACAGCCATACTGGAACAGGATACCATACTCCAAGAGGCTCTGGGAGACAGACCCATAGTCTCCTATAGACAACCACCTAACCTCAAGATGATTCTTACCAACAACCACAGGACATACCACACTAATACCAACCCTGGTACCTTCCCTTGCAACAAACCCCGTTGCCAGCTTTGTCCACATATTCATTCTGCTGATACCATTATTGGACCTAACCAAGCGAGTTATAAGATCAAGAACATATATTCCTGCGCATCCAGAAATATAATTTATGCTATCATGTGCCAAAAGTGTCCGTCTGCTATGTACATTGGACAAACATCTCAGACACTTCGCCAAAGGATTAATGCCCACAAAACAGATATCAGACAAGATCACAAAGAAAAAACAGTTTCTTGCCGTTTTAACCAGAAAGGACACTCTCTCAATGACTTAACCACCTGCATTCTGCTACAAAGACCTTTTACATCTGCACTTGAAAGGGAATCCTCTGAACTGTCATTCATGTTAAAATTCGACACTCTCCAAGAAGGAATGAACAAACACTCAAACTATCTTACCCATTACCAAGATAGCTTCCCCAGTTATCACCTCTAATACCATTAGCTCACAAACATCCCACTCTCCCCACCTCTAATATAATCAATTCACAGACACTTACCTTCCTTCCTCCCCCCCCCCCCCCCGCATCCCCCTCCTGTTCTGAAATGTGATTTGTCCTTTTCATATGTGTTCATTTTTTTTAATTGTATCCTTTGGTATATATGGTTGTGACTATTTTCTTCCACTATTTGATCTGAGGAAGTGGGTCTGGCCCACGAAAGCTCATCATCTAATAAACCATCTTGTTAGTCTTTAAAGTGCTACATTGTCCTGCATGTTGTGAGGATGGCAGAGCTCATGGCAACATTTCCCAGTGATGGTAGGGTGGCTCTGGCCAGGCAATCCTGGACAGTTTTGTGGCACAGCTGCTAGGCTTTGGCATAGGGTGTGCAACTATGCAGAACTTTATATAGTATTTTGTTGGCATAGTCACACTTCCTGCATCACTTATCCTGATTTCTATGGCAGACTGCTCTGTCCAGCAGAACGCAGTTGAGTCAAATTTTGTGGATGCAAATAGGGTGAAGCTGGTCCAGAGAGGAAGTAATTGCTGATGTCCCACTTGCGGGTCACTGCAAAAGCTTTGCCTTGGTCCAGCTTCCGCTTCAAGATTTCTGTGTAGTGGGAGCAGATGGCATCCTTCAAGGTGGTTGGGGAGAAGATAAGGTCCATGTGCTTCACTTGTGGCGCTAGGACTCCTAGCTCCTGACATTCATTGTGCCATGTCCAGAGGCAGCTAGTTCATTTCTCCAGGTGTTGCATAGCCTTGTGGGCATGAGTCCATACCAAAGACAGGTCTCCCCTCTTTCTGCCAAAATAATCCACAAATCATTGAGCTACAGTTGCATAATACAGGAGTTAAGGGCAGAGTATTTAGATTAATGATGCCAGCAATGGCAACCAGTATACATGAGGCATCTTTTAATATCAGCTTATTCTGCATTCAGTTTCAGTGGAACCCTCTGACATATAGGTGGAGTAGTGAGGCAGTGTTTGCCGAGGTTGCAAAAGGCAAGGCCAGACCTGACAGTCTGCACAAGAAGAGATGAATCTAGTCTGCTCACATTCCATGAAGAAGAGGAAGAATAAAAGTGGAGGAGAGAGAAAAGGAGATAAGGATTTAATTATATTAACAAATCTTTCAGGCATCCTTTCTCTCCTCTTTGTAACTGGGTGCTTGAGGTTCCTTTGACACGTCTTGTAAATAGAGATCCGAATCAGATAGGAAGATTCTGTTTCCTACTGTCTAGATGTGGCAGGTCTAATGCATTCACTCCACTATGGAGATAAGGGAAGTTGGAGTGGCTCCCTGGGAGATCTGGCTAAGTTTAGGGTTGCCAGAAGTCCAGTATTGACCCGGACAGTCTGGTATTTGCTCCTCCTGTCTGGTATTTTCGGATTTTTTTTACTGGACAGGGGGCGAAAATACCGGACACCTGGCAACCCTACGACACACTCGGCAACTGGGCCCAGCTTCTGGCTGGCCCAGCCTCCGGCAATCCCGCCCCTGTACCTCTTGCTTATCTGGTTCTTCAGGGAAGCTGCGTTTTGGCTTGATTATGAAAACAAAATGGCTGCTGGCAAAAAAGCCTAAAGACCAAGGGGAAGCAATGCCTTCCCTGGGTCTTAGTGCTCAATTCCTCCCCTGTTCCTATCCCTATTCTGACGCTGCAGGCACTCTGAAAGGGACCATGCTATTTTAATGCTGTTTTATTCTTAAGTATTTATTTATTTATTTGCTCAACAACTTTGGTCTCTTCCCCCCCCCCCCATTTTTCCCCCCTCAACAGAATTTCCCCCCCAGTGTTTTTTTTGGGGGGGGGCAAGGGGTGTTAGATAGTTTTGGTTAAACCATTTGGCAACCCTAGCTAAGGTCTACTCTGAGATTACTTTAGGGAAAAGCCAAAGAACATGTACGTATGTGAGGGGGTGGGAGTTTAGGTTGTGGATTATGCTTTTGTTATGCTACAAATGAAGCCAATCCCCAGGAAAAATGGTTAATTTTGTATTAAATATAGTGGGTAGATTCTGGTCAGGAACTCCACTTGTTTGCTTGTCTGGCAGAATCCCAAAAGAAATTCCTTAAATGGTCGACTAGGAACTTCTGTCTGTCTTCATGCAGCTTCATCTGCAGTAGGTAGAAACTTTTGTTTCATAAGATTAAGAAATCAAGCTCCAAGGGTTTGTCATTCCCTAAGCTGCCTAGTTCCACTGTGCCATCAGCTCTCCTGCTTTGAGGAGGGTGAAATTATTCCAGACCTGGAGGATGAAGCATATTTTGTAAGCAATGCAGGGAAACTGTTAAATGAGGACAAGGAATATATGTTTAACACTTTTTGGGTTTTTTTTGCAGCTGCCTGTTTGAAGGCCAGAGCAGAAACTAGATCCCACAGAGAGTCTGATTTTCTTTGCAGAAGGACAAGCAAGCAAGAGTGCTCTCTTTTAATACCTTTGTCCGAAATATGTAAACAGGCAGCCCATTTTCAAATGCCAGACCACCCTTTCTAAGACAACTCAAAACTTTATAAGATTTTACTGGAATTTGAAAAAGTTTTGTCCAAAAGTGGATTCTGCAGTGATGTCCTGTTGAAATAAAAATTATTTCTCATATCTTCCTCAAGTATCCTTAAGTAGGAAAGTTAGGTGGGGGATGTCACTGGAAATATCCATCTTAACTGCGGCTTATTTCTGAGGTGCTACCTATTTGTCATATGTATCTAGATAAGTTGACTGCTCTTATTTTGCAAGATCTGTCGGGATCAATTCTTGTCCACTCTTCCTAAAAGATAAAAGAGAAATCTCTCTAAGGATTCACTTACAGTTAATAATCTTAGACAATTTACATTCTGTCTTCCTAAAATTTCCAGTTTCAGCTGGATGATATTTCCGTTTCTTAAAAAAAACCCTAAAAATGGTTGCACACTATTACTGCTGCAGGATGGCTGCAGGTTTTACTTGGTGGTGGTTCCTTTTCAGTTTGGATAAACAAAGTATCGTAAGTCAATAAAGCAGGAAAGAAGTTTTGTGGGAGAGGGATAGTGATTAAAGATATATTGACATTTTACTGGAAACCTTAAATGTGGCAGCCATTGACTGACCATTAGCAAAGGTTTTACTGTCTATTGTTTGTAAATCACTTTTGGGATTCTTGAGGATAAAAGGTGCAATATAAATTCTAACACACTAACGTTTGTTAATTTATTAGCAGTGAATATTGGAATGTAACACTTACAACTTTTTTGTGTGTCAAACCAGGATAATTCCTATTACTGGTAGCAGACAAGAGTTTGGCATCAATTTTCATTACAGAGAATCTGGATGATTTGGTTTTTTTTTTTTAACTTGGTGAGGAGAGAGGGGACTTGTAGAAGGTTTTGTAATCTGAGAGGTTTTGTAATCTTCACAGAACAGGTTGGCCATTGGCTGAAGTGACAGTGAGTCATTGCCCATTTTAGCCCCATGAGAAAAAAGCTATGTATCAGGCCATTGGTTGTTGCCAGCAGAGAGTGAATAATAGGTTAAGGGAAATGATGATGTAAATGGAGTGTTAGGGTTACATTCCTCTTAAATTAATCTTTTAGATCTACCATATATATTTTTCAAGTAGTTGCTATAGGAATTGTTGCACAAATCTGTTTCTCCTTTGAGTTGTTATAGCTGTGTGTTCCAGATAATTTTTCATAGTAGTACATCATGGGCATTGCCCCTCCCCTGACTATATGAGATGGTGCTACCCCCAGCCCTCATTTCCTTTTTACCACCCAGGGCTGAAGTTGGAGTCCATGTGGTTTCTAACCTAACAGCCTCTCTGTTTCTAGAGATGTTTCTGGGTGTATATAATTAAATAGTAAAAACAAGTAGTCCTATGGCACCTTAGAGCAGTGGTCCCCAACCTTTAGAGGCTCCCGGGCGCCCGGGGGGTGGGGCCACTCACGTGCCGGGCGCCTGGGGGCGGGGCCGCGCGTCCTGGGGCACGCCAGGGGTGGGAATGCCCTTGCACCCGGCGCCGGCATGTGCCCCAGAGCCGGGACCACCCGAGCGCCTTTTGCTGTGGGCCCGGGGCCAGCGCCGCCGCCGGAGCCGCGCACCTGGGGCCGACACCGGCGCCGCGCGCCCGCATGTACTGGCTGGGGCCGCCCGAGCGCCGCGCACCAGGCGCCGGTGCATGTCGCGCGCCTGGGGCCGGTGCCTCCAGTGCGCCGTGGGCGGGGCCGGCTCAGGTTGTCGGCGGGCGCACAAATGCCCCGGCGGGCTCCATGGCGCCCGCGGGCACCGCGTTGGGGACCACTGCTTTAGTCATTTGGTACAGGAGCTGATTAAAGGTTACAGTCTACAGTTAGTAGTGCTGCAATTTCACATTTGATTTTCTTCACAACCCTTTGATGAATGCTATCTTGCCCTGGTGTCTTATTACTGTTTAGTTTATCATTTTGTTCCAGAAATTCCACTAATGACAGCTCAGTCTGGGTCAGGATGGTGCCACTGCACATAGCAAGGGCATTTTTTCCCCAAAAATTGATGAAAATACAGGCAGTCCCTGGGTTACATACAAGATAGGGACTGTAGGTTTGTTCTTAAGTTGAATTTGCATGTAGGTCGGAACTGGTACATATTGTAGGGGAAACTCTAGCCAAACATTTCTCCAGAGCTCAGTTTTATTCTCCCACATCTCAGTTCCCTCAGTCCTTTATTCTCAAGCTGAGGTGTCTGCTGAGAAAAGCCGCTCCGCGTCTCCCTAGTCTGCTGGGGGGGGAGGAGGCTAGCTTCGCGTTTCCCTGGTCTGCTGGGGGGAAGCAGCTAGTGCGGGGTTGCCTCACCCCGTTTGTAAGTAGGGATCCGATGTAAGTCGGATCCATGTAACCCGGGGACTGCCTGTAATGTATTTTTGTAATAAAATAACCTCCTGTCAAACTTTACAAGACAAATGCGTGGGTGTGTAGAATAACAAGGTTAGAAAGACATTAAGAATTTGTCTAGATTAATCTGTGGCACTATTGTAGCTCAAATTGATTGATTGCAATTTAGTGTGAGTTAGCTAATATGTAAATACTAATGTAGTTACTCTACAAACATTGGTTTGAGGGGAAAAATGTAGATCACAATCAATTAACTTGTTACAGCAGGGTTACAAACATAAGTCTGTATAAAAAATCTTGGGTACACTTTAAAGATGAGCTTTCTTCAAACTATTTTGAGTGTGTTTTTTCCATTTTGCTGAAAAATGCATCTCTTCTCTCCTTTTTTTGGTCCTGGAGCAGGGTGCATTTCCTGTTTCTTACAAGTTGTGCATTTTCTTCATGGGGTTTTTACTTCTCTAGTCTATTGCCATTGATATGGAGAATTTCATCCTCAGGTTTTTTTAATGTATTTTCCAAATTATCAGCCATTATTTTCATAGTGCAAACACTGAGTGAAGTTTGCTAAAAATAGATGCCATCAACACTGAAACAAATGGTGACACCACCAGGGCCCAATGCTTGGCACCAAAAGAAGACACTCTGAGAATAATATGTTAAGGACATCTAGGCTCTTGTAAGGTTCTAATCATCTCAGTGGTACAAGAAAAATCCAGATGTAAGAAATGTGCCCCAGAAGAGAGAGAGCTAAAGAAACCTGACCTCTTCAAGAGGAAAGCCTACTGTTTTGACTACCATCAATTATTAGGAGTAAATTATCAAGTCCTTCTGGTCAAATATAATTTCCTGATTTGGGACAATGTAACACTCTTTTTGACAAAGCTTCAACTTGATGGTAGTGATTCTCCAAACAGCCACAGACACTGAGGCCACAGACACTGTGGCCAGATCGATGACTACAGTGGTGGGAATGCAAAGGGCCCTGTACTGGTATTGAGCACTCTCAAGGAACTGCAAGCTGCTACAAAGGATTTACCTTCTGAAGTGATGGAGTTCAGCAAAAATGGAGACAATGCTCTTCATCCCTTGCACTTCTCAATCTGTAATCCAGACTTTTATTGTAAACAGTATTGCTTGCAGCCTCGAGTGAGAGAGAGAAATGAGTCATAGAATGCCAAACAGCCCAATTATTCTCCTAAGAAAAAACCCAGCTATAATAGGAGATGCCAGTTTTATTCCTTGTTGGTGATGCAGTACACCAGTGCCAGCAAATTTGACAAGACTGTTGGACATCACAGCATATGTTTCCAAATTCACCTCACCCTCTTCTATCAGATGTAGCCTATCCTATAATTGGGTGGATGGGTTTTTTTGAGTCAAACTGGGTATGTTCTCTTACACCCTATATGTCTCTTTTCCCTTTCCCTCTTCAGAGGACCTTCTTCTTACTCATTTTGCATCCAGGTAAACTTTGGTGGCCTTTCAGCGTGATAATCAGTGAGACTCAGGGTTGTAGTTGAGTTCCTTAACTGCTCAGCATGTCATAGAGGGAATACTTCCAAAATATAGGGGGAAAGGATTCAACTTCTGTTGTTTTCTTATTCTGAAGAAGAAAGGGAGTCTTTGTCCTATCCGACTTGAAAAGACTCAGCAAAGACATGTAATATCAAACATTCAAGATGGTAATGCTTGCCTCCATCATTGCAGCTCTTAAAGCTCAAAGTCTGGTTTGTGGCGTTCAGTTTGTAGGTTAGTCTTAGGCTGTGTCCAGACGCAGGGTTTTTTCGAAAAAAGTAGCCTTTTTTCGAAAAAACTTCACCTGCGTCTAGACTGCAGCCGCGTTCTTTCGAAATTAAATTGAAAGAATGCGGCTTTTCTTTTGACGGTGGTAAACCTAATTCCACGAGGAAGAACGCCTTTTTTCGAAAGTGCTCTTTCGAAAAAAGGTATTCTTGAAAGCAAACAGGGCTTTTTAGAAAGAGAGCATCCAGACTCACTTGCTGCTTTCTTTCGAAAAAGCGGCTTGCTTTTTCGAAAGTTCCGTGTACAGTCTAGACGCTCTCTTTCGAAAGAGGCTTTTTCGAAAGTATCTTTCGAAAAAGCCTCTTTCGAAAGAGGCTTGCAGTCTAGACATAGCCTTAGAGGGGTAGCAGTGTTAGTCTGTAACTGAAAACCATAAAAAACAAGGGAAAATATATATAATATATAATATGGGGGGAAATTAATGAAAACCTGAGTCATGAAAGCTTTTGAAAATGCACTTGGCATTTGATTTCTTGAGTAAAACATTCTGATATACTTCTATGTGGTGCATTTTGACTGAAACTTCATGGTCAGACTCCATTGTGCCAACATAGTTACTTACAAAGGAAGTGGTGTCTGCCACACGAATGAATGAGAAGTTGAACTTGTACTGAATTGCTTGATTGTAATATTTGAAACTGTGCACATACATGAGTTCACTGTGTTTTGTTATATTAAAAAAAATCTAAGGCTGCATCTTTGTATAAATGGAAAATTGCTTTATGGTTAATTGATGTGACATTAACCAATCCAGAAAGTCTAATAGATAACAAAATGTGCTTTTAAAATCTCTCTGGAATTTTTTAGTCTTATTTTTTTAAATGATGCAGAAAAAGTCTTGGCTACAAACAGTGATGACAGATTCACATGATAGTTTCTTGCTTTTTAGTATACTTTTAGAAAATGACTTGCATATTTTTTAAATTAGATGAATTTATCTTTCCCAACTTCTATGGCTTCAGCCCACCTATAGGACACTTCAGTGTTGGGATAGGTCAGACGTGATGTACTAAAGTGTCCTTCCTCTCCCCCCCCCACCCCCCCGCTCCCTATATTACCCTATGAAAGAACCATCAGGGAGCTAAAACTGAGAAGATAGTGTACCCTCCCACCTCTTTCCTTCCTCAGTTACTCTGGAATAAACAGCACACAATGGTGTGCCTAGGTGTCTGATGTTATATCTAGTAAAGGAGATCTTGAGTGCCCAGCAGGACTATGTCCCTGACCCCAGCACCCTGCCACCTGCCTGTCCCAGCACCTTGCCCCAGCACCCTGCCACCTGAGCCAGCATCCTTCCACCCAGCAGCACCCTCTCCCCAGCCCCAGCACCCACTAGCACTCTGTCCCCTACCCCCCACCAGCACATTTGGGACCACATTAGTGAGGCTTGGGGGTTTTTGGAGGAGCTTTTTTTTTTTGTTTTGTTTTTGCGTCTCACTTGTGTGGCCCCAACTGACTTTTCTGTGGGTCAGTGACCTTTGACTCAAAACTGGTTCCTCACCCCTCTCATATATAAAGACAATGCTAAAACCTTTTGAGTTTGACATAATACTTTATTTAAAAATGAAGCCGGACCAAACCCCCATTTCACTGCAGCATCTTAACACTCCTGCACCACCTGACCCCAAATCTGAGCCTATCATACACTGGAACCCCTGTCCTGAGCCTCTTACATCCCCAAACTCCTGCATCCCCACATCCTCAGTCTTCTGCCACAACATTCCTCCACCATCCACACATCACAAATCGGTGTTCTGAGCCCATCATACTCACAGCCTCCTTGCTCTGAGCCCCTCACATATCCAGCCCAAACTCCTGCACCCTCACATGCACAAGCCCTGGCTTGCTCAGCACCCCAACCTTCCACCTGAACCCAACACTCCCCAGCCTAGAGCCCCCTCCTTGAGCCAACAGCCCCTTCTCCTGCATCCAAATTCCCTCCCAGAGCTTGTACTTCTCACCCCTTCCCACACCCAAATCCCTCATTCCCACCCCACACCGCACTCTCACTAGGTTGAGACAGGTATAAGGGCTGGAGATTGTAAGTGATGGAGAGGAGGGGAACAGAGTGGATGAGGCCTCACAGAAGGGAGATGGGGGGGTGTCTTGGGGAAGGAATGTGATTTTCATGAATTGGTGGATCCCTCTCTCCTCCCCCGCCTCCTTTTTTTTTTTTTTGGCTTGATAAGCCTAGGGGTTCCTTGAAATTCTGAAAAGCTGAAAAAGGTTCCTCGGCCAAATAAAATTGGGAAACACTGATGTAAAGATTCCAGGGTGACGCTGAAAACTCTTGGCATATATGTACCAGCAGTCAAACAGAAACAGAATAGATATTTTAATCAAAGATACAAGTCTTCGCCCTTCAATCAAGCTCATAGGCATTTTGAAAACAGGAGGAGGTAACGACAAACTAGACTAAGACCGGCCCCTGACCAGCCTGCTGTGTCTCAACCATCAACCTTGAGGCAAATGTTTTAAAGATCAGGCCAAAAGTCCAATAACTCCCCCTTGTCTAGAGCAGTCTCAAGCCCATCTGTTATTCCATCACTGCCTACTACCCTTCTACAACCACTGGTCCTCTATCACAACCGACAAGTGAGTGTTAGGCATCGTGAAGGGCTGATATTGCATTTCTTTTTCCATTATCTCTTCTTCCCACCCACTCTCCCCATCCCTCTTCAGGGACCCATCTCATGAGAGTGTACTACTCCAAGAGATCAAACGCTTTCTCCACTTAAGGGCCATAGAACCCATACTCCAGCAATACAAGGGAAGGGATTTTTACTTCCATTATTTCCTCACAACAAAGAAATCAGGAGGGTGGAGACCAGTTCTCGAGCTCAGGAGGTCCATCTGACACATACAACGTCAGTGCTTCAAGGTGGTGACCCTAGCTATGATGATATCAGCCTTAAATGAAGGGGATTGGTTATTGACCCTCGACCTCCAGGATGCGTATTTTCATGTATCCATCCACCCAGCACGTTGGAATTACCTAAGATTTGCACTCAGCAAGGCACATTTCTAATACACAGTGCTACCCTTTGGACTCTCCATACCACCAAGGGTTTTCTCAAAGATCACAGTGGTGACTGCGCACCTTCGCAAACAAGGGGTATCCATATTTCCCTATCTCAACGATTGCCTGATAAGAACAAACACAAGCCGCAAGGCCCACGAAGTGGTCTTCTTAGCCATGTTTCTGTTCCAGACTCTGGGGCTACAAATAACTCTTTCCAAATGCAAGCTCCAACCAGCTCAGAGTATAGGATTTATTGGGGCTTACCCCGACTGTGTCTGGACAATAGCCTCCCAGTCTATCAAGGACCTTATTGAATTGCTTCAGACCAGCCCACAAGTCCCAGCCAGAGCTTGCCTCCAATCAGTAGGCCACATGGCAGCGGCCACATCAGTGGTAGCACACCCCAGATTACACATGAGACTGATGCAGTAATGGCTAAGAACAGTATATAAAGCTCATTACAATAGTATCAGTAAACTGATTTCAATTCCAAACAAAATGAGGCAATCACTAAATTGGTGGGTGAATCCAAAAAAGTGTATGCTGGGGTACTCTTTCACGGATGTCCCCTGACAATCACGATCATGATGGACGCCTCCCTCCTGGGGTGGGGAGCACACTTCAGTCCTCTGAGTCCAGGGCTGATGGTATCCACATGAATATTCCCTGCACATCAACATATTGGAACCCAGAGCAATACAGTATTCATGCCAGAACTTCCTACAACTGATACAGGGCAACACCATACAGATTTTTACAGATAATCAAGGCCCAGTGTATTACATAAACAGGCAGGGTAGAGCCCGATGTCACCGACTATGCAGAGAGGCAGTCCACCTATGGTCATGGTGCATAGATCAGTGTCCACATACATGCCTCTTACCCCCTGGGCAAGGATAGTCTTACAGCAGACATCCTCAGGACAAGTCAATTAAACAAAAACTTTTCACTCATTGTGCGTTCTTTATTTTTTGTGGATGAACATTCTCATAGCTGGACAAACTTAAAAAACAACAAATAATTTTGCAGCACCTTAGAGACTAACAAAAAATGTAGATGGTATCATGAGCTTTTGTGGGCACAACTCCTTTCTTCAGATGAATGGAGTTTAAGGGGTTGGTCCAATTTCAAATAAATAGCACAGAGAAAGAATTGAGGGGCCAGGGAAGAGGAGGAAAAAGGGGAAAAAATTCTCAGTGTCCATGCTAAATGAAGCTGATAAGAATACTTAGTACCCCTTTTAAGTACCCTTTGTTTGGTTTTTTTATGTCATTAGGATGTCGAATGTAGTGGGCCATCCAGCCAATGTCTTCCTTTAGACTTCTTTTGTAGGAATCAAACTTGTAAATGAAATTAAGGCTTTCAAAATTGGTTTGAAATAATACGGTGACTTTGAGATCCATTAATGAGTGCCCAGGCAAGTTAAAATGTTCCACAACAGGTTTCTGTGTGCTGCCTTTTCAGATATCTGATTTGTGTCCATTAATTCTTTTTCTTTTTCCTCCCCTTCCCCTCAAACCCCTCTCTGTGCTATTTATTTGAAAATTGAATTGAACCCTTAAATACCATTCATGTGAAGAAGTGGGTTGTGCCCACGAAAGCTCATGATACCATCTGCATTTTTTGTTACTCTAAGGTGCTGCAAAACTATTGTTTAAGTTTTTCCAGCTATGAGAATGTTCATCCTCAAAAAATAAAGAACACACGATTAGTGAAAAGTTGTGGTTTAATTGATGTGTCAAGAAAGGAACGAATCCAACTGTCCAGGTTATATTCAGCTGCCTTAACCATAAGACCATTCTTTGTTTTCATGCCATTTCTAATATATTCACTATACATCTGCTCACTTCTATAATAAATGAGGACTTGCAGTCAGAAGCCTCATTTACAACATAACCATGATTCATTCCCAGAGCACAGTTCATCATGTTCAATGGAAGAGGCAAGAGACCTATGGAAAGTACAGTAGACTTCCGATAATCTGGAACCTTTGGGACCTAGGTGGTGCCAAATTATCAGATATGCTGGACTAATAGGAGGTATTCTCCTCCTAAGATGGATATTCTCTCTCACACACACACACACACACACACACACACACACACACACACACACACACACACACACACACACACACAATATAAAGTGTTTTTAACCCTTTTTATTGTACATACTGTAAACAGTTTACTGTAATGTTTTAGTTTTTAACCCTTTTTACCATTTTTATCGTACATACTGTAATGCATAAATTTAGTCATAGAATGAAAGAACAAATGTACAGTATAGTACTCTCTATTATTGTTGTGAAGCCTTTGAAAACAGAAAGCAGAGGATATTATGTACTGTATTATGCAGCACTGGCTAATCACTTTAGCTTAAAACACTTAATACAGCACCTTATTCACTTAAACACAAAAATTATACACTTCAACACTAATACAGTCTATAAATTATTCACTTAAACACTAAAAAAAACCATGGACTTAAACAAAACACTAAAACTTAAATCTAATTTTGTTTATTTGCCATGCTGCATAACTACTCATCATCTGATGAAATACATGCTTCATCATCTGGGATAGGGTGCTGGGGCAGGAACAGGGTGCCAATGGGAGCAGGGGATAGGGTGCCAGTGGGTGCTGAGACAGGGAGCAGGGTGCTGCAGCAGGGGATAGGGTGTTGATGGGGGCAGGTGGCAGGGCAGGTAGCAGGCTGCCGGTAGGTGCTGGGGCAGAGGACAGGTGTTGGTGGTGGCAGGAAACAGGGAGTCCCCTCCCCCCCAAGAAGGAAGTCCACACACCTCCTCTAGGGACTCCTACCCCCTCCCTCCTGCAAGGGATGGATGTCCCGGCGCACGCCTCCTCTGGGAACTCCTACTCCCTCGCCCCGCACAGAGGAGGGAAGTCTGCACGTGCTTCCTTTGGGGACTCCTACCCCCTCCCCCCCGCAGTGGAAGGACGTCCCCGGCATGCTACAGACCTGGCCTTTCAGGTACCATGCCAGCTGTTTGGGGGAGGGGGAGCAGTCAGCGTACTTCCTGAAAGCCCAGAAGTGGCGCGCAGCTGCGGGACTTCTGTCAACCCCAGGGGAAGCCGATGCTACCTCCATTGTCACTGGAGGTAGGTAGTGGGGCTTCTTGGAGTTGGGGGGAAATGGAGGAGGGGCCCCGAACGCCTTGCGATCCACTGGCTGGGGCCTCCCTATCGACCAGTCAGTCGCGATCGACGGGTTAGTGACCACATCACTAGGCTCTTACCATTCTGATGCCTGACTATCGGGAGTGCCATAAAATTGGATGCCAGACTATTGGAGTTTTACTGTAGTATATGATCAACAAATTAAGGACTGTACTATAATGCATATTCATAAGGAGGCACAATTAAGGTTGAATAGGCAACTTTAATTCTGTAACTACCATCTTTAGTGTGCTTGATTTTGAACTGTTAATGTTCTTGTGTAATGTAGTTTTTGGGTGCGATTTCCAACCTGAATTCTATAATGTGAAAGCATACTGAACCTTGTATGGGTCATCTGCAGGATTAAAACCTTTAAATCCAAAGCTCAGAACTCTGAACTGAGTGACCAATAACAGTAGTCTGTTCTCATCCTCTTGTGGTTCCTTCACTCGAGAAGATCGAGACACAAAACTGCCAGTCATTTTATAGATATTTGCTGATTGCAGAGGAATGCAATTTGGATGTAATTCCTAGTTCTGGAGCAAGTGTGATGTAAAGCTAATACATTTTTCTGCCCCATTTCCCCTTGAGCCTAACCCTGTCTGCCCTTATCTTCTCCAGCCTATATCTGTATCAATTCCTGTCTCCCTTCCCCCAATCTTCTCATCTTGTCTTTAGCCTCCCCTCCCCTCTTCCAGGGTCCCTGACCATGTTCCTGCCTCTCTTCCCCTGGTTTTCTTGCCACAGCTCCTAGTCTTCCCTGACAAACACCTTAGTTTTTCTCCTTACAAGTTGTCTTGGTATGCCTCTGTATCCAGAACATAACTACATTGCATTTTCCCTCCTGAAACCAAAGCATCCAGTTCTGTGCAGAATGGAAGTTTAGGTCCAAGTCGCTAATCCATTCTTACTTCATAAAATTTACTTGAAATTTCACCTGTATCAGCAGGCTTCTAGCTTTTCCATACATCCACTGGTGGCACAGAAGATAATTTATTACAAATTTTGATGTTTTTATTTAAAAATGTAATCTGTCAGTCTGTTACAGATGACCAATACATTACTCAAAATCAAATTTTAGATTTTATGTTTTCAGAAATTCGTAATATTGAAGTTTCCTCTTAACTGCGTGAGTTGAGTACCTTTAGAAATTGAGACACGGAAGGCTAGCTGGTATAGACTACTATAGAGAGAGAAAAACATTTTTCCTTTGACTAGTCTATCATAACTTCTGCCAGGGAGAACAAATTAATTTATAATTTAGAAGCCCTGTGACCTACTAGAAGTGCATTCTGGTACAAAATTGGTAGCCAAACAGAATTTTCAGAATCTGACAGTATTCAGTTAAAATGTATTTGTTCTGTAGATTTTAGATTCTAAGAACAAGATATCTGCATCTCAGTCTTGGTTTCTTTTGGATTATAAGACTATCAATTTGTTTACTCCTGTCTGTTCTCTTTTACGATTTAAATCTACTGTGGGTGCTTCTCTTTTACAGTTTCTTGTGGGTGTGTGGTTGCTTAATGACACCCCCTTAATCCAAATGAGTCATTTTTGTGAGTCTGATTCCACAGACAAGTGTATTTCCAACAATCTAAGCTTATCTATAGAATTCATTTGTCTTTTTGCTTGTCTGCTGTCTGAAATAAATCAGTGTAAGGTTTTCTTAATATGAGTTAATTTGCTTGGCTCCCACTTAAAATTAAATCCTATTAGAATCAGAGCTTCACTTTCAAGCTAAGCTACATACTTTATAAATCACTCCATCATGTCCATATAAATAAGGATCCTGGTATCTCTTAGTCATCTTCAGCAGGCCCTAATGGACACCTGACATTAGCCCTTTGTCAGCTTTTCTGCATGGACTGCAACTGAATGTCATAGACAGAAAGGCTTTTGCCTTGTGTGTGCATTCAGCAAAATCTGTATCTCAGAGGTGTTGTCAAAAATGATAACTCTTTGAGAACTAGAGAGAGAAAAATACTTTGTTTTCTTTTATTTGTGATTTGGGTTTTGCTTTAGTGGGCCTTGTTTCTCTACTTATAATTGGAGTATGGTTACTGCCCGGCTCTGTGCAGCCCATCTTTTTCCTGACATTTGGAATACTCTAATTTCAGAGAAGACTGATGAGGGCTTTTTAGTGAGGTTTTTAAGTTTTCATACATGCTGAAATGCTGGCTGGGAAAGCATGTGACTACTAAGTGTTTGAGAGAGAACTTGGAGTAGAATCCCACTACTGGTAATCCTTGTCTCCCTGGAAGACACCATACAGTCATTCCACCTTCTGTTCTCAGAGGCTTTCTTTAATATTCTGTAATGGGGTTGGAGCACCAATTTGTGGCCATGTCTGAGTATTAACTCCTTTCAGCTCTGATGCTCACTTTCCAATGGTTGCTCATACTTCTTCCCCCTGCACTCTGCAGAACTGTTGTGGCTTATGCACACTCCATCCCTTGAGGTGCGGGTACCTAGGAGTATGCCTGATCAGCTGCCGGATCATCAGCAACCTCTGTCAACCTGCACCAACAGCCCGCAGTCCAGGGCAGTACAGCCTAATGGCTAAAGTCAATGAAGATGGCCCTTGGTTCAGGGCAACACAATCTAATGGCTAGAGTAAATAAGGGTAGCTCTTGGTTCAGGGCAGCATGGCCCAATGTCCAGAGTCAACAGTTTGGGGTAACTTCCCCAGTCTAGGGGCCTGGGCCCACCCTACTCCATCCAGTCCCGATGCACGGCCTTGTTAGTGGAAAAGTGCTCCACCAGTCACTCAGCGGGGAATCCAACTGCAATATGCTGAGCTCACTCAATGGGAGATACCACTCCCGCAGCCTCCCTGGGTCACTTCCTACCAGAGTTGGCACGGGGACATTCCACATGGGCTCTGAGTCTTCTGGTTCCCCAGCAACAGCCTCTCCCTGGGGCTCCTTCAGTACTGGCGGCTTGAGGTGATCTCCTGGTCTCTGGGTCCTGTTGTCTAGGTCTCTGGCTGGCACGTCTCTGGAGCTCCTGCAGGAGGTCCTTCTCCTCCAGTGTCCAGTCCAGACTGAGCTGAGCTGCTCTCTTTTATACCGCTCCAGCATTTGGAGCATATCCAGTCTGGGTGGAGGGAAGGGACTTCCTCTGCTCACAGGGTTTTAACCCCTCCTGTCTCAGTGTGGGGTATACACACCCTTTCATAGACTCACAGTGCTCCTTTGTGACTCAGCCCTCTGGACAGATTACTGTATTAGCCCTCCCCTTCTGGGGCATCAGAGTCCCACTGAATCACCTCTTTGTTTACCATAATAGACAGTTTTTCACTCTGAGTCTAGGTCCTTTTCCAGTTTCCCAGCAGCTGGGCAGGAACTGAGGTGCGTCCATTGTTATGGACTTCAGTCAAGAGACCTTATTTTCAGCAGCTACAGCTACATTTAAAATTCAGAGGTGCAGAGGGAACTGGAGCGAGCTGGGACTGAAGCAGTCCCTGCTTGTGCCAGGTCCCAAGTGCGGGTGCTTCTGCCTTTGAAATGTAGCAGGAGCCCTACAGGGCTCCTGCTACATTTCAAAGGAAGAAGTGCAGCAGGGAATGGATGTGTTTCAGCCTTTGAAATGTAGCGGGAGTCTGCACAACAGTCGGGATCTGGCATGAGTGAGGACTGCTTCAGTCCCTGCCTGAGCCATTTCCCTGCTTCATTTCTGCCTTGCATGTTCCCTCCTTCCCACGGAGACCATGCTGGGGGGACACCAGCTTTTAAGCTCCCCCCAGCACTGGTTCTGGCTCCCCCCCTTGCTGCCTCTGTTACAGAGGCAGTAAGGAGGGAGAAGCAACTAGTTGAGTAGTGACTGAACTACTGATATGCCTATGTTTATCAGGTAGTCATCTAGTCACTTACATCCCTAATTTGAACCACTTAAAAATTGCTTTCAGTTCCTCAGCTCAGATGTTGATTATTTACATCTGTGGAAAAGTATTCATGTTGAATTTGGGGAGATGTTTTTAGGTGGAAATTGGGATACTAAAATGCGAGTAACTGTGTAAACACGTAGCCCGCTGAAGCTTTGAGAAGTGACACTGTCAATTTCATGTGTCAAAGAAGATGGATAGCTAAAAATGCTTTACAGTTCCTGGTAATGGTGTTTTCAGAGCATACGTTTCTTTCATTTTGTAAATAAATGAGTAGAAATTCATATTACCCCATACGCTTTACCTTACAGCACACAACAAATAATCAATCATTTTCAGGACTACACCTGTGTGAAAGATTCAGAACCATCATTATATCTTAAGTATTGTTTTCTGCTGAAGTGAAACAGTAATTGCTAAGTGTCATAAAAGTAGAAATACAAGAAAAGGGCACATAAACCTCAAAAGATGGAGATAATTCAGCTGTGCAGCGGAGTGACTCCAAATAATGGAGCTTGGCATCTTTGAACTCTCACATAATGAGGAAAGTAATACTGAAATACTTGTTTACAGCCCCCCAGCCTGCCTTCATGCCTCATTTTGTATAACAACAGTATTTATTAAAAGCACGAATGATCAAAGCACTAACTATTAAAATCCCAAAGATAAACTAGATGAATGTGTTTATAAAGTAGCAAGTATCACTTCTTCCCTGTTCCCTTTTTCAGAGGAATATGTAGAGTCCAACATGTTGGGGAAGGGGATGGGGGGGGGGGGAGACTTCTCATGCTGCTCCTGCCCCAAATTTTTGCCCAGTAGGAGCTGAGAAATGTTGCTGGGGGCATGGGCAGCATGCAAAGTCTC
Organism: Pelodiscus sinensis; assembly: GCF_052426305.1. NCBI lineage: Eukaryota > Metazoa > Chordata > Testudines > Trionychidae > Pelodiscus > Pelodiscus sinensis. Next base: position 110,118,912 of record NC_143052.1, read on the forward strand.
CCTTCTCCTTCCCCAGCATCCAGAGCAGAGAGCAGCCAGCTGTTTAAAGCCACAGGTACCTCCCCTGTTGGCTGCATCTTGACCACTCCTGGTGTACACATTCCCACTTGGGCTGAAATTTCTGAAATCACTGGATTCCAGAGCCCAGTCCATCTTATTGCTACTTTTAGCTGCATATTGGGAGCCCTACAAGCCTGAATCAGTTTACCCAGGCTCTGAGACTCACTACTGTTGTGTTATGTGGGTGTTGTATTGTAATGGAGCTAATTATTCTGCAGTCATGTGCTAACTTCTTATTAATAACAACGTTTCATGGGGTATGGGTAATTTTGATATTTGCTCTTTCATGAGCTACCACAGTGTTTCCTCCCTCACTCCATTAAACAGTCAGCGTTGTTAACCATTATCTTTTTATTCCTTGTCTGCTTTCTGATAGAAGCTATGAATTGCTCTAGTTCTTGAGGCTTTGATGCTGATTTGAGGTGAACAAACGATAACAGAGTAGCCAAGTGTTCATTTATACTTTGCAATGCACTGATTTTTTTCCTGGTAATATTCTTCCATTCTGGACATTAATTTGCAGCACAGATTGCTAGAGGCAGGAAAATTATGTGTTAGAAAATCATTCAGGGCCTTGAAATTTGCAGTTCAATAACTCATCTCCCCCAGAAAAGATCTGGGGAAATTACAGTTATCTGCTGTCAAAAATGTTGAGTATTGTCAGTTGTTTTGTATTTCTTCTGGCTGATTGGTCAAGAGAATTCAAGCAGCCCATATATTCCTAAGTTTTCACTAAGGAAGGAAATTCACTGATTTAGTTTTCTGCTTCTAGCACATGCAGATGACGATCCAGGCTCTCCAGGATGAGCTTCGGATCCAGCGGGACCTGAATCAGCTGTTCCAGCAGGATAGCAGCAGCAGAGCCAGTGAACCATTTGTGGCGGAGCTGACAGAGGAGAACTTCCAACGGCTTCATGCAGAGCATGAGCGCCAGACCAAGGAACTTTTCTTGCTGCGCAAAACCTTAGAAGAGATGGAACTACGTATTGAGACTCAGAAGCAGACCTTAAATGCACGTGATGAGTCGATCAAAAAACTGCTGGAGATGTTGCAAAGTAAAGGACTGTCTTCAAAAGCCACAGAGGAGGATCATGAGCGAATAAGGCGGTTGGCTGAAGCGGAAATGCATGTCCATCATCTGGAGAGCCTGTTGGAACAAAAGGAGAAGGAAAACAATATGCTGAGGGAGGTGAGTGACCCACACATTAATTTATGTAAAAAATAATTCTATGGGTGATCTTCCTGTCCCTGCTTCATAGCCTTAATCTCTGCTAATTCATGCTTGTATACCTTTCATTCCTTTTCTTGTATTTTACTGTTGTTTTTCACCCTTTCACCACTATGTGGACAGCATTTTCCATGCTGGAGAGGCTGTAGGTTAAAAAATAATCTGATGGTGTTTGTTCCCTCAATTAAAGCCTCTCAATGGTTTCTCTTGTTTGCTCCTGGTTTCACCCTCTTTCCCCCCCTACCTCCCCACAGGTCTCATCTGTCTTGACTCTCCACATGAAGATGTGAAAGTTCACAATCACTGGGAATGTAACATTTGTTCAGTTTTTTTAAATTAAAAGCAACCATATACCTGTATTTAGGGGAGAGCTAAGAGAAGTTTTGGCAGTATTAATAGATGATCTGTTACCAGATTTGCCCAATACTCTGGGTTATGCTCATTTATCAGGGTTACTCTTATGGCACTGGGGAAAGCTTAATCCAGTGGTCCCCAACCATTTGAGGTTGCCGGGCGCCAGGTGGCATGGCCGTTTGCCCGCCAGGCGCCAGAGGGCGGGGACACTTGCACGCCCGGGGCGCCCCCCCCGTAGCCGCACGCCTGGGGGCGCCCCCTCCAAGCGCTGCGCGCCCGGGGCCGTCGCTCTCCCTCCCCCCTCCAAGCGCTGCGCGCCCGGGGCCAACGCACCCCCCCCCAAGCGCCGCGCGCCCCGGGCCGGCGCTCCCCCCATTCGCCATGCGCCCAGAGCGCGGGCGGCCAATCTACGGCGCTCCCGGGGCCAGCGCTCACCGTGCGCCATGAGCCCGGGGCCGGCTCGGGCACCATGCATGCGCCACGTGCCCAGGGTCAGGCCAGCCCCGAGCACTTGGCGGGCGCACACAAATGCCCCTGCAGGCACCATGACTCCCGCGGGCACCGTGTTGGGGACCACTGGCTTAACCATTCTATCAGTGTGCTGTTTGTGCTTACTTGTGCTCTCTTAGGGTATGTCTACACTACCACCCTAGTTCGAACTAGGGTGGTAATGTATGCAGTCGGAGTTGCAAATGAAGCCTGGGATTTGAATTTCCCAGGCTTCATTTGCATATTGCCGGGCGCCGCCATTTTTAAATGTCTGCTAGTGCGGACTCCGTGCCGCGCGGCTACACACGGCACAGACTAGGTAGTTCGGACTAGGCTTCCTATTCCGAACTACCGTTACTCCTCGTTCCTCGTTCCATGAGGAGTAACAGTAGTTCGGAATAGGAAGCCTAGTTCGAACTACCTAGTCCGTGCCGTGTGTAGCCGCGCGGCACGGAGTCCGCACTAGCAGACATTTAATAATGGCGGCGCCCGGCAATATGCAAATGAAGCCTGGGAAATTCAAATCCCGGGCTTCATTTGCATCTCCGATTGCATACATTACCACCCTAGTTCGAACTAGGGTGGTAGTGTAGACATACCCATATGGAGCTGAATTCTCCCTGCTGCCAATTCCCCCTCCCACTGGAGCTCTCCTGCAGGAACTAGATTCCTCAGGATGGGGTTCTTCCCACCTTAGTAACACACACAGACGCTCACACCCACTACCAGAGCACGTCTGAGAGGACTGGGTAATCAGCACTCACAAGCTGACCCCCTTGTATGTCCCTGGACTCAGCTGGCTGGGTTTAACGCAATGCCACACTGCACCCTCATGTGCCTTTGGACTCAGTGGGCTGGATTAAACAGCACTTTAAGCTGCCACCCTCATACGCCCCCAGGTTCAGCACCGCCTATCCCCACTTTCACACCACAGTCATTCATTGGTAAACCACACGATGAGCAAACCCCACAGGATTTTGGGCACTACAGGGATCTTTAGCTTGGGTACAAGAAGCGTTGTTGCAGAGCGAATGGGGAAGCCAAAACAACACCCCTTAAGGAAGAGTGAGCAAAAGAGAAAGAAAGAGAGAGAAGCAACCAGCTTAACAATGAAAGTTATTTATTTCTGAGTAGTGAATAGATATAAAAAAGTTACAATATTAAATCTAACAGTTACAATGTTAAATCTAAATTAAAACTGATTACAAATGTTAGGTAACCATATAACAGTTTACATAGGACAGGGTCAGGAAGCTATGCTTAGAGAGATAGTTGATGGGAGGGAGAGAGAGAGACCTCACCACTCCACGGAGCTTGCACTAATTGGGGTTCCCAGATGATGACGGTAGCCGGGGGTACAGAGGGCAGGAGACAAGCAGAACAGAGCCCCCAGCACGATCAGACAGGAGATGAAGAAGTCTCAATGGAACTGATGCAGTTTAAGTCCAGGTATCGGAACAGTTTTTCTTGGGGCAAAGATACGAGTTTTTATAGAGATAGTTCAAAGAGAAAGAGGAGAGACAATAGAGACTGATCACCCCTGGTTATGGGTGATGTTCCTTGAACGAGCTCACAATGAAGCTAGGCAGTTTCAGTATTTTAGATGTCAATAGGATCATTACTAGAATTGGTCTGATAATGACTAATTTGGGTGTGAGCAGGCCTGGGTTCATTAGCATCTGGAGCAGAGATTTCCCATCAGGCAGTGCTTCTCTGCTTTCGGTGTCCCATAGTTCACTGCAGTTCCTGCCTTGGAAGAGCTGCTCTCCATTCTGTATGCTAATGAAATGTCCCTCTGTTTCATCTTTAATGCAAATGAGGCTGGGGTGTTTCCTTAATTGTATCCCATTGTCTGAAGCAGTTTAAATGTGTCTTCCCCAGCCTTTTCATTGCTTTGTCTTTGATTCTAGCAGAGGCTTGAGGGAGGGGGATGGTTTTCCATGAATGTCACTCCCTGGCTCCCCAAGAGCACAAAGCTGACAGTTGACCATGTTCTGGTTCCCCAAGAATCACAGAGCTGGTGGGTAACAGATCGCTCTGCAGTTTCCATGGAAACAGTTGACTTGCTGTGAAGGGTTTTTGATATACACATTAGTCGCCTCAGATGCACAGCCAAAAAAGATTTAAATGAACACTGTGGCAAACATTTATAAGAAAACAAAACAATATTTAGATCACGATTGTACATTGTGGACAAGCATTCTTCAAATCATTCACAACCAATTATAGTGACGTGTAGGCTACCAATCTTACAAATAGTACTTACTTTTCTTAGAGTAATACATAACAATCTGCAATGTGAGTCCCTTAGTCAGTGTCATTAAATGTATTATCACTTTATTTCCCCTATTACCTGCAGATAATGTAATCATTAACTCTCAAAATGCTGCATTTCCCTACCAGTAGTACATATATACATAGGCCCAACAAAGGCAAACTTTTCCAAAAAATTGAGTTTGCAGAATTCTTCAAGTGCTTTTTCATGTGCATTCCAATCTGATACCAATCACCTAGCACACACATGCACAGTAGCTGGAAAATTCTCTCTCTAGCAGCTAGCCTTAGGGTCAGCCTTGGTACCCCCTGGAGTGGCACTGAGATGGCAACCTATATAGGGCGCCGCCTTATAGCCAAATAGGCCCAGTCACTTCCTGTCCCTGTCAGAAAGGGTGGACTATGGGTGGTATCGGTACCCTGTTGTGTGTATAATAGTGACAGCTAAGGAGTTTGGAAAAGGAAGGGAAAAAATCCATGTCTTTAGCAGTGATGTAATATTTCTTGTTCTCCTACTTACAAGTTGGTGGGATGAATGGTGAGATCTGCCAGAACACATTGACCAGGATAAGAAAGGCCTCATTGACAGGCTGACTAGTTTTGCTGACAAAGAGGTGTACAGGATGTGGAACAGCTTTAAATTCTTCCAGAGGAATCTGGAGAGTATTGGCTATTGTGCAAAACACCTGCTGACAGCCTTTAAAATAGTCTCCTGAATTGGGGTGGAGGTATGATAGCCTCAGCTGGGGAAAAAGAGGAGAAATAGTGGTGGTGTAACCTTCACCTCTGTGTCTCTCTCTCATCTGCTAACAGGAGTGGATCAAGCTCTGGGGGTAAGGAGACTAACAAAGATGGCAAACGTAGGTGTGTCTGGCTTTTTTTTTTTTTTATGGAATAGTTTGGAAACTCATGTATATTGCCCATGGATCCAAGTATAGCCAATGTGAAGAGAGTAGCATTTGACATTGCATCCAACAGTGGTCTGTACCAAGACTCTCAGTAACTTGCATGTTGTGGGTAGCAAGAACATGATGTCTTTTGTGCATGTTAGGGCAGGATGGGGTCATCGTTCTCTTCTTCACTGGGAAAGGGTGGTACGACCCTGCAGAAGTGAAAGGAGAAATGTAGAGACTCTGGACATGAGGATGTGGGATCAAGTCTGAGAAGTGGCATGCCATATATCCTCAAGTCCTTGGGGTTTCTGAACTTTTGGGGTAGAGGGATAAGAATCATTGGCACCACAAGTTGCAGTGGTGCTGAGGGAGAGGTGCATTCTCTGAAACTACCAGCAGATGGAGCCAAGGACATACTTGTTGCTAAAGGCTTGCCTCGGTGCCAAGGGTGCAGTTGCAGGAAGCCCTTTCGGTGCCAAGAGCTTATTCATTGTCATACGCCAATGCCAATAAAGCTACCAGTTCCAATTATTTCATTGGTGTCATGAAGCCCAAAATTGAGTTAGTTGGGAGTAGTTGGCACTGGTTTTGAAGGTCTCATTCAGCATTTCCTGTGCCAAGTGATGGTGCCATTGCCTGTAGGCCCGACTGTTCGGGGTCTTTAGACCTCTCTTTAGCTGTAGTACCAGAGCTACTCAGACAGACCCTGAAGCTATATCTAATCCCTGAAGATGTAAAGGCTACTAACAGTGTTCTGGCATGCAGTTCCTCAGTGTGGGAGAGAAGATTTCCTCTTTGAAGGATATGGCGAATGAGGGTCAGTGGACAACCTAACAGAGCATGGGATCTGTGTGGGGGAAGTGTTCAGACCAGGGTCTGAAGCGGTTGCAATGGTTTCTCCATGAGGAGAAGTCTCAGTTGAATGTCTTGGTCCCTTCAGATTGGCAGTCAGATTGTGACAATGGGTGCACTTCTGTGTAAATTGTCCCTCTCCCCAGCAGTGTATGCACTGTGGAGAACTGTTATTTATCGGGAAGGCTTCCTGACTGGAACTTTTAAAGCTGGGTGAGCCAGGCATAAGTGTGAGGGAGAAAGCTTCTCAATTGGGAAGGTCAGGAAGTGGGAAAACAATCTTAAGCTATGAACTAACAGAGAGGATAAGAGAGAGGATTTTTTTAAACCACTGGGAGGATTGTAAAGGAAAGAAATAATTACTAAAATTACCCTAAGCTAACAACTAAGCCATTGTTTAATGGCTCAGAGGATAAATGGCTCTGCTCCAGATTCCAGTTTAGATCAATGATGTTTGAGAAGGAACATTTGGGGGAACGAGGTTGGACTGCACAGCACAATATATAGATGGTGCTTGTGGCACAGCAGCCACTGTGTCTATCCGTATAGGTTCTTCTTCGAGTGCTTGCTCATGTCCATTCTGATTAGGTGTACGCGCGCCGCGTGCACGGATTCCGGAGCTTTTTTTCCCTTAGCAGTATCCATAGGGCCAGCAGGGAGCCCCCTGGAGTGGCGCCGGTATACTGGTGCATATATACCCCTGCTGGCCCCTCCACCCCCTCAGTTCCTTCTTACCGCCCCGTGACGGTAGCTGGAGCATGCTTTCAGGCACCGCCCTGAGACCGACAAGGCACCGAGGCACAGATCGCAGTCCCCGGTGCCGAGGGCCTCCAAGAGCTCGAGGGGACGCTTGGCGGAGAGGAGTGCCCAGAAGGTGCGCCCTAAGGAAGGGCACCTTTCTTCTAAGGCCTCCAAAAAGAGGTGCAGCCCAGACAAGGGCAAGAGCCCGGGGCAGTCCGCGGGGATAGGAGAGGTCAGTCGGCCCTCCACCCCAGAAACCTTTGAGGCTGCCCGGGACCTCATTCAAATGGCCGCGGATGAAGGAGAGAGCCCGGTGCTGCAGGAGCGGACCGCGCTGGCGTCGGCCTCGAGCGCCCCCCAGCAGGTTATAGCCAGGTCGTGGGACCCTCTGGGAGAAGGGCAGGCCTCGACCCAGCAGCAGCTCTTCCCGGTGCCGGGTAGAGCACCGGCACTGGAGCCGGGACGAACGCAAGCACGAACCCCGGGCCCCTTCCTGGCAGCACCAGCGGCACTAGGAGCGAGCGCGCTTGCGGCGCCGGGGGCACCGGTGCAGGGTCCGGTGCCGCAGACGGGCCCTTGGGCGGTGCAGGGCCCCGCACCGTACTATACGCCGACCGCGGTGCCACAGCCGGCGCCCCACACGACACCGACGCTGATGCCCCTCCTGGCACCGATCCCTGCTCACACCTTGGGAGCACCAACCCAGCAGCAGGCCACAGTACCGCAGCACATGGCGGCACCGGTGGGTTACTTACCGGCCTATCAGATGCAGCTGGGCACAGTACCGCTACAGCAAGGACCTCCACTTATGCCCCCACCGGCACCGCGTACGGTGCACAGAGGCAAGCCATCGGCCATGGCAGCACAGTGAAAGGTGCAGGCTTCATCGGCCCCTCCCTGGTCGGCATCAGAGTACTCTTCGGAGTCTGAGGCCGAATCGGTGGCATCGGCCAGGTCATCGTACAGGTCACGACCCCGTCATAGGTCTCGCTCATCGGTCAGATCATCTCACCGGGAACCAGTGGACCAGCAGCAGTGGCAGGGGCAACCTCAGTGGTCATTCTGGACGCCCTGGGCGTACCACCAGGCCCAGGGGCCACCCCCTACGGTGCCGGTGGCGGGGTCATCCCGTAGGAGCAGCACCCCATCTGCCACCCCTTTGACAGCCCCTCCGCCTGGAGACAGCTCGTCCATGGTGGTGATGCCAAGACCTCCGGTAATCGGTCAAGGGCAGGAGGCTATGTCCCAGACGGGCTCAGTCTATATGGACATCTCTGCCCAGGGGGAACCAGGGGCACAGCTCGGCAAGTAGGAGGCAGTCCCCTCGAGGGAGTTCTCATCATCTTCGCCGGACGAGGCCCTGGCCGACCCCGCGCCCCAGCCCCCGTCAATGGACTCCAGGGCGCACCAGGAGTTGCTCCAAAGGCTGGCGGTCAACCTTGCGGTCCAGCACAAGGAGGTTCATGAGGACCAAGATCCTATGGTGGACATCATAGCGGCAGCGGGCCCTGGCCGAGTGGCGCTCCCACTGAATAAAACGGTGGACAAACTGTCCAAAACTCTGTGGCAGACGCCGGCTTCTATTGCGCCGACCCAAAAGGGGGTCGAGAGAAGGTACTATGTACCCCAGGCAGGGCACGAGCATCTTTTTAACCACCCGGCACCGGGATCCATAGTGGTACAGGCCGCAGGGCAGAAGGAGCGCCAAGGGCCCCCAGGTCCTACACCGAAGGTGAAGGAGCCTAAGAAATTGGACCTGCTTGGCCGGAAGGCCTACGCCACGGGGGGCCTCCAGCTACGTATAGCTAACCCGCAACTAATGCTGGGGCGTTATGCTTTTAACATGTGGACATCAATGCAGAAATTTGTCAGCCAGCTTCCCCCTGAATCCCGCCAGGAGTTCGGGGCCCTGACGGAAGAGGGGAGGGCAGTGGCGCGTACCTCTCTCCAGGCGGCCTTGGACGCGGCTGATTCGGCAGCCCGCACTATGGCCACAGGGGTGGTCATGAGGCGTAGTGTGTGGTTGCAGGTGTCTGGCATCCCACCCGAGGTGCAGACCACTATTCAGGACCTGCCTTTTGAGGGGCTGCGATTGTTTTCAGAGCAGACTGATTCCAAGCTTCATAGCTTGAAAGACTCAAGAGCGACGTTGAAGTCGCTAGGGATACATACCCCGGCACCTCAGAGGCGCTCCTTCCAGGCTAGACCCTACCGCAGACGGGGGCAAAACAATGATAGGGGCCGTAACAATAGCCTCCCTGACATCTTTAGAGGCAGGCATAGGGGCCCTCGGTCAGACTCCGAGAGAGGCTCAGGACTGTCACCCGGTCACCAAACTAAGCCTTCATTTTGAAGGTACGCCAGAGAGCAGAGTACCAGTCGCACCTATCTGTCCACTCTTTGGGGACTGTCTTTTCCTCTTTTACCAGGAATGGATAAAGATCACGTCGGACTGTTGGGTCCTGGACCTGGTAAAGCAGGGATATACTATCCCCTTCCTTTCCCACCCTGCCTCCCACCCTCCCTCCCCTTCCCTTTTCAGGGACCCTTCTCACGAAACACTCCTTCGGCAGGAGGTGTCCAGCATGTTGACGCTAGGGGCCATAGAAGGAGTGCCCCCAGACATGAAGGGAAAGGGTTTCTACTCCCACTACTTCCTAGTACCCAAGGCGAAAGGGGGCATGCGTCCCATATTAGACCTCCGAAACCTGAACACCTTTATAAGGAAAGCAAAGTTCAGGATGGTGACGCTAGCTTGCATCATCCCATCGCTCAAAAAGGGGGACTGGTACGCTGCTCTCGATTTGAAGGATGCGTACTTCCATATTTCAATTTTTCCAAGTCACAGAAAATTTCGACGGTTCGCGGTGGGACAGGACCACTTCCAGTTTACGGTCCTCCCATTTGGACTGTGTACAGCCCCGAGAGTCTTTACCAAATGTATGACGGTGGTAACTGCGTTTCTGCGGCGGCACAGGGTCCAAGTGTTTCCATATCTGGATGATTGGCTCATAAGGGGCAAGACTCGAGAACAGGTATTGGATCATGTCTCACGGGCAAGGGCTTTGTTCGAGAGCCTCGGCCTCCTCATAAACGATGCTAAATCATTGCTAGATCCCACGCCAGTCATAGACTTTGTGGGGGCCCATCTGGACTCGCCTTTGGGCAAAGCGTCTCTTCCGAGAGACAGATTCATGGCTATTCACTCGCAGGTAATGGGGCTGCAGGAGTTCCCTACTATGACGGCGAGGACCTGTATGAGGCTCCTAGGCCACATGGCGGTGTGTGCTTATGTGGTCCAACACGCCAGGCTGCGCATGCGCCCATTGCAGGGGTGGCTCAGGGTAGCGCACAACCCCTTGAGGTCGCCGCTACATGTGGTAGTGACTATCCCTCAGGACATTCTTCGTTCACTGGACTGGTGGAAGGACGAGGGCACGGTGTGTGCGGGGGTCCGATTCACCAAACCGTCCCCGTCAGTGCAGCTGGTCACAGACGCTTCGGACGTGGGTTGGGGCGCTCACCTGGGCAACCTCAGAACGCAAGGTACATGGTCAACAGAGGAGGCTCACCGCCATATAAATATCAAGGAACTGTGGGCGGTCAGGTTGGCCTGCAGAGAGTTCCTTCCCCACCTGCAGAACAGCGTGGTGGCGGTGTTGACAGACAACACTACTGCCATGTTTTATATCAACAAGCAGGGAGGGGCGCGTTCCTCTCCCCTGTGTCGGGAAGCCCTCGATCTATGGGAACTGTGTATAGCCCACGGTATTTACCTGGAGGCATCTCACCTCCCGGGAACCAGGAACAGGCTAGCGGACAGGCTCAGCTGCTCGATCCAGGCACACGAGTGGATGCTAAGTTGGGACGTACTCCACGGGGTCTTCCAAAGGTGGGGGGTCTCCCTACCTGGACCTATTTGCCAATCTGAGCAACGCCAAGTGCAGGGAATACTGTTCGTACATGGGACACAGTCTGGGCTCTTGGGGCGATGCACTGCAGATCAGCTGGCCCGGGGGCCTACTCTATGCCTTCCCCCCGTTCCCTCTGATCCACGACACACTCCTCAGAGTGCAGAGATTCAGGGCCCAGATCATCCTGATAACGCCAGTGTGGCCTCGGCAGTACTGGTTCACCACCCTGCTGGATCTGACTGTGGAGGGCCCGCTCAGGCTACCCCTCGTGCCGGATCTAATCACTCAGAGCTGCGAGGCTGGGGTAGCATTCCACCTGAGCCTACCATCTCTGCACCTAGCAGTGTGGCTCCTCAGTGGCTCTCAGTGACGGAGCGGGCTTGCTGTAGAGCAGTCCAGGAGGTCCTCCTAGAAAGCAGAAAGCCGTCCACTAGGGCCTTTTACGAGGCTAAGGGGAAGTGGTTTACCTCGTGGCTGGAGGGCAAGACGCTCGCTCCGGGTGAAGGGGCAGTCCCGACTGTTTTGGAATACCTTCTCCACCTGCGAAAACAGGGCCTGGCCACAGCCTCCCTAAGGGTACATCTGGCGGCCATAGCGGCTTTCCACACCGGGGGGTCAAAGGTCTATCTTTGCCAATCCCTTGGTTAAAAGATTTCTGAAGGTAATTGACAGAATGATGCCATACGAGAGACCTCCGGTCCCGACTTGGGACCTTAACCTGGTCCTGACTGCCCTTATGAAGCCCCCGTTCGAGCCTCTGGCTTCATGCTCTTTGAAGCACCTGTCCTATAAGGTAGCTTTCCTCGTGGCCATCACCTCGGCCAGGAGGGTGTCAGAGCTTAGGGCCCTCACCTCAGAACCACCCTACACGGTGTTTTTTAAAGATAAGGTGAGGTTGCGTCCACACCCGGGGTTCCTTCCCAAGGTTGTCTCGCACTTCCATATGTCCCAGGATATTTACCTGCCAGTGTTTTACCCCAAGCCACACGCGTCGCCCAGGGAACAGGCTTTGCACTGCCTGGATGTTAGGAGGGCGTTGGCTTTTTATATAGATAGGACACGAAAGTTCCGTAAGTCAATTCAATTGTTTATTTCAGTGGCGGAAAGAATGTGTGGGCAGCCAGTCTCGGCGCAGCGTATATCCTCGTGGATTACTTCCTGCATTCAGCTGTGTTACGAGGGCGTGGGTAGATCACCGCCGCGCTTAACAGCACATTCCACGAGAGCCCAGGCAACGTCGACGGCGTTCCTGGCCTGCGTGCCAATCCTGGAAATCTGCAGGGCAGCAACCTGGTCATCAGTGCACACCTTTGCGGAGCATTATGCAATTACGCAACTGGCCAGGGAGGATGCTGCCGTCGGGAGGGCAGATCTGTGCTCTGCAGAATGATAATGGAGTAGTTAGTCACCTTCCAATCCCGCCTCCGGAGGGGGGACACGGCTAGGGACTCACCTAATCAGAATGGACATGAGCAAGCACTCGAAGAAGAAGAAGAGGTCACTTACCTCATAACTGTAGTTCTTCGAGATGTGTTGCTCATGTCCATTCTGCATCCCACCCACCTCCCCGTGTCGGAAGGAGCTGGCAAGAAGGAACTGAGGGGGTGGAGGGGCCAGCAGGGGTATATATGCACCGGTATACCGGCGCCACTCCAGGGGGCTCCCTGCTGGCCCTATGGATACTGCTAAGGGGAAAAAAAGCTCCAGAATCCGTGCATGCGGCGTGCGTACACCTAATCAGAATGGACATGAGCAACACATCTCGAAGAACTACAGTTACGAGGTAAGTAACCTCTTCTTTTCATTCGAGCATGCTGCTATGCTTTACAAATATTAATGAATTAAGATAGATATGCCTCATCCGAGTGAATTGGGTAAATATTACTCTTCCCATCATACAGACAGGGAGTCAACAAAAAGGAGAGTTTAATGACTTGATTATACAATGTATCATGGGTGAGCCAGATTTCTTTGATCCTTATAGAAAAATGGGGAAGCAAAGACATTTGTGGGTGAGGTGCTCCTCTTCCCAGGCAGCCCAGCAGTGTCTGTTCGAATGCAGGGAGCAGGGATGTAAATCATTGTATGGGGAAGGAGGGAGACTGGTCGCCTGTGCGTGGGATGTAGTAATTGCTGCCAATGTGTGGGAGAGGCCTGGGTGTTGAGAGAGATTGCTCCTGTAGTTCACCAGGGGTAGGTCGTCTTGTTGTTTGGAAGTAGGTGTGAGGCAAGCTCTGTCCCCTCAGGCAAAGCAGAAATGTATCAGCCTGCATGTGTAGTTGTTAATGTTCCCGTTTATTAACTAGGGAGCTGAGCCCCTATTCGCTATGCTCACCAACCCTGTTTCTCCTTGCCACTGGGAACGCCAGGCTGTGTCTGCACCAGCCCTGGCGCCTTCCCCCACCTGCCCTGAACTGTGCCATCCCGGGCCGCTTCTCTCTCCCCGACTCCGACACCACACCAGCTCAGCTCCCTCTCCCTCTCCACCTCCTCCCCCCGGCTGTGCCAGCCCAGTCACTGCATGGAATAATCCCCTGCTCCTAGCCGAGGCTGTGCCAGGCCTGGTCTTCTCTCCCTGGCTTCTCCCTACCGCGAGCATCAGGGAGTAGGGGAGGGAAGAGTCCATGCAGTCCATGCCTCTCCCAGTACTGGGGTGGGAAAGTGCTGTGCTTCTCTCACCCTCGCCCCCTCCTGGAGCACTGAGGCTAGGGGAGGGAAAGGGCCATGTGGCTCATGGCTCCGGCCCCCCCCCCGGAGCTCCAGGGAAGGCCACCTGACTCATGGCTGCTGCCCCATCCCCCGGAGCTCTGGGGAAGGACTTATGGCTGCTGCCCCACCTCCCGGAGCACTGGGAACACCTCGCTGGGAGGGGCTGGGCTGCGTCACGCTGGCCCTGCTTTCCCCCGGCCTCTGAAAAGGGGAGGCTAGAGGAGGGCCTGGCCGTGAGCAGCCCCAGCCCTGCACGTATGTCCTGAGAAGGGCCAGGGTGGGGAGTGGGTGGGGCTTTTTCCTGTGGGACGCAGATTGATGTAATGTTGTCACTGCTGTCCCACAGGAAAAACTTTTTTAATATATAGATTGTTCCCTTTCTTAGTGAATTCCCCCAGGAGCATAAAACATTTGTAAAAGTTTTAAAGGTCCCTCACATTGCCAGAGAGCTGTAAAGGAGCCTTATTGTCAATGATAGTAAGGGAATCCTCATTCTTCCTTTTTTCCTGTTCCAGAGGGCATGGGCAGTGGGTGAAGTTACTGGTTGGGGGAAATAAGTTCCCCAGCCTGTGGCCCCTGCCCATACTCCACCCCTGCTTTGCCCAGGTCCTGTCTCCCTCCCCACGGTTTCCCTTTTCTGTTCCCTCCCCATATCTGCTCACCCCTTCTAGCCAAATCCCTGAACCCAAATATAGCAAATTATATTGGTGGGGAGGGAACCCCCTCTTCTAAAATTTCTTTCTAAAGAAAAATGGAGCATGTTTTTCACTGCATGTCAGATTGTGAAGACTGGACATGCAGAAGGTATGAATTAAAAACACTGACTTTGGGAATAAAAAATGTCACATTTTTTTTCATATATTTTGAAATTAATTGAAGATTTATGTGCGAAAATTTGGTAAGTAAGGGCAAGTCAGTTGTTCCATTGAATACAATATTAAATATTATGGAATACATGATACAGCTCATCTCTGTTTTACATTTTTTAATCAGTATTTCTAAGCTGATTTTATATTTTAAAGGTACTCTTTACGCCTTCATAAAGTAATAATTCCAGATTACTACACATTTAAACATACTGAAACAAAGACATATTAAATTAATCACAGCAGTTTAGTGTGTTTGTAACAAAGTTCATTGCCTTTAGACAAAGGGGATACTAATTTATTTTTTGTGATCTCCATAACAGTAGACATGCATATGAAATTTCATCATGTTTGTTGAAAATATTTTCCCACAGATTTTAGGCAGAACAAAGGATTTTCTATCTTACGAACATACTGATTTTGATAGAAGGTTCTTGTCAAACTAGTTAATCAAATAGTCAGAAGTAAAAAAAAGGGAAATTAATTTGTCCAGTTATCTGGAAGGAAAAGGTGGTTGTGCCTTTAAGGTCTCTATTCAGTAGAAGATATTAAGGAGAGCAGAGATGAACAGGAAACCTTTGGAAGCAAATTTTTGTACTTTAGTAATTAAAATGTGTATTTTATATAAGGGTGGTCTTTTGAATATTTTCTTTAAAAAGATTATACGTCTGAAGATCCAAGTATTTAAGGCGAAAGCTGAATACAGGCAGTCCCCGGGTTACGTACAAGATAGGGACTATAGGTTTGTTCTTAAATTGAATTTGTATGTAAGTCGGAACTGGCTCCAGATTCAGCTGCTGCCACTGAAACTGACCACGGGCTGACTACAGGAAGCCGGAGGCAGAGTTGCTCTGCCCCCAGCTTCCTGGAATCAGCCTGATCAGTTTCAACAGCTGCTGAATCTGGAGCCTGGGACAGAACAGCTGGGGCGCTGCCCGGTAGGTTCCCACAGGACCAATCCGGCAGCACCCCAGCTGCTCTAACCGAGGCATCCTGCAACAAAAGCCTGGTCTTCTGGGGGGGGGGGGTGGTGCCCTAGCTGCGCCCCCTCCCCCCCAGCAGACCAGGGAGACCCGAGCAAAGCCGCAGAGGCGGAGGGACCCCGCCGCCCGTGTGGCTTTGCTCCTTTGCCCCCGAGCAAAGCCGCCCAGGCGGCGGGATGCCGCCTGTGTGGCTTTGCTCCTGTTCCCCTGGTCTGCTGGGGGGGTCCAGCAAAGCCGCTGGTCCCCCCCAGCAGACCAGGGGGACAGGAGCAAAGCCACCCAGGCGGCGGGGGTCCCGCTGCCTGGGCGGCTTTGCTCCCGGGGAAACGAGCAAAGCTGCCCAGGCGGCGGCTTTGCTCGGGTATCCCTGGTCTGCTGGGGGGGTCCAGCGGCTTTGCTGGACCCCCCCAGCAGACCAGGGAGACCGGGAGAAGCTTTTCTCGCCCTGGAGGACACGGGTGGCGACCCGCCGTCCGTGAGCTCCGGGGCGAGAAAAGCCCCGTTCGTAAGTCGGATCCGCGTAAGTCGGGGACTGCTTGTACTCAGATTGTGCATCTAAAAATCCATGCAAGGAGTTTTTAATCTTCAGCAACAAACTGTTGAAATATTTAAAGCAAATGTTAAACCATTACAGTTATGCACAACTATTTTTTGTCAGTAAGTTCAGAAACTGACAGTATGTACTTCTGGATTGGCACATGCCTGTTAAATGGCTTCATTGCCACTTAATGGCTCTTTCACAGTTGAAATGTGATAATAGGTCTGGAAAACTTTTTACTTTTATGTTAATAGATCCACTGGAGGAAAAACTCACAATAGGGCTAGGAAGAGGGGTATGGTTGAGCGCCAGAACCCAGAAGAGTCATTGCCTTTACTTGCTTCATACCTGCCACTTATGGCTGAGGGCAAACAAAAATGTGATCAGTCAGTCAATATCAAGGGACTGTGCCCCCTGCTTGTGAGGTTCACCAATACCAAGCTCTTTGGTGGCTTCCATAGCCAGAGAGAGTGAGAGCTATGCTCACCAACCTCCCTCTCTCTGGGGGTCGGTGTCTTTCAAGTAGGAAATAAGAGATCCTCCGGAAAAGGCTTTATTTTCCGGAGAATCACGTCTAGACTGGCGCTTTTCTCCGGCATTTTCCCCAAGCCGGAAAAAAGTGGCAGCCATGTAAATGCAGATGCCGCGGGGGACATTTAAATCCCCCGCGGAATTTGCAATTCCGAAGTGCTACATTAGCATCCCTTTTCCGGATAGGGGTGCCAATGTAGACACAGCCATGTTGTGTAAGTGCAGTCTTAAGGGTTTTTCTTCAGAGTTTACAGACAATTGAATTGATGTCTTACAGTCAGCAGTAAAATGACTTGGCTGAGAAAGAGGGAGTACATCTGCTTTTTAGGCATGTTAAGAAGCAGGTATTTGACTAATCATGTAGTTGATAACAGTTTATCAACTATACAATTAGTTGATAAGGGAAGGCGCTCATACTGGGTGCGGGAGCTACCCCCACTGCAGCACTGCAGTTTAAAAGTAGTAAGAGCAAGGCTGCCTGCCCGCCCAGCTCTTAATACATTTAAACTGCAGAGCCGCAGCAGGGGCAGGTCCCGGACCTGGTGTGAGCTGGGACTGAGCCTTGCCATGGACAGAGGCTGGTCTGTGCAATGCTGCCATGAAGCAGCCTCCGCCTGTGGTGAGCCAGGGGTCGCTGCAAGCAGAGGTTGCTTTGTGGCAGTCTCCCCTGCCCCACCCCTCCCACGATTTTGCCTCTGATAGAGGTAGCAGCATGGCTGGGAGGGAGGAGGCAAGTGGCACTAT
The DNA here is from genome assembly GCF_052426305.1 of Pelodiscus sinensis. Taxonomy (NCBI): domain Eukaryota; kingdom Metazoa; phylum Chordata; order Testudines; family Trionychidae; genus Pelodiscus; species Pelodiscus sinensis. Next base: position 110,136,088 of record NC_143052.1, read on the forward strand.
GGAATTAGTGCTGGGGGAGACAAGGCTGAAGAGCCATGGGTTATTGGGCAAGGGACCCGGTTTGGGTTGCCCAACTACTCTGGAGCCATTTGTGTATACATGCCTCTAAGGTCAGGGCTCTTCGCACCTTAAAAGGTCTACAGCCGACTCCTGTGAACGTTATGGAGTCCAAACCCCTGATGGCACAGACGCTCTCTGAAGCTTCCCTGGCACCAAGAAAGCAGATGCCTCCAACCGTGCCGCTGACACAGCATGTGCTTCAGGAAATGACAAATGCTCCCCACGAGGCAAGCTACACGCTAAGACCTCTTGGAGGCAGTAGAGTATTGTCAATCCCCTGAGACAAAACAGCACTTTCCACCTCCCTGTAGACATAGCTCAGATTCTTTAGGGCTCACCCTTTGTCACCAGCATCATGATCAGTCCCTTGTCCCTGCTGTCTCATTGTGGATTGCCAAGAAGGAAGCATCAGCCTCTGTGCTACCTACACCTTTTGCCCTCCCACCATTCACCCTCTCAGCACAGATCTTGATTGTCGCGAGAATCACAGGTCCGATGATAAATACCCAAGGGGGGAAGGACAGAACCAGGTGGACAGTTTTATCAAATAAAAAATATTTATTTATGACAGTGGTGAATTTATAGTATTCTAAGATTTTTAATAGACCGTGTTAATAATGAGTTTACAGTATTTATTGTATTTAGTCTATGATTTCTAGTTAAACATGTCAGAGATATAAGGATGGGAACGGCAAGGGGAATAGTCTCTAATCTTAAAATATCCAGCTACACTAATTAAATAACAGTGATAACTACAAACTCTATGTACTACCCAAAAACAAGTACAACACTAAGCTTATACAACAAGAAAAAAATCAAATCTTACATACCAACTTACACAGCACATGGAACATTTCACAGATATTGGTTCCGTTGCGAAGGCCTTGGTTACGCCCGAGAGTCGGGGGAGGTGGCTGGTCGGTTATCAGGCCGGCAGCGCTTTGAAGTATACGAGAAGGCACACACACGGTGGTACGTGTGTTGCAAAGACCTCTTAGAGCGAACTGTGCGATGGGTATTTATCCCCAAATCTGCACATCGCTTTCCCGTGCTTGCATATTACCATATATGGCCCAATGGTCACCAAGTGGGGGGTCTGTGTCCCAGGGGTAGGGCCAAAACTGTGCAGGTTTCATGCGACCAGGTAAGCCCTGCAGTTCTCACGCCAAGGTGACGGGTGGGAGATTCTGAGGCTATTTTCCTCTTTTCGCACCTTCCCTTTTTCTAAAGGCAATGGTATGCAGGAAGGGTTTCTCAAGGAGTACTACAGCCCACTATAGCAAGAGCGGCCTGGCCAAACTTTTTTACTGGGGGAGCAGTTTCTTTTCTCTAACATTGATCACCTGCCCAATGGGAGCATTCACTATTATGTCACCACTCCGCCCAATACCCATCTTCTCTCTCCTGGCACTGGAGGCAGCAGTCAGAAGGCAGACTCTGCACTGACTGTGCTAGAAAGGGCCTGCAGCAGGTGGAGGACTATTCCAGCAGGGCCAGGAGCTGGTGGCAGCCTCAGCCTCAGGACTGGGATCCTACTTAGTTGGTTAACCGGTTAAACATTGGGTTGATCTAAATGTTTAATCAGTTAACTGATTGATCAGGATTTTACATACCTGTTGTCCAGTATTTGCTCAAAGGATTTCATTGTGTATCATAGTTTACGTCTGCCACTGCTATGAGCTGGCCAAAGTGGTAATAGTAAAGGTGCACTCAGCTAGAGTGCAAGTGTCATCAGTAGGCTTTCTGGCTCAGGTGCCAGTCCAAGAGATTTGTAGAGCTACTACTTGGTTGTCTTGCCACATATTTATGTTCTATTACTAATTTACCCAGCAGCCCGGGAACAGTGCTGGCTTGTTAGTTGTCATCTGTAGCTATAGGATTTCAGGGCAGAGCAGGAACAGTCTATTTGGAAAGTGCATATCAAATGGCAATTGCTGCTGTGTACAAATAGCTGTAAGTTAGAACGAATACTTTTCACATCTAGCACTAATACTGCTCCTTATTGAGGCTATTTACATGCTAGGTGATACATTTTGAATTTCAAATATTTTTGACATTTTTTTTTATCAGAAAACATGTGGTTAGAATTTGCCACCCCTTGAATGTCCCATTGCACATAAGGAACACTTCACCACAACTCTAATTTAGACACTACATTGTTACTAAACTATATTATTGCTTATCTTAATAATTAGCCTTAGTAATTATATTGGTATTTTCCTTCCAAGGGAAGTGAAGCTTCCTTGTCTACCTACTTGGCATAATTTACATGCCATACACAGCTTTCTAGTGTCTGCTGTCTGTCTGCAAGTGGCCCTTTAATAAAAATGGACCAAACATCAGAGCAAGAATGCAGTTCTTCTCATAATTCTTCTAAATATGTATATGAACCTTTCCTGGCTAATCAAATAGGATTTTGGTTTTTGAAAGTACATTTTGTTCGTAAAATACCTAATACATGATAAATTGACATAGCTTTTAAAGCCTTGGTTACTAAGAGAAAAGCCATATCTGTTTTCAACTGGTTATTAAAAATCCTCTGAGTTGATGCATGATAGATCTCATTAACCATATGTTACTTTGAAATTACATGAAACAGAAATTTGATAATGGAGTCTTGAGTCTAGCAAACAATGGTAGGAAAAAATCCACAATGGCTGGAAGTTGAAGTTAGACAAGTTCAGAATAGAAATAAGATGCACATTTTAACAGTGAGGGTAGTTAACTGTTCGAAATACCTACCAAGGGATCCAGCAATTGAAAATTTTAAAACAAGTTTATATTTTTTTCCTAAAAAATACGCTCTAGCACGGGGATGAGCAGAAGGGCCTCCGCAGGCCAAGTGGGTGGATCCAGTCCGTGGAGGCCCTGCTGCTCCCCCGCCCCCAGGCCAATTAGGATCTGGGAGCGGGGGCAGCATGCAAAGTTTCCTCTGCCCTGACAGTAACATGCAGCGCTGGGAAGCGCCAGGCACTCCTGACAGGGCTGGAGGAGGCTTCACACGCTCCCTCACCCCCAGGCGAATCAGGGCCCGGGAGTGGGGGAGCATGCAAAGTTTCCCCTGCTCTGTCCCTACCCTGTGAGCAGTGCACAGTGCTTAAAAGCGCAACACGCTCCTGGCAGGGCTGGAGGAGCGCACAAAGTTTCCTCCACCCTGGCCCTGACCTGTGAGGAGCATGGTGCACTTAGAAGTGCCGCATGCTCCTGGCAGGGCAAGAGAAGACTTCACGCGCTCCCCGGCCTCTAGGCCCTGATTGGCCTGGGGGCGGGAGAGCGCACGAAGCCTCTTCCCACCTTGTCAGGAGTACATGGCACTTTTAAGTGCAGTGCAGGGCAGGGACAGAGCTGGAGGAAATTTCGCACGCTCCTCCGCCCCCAGGCCCTGATTGGGCTGGGGGCGGGGGAGCATGGGAAGCCTCCTCCCAGCCAGGGGCGTGGACACCTATGGGAAAGGAGGGTGCAGGGGGAAAAAGGCTGTCCCCCACTCCCACACCATGATTGTATTCCAGCTCTGCCCCTTCTGCTCGAGGCCCCACCCCTTCCGGTGCATCCTGGGGCCACTTCAATCATTTCTGAAGTGGCCCCTGGCAAAAAATTACTGCCCACCCCTGCTCTAGCACAACCAAAATTATTGGACTTCAATCAATAATTAATTCTGGGAAGACCTATGAACTCTTATGTAGGAAGTCAGATTAGATTGGGGTGGGCAATAATTTTTTAGGGGGGGGGGGCACTCCAAGAATTTGGGAAGTGGTCAAGGGCTGTACTCTTCCATGATATTAACGGAGGAGCGGGGTCTGAGATGGAGGTTGGGTGCAGAAAGGAGCTTGTGGTAAGGGATTGGGGTATAGGAGAGTATGTGGGGTCTGTGAGGGAGTTTGGGGGAGAGAGATAGTTGTAACTTGGAACAGGGGACTAGGGTGCAAAAGGGAGTGCAGGGGTTTGGGTTAGACCTTGGGCAGGAGGGGTGTGTGACCTGGGGCAAGGGACTAGGGTGCAGGGCTTTGAGCTGTGACCTAGGGCAAGAGGGGGTTGTGAGCTGGGGTAGGGGATTGGGCTGCAGGATCTGGGTGGGAATATGGGTGCAGGAGGGCAGATGGTTTGGTTTGTGACCTAGGACAGGAGGGGCTGTGACCTGGGACAGGGTATTGGGGTGCAGGATCTGGGAGAAGATATAGGTGCGGGGAGGAGAAGATGACAGAGGGTTTGAGTTATGCTGGTGGGGTGCCGAGAGTTGGGGTGCCAGAGGCAGGCTCTGTCCAGGCGTCGTCTTAGGAAGACTCCCTGCCTGCCCTGATCCTGCACAGGAAAGTCTGAAGGGTGGGGTGGGGGAGGGGGGCAGAGTGCTTCGCAAGCTGCCTGTTGACAACAGGCAGCTCCCATTGGCTGGAAACTGGCCAATGGGATTGTGATGGTGTGGGAGCATCAAGTGAAGCTGCTCTCTCCTCCCTCAAGGCACTTAGCTGTTCAAACAGAGCCCCTCAGCAGCTGCTTTTCTTTGTGGCATATGTGGGGCAGGTAGGGAGCTTTTCTGAGGCTCCCTGCTGCATCCACAGGCCAGATTTGGTGGCTTGATGAGCTGGAATGGGGCCTGCATGCTGTATTTTGCCCAAACCTGGACTAGATGATCATAATACTCCCATCTGGCCTTAATCTCTGACTTTATTCATAAATCACTATATGGAAAACCTCAGTACAAAATTTATTCCATTCAGAACACAGTTTTCTTACATTTATTTTTAGTTAGTGGAATTAACATTTTGTGAGAGGTATGATTAGGAATTAGTACAAAGCTATTCTGTTTTATTTTAGTAGGTATGTGTAGTACAGTAACGGTTTATTTTTCATCTCTGTGAATATTGTATGTCCCTGAACTGGAGATTTAGTTTATCAGGAACTACAGCCATTTTATTCCTGAATGAGAGCATCCACAAGGGGATTTGCCATACTTGATTATGAACCTGGACTTTGTAGCTATACTTGATTTACCTGAACTTTCCTGAGTATCAATGTGTAAACAAGTCCTTTGAGACTTGTGAGGCTCTGAGATTTACACATCTCACCTAACTTGCATCTGTCTGGATTTCAGTAAAGAATTTGACATACCTCATGGGCAGGGCTTGACAAGCGGTGGCGAGCCCTGCTTGCCAGCCGCATGGTTTGGCACGCTGCGCATGCGCAGATTGCGCTGCGGCGCCGTGCTGGCTTAAAATCTACTCACCCCGGGTGAGTAGATTGACTAATTTGTCGAGTGCTGCTCATGGGATATTATTAATGAAGATGGACAAAATGGGATTAATACAGGAATTGGTATGTGGGTTAAGGATGAAATTAAACTGGAACAAATTCAGAGGTTGTCAAGCTGTTCCCCACTCTGGCACAACAAATACAGAAGTGTGGGCCCTCAAGAGCACTCCACAACCTTGCCTCTATAGGGTCTGGTACAAATCCCCCTCCTCCCCCCAAAATCCTAATACTCAGATTTTGAGGAATCCGTTGCCACTACCCAAGTAATTCCAAGAAAACCAGGGAAGAGATCACTTGGGAAATCTTCTCCCTAAGGTAAAACTCTCCCTCTGCCCCAACCTCTGTTTTACTTGGAGTTGGGAAAAACAAGAGGGAATTCACAGACAATGGTCTCTACCCTTGTAACTAGGCACTGAGTCCTAAGGACACAACAATCAACCAATCCCAGTTAATTAGAAAATAAAACAATCCTTTATTACAAAACAAAATTACAGTTGCAAGCATATTAAAGTGGCTAGATGGGAAGAGCCACCAGTTGATATAGATATTCAGGGAAATCCCCTGGGCTAGAACTTAGTTACAAAGAAAAAAACAAGCACAATTAACAGCTCAGACATTATTTCCAAATCCCCAAACAAGGAAAACAACAAATCCTGATGGACTACCTAAACTTTTCCCTATTTACACGTTTTAAGAAGTTTATTCTTGGAGAGAGAAGTATCTCCCATCTCCCTCAGTCTTGGAAGAAACTGCTTTGCCTCTCAAACACAGAAGAGAGAGAAACACTCCTCTGTTCCTGTTTGAAATTCCTATCTGCATTGTTATTGGCTGACTACTCGATACCTGGCTAGGTACAGGAGGCATTAGTTAACCCCTTAGTCACCAGGTGCTGGTCAGCACTCCTGAATATGGCAGAGTGTACCACCAGAATAAGGGGAATGGAGAACCTGTCTTAAGAGAGAAGACTGAGAGACCTTGGCTTATGTTTAGCCTTCGCAACATGAAGGATAAAAAAGGCTATGATTGCAGTCTCTAAATACATCAGAGGGGTAAATACCATGGAAGCACAAGAGCTATTTAAGATAAAGGACCAAGTTGACATAAATGGGTGTAATCTGAACATGACTAAATATAGGCTAGAAAATTAAAAGAAGGTTTCTATCCATCAAAGGAGCGAGGGTCTGTGTCACCTGCCTGGTCAAACCTAGGGACTTGTGGGACGGTGTATTCTCCTTGTGAGTAACAGGAGCACCCCGTCCTGAGCTTACTCTAGCCCCGTTTTACCTACAGGTGTGAGGCTGCACACACAATTGGGCCAGGGCCTTCGGCATGGCAGCTCGCTCCTGACTGGGGCCATATCTGCGTGCCTCTTGCCCATGAGGCCCTTCAGGTGTCCAGCCCCCAGTCTTTCTGACAATCAGCAGTAAAGTTTGTCCTAAACAGATTCCAAATCCCGGGGCTGCAGCCAAGCTAGTCCATCCTCGTCTGCATGCCCCCGAAAGTACTATGGGTTTTTCTTCGATCACGGGACAGAGTTGGGGGACCTGGGCCCTCACTCTCAGCCGGGTCCTGGCCCAGGACCCTAAGGATAGTGGTTCCTCCCACTACCCAGGTGGTGGGGGGAAAACCGCATCTCACCAACCCTCATGGTGTGTACTCCCTATCTTGGGCCTCTTCCTACCCGTCCTAAATGCTTCTGTGACGCCGTTCTCCCAGCGGGCCTGCCACGGGTCTTACCCACCAGAGCCGACGTCGTCTACTCTGTGGCAGTGGTCCGATGCTGTCAGGATCAGCTCCCGTTGTCCAGGACTCATCAGCTTGCTTGCCTGCTGGGGAGTCTCCTAGGCTGGCTGACTGGCTCAGTCTCCACCAATCCAGCCGGGAATGGGCTAGCACCGGAACCGCCCATGGTGGCTGCTTTCCCTTGAGGTGTTGTTGGGTTGCTTCTGGCCCAGGGTCCGGATAGAAGGCCACCTGGCCTCCACTTCTGACCCGGGTGGCCTCACCTCTGACCACCTCCCCTCCAATTGCTTGTGGGCCCTTACTGTCTCATGTTGCTCTGGCTCAGGGCTTCCCACAGCAACTTCCTGTGCCTCTCGGCATTCTCCCCTGCCCTCTGCTACCTCCACGCTGGTCTGCTGCCACGGCTGCAGTGCCAATTCGCTCCTCCCCGCTTGTTGGCTGCATTGTTCCAACCTTTAATGTTGCCGCGTAGCTGCCAGAGCATACTCGGTAGCGCCTGAGGATGCTTGGCAGCTTGCCCCAGAGCACGGAAACCTCCTCTCGTTGGGCTCAGGATGGGCTCGCCCTGTAACAGTGTAGAACAGTTTTTTCTTCTAGGAGTGGTGGGGCAAATAGCCTAAATATAGTTTTAAGATGGCGCTTGATGAATTTTTATGTACAGTATTATATGATGCAGTATGCTGAGCATATCCTTTACATTCCTCTTTTAATACAATGTTAGATACTTTAGATGAGCTACTTCCATCTATATAATCATGGTTTTCTTAAGGTTTTATGAGAATAGGCCAATTCTTAAATTCTTCAAAACTATTAACCACAGAATTCTATCAAACACTTTGAGAGAGAGATAATTTGGATCCTCCTGCTCTCCTACAGTAAAGCTGAAGCAAAATGGTAGTCATGGAAGTATTTTGTGATTCAACATTTTATTTTATTCCTGACGATGATTTTTTTTTAAATTGATCTTTATTCACCCTGGTAGTTGCATATGAGGCATCTGTTCAGTATTTCTTTCTATCTTTATCTTGGTGTATGGTCCTTTGTCTTCTTTACTGGGTACCATCCAAATTCTGATAGTATATGAAATTATACATTTACATTACTGTTTTGTGGTCTTGTCCACGGTAGCATCTGATTGCATCACAGGCATTTAATGAATTCATCTTTATAAGGTCTGTAAAGGTAAGAGCATTATCTTTATTTTATAGATGAGGTGACTAAGACAACTAGAAAATGAGTACTAGGGATGTGAATGACTAGTTGAGTAGTTACCTATCCAATAAGAAAATGCTTATTGTCAGGGCTTGACGAACGGTGGCAAAAGCCGCTTGCCAGCCCCGCACTGTGCATGTGCAAGACCTGCATTGCGCATGCGCGTGCCGCAAATGAACGGGGCGCCCTGCTGAAATCTACTCGCCACAAGCGAGTAGATTAAATACTTTGTCGAGCCCTGCTTATTGGATAGTCACAGTAGTCGACTAGTTGTTCCCCCCACCGTGCTGTGTCTTATCAGAAAGAGGCAGAAAGGGTGGGGGAGAGAAGAGGGTGCTTCAAAGTGGCAGCACCGTGTGCAGCCCAGGGCCAGCTGGGGAGTCCCCAGGATGCTTGTGGTGTTTCAAAGTGGCAGACTCCACTGGGAGACTCCCCTACTGACCCTGGGCTCCATGCTGCGCTGCTTTGAAATGCCGCGTTGAGCCTGATGCTGACCCCGGGCTCCATGCAGTGCTGTTGCTTTGAAACACCACGGGGAGCACGAAGCCAGCAGGGAACTTCCCCTGCAGCACTTTTGCCTTTGAAGTGTAACAGCCCTGAAGTGTAGCAATTAATCGAAATGTAACATCCCTAGTGAGTAACCTGATGGCACACAGTGAAAAGGGCAGGGCCAGGATTAGAATTCAAAGCTTCCAGTCATGGACTCATTACACAAGATCACACTGCCTTACTAGGAGATGTACTGAGTATTCAGACCTCCATTTATTTTAATTGTAGTTGTCAGTGCTCAACACTTCTGCAATTTAGGCCTCAAGTGTCTCAAACAGGACAATCAGAAAATAAGAAACACAGAATTCATCATCATCGTCGTCCTTCATGCCCACTGGCGTATATGGCAGCAACAAAGGTCCTCCACTTCAGTCTGTCTCTAGCCAGCCTCTCAATAGTGCCCCAAGTGTAATTCATGCTCTTCATTTTTACTTCAGTGGCTTGGTGCCATGTTGTTTTGGGTCGTCCTTGTTTCCGCTTCCCTTCAGGGGTCCCGTGCGCAGCAATCTTTGTGATAGAGCTTCCATCTTTCTTGAACACATGCCCAATCCATCTCCAGCATCTTTTCATAATGATGATAGCCATGTCATCTTGTTTACACTGTACAAGCAGGTTCTGATTAGAAATTATGCTTGGCCAAAATATACGGAGGATCCTCCGAAGACTTCTGGTGTGAAAAGTCAACAATTTATTGAGGTTGTACTCTGTCATCCACCAGCATTCTGATCCATATAATAGTGTTGATAAAACAAAGCTGTGATAAAACTTCAGTTTGGTATGGATGCTGTACTGTGATAACCTCCATACAGCATTCAGACTCATTAAGACATTTCTGGCTTTACTGAGTCTGCTCTGGATATCACTTCTGACACCTCTGTCTTGACTGATAATAGTACCCAAGTATGTAAAGCTCGCTGTGATAGGTAGATCGTGGCCATCGATCTTAACTGATGCTGGTGCCTCAATATTTAGGGTCATGACTTCTGTCTTCTTCTGTCTAACTCTTAGTCTGACCTATTTTCCGAAGGTGCAGAGTCGATTTGTCTACTCTTGTATATGACAATGCGTATGGGAGAGCAGCATAAGATCATCAGCAAAATCAAGGTCCTCTAATATGGAGAAGACAGTCCATTTGATGCCTGTTGGCTCATCTTCTATTGTATGCTGCATAACCCAGTCTATGACTAAGTTAAAGAGCATCAGAGACATGATATATCCCTGCCTTAGTCCAATCTTAACTTTGAAGCGTAGATCATTGTTCCCCACGCTGCATGTGAAATGGTTATAAAAGCTCTTAATTAGCTGTACTACTTGTTGTGGTATTCCAAATGCTCTCAGAATACACCAAAGACTATCCCTATAAATGCTGTCAAAGGCTTTTTCGAAAACAATAATGTTAATGAACAACTGGCTCTGCCATTCAGTGCATTGCTCAATGATGTTAGTACAAAAATGATGTTGCACAGTACACACCTGCTTCCTTTATGAAAGCCGGCACACAATTTAAGTGGCCACCAATCAAGATTTTGGCTTATGAGTTGCCCAGTGTTATATAGAAAGTCAGTGGTAAAGGTAGGGTTAGAATAGATTTCTCTGGTGTGTCATTCACTTCCCTTTACTGTAAATTGCAGTTTCCTAGTATTATCAGTGCAATACAAATCATGACTCTTCAACACAGCAGCACATACTTCTGCTACTTGAGCATGAGGACTTAGCCTTCTCCTGCTGACTAACAGTTATCTTCTGCGATCTAGTCATTGGAAATAGTTTGTGATCAGCAGATCAGCATTCCCCTTTCACAGACTGCATATGCAATGACAAAGATAGGGCATTTTCTTTCTGAGAGGCAATGTGGCTAAGACCACGCTGTTTGGATTTGATATATTGAAGAGCTGAGCTCTGTTCTCTACCGATGTAACCTCTCAATAGGATATAAGTCATTGCTTAATAAAGGTTGTGCAAGGATACAAAATTAAGTCAGTAGAACTAAATATTAGAATTCACAATCTCCTAATCCTCTGTTGCTTAATTATTATTTATTTTCTCTGATCAATAGTTTCTTGCTGTACCCCTGAAGGGTATGAGAGATAAGGTTCTACTGTCATCTATGGTGTCTTTGAGCCCAGCCCGTCTGTCTCTCCATTGCTGCAACAAAGGCAGTTGGATTGAGTCTCTGTTCCCGGGTTTCCACTGCTGTTTCAATGCTGCAGTTTGGGCAAGAGATCAAAATTAAGCATTGATACCATAATCCAGAGATGAGAAATGTTGATTTTCAACACCTTATAACTCAACCAATTCAGAGTGGAATTTCATTGGCTAAGCAAAAGGCTTCCCTGTGTTCGTGTGACATTTTCCTTTGCCAAAGAACAAAGACCTCTTGCAAATAAGGTAGGTATTAGAGCTTCTCAGATAAAGGCTGCAAGAAACTGCCTTTATGGTGTGTTATATCTGTTTCCAGCCATTTAGTTGTTATTTTTATCCCATTTTTTATAGTCTTGGGACAGGAAATATCTGCATATTTAGGAAATACTTAGCACAGGGATGGGCAATAATTTTTGGTGGGGGGCTACTCCAATACTTTGGTAAGTGGTCAGGGGCTGCACTTTTCTGTGGAGGGGGTGCAGGGTTTAGGTTGGAGGTTGGGTGCAGAAGGGTGCATTGGTTGAAGGATGGGGGGGTGCAGGAGACTGTGGGGTCTGAGAGGGTTCTGGGTAGAGGAGGGGGTTGTAACCTGGGTCAGGATTGGGGTGTAGGGTCATGGCAGGAGTGTGGGTGCAGGAAAGGATTCTGGCCTGGGGTAAGGGTGTTAGGAGGGAGTTGTTACCTGAAGAGGGCTTGAATGGTGATCTGGGGGAGGGGGCTGGGGTGCCAGAGGCAGGTGCTGGCTGGGAGGAGTTTACCAAAGTGTCTTGCCCCAAGGCAGGTAGGGTTCCCTTCCTGCTGCAGCCCCAGACAGCTTGAAAATACAGACTGCACCCTCCATGTGGTTCTCAACTCCAGCTACCCCAGTCTCTCAGGCCAATCTCTCAGCTCTGATTGGCTGGCTGTTTCTAGCCAATAGAAGCTGAGAGATTGGCTGAGGTCAGTTCTTATTGGCCGGTTGTTTCTGGCCAATAGGAGCTGAGGATTGGGCTGGGGGTGGGGAGATGGTACAAAACCTCCTTCTCCTGGCAGAGCAGAGAAACTCAGGGACTGTGATTTAAACTGCGGCAGCTGCATTACTGAGGTCCTGGCAGGATGGTCTGCGGGCCGGATCTGGTGGCTTGTCGTACCGAATCTGGCCTCCAGGCCGTATTTTGCCCAGCCCTGAGCATATAGTGGGTACTACTGGAATAAAAATAACACTCTGTACGATACAGTACAGTATTTAGGCAGAGTCTGTATTTGTCCTGGGCTCTTCCAGGTCTCTCTCTTTCACTGAACATAATGGAAAGATTTTTTTTCCCTTTTGTAATAGTTATTGCATTTCTTCCTACTGGAAACGGAAGTTATGTAAGTTGTGTGCCAGAAGCTGTTAAGGAAAATTTTTGTTGATCAAAACAGGACACTTTCTATTAATGGGAGTCTTTCCACATGCTAAAAATTTCAGTGAATTTTCTTCGGTACTATTTCCTCTTTCCCCTACCTAGGGCTATGTCTAGACTGCACGCAGAACTTTCGAAAGAGCAAGCCGCTTTTTCGAAAGAAAGCACCCAGTGAGTCTGGATGCTCTCTTTCGAAGAAGCCCTATTTACATTCAAGAACGCCTTCTTTCGAAAGAAGCACTTTTGAAAGAAGGCGTTTTTCCTCGTGAAATGAGGTTTACCGCCGTCGAAAGAAAAGCCGCGTTCTTTCGATTTAATTTCGAAAGAACGCGGCTGTAGTCTAGACGCAGGGGAAGTTTTTTCGAAAAAAGGCTACTTTTTTCGAAAAAACCCCTGAGTCTGGACACAGCCTAGATGTTTGAGAACTTAAAAAGTCAAAGAAAGCTTAATGATTTTTAATTATAAAATTCAGAGAATTCAACCTCTGTTCTCTCTTCACCTCCCGTTAAATGTATTTCCACTACTGATGGAGTTGTAAAAATGGGGTTTTAATCTTGGTATTTTTAAAGATGTAAATTGGGGCTTCTGGTTTCACACAGGTTTTAGTCAAGTCACAGATATTTATGGAATTTACACTTGTTATTTTTGTGTGACTTTTCTTGTATGTGGCCTTAGTGAAAACATTGACAAAAAACTCTCTGCTTGACTGTCAAGTTTGAGAGTAGTATTTTTAGGATTTTTTCTGGTTTATTTATCTGTTGACTTTTGCTAATGTCAGTCTAAACTAAAAATCTATCTGTAAGAATAGTTTCCCAGAAAGAACACGGAAAATTTATTCACGCACACCTTGTTGGAAGTATCTTTGTCATCATATACAGGTATAGGGCATATCTATACTTGCCTGAAAATCGATGCTGTGGCATTCAGTATTGGATTTAGCGGGCTTTCTATGGACTTGCTAAGTGAAATACTGAGGGCATCCCCCTCAGTGCTGGTACGCTTTGCTGTCATGAGAAGTAATGACAATTGAGAGGAGCATTTTTCCTGTTTACTCTTGCTGTGAAGATGACACCAAAGCTCAATGTCATTTACATAGCTGGAATTGCATACCTTATGCTGACTTTTGGCTATAGGGTAGCCTTTTCTATAAACATTTGGAAAATTCTATGTTTTAGAAATGGAGTGGTCTAAAAATTTGGAAGTCATGCATTCCAGAGTGCTAAATCTTGCTCTGACTCAGACTCCCATTGTGACCTTTGTCAAATAAGTTCACTATTCTGCTTCTGTTTCAGCAATAGAAAACTTACCTACTTGACAGAGTTTTAAGCAATACCTTTGCATATCTTTTGAAAGGAGTACATACATAGGCTTTGCAAGTTGTGCTTGCTTGTTCATTTGAGTGCAAGGACTATTTGCATTTTGACTAGCAAATAAAATACTGTCTTTTTCATTACCATTTTTATGGAAAGTGTGAGTAAATTTTTGTTTGGTCTGGACTAGGAAATGTTCATGACTTTATGGCTTATGCAAGTATTTATTTATTAGATAAATTGCAATCACAATTTAGATTTTTATGCACCCCTGCACAGTGGATTTGGGATTTAGCAACGTTTTTGTTGACTGCATTTCTCTCACTGTATTTAATATCATAGTATGTGATTTGAGAGTGATACCTACATTTAACATCTAAGCCCCTGCTGTTCATTTTTTAAGTGAATACAGAAAAGGGCACACAACTATAACAGATCAATTTTTTCTCCAGCTATCTATTTGTATCCTGCAGCAACTTGGAAAGTACGGTGGAGCAGTTCAGCTTGCTGTTGTTTGTATTATCTAGGTAGCTCTCTGGAACACTCTAGCAACCTGAGTGCATGCTCTTTTCATATCTACAGAAATATCAGACAGGCATTTGTCAGTCTCCCCTTTGCACTAGAGCAACTTGCTATCCAATCATTTTTTTTTCAGCTACACTTTGAGCCTCTGTGGAGGGAGATTTTCATCATAGGTAACTAGGTGGTTGCTACTCTGGGGGTAGAAAATATGGAAAGAAGCGCTATCAACACAGATGCTCACAACAGCGTGTTAAACATAAACCAGATTATTGCTATTTTTGTTAATCTTCTTTTAAATAGTTCTGTCTTCTGTTTGAGGCCAATTGCCTTTAAAAACAACTGAGGATTAATTTACGAGCAAGGCAGGGCAGATTTTGTGTGTGTCAGTTTTACAGTTTATTTTGGATATTTTTATTTTTGTGGTCAAAGACCAAGTTTGTATTGTGCCTGTGTAACTCAGCTAGAGTTCTATTCGCTAGACTGGAGCCTGCCCAGTGATGTAAAAGGTCATATTATGCAAGAGTGAAGGACTGGGAACATCAGAATAATGTAAAGGGGTAGAATTCTGCTGCATTAGAGAGAAGGAAGGTTCTGATAACTTTGGCTGAAGTCCATGGAGGTGGTACAAAATATCATTTTCACTATTTCCTTCTTGTTCTTCTATTGCAGGAGATGCATCGTCGGTTTGAAAATGCCCCTGACTCAGCCAAGACAAAAGCTCTGCAAACTGTTATTGAGATGAAGGTAAGAGACTCCACACTGGAAGACAGGAGACCTATTTTTTTGGAACAGAGTGTGGAATATTTCAGGTAGCTGAAAGCATGAGAAGTCAGACAGATATAATGCATTTGCCTGTAGTACTAATGGGGAAAAAATGGATCTTTTCATTCATCAGGCAAGTTAAAGAACTAGTTTATCTCATCTATCTGGAGTGGGATTTACAGTTTCCAGATAATTAGCCAAAAGTCCATTGTATTATAAGGATGGTATGGGGAGATAAGTGGGAGCCTTTTAATGATGTGATTTCCCTCTCCTCCCCAACACAGTATTTTCTGAACTTTATAAAGGGTATTGGTAGCGAACACAAGCTGTGTCTAGACTGCTTTCCTCTTGCGAAAGAGGAAATGCAAATGAGGAAAAAGGAAATGCAAATGAAGCGCTGATTAGGATGTTCACATGCTTCGTTTGCATATCCTCTTCCAATCATTTTTTCGGAAGAGGTTTTTTCGAAGGGAAAAAAGCAGCCTAGACGTGGTTCTTTTGAAAAAAAAACCCTTTTTTGAAAGAACCTTCTTCCTCAAAAAATGAGGTTTACAGGGGCTCTTGTACATTTCAAAGGGGAATCGCCACATGGAGCCTGGGGCTAGTAGGGGACTTAGAGAGTCCCTCGCTGGCTCCAGGCTGCATGTGGCATTTAAGTCTTTGAAATGCACAAGAGCCCCTGCTGGGGCTTTGTACATTTCAAAGGTGGAACACCACCCGGCATTTCCACCTTTGAAATATAGTAACAGTCCAGCAGGCTTTTGCTACATTTCAAACTGGAAGCGCCCTTATCGACTAATTGAATAGTCAATGGAAATTCCATTGACTATTCGATTAGTTGATTAATCTAATTTTAACATCCCTAGTCTGGGTGCGGGCAAGTGCCTGCTTCATAGGAGCTTCCATCCCCATACCAAAAAGGAGAGGAACCACTGGCTTAAGCTCCTCTTAATGGAGGAGGAACTGCGGCCCTTGGCACTGGAACTATCCCTGGCATCAGTGGTGTATAGTTCTCCAGTGTCGGTTTGTGACTCAGCACTTAAGAAGCATTCACACCGTAAAGCACCACCATTGGGTGCCATTGGGTATTGCACCAGGCACTGTGGCATCGCTACTGCTGGCCTCTGTCATTGGCACCGAGACTGCTATTGGTGTCTCCTTGTTACTGCTCCCTGGCACCATCGGGATCAGTGCCCCCCTGGACTGGCATTAAATATTCACCCCATGGCAGGCATCCATGAACTGGCCCTTTTGGACTTGGTGGACATATCACCAGAGTCAAGACTGGCATTGGTAGTGTCAGCACTCAGTGGCCTTCCCTCCTCTATGGTGGTGCCTGCATTCATGGGAGAAATGGAGGAAAGCTCTCTAGTGCCGTCTACCCTGACGTTGGCACAGGAAGAGCAGTATCCTCCGCTGGGCTACCTCCCTGGTCCCCCTCGGACCTTTTTGGGTGAAAGGTTTGTGCCGCCAGGGGTCTGCATTATGCGTTGTACGATTTGGTATTCCTGAAACAGCAAGGTCTTGCCATTTGTTCTATCAAGTTCCACTTTGCTGCTACTCTGTTTTCCTCCCACCCGTGAATAGCTGCTCGCTTTCCTCAGATTCTGAGACAATCAGATTTCCCTGGAATACAATGGACATATGCAACATATCTTGAAGAAACATGGTTACACAACAGTAACAGTAACCATTTCTTCCTGTTGTTTCTAACACCTGAAACAGGCCATGTCAGCAAAAAACTAAGTGGATTGACCACTTAGTATGAAAAAGACAATAGATTGCATTGCTTACTTATGACATTATAAAGTCTCAGGGGGTAGCCATGTTAGTCTGTTACTTTAAAAACAACAGGCCATCCTGTGTCACCTTAGAGACTAACAAATGTATTAGGTCATGAGCTTTCGTGGGTAAAACTCACTTCTTCAGATAAGTTGGAGTAGAAATTACAGAATCCAGGGTATATACAATACCAAAAGAAGCTACCTGTCAGTTGTAGGATCAGTGTTAATGAAGCTAATTGAATCAGGCTGGATGCGTCTCATTTATAGCTTGTGATGTGGACATGCAAATATCAAAGGTGGGGTAATTTCCTTTGTATTACGTTAACCAGTTTAGGTCTTTATTCAAGCCTAAGTTGATAGTGTTGAACTTGTAAATGAACTCCAGTTCAGATGTCTCCCTCTGTAATTGGGTGATACAATTATTTTGTAGAAGAATGGCTACTTTTCAAAATGTTCCCTGACAGGTTTATGTGTGTTACCATTTCTGATGTCTGTTTCCATTTATTCTTTGATGCAGAGACTGTCCAGTTTGGCCAATATATACAGCAGGGGGGCATTGCTGGCACTTCATGGCATATATCACATTAGTGGATGTGTAGGTGGATAAGCCCCCTGGTGTGGTGACCTATGTGGTTAAATCCTGTGATGGTGTTGCTTGTATAGCTATATAGACACAGTTGGCAATGAGGTTTGTTGCAGGCATAGTTCCTGGGAAAGTGTATCTCTGGTGTGGTGTGTGGCTGCTGGTAAGTATTTGCTTCAGGTTGGGGGGCTGTCTGTAGGCTAGTACTGGCCTGTCTCCAAAGGTTTGTCAGGGTAAGGAATCATTTTCCAGGATAGGTTGTAATTGTCAATGGTGTGTACTGGAGGGTTTTAAGCTAGGGACTGTAGGTGATTACCAGTGGTGTTCTGTCTTTCCTTGTTGGACCTGTCTTGAAGTAGGTGACTTCTGGGTACTTATATGGCTCTGTCAGTCTGTTTCCTTACTTCTGCAGGTGGATATTTAAGTTTTAAGAATTCTTGATAAAGATCCTTTACATATATGTCTGCCTGTGGGATTGGAGCAGATCCAGTTGTATCTTAGGGTTTGGCTGTAGACAATGGATCGTGTAATGTGTCCTGGATGGAAACTAGAGGCATGTAGGTAAGAATAGTAGTCCGTAGGTTTCCACTATAGGGTGGTGGTCATGTGATATCTTGAAGGTAGCTAGGAGTGTTGGTGGCATAAAGTTTGAGGAGAGAGTCAACATAGCAGGATAATCCTGCTGCAAGGAATCCAATGCCTGAGATAATGATATGTCCAGGATTTCAGGGTTTATGGATCTTGGGTATGAGAAGACTCCTGGTTGGGGCTGAGGGGTGTGTCTGTGTAGATTTGTTCCCAAGCTGTAGAGGGAAGTTTCTTGAGCAGATGGTGTAGTTTCTTCTGGTATTCCTCAATGCGATCAGAGCAAAGAGACCTGTAGAATGTGTCAAGTATTAGAATGATAGCTGTGTTAGTAGAATGTGGTGGTGGTGTTGCCTGACAGCCTCCAATTTGTAATCTGATCTACTCGTGATGATTACAGCACCCCCTTTGTCAGTCTCTTTGATTATGTCAGAGTTGTTTTTGAGACTCTAGATAGCATTGCATTCTGCACAGCTGAGGTTACGTGTCACCTGATGTTGTTTGTTTACAATGTCAGCCTGTGCATGTTTGCAGAAGCAATCACTGTAGAAGTCCAGGGTATCATTTCAACCCTCCGGAGGTTTCCGTACATGTAACATGTATGTATTTTTAACTATGTAAAAATGTTTGAAAAAGTCTACATATGACTTGAACTAACTTAACATCCCCTATAGGTTCGTCCATTCAGGAATAGATTGATGTTGGTACTAGGGATGTAAAATCCCATTTAACTGGCTAACCTGTTAAATGTGCTGGTTTAACCAGTCAACTGATTTTTTAAAAAGGTGGTGGAGTGCTCCAGCCTGGCTGGGCTGGACAGCCAGAGCAGCCTCTGCTTGTGATGTGCCCGGGCCCGGCCTGCCACAGACAGGGGCTACTCTGGGTGTCCATAACAGCACTGTCCGTTGTGGGCCCCGGAGGGCTGGAGCAGCCCTCTTCCCATGGTGGGTGGGGAGGCTATTCCAGCCCCCACTGTTTAACCAGAATGGTAAGCATCAATGGGTGATACTTAACCAGTTAACATTTCACATCCCAAATTGGTGCACCCATTCCCTGCTTTATGCTGTTGATTGTGTTCCTTGTTTGTCACTTAGGTCACATCTGTAGAAGCAATGAGAAACTTGTTTCACAAGCTCTTTTCTCTCATACTTGTGGCACAGTTAGGGGTTGAGGTCTCTATGAATCTGATCTAGTATTGATGTGGCCATTGTAATTTGTTTTACTGTCACTATAATAATTTCTCTCGTATATATGGCTTCAGGACTGCCAAGTGACTATTTCATATTCTCTTATTTAGTATTCATTCCATATGCCGCACATAGCCACAATCTAGTTCAAAAGATTAAATTTACTTGCAGAATGAAGAACACTGGAGGGAAAGAGCCCTTATGGGCAGACAGTTTTAGCTGCTCAGAGAAATGCTGTTTTAAAAGGTGCAGAATAATTACTCGGAATGTTTATTAAGGTGCATTTACAATACTGGTACATTCATATACTTTGTTGCTTTCATGGTGTGTTAATGAGTCATTTAACAATACACTGCTTTCCCACCCCTCTTACTCTTTTCAGGACTCAAAAATCTCCTCCATGGAACGTGGCCTCCGTGACTTGGAAGAGGAGATTCAAATGCTGAAGTCGAATGGAGCTCTAAGCACTGAAGAGCGTGAGGAGGAAATGAAGCAAATGGAAGTGTACCGTAGTCATTCCAAATTCATGAAAAACAAGGTAATGAGAGAACAATGATAATAACAGTGAGCTTTAAGGAACACGTGGGAGAAGAACTCTTATTCAGTCATCAAATCAAGGGAGAGAGTTGGGACCTGTCTTGTACTGCAAGCATTGGGAGATAGGAGAGGAGGCATCTGCATTCTACTCTGAAAGTCACTGGACTAGCCTCAGAATATTTAAAAAAGGAACATGGAATATTTAAGGAAAAGTGTAGAACTGTGAAAACAATGAGGAGTCCTGTGGCACTTAAAAACTAACAGATTTATTTGGACTTAAGCTTTCATGGGCAAAACCCAACTTCGGAGTGGGTTTTTTCTCACTGAAGCTTAGTCCAAATAAATCTACTATGGGGCCATAGGATTCCTCAGTGTTTTCGTGGATGCCGACTACCCCTCCAATACTTATACAGCTGTGTACTCAGTAATACCAGTGGGCCAGAGTCTGCATTTAGATTCATACTCACAGCTTTTATTATTTAAATTAGATTTGTGGGTATCTTTGGGACCTTCCTAGTTCTTTTTATACTGTAGTTCAGGTTAATTAATGGCACATGTACACACACACCTAATTCATGGCAAGAGGGGTCATAGATCTACAATGCCCTAGCACGCCATATGTTATCTGTGTTAACTCCACTGATGCACACTAAAAGTTCCCTAATGCACATTAACAAGGTCCATATGGAAAGTTAATATGTTTTATATTGGAGTGCTGTAGGCTGACACTCTAGCTTGCCATGCAGTAAGTGCTCTTAGTTTAGCAGTCTTACTAAACTAATACTATAGTAGTATTTCTACCTATTTGACTTGCTGGATCACTGTGGCATGAGATTTAGCATTATTTCAAGACTGGGCCGAGCAGGAACTGTAGCAAATAGGTTTCTACTGCACTGTCCTTCCAGTGTTGTCATAAAACGAACAGATTCTACTTCAGCAGTGGTGCCAAGATTCATGCAAACTTATGGGGATGTTTGTGTTGCAAGATGGCCCTGAGAAATGCAGGTATTTTGGTACTGAGCTTGGTGTAAACACTGCTTGTTGGACTGTGTAGAGGTTAAGGTCATTTCATAGTTTTTCTGCTACATAGTCTGGAACACTCATTACTGTGTTTGTCCTTCCGTGAAATGATTTGTTTAAACAATACAGTTCTAACCTGTTGTAGAAAGTTAAACACAAAGATTACAAGCAGAAATGTAAGATGTAATAAGACTTTTTAGTGCCGTCACCACTCCAGTATTTTGACTCACTCCAGGAAAAACACCTGTTTTAATAAAGGTTAAACCTCTCTGGTCCAGCAACATCTGTAGTCCAGCATGACTTTAGTTAGCCTGGTGTCTACTTATTATGAGTGTGGTCAAGTTTTTGCAGTCCCATAAAGTTTATTTATAGCCACTACTTTGTTCTGTGCTCTTATATAGTTTTAATTTACCCCTAAATGTCCCCTACAAGTTCAGTAAGCAGAAGGAATGTAAGCAAGTAGTTGACTACCTGATAAGCGTATGCAGCTCTTCATATATTTAAAAAGCAGAGGCACAGCATCTGGGACCGAGACATGATCCAGGACAGCTAATTCCTGGCTCATCCCACCTCCTCGCCTCTTCTTAAATGTATCAAGAGCCTGGTGGTCTTAATTCATTTAAAAGGCAGAGCCGCAGAGGGATTAGCTCTTGGGGCCAAGAGCTAACGTGCTGCAGATCTGCAGTTTCCCTCATTATTGACTAATTGGGTAGTCAGTGGAAATTCCATCGACTACTCAATAAATTGCATTTAATCAGCTAAACATCCCTAATAAGCAGTGGAAGCGTTGGTAATGCTGCTAGACAATATTGACCTCCTGTGGTTCAGCAAATTCTCGGATTAAGCATGGGGATGTAAGGTATCTGTTAACTGAATAGTCGAGTAACCTCATGAATTCTTATCGATTAGTCGACTATTCTATAGTCCCCGGGGTTGGGGCCGGCAGCCAGTGCGCTTTGGCTTCACTCTTGAGGAGCCCCCTGCCACTGCACTCTGCTGTCTCTGTATCAGAAACAGGCGCATGGGGTACCAGGTGGGAGCTTGTCCGCGAGGGGAGCCAGTTTAAAAACTACCTTCCCTTGTGGACTGGCTGCCTGTCATTGTGTGCTGCTGTCTCTGATAAAGAGGCAGCTGCACAGGTTGGCAGCAGCTCCTGCCTTGGGGTGGGTTTGAGCTCCTGAACCTGGCATGAGCCAGAACTGAGTCAGGCTCAGTTAATACACTTTAAATGTTGAGCCATAGTGGGGAAGGTCCCAGATCCTGCATGAGCCTGGCTGCTGGGCAGACCACTAAAAAAAAGTACTGGTAGGGGAGGAGGGAGAGAAATGCATGTAGTCTATAGCATTAACCGATAAGCTTTTGCTTATCGGTTAATCAGCTATCTTATTACATCCCTAGTTCAGCAGCGGCCAGATCCCTGAGGGTGCCAGACGAGAGAGATTCAACCTGTATTGCTTTTTATCCTGTTGAGTTACCACTAGCAAATAAAGGGATGGAAGGATGTTTTTGGCATATGCAAAGACTATTTGAATCACTAAGCCTTCACACTGCCTTACCATAACTGGGTATTTCCCCCTCCCCATGTTAGAAATTCATGTCACCTAGTCCTTCCCCCTTTACAGACCTTATGAGCTTATTCCCTTTGTGACCAATTTCTGGACCTTTTCCATACATAACACACATTTCTCTCCTGCTGATAACTTGTTCCCTACCCTTTGTTTATTTAACAGCTTTATTCCTTTTGTTGCTGATATCCAGCCACTGTCCTGTTGTTTTGTCGTCATTCCTCTGTTTTGTCTTGCTTAGTAAATACACATAATTGTCCTTCTAATAATGTATTGTGTTGAAATCAACAGATGCTTCCTGGCATATTACTCCAGTTTACACCTTTTGAAGTGAAGAATTTTTCTCTAGCTATTTCTGTCTTTAATTTTCTACTTGGTCCAAATTTCAGAATGGTTGGCTAGTGTGTTCTAGATCAGTGTTTTTCAACCTTTTTTATAAAGTACTCCCTTAAAAAACAAAACAAAAAAAAAACCCACTCCCAGTACCTACAGTTTTCAGACACACACATTTTTTTCTACATTGCAACACATTTGTTTAAACAACTTAACTGTAGCCGGGCAGGCAATAAAATTTTTGGGTGTAAAAAGTACAAAAATAATAAAGTGCTGTAAAACTTAAAGCAAAAATTCAGTTTTCTCCAAATTTCAGTTGTGTTGACGTACTCTCCAGACTTCTCTTGAGTACCCCTTAGGGTACTTGTATCACTGGTTGAGAAACACTGCTTTAGATCTCAAACGTATACATCACTTTTTAACCATGTTTGTAGTGTCAATTTTTATAAGTATAGTGATAAAACTCTTGCCTGGGAACTTATGAAAATATAAGAACTTGAATAGCAGGGAGGAGGGAAATGATATTGCTTTATGACATTTAGGCACTATAATGGCTGAAACAGGTCAACTAGAAGACAATAAATGGTAAACACTGAAAAGAATTACAATGTCGTGGCAGGTAGAGCAACTGAAGGAAGAGCTAAATGCCAAAGAGACCCAAGGGGAGGAGCTGAAAAAGAGAGTGGCTGGTCTCCAGGCTGAGGTCTCTGCCGTAAGATTCATCTCTTTGTGTGCAGTGGCCATTCACTGGGTCTTTGCTAGGTCTGTGGCTTTCTGGTAGCTTACACTTTTCTTCTTTTCTCCCCAAATTCACACGACACTAGAACTAACCAGTCTGCTCTGCTCTGTATCTGCCTCTTGTTCACATCAGCTTGGCCTCTGTAGCATCTCTGTTCAAAACACACTCTGAATACCCATATTTGTTGTCTTAAATAGTATGATTTAACTTAATAGTAGTTTGTCCTTTCCAATTGGGACACATTTTCAAAAGTGCTCAGTATCCACAATTGGAGTTAGATTTTTCAAAAGAGCTGCAGTTTTAATTAGGCACCAAAATAAGTGACTAGTTTGCCTAAAATATGTGCTAAGCTCTTTTGAATACCTGCCCAAAAATATAACAGTGGAAACAGCTGGATGTTGAACACTTTTGAAAATATATTCTTGCCTAAATGAGGCCTGTGCACTTCTGAAAATCTGGCCCTATAGCTTTTCTGCAATAGGTGTAGGTTTTTGCTTACTGTAAAATACCGTCACTATGCTGGGTGATCAGTGTGTGTCCAAGAGCAGAGAGATGTGAACAGTAACACTTCATACTGCTTTCGTTTCCTGTGCAGCTTTGAATGGTATGCGCTGCATTCTTTCCTAAAGAGCTTGAGCATGATAGCTTGGTAGCTCAAGGCTCTAAAATTTTTATTTGTGGGGACATTTAATTTATGGCATTGCCTGTGACTATTAATATTACTTGCTACCTGTATGCAGGTAACATTTCATCAGGTTTAAATATCTAGGCTAAACTGGTCAAATTCTCTCTTCTTCAGGTGGAGTCAAAATAAATTCTCTCTTTTTTTTTTTTTTCAAAAGCTAAACTGACCAGTGATTTTACTCTAATTTGTGTTGCCTCCAAATTGGAGAATGTAATACCAACTGAACCTTATACTTTTTTGGTTGAGAGATGGTAAGAAAACTGAACTGGCCCCAAATGCTATAATTGCTTTCCATTTTTTACGTTGTACTTAAGATAACTAATGCATCTGGTTTTTGCAATGTAGGAAAATAAGTTTGAGAGGCTGATGGCAGAAACTGTTACAATCTACACTTTAAGTGCCATTCTGCCATATGTAGGGATTTTTTTATTGAAATATTTACTATCAGTAAAAAGAATTAAGGTGTCTAGAATCCAGTGTAAGATGAACATTTAAAGTTAGAATTAAGTTAATGATTTACCATTTAATAGTAATCTAAAATGAAATTCCCTAACTTCAGTTTCTCCATTAAAAAATGGAGAAATAAATTTTTAATTATCTCCAGTTCCTACACACAAGGATTCATCTTCCCTATCCACTATTTTTCCACAGGACACACAGGTTGCGTCGCTGGTGATGTATTAATGGGCTATTGTCAAGATACAAACCTGTCCACTTCCGTACTTTGATCCGTTTTAAAAATATAGGTTATTCTTTTTAAAAAAATGTTTTTTTTCATGTTGTGTATTTCACTCAGTTTGGAAAACATAATTGGACTGGTCAGTTTTATTTTAGTTTATAATCTGCTTCACTTTCTGGTTTGCATGCATTTATCATGCTATTGGGCTTCAGTTTCTGGCACTTCTGGAGAAGTTATTTGTAAATTGTTCTAAAACATTTCTCTTCTGGTTTGGTTTTTATGAAGACTTATTTCTCCTCCTTAGATCAATATGTAGGTCTAAATTACTGTTTTTAGGGGAGGATGCAAAACTGGAAATTTTCAGTTATAATCTTAGGTCACTGTTTATCAAAGTAGTCCATGGACCCACTCTGAGAGAGCAGCTAACTAGCCGCTCCCATTTGTTTATTTACTGGAGCCTCATGGCTGCCCTTGGCCGTGGTTCACTGTTTGCAGTCAAAGGGAGCTATGGGAAGCATTGTGGACATAAGCTGCAAACGGCGAACCACAGCCAAGGGGAGCCATGAGGCTCCACAGCTGTGGAGCTGGTAAATAAACAAAGGGAAGCGGGTAGTTAGCAGCTCTCAGAGTGGGTCTGTGGACCTCTTTGAGAAACACTGGCCTAAATTTATGTCAGTTTGTAGCCACAACCAATAAATTTCTTTAAGCATACATTCTTGTAGTCATGTTTGAATCAAATGTGTCCTGGGTGATGATTAAGAACATAGGAACATAAGAATGGCCATACTGGGTCAGAACAAAGGTCCATGCAGCCCAGTACCCTGTCTGCCGACAATGGCCAATGCCAGGTGTCCCAGAGGGAGTGAATCGAACAGTTAATAATTAAGCGATCTCTCTCCTGCCATCCATCTCCACCCTCTGACAAACAGAGGCTAGGGACACCATTCCTTACCCATCCTGGCTAATAGCCATTAATGGACTTAACCTCCATGAATTTATCTAGTTCTCTTTTAAACCCTGTGATAGTCTTAGCCTTCACAAACTCCTCAGGCAAGGAGTTCCACAGATTGACTATGCACTGTGTGTAGAACTTCCTTTTATTTGTTTTAAACCTGCTACTCATTGCTTTCATTTGTGGCCCCTAGTTCTTATGTTATGGGAACAAGTAAATAGATTTTCCTTATTCACTTTCTCCACACCACTCATGGTTTTATAGACCTCTATCATATCCCCCCGTAGTCTCCTCTGAGCTGAAAAGTCCCAGTCTCTTTAATCTCTCCTCATATGGAACCCGTTCCAAACCCCTGATTGTTTTAGTTGCTCCTCTCTGAACCTTTTCTAATGCCAGTATATCTTTTTTGAGATGAGGAGACCGTATCTGTACGCAGTATTCAGGATGTGGGCATACCATGGATTTATATAAGGGCAATAAGATATTCTCCATCTTATTCTCAATCCCTTTTTTAATGATTCCTAACATCGTGTTTGTTTTTTGACTGCCGCTGCACACTGCGTGGATGTCTTCAGAGAACTATCCACAATGACTCCAGCATCTCTTTCCTGATTAATTCTAGCTAAATTAGCTTCCATCATATTATATTATTTTTTTCAGTGTGCATTACTTTACATTTATCCACATTAAATTTCATTTGCCATTTTGTTGCCCAATCACTTAGTTGGGTGAGATCTTTTTGAAGTTCTTCACAGTCTGCTTTGGTCTTAGCTACCAATTTAGTATCGTCTGCAAACTTTGCCACCTCACTGTTTACCCCTTTCTCCAAATCATTTATGAATAAGTTGAATAGGCTTGGTCCTAGGACTGACCCTTGGGGGACACCACTAGTTACCCCTCTCCATTCTGAAAACTGACCATTTATTCCTACCCTTTGTTTCCTGTCTTTTAACCAGCTCTCAGTCCATGAAAGGACCTTCCCTCTTATCCCATGACAACTTAATTTACATAAGAGCCTTTGGTGAGGGACCTTTCTGATTGTTTTTAGACTGAGGTTTAATCATAACTCTACTACTGTGCAGATGAACTTTTTTACTCATTATTCATTGAGACAAAAATCTGATTTGGTTTCTTTTGGAATCATGGGAATTGTCTTCATGGCAATTCCAAAAGTAGCTTTTTTAGTGTGCTGTATTATAATCTTCTGGTTAATACTTTTGCACTATACTCAGACTTGCTTTAAGAAAGATTCTTAAATAAAGGAATATTTCTCTCATGGGGAGGGGGAAATGCTAGTTTTACCAGATATAAAAATAAAAGATATGGTTTCACTGACATTGTCTTTGGAGATGGGTTTGGGATTGGTGGACCGGAAGGGAGAGAAAAGAAAACTGTTCAAGTGACAAAAGGCAAAACACTCATCAAAGAGGTCTTTCAGAAATATACCCAAACACATCTAATCTCTTAAGGTGTTTACAATGCACCATTACTACCTGAGCAATGTATGTATCAGTACAGTTCTGTTGTATATTCAGTAAAAGATTACCCCGGTAAACTGTTGTTTTTGGTTTGTCTGTTGTAGGGGATGGCTGAAGAGGGATTTCAATCTGTTTAAATGCACACCTTTTACAAACTGAATAGGATTTTTGCCCTGATGTTCTTTGGAGACATTTCTGCTAAGTTTACAGACAGCTAAATACTTTAAAGTTGTGTGGTGAATGATCTTTAGAATATTATTCTCTTTTATTAACTGTTTTATGAATGTTAATTTTTGTTGCTAAAGTATACATTGATAATTACTGATCCTCTCTTTTTTCTTTTCCCCATGTTTGTTTCCTTCTTTAGATTGGTCAGGTGAAACAGGAGCTGTCACGTAAAGATACTGAGCTGCTGGCCTTGCAAACAAAGCTGGAGACCCTCACAAACCAGTTCTCTGACAGCAAGCAGCATATTGAGGTGCTGAAAGAATCCCTTACAGCTAAAGAACAGAGAGCTGCCATCCTGCAGACAGAGGTGAAATACATACTTTTATAGATATGAACTATTTGAGCCTTTGGAGGGGGGAAGGAAATCCAGAGACAGCTGTGTGTTCTGTTTATCATTTGTTTCCTGCTTAGGAACTGCTGTGCATTAAAAATCCTTTTTGTCTCTGGAACAGTTTTGATGCATTCCGTTATGTCTCATATTGGTGGCTGTGTTTAATGTCACTTGCTCTGAACAAATCATTTCCATTTTTTAGGAATTTGGGATTTTGTAGGTAAGAAATTCTATAAGTATGACAAAAATGTGTGCATATGTGTGTGTGTGCTGTACTAATGTGCAGTTAGCAATCTGTTCTTAGATACAGTTATCTTGGAATGTGCCATGACTGGATTTGGGGGAAGAGAAGGGTTTGCAATTGTTCATCATAGAGCTAAAAGGAGAAGGTGGAGGAACTGAGAGCATTCTTGTCTCCTTCTTGTGGTTTCATTACCACAGTCAGCATGTAGTGGAGCTCTTGTGCTTACATCTGAGATGTGCATTTTATGCTTATGAGAGTGTTCTGAAAACTTTTTTTTTCTTAATGGAACTTCTGGTCTTCATGACAGATCTTTAAAGTCTTGTATTATATAGGGAAAAGAGGTATATCTGCACTTTGAAAGTTTAATAAGCAATGGAATTAAAAGGCTTCTGAAATTTCTTCAAGAATAGGCATAAATTGATGTGACTGTAGCATTTCAGTTGAGTAACTTGGATAAATTCAGTGATGGGAAAGATCCAAAAGAGGGCGCCATTGTATCAGAAAATGTTTTTATGACATGCATGACAACAAAATTAGTATAGTCCAAGAGTGGCTTGTGTTTAGAGTGGTGGAAG
The DNA here is from genome assembly GCF_052426305.1 of Pelodiscus sinensis. Lineage (NCBI taxonomy): Eukaryota > Metazoa > Chordata > Testudines > Trionychidae > Pelodiscus > Pelodiscus sinensis. The sequence continues at coordinate 110,164,522 of NC_143052.1, forward strand.
GGATGAATGTGAAAAAGTTGTAGGATAATAAACAAACCTCTCATATCATAGACTATGAAATAGGTTATGTGTGTTCCCTTTCCCCCCAAGTAGGGACATTTTTATCAGCTGAGTCTGGTAAATTTATAGTAAAAGAAATGTAGCCGTGTTAGTCTGGTGTAGCTGAAGCAAAATACAGGACTATGTAGCACTTCACGAAAGCTCATCATCTAATAAACCATCTTGTTAGTCTTTAAAGTGCTACGTAGTCCTGTATTTTGGTAAATTTATGGCTATGATTGGCACATATAGAATAAAAGGTTTTTTTACAGTAGATATTTGTGGCTATTCTGTAGTAGCTTTTGTGAGAGATTGAAGCTGCAGAATCACAACTTTACTATATGTTTGGAACATGATGGATTGACATAAATCAAATTGATGTAAACCACTAATTGTAATCATGATTTAAAGAAGCAAGCAAGAAACTTGATTTAAATATTTGGTGTTAATCTTGCTTCACATTTGTACTTTTTAGATATCTCTGCCTCTTCTCAAAAAAAAGTTAATTTTCATTGGATGGTATAATCATTACAACATGCCAGTATGCAATTAAATATAGTGTATACCAAATTTAGGGTACTTTTTTTGCTATCCTGGATGATACACTATATGTATATATATTTATTTAAGCAATTATGTAGCTCAACATACATATTTTTTCAGATTCGTAATTTTTACACTTGTATTGTGTTAGAAAATGTTGAATGACTCATTTCTTATTTACTAGATGATTATTTCTAACTTGCAATTTCTGTCATGCTGCATTTGGATAGAAATTGGATCTCAGCTAAAGATATACACAGCCAGCATTAATTTAGTTAAAACTACTTCAAATATAGTGAATGCATAAGGAAAAATGTTTATAAACACATGTTGTACATTTAAAAAGCAACAGATATATTAAACAATGGAACTGTTAACTATAGTTGGGGAATCGACTGCTGTGTCTGGTAACCATGGGTCAGATTTTCAAAGCTGTTTAGTTGTTTAAAAATACAGATAACATTACTAGTGGAATTTTCAAAAAAGTGCTGAAGGTTAGCTGCCTTATTCCCATTGAAATTAATGACTGTTAGACGCCTAACAAGCATAAATACTTTGTAAAAATTGGTCCCATTTCCTTCAAGATTTTAGAATTAACATCACTCCTCTTTCACCTGTTTTTAATTAAATATTGGAAGAGGAAAATAAACTCTACTACTTCTTCAGTTCCCAATTGGTGTCTCAGTTTTAAATGAACTAGTCCAAAAAAAGAAAATAGTCTCTTTGCACTTGCCAGCTAAACTGAATCCAGCAGTAATTAAGTAATCCAGCTTTTTCTTTGGAGAAAAAAAGAAACTTACATGTGGAAAAATGTGAATATCAACATGCATGGTGTAACAAAGACTGAAAATAATATAGATTCTTACTTACTGTAGTATCATAGAACCATAGAGCTGGAAGAGACCTTAGAAGGCCATCAAGTCCAGCCCCCTGCCCAAGGCAGGACCAATCCCAATGAAATCAACCCAGCCAGGGCTTTGTCAAGCTGAGACTATATCACTTGGTGTCATTTATAAAGCTCTAGTTGACCTCAAAAGTTATGATGTTTTCCCCTGATTCAGTATAAACATAAAAAAGCAACTCCCCTAGTCATTAAACCATGAGAAGGGTTTCTTTATGACGCATACCTTCAAAATTCATATAAATACCTTTATAGTAAATTTAAGCCTTAACATAGGTTGGTCTAATTTCAAATTTAATTTTAAACACATGTATTTAAAAATAAAATATATTTAATTTGCATTTAAGAAATCTGTTTTTTATTTATTTTCTACGTTATTTTTATCCATGTTGATTAGAAATAATATTTGTATCTTAGCTTAATTGGGCCTTGTAACAGCAAAAATATTAATACTTTTGTCTTTTGATTTGGGAAATGATAATACTATGAAATTCTCTCACCTATAATATTAATCATGTAATGGAAATAGCTCTCCTGCAGTAGTACAGGCAGTCCCCGGGTTACATACAAGATAGGGACTGTAGGTTTGTTCTTAAGTTGAATCTGTATGTAAGTCAGAACTGGCGTCAGCCGCTGCTGAAACTGATCAGTTTCAACCGCGGCTGAATCTGGATGCCAGTTCTGACTTACATACAGATTCAACTTAAGAAACTCAGGCGTCCCCAAGTCAGCTGCTGCTGACACTGATCAGCGGCTGATTCCAGGAAGCCCGGGGCAGAGCAACTCTGCCTCGGGCTTCCTGTGGTCAGCGCTGGTCAGTTTCAGCAGCGGCTGACTTGGGGATGCCTGGGGCAGAGCAGCTGGGGTGCTGCCGGGTTGCTCCAGTAGCGCCGCTCCTCAGCGCTACTGGAGCAACCGAGCAGCACCCCAGCTGCTCTGCCCCAGGCGTCCTGATTCAGCCGCTGCTGAAACTGACCAGCAGCGGCTGAATCAGGACGCCTGGGGCAGAGCAGCTGGGGTGCTGCCGGGTTGGTCCAGTAGCACCCAGAGCGGTGCTGCGGGACCGACCGGCAGCGCCCCAGCTGCTCTACCACAGGCGTCCGGAGAAAAGCCTAGTCTGCTGGGGGGGGGGGGGCGCACTAGCTGCGCCCACCCCCCAACAGACCAGGGAGACGCGGAGCAAAGCCATGGAGCACGCGGGCAGCGGGACAGCCCAGACGCGCCGGCGTCCTCCCAGCAGACCAGGGAGACGGGGAGCAAAGCCTCGGAGGACGCCGGCAGCGGGACAGCCGCGGTGCGTCTGGGCTGTCCTGCTGCCTGCGTGCTCCGCGGCTTTGCTCAGCGTCTCCCTGGTCTGCTGGGGCGGGGCTCCCCCCCAGCAGACCAGGGAGACGCGGAGCAGCTTTTCTCGCCCCGGAGGACGCAGGCGGCGGGACCGCGGCGCATCTGGGCGTCCTGCCGCTCCCGTCCTCCGGGGCGAGAAAAACCCTGTTCGTAACTGCGGATCCGACATAAGTCGGATCCGCGTAACTCGGGGATTGCCTGTATTCTCTAAGGTACTACAATGCAAGAACAGATTTGGCTGTTTTTCAAGTCATGAGCACCTTCTTGTTCTCAGGAGAATCAGAGAGATGATAGATCCAGCTCTTCAGTGCCAGTTTAAACTTTAATAACGTTAGGATTTGGGAATGATGATATGAAAACTTTTGCCTCTAGGTTGCTAGTTGAACCATTCCAATGTTTTCTTCAGTACAAGTTGTTATAATCTAATAGCTGTTTGGCTTGCATAAAGAGATGCTGATTCTCAGGCTGTTTGCCAGTATTTGCGTAAGACGAACATTAAAGTGAAAATTAGAGAGATCTATTAATGTTTCTATAAACCCTCTTCTCTTATACTTCTGGGAACATTTGTTCCCTTTCCAGCAACCAAAGTTGTCATTAACTTGCACTTTTTGTAGGCATTTAATGGCTCATTAAATCAGTTATGGTTCCTTTGATTGCTCCAAGCCTTACTTGGATAACAGTGGTAATTCTAGAGCTAATACAGAGTGACCACAGATCCAGAAGTTCTTCTTTGAGCAGTGTCCCATGGGTGCTCCACTGTAGGTGTAGGGCTTGTCCTGGCGCCGCAGATTGGAGATCTTTTCTAGCCGTAGTCTGCCGGACCACGCATGCGCGAAGTACGGCTCGTGGCTCTCCGCGCCGTTTGAGCGTTGATGATCCGGCTCCCGCCAGTTCCTCCTGACCGTCCTCGGCCGCAGACGGATTAACGTCTCTCTCGTGAACCCTGTTCACTAAAACAGAGAGAGATCACCCATAGTTCTTATATACATAGTTTAAAAGTTACAGTTATAATTATTATATAGTTAATAGTTCTAGTCGTTTAAAAAAAATCTTTTTTCTTCAGTAGTTAGTTTATTCTTCTCAAATGCCGGGGTTCAAGAAGTGCGGCGAATGCCGTGAGGCAATGCCTGCCTCTGATGGCCATTCCCTGTGCATTAGGTGCCTCGGGGAAGGCCACATACCCCAGAAATGTCCCCATTGCTCCAAGCTGACAGCCAGAGCAAGACGGGACAGGGACATGCGCCTATAGATCCTCTTATTTGACAAAGCTCTGCAACCCGAGGCCAAACAATCCAAGGGGCACGCGGAGCAAACTAAAAAAATGAAGAGGAAACCATCGCCAGCGCGATCCCTTCCACCCTCAAGATCGGGTGCAGGTGACAAGCTAGGGACATCAACGGCACCTCCCGCAAGTGTTGCGGTGGCGCCTAAAGACAGCCGGAGTAAGTCGGCTCCGAGCCCTTCTATATCGGGCTCCACTGTCTCAGCCGTTCCCTCGGTCTCCAAACTGCTTCCAGGAACTTCCACGGCTTCGAGAACCGCTGCCGGTACGGAACGCTCCCTGGCACCGAGCCGCTCCCCGGCACCGAGGCACATGCCCAAGCTGCCTGCGGAGCCGAGCCATTCCTCAGTACAGGAGCGCACTTTGGCACCGGCTCATTCTAGACGATCACCAAAACAAGCGCCGAAACTTTCGACAAGGCGACGCTCAGTAACTCCTGAGCATCCTGCTCCTTCTACATGGTCGGCACCGAATCGATCATCGCCGCCCATGAAGCAAGAAAAGCTTAAACATTCATCGGCACCTGAGCGTTCCCCGTCATCGAGTGTACCGGCACCGAGCCACCCTTCGGCACTGGAAGGATCGTCACATCACAGACTTCCCTCAGAAGGACGTCCACCGGCGCCGCGGTGGCCTTCTCCTTTGAGACGATCCCCAGAACTGAGACAATCGTCGGTACCGAGACAATCAACTGCGACGACGCGGACCACCTCTGCACGGACTCCTCCAATACCAGTGGAGATAATTCCTCACTCTGTGCTTTCCACTCCAACTTCCTCTCCACCGGAACAGTTGCTGGCACCACCTGCCCATACATCTTTTTCACCAAGTCCTGAATTCTCTCCTGAAGTACGTTCACCATCTCCGGCGTACTCTGAATACTCTCGTACTGGCCAAATCTCGCCACGTTCCGGTCATTCCTACCACCATGATCGTCGTTCACCCAGTCGCAGCACATATTACAGAGGAAGGTCACGATCACCAAGATTGCCCGCGTTTTCTACCCATTCGGGATATTCTAGGAGATCCCGTCGTTCCACGTCGCCCTACTATCACCATAGGTCATCCTCTCATCAGCACCGGTCTCCTCAAACCTCTCTCGTTCAAAAGCACCATGCTTCCTCTGCCCCTTCAAGGCCATCAGCTCCCTCCAGGTCTCCTTCTCACACCAGACAACCTCTTCCCGTTCGGGATCCCGAACCTGATCAATCACCCACGCATCATTCTTCATCGTCACCAGACGATGCAGTTTTTCAAGGAGACACCTCACCATCTGACGACCTACGCCAGTTTCAGGAGTTGTTTAAGAGCGTGGCGGAGAGTCAAAACATACAGCTGGGTGATGTGGAACAAAAACAACACCATCTGCTCCGTAATATCAAACACACTCACCAGCCCAAGATTTCGTTGCCACTGGATGCGGCCATTCTTGAAATTGCGGATGATATTTGGCAGCTCCCGGCATCCACCCCGCCGACAAATAAGAAGGCGGATAAAAAGTATTTCGTCCCTTCTAAAGGGATGGAATTTCTCTTTACCCATCCACAGCCTAACTCCTTGGTTGTGGATGCAGTACAGCAAAAGGCAAAGATGCCGCAACACAAACCTACTGCCGCAGACAGAGACAGTAAGCGTCTCGATTTATTCGGACGTAAAGTTTACTCCTCGGCAACACTCACTTTACGAATGGCCAATTATTCCGCATTGTTGGCGAATCACAACTTCGACAACTACGCCAAGCTTGTACCACTGCTTCAACATCTTCCAGAGGCAAAACGAGACATTTTAAAGGCTGTAATACAAGAGGGCTACGCAGCCTCTGAAACGGCCTTACATATTGCCCTGGATACAGCTGACGCTGCAGCATGCACGACTGCTACATCAGTCGTTATGCGCAGAGCATCCTGGCTGCAACTGTCCTCTGCTCCCAAAGACCTCTTCTCGAAGGTCGAGGACCTACCCTTTGACAGGCAGAATCTCTTTTCTGATCAGACTGACCAACTTCTGCACTCGGGGAAGGACTCCAGAACCACTTTAAAAACATTGGGCATGTACACTCCTCCATATTGTAGAAAACGGTATACCCCCTGCCAAAGGCAGAGGCCCCCCCTTCGACAGTCTCCTCAGTATAGGCCTCAAGACCAACAAAGAGGTAGACAGCGGCAACAGCGGAGACGCCCGCCGCCCAAAGCAACTTCCCAACAGGGTACCAGACAGCAAGTTTGACGCGTCACTCGAGGGGTTGAGAACCATTCCCATCAGTACCATTCTGAGTGCTACGAAGGCGATATTTCACCACCGTCTGAGGCCATACCTCCATCGACGGGCTTACATCATCACCGACAAATGGGTCCTTCAGACAATTCGCCTCGGTTACACTATCCCATTCACGTCGCTGCTACCCCCATCCCCCCCCTGCCCTGTCCCTTTTCAGGGACCCATCTCATGAGCTCTTGCTCAGGCAAGAAGTTACCCGTCTACTCGCTGTCGGAGCAATAGAGCCTGTTCCGGATGAGTTCAAGGGCAGAGGGATTTATTCCCGGTACTTTGTAACGGAAAAGAAATCAGGGGGATGGAGACCGATACTAGATCTTCGCGATCTCAACCGTTTCTTACGAAAACATCGGTTTTGGATGGTTACCTTAGCTACAATCATCCCAGCACTTCAGAACGGGGATTGGTTCACATCCCTCGATCTTCAGGATGCATACTTTCACATTGCGATTCATCTGGCGCACAGACGATTCCTACACTTCCAAATCGGTACAGACCACTTCCAATACAAGGTCCTGCCGTTCGGTCTCTGATCGGCTCCACGGGTTTTCTCCAAGACCCTGGCTGTGGTAACCGCATATCTTCGTCGTCTATACATAATGATCTTTCCATACCTCGACGATTGCTTAATCAGAGCCCAGTCGTTGCAGGAAGCGCGCAATGCTACAGAGACAACACGCACGCTCTTCCAGGAGCTGGGTCTCATTCTCAGTGTTCCAAAGTCATCATTGGAACCGCACCAAACAATACAGTTCATAGGCGCTCGTCTAGACTCTATGACCGAGCGTGCATCATTACCGATGGAAAGGTTCCAGACGATGCAGGATTTGATCCAGATCTTGCTCATCAGTCCAACGGTTCCCATACTACGGTGCTGCCTACAGCTTATGGGACACATGGCCTCCACAACATATGTGGTCAAACACGCAAGGTTACATTTTCGATGCCTTCAGCATTGGATGGCACGAATCTGTCCCCCCAATGTACGAGATGTCCACAGGACAATAACGGTTCCCACCCAGGTCAAGAAATCATTGGCTTGGTGGACAACTCTAGACAATCTATTGTTGGGCGTACCCTTTCATCGCCCTCAGCCATCGGTGCAGTTGACAACAGATGCGTCACTCATCGGATGGGGCGCACACCTCGGCCCCGAACAAGTACAAGGCCTATGGTCGCCAGACGAATCGTTGATGCACATCAAATTCCTGGAGCTCAGGGCAGTGTACAAAGCATGCCAACACTTTCTTCCCATCATTCGGGGACAGGTCATATGAGTCCTTACGGACAATATGACAACCGTTTATTACGTAAACAAGCAGGGTGGGGCCAGGTCCCACTCCTTGTGCACAGAAGCGGTACATCTATGGAATATGTGTAATCGCCACAACGTCTTTTTAATCACAGAATATCTCCCGGGCCACCACAATGTAATGGCCGACGCCCTCAGCAGGCATTTTTCTCTCAACCACGAGTGGGAGTTACATCCCACAGTGCTCTCGGCGATATTTCAACGATGGGGATTTCCGCTAGTAGACCTTTTTGCCACTTCTCACAATGTGAAATGTCCGCAGTATTGCTCGAGAGCGGGAATTGGGCGAAATTCAAAAGGCGACGCTTTCCTATACAACTGGGGACGTCACCTACTTTACGCATTTCCACCCACACCCCTGATTCCCAGGGTAGTGGAGAAGATTATTCGAGAAAGGGCCACAGTAATCCTAATAGCCCCCGCCTGGCCCAGGCAAACGTGGTATCCATACCTCCATCGCATGTCAATACATCCTCCGTGTTCTCTGCCAATTCGGCACGATCTGCTCTCGCAAAATCACCGCTCCCTTCTCCATCCACAGGTGGACCATCTCGCACTCACGGCATGGTACCTAGTTGGTTCCAACAGTCAGAAGTATTATGCTCACAATCTGTCAAGCACATTTTACTAAACAGTAGAAAATTATCTACGCAAACTGCTTACCTTTCAAAATGGTCACGCTTCTCGTCATGGTGTTTCCAAAAGGATCTGAATCCAGTCTCTACACCGCTGCAGTGTATCCTGGACTACCTCGTACACCTCAAAAATTTGGGCCTTACCTGTGCTTCCATTAGAGTCCATGTCGCTGCAATAGCAGCCTTTCATCAGCCTGTCGACGGATGTTCCGTTTTTTCCCACCCGACAACGAAGAGGTTCTTCAAGGGAATGTCCAACTTGTATCCACATTATAATCAACCGGCGGATCCTTGGGACCTCGAAATGGTACTGAATTCCCTGACGGGCAAACCCTTCGAACCGCTAGCAACATGCAATCTATATGACCTGTCCATGAAGGTCATTTTCTTGTTTTCCATTACTTCCGCGAGGAGAGTGAGTGAGCTAGCTGCACTATCAGTCTCTCCTCCTTATACGATTTTTACACACCAAGCGGTGATATTGCGAACGCAACCACGTTTTTGTCCCAAAGTGATCTCTCGTTTTCACATCAACGAACCTATAATTCTTCCTGTATTCCATCCCAAACCACACGCTTCACCAGAACACGCGCGCTTGCACACTTTGGACATCAGACGAGCTCTCGCCTTCTATATTGAGAGAACCAGACCCTTTCGAGTGGCGGACTCGCTACTAATATAAATGGTGGACCATTCTAAAGGTCGCTCATTGTCCGCTTAACGCATCTCCTTCACTGTTGTACAATGCATAAGAACTTGTTATAAACTGCGAAAGAAACCACTGCCTTCGACCCTAAGGGCCCATTCGACTCGGGCAGTCGCTACGTCCACTGCATTCCTCAAGGGAGTTCCCTTGATAGATATCTGTAGAGCTGCTACGTGGTCTTCCAACCTAACCTTTGCTACACATTATGCCATCCCTAATCTCTTAATACATGATTCGGCGGTGGCGGCAGCGGTGTTATCCTCAGCTACGGCATGCTAGCTCCGAACCCTCCTCCATTCGCGAGCTACTGCTGTACATTCACCTACAGTGGAGCACCCACGGGACACCGCTCGAAGAAGAAAAAGAAGTTACTCACCTTGTGCAATAACGATTGTTCTTCGAGATGCGTGTCCCGTGGGTGCTCCACGACCCACCCTCCTCCCCTCTTCGGCGATTTCTATACTTTGTGTCTTTCAGAGCAAGAGGCAGGAGGAACTGGCGGGAGCCGGACCATCAACGCTCAAACGGCGCGAAAAGCCACGAGCCGTACTTCGTGCATGCATGGTCTGGCAGACTACGGCTAGAAAAGATCTCCGATCTGCGGCGCCAGGACAAGCCCTACGCCTACAGTGGAGCATCCACGGGACACGCATCTCGAAGAACAATCGTTACTGCACAAGGTGAGTAACTTCTTTTTATGAACAGGCAGTTGACACGTTAATAGAGTTTAGAGTTGGGGAAATTTTCACTACTACCACCAGAGTTATACTTATTCATTAGGTTAAAAAGGAGAGTTTAGTCTCATGCTTAGGAGTTGAACAACTTTCACCACCAGTGAATTCATTAAAAGGGAATTTGGTAATGTGAGGAAGGCTAGAGGAGACTTATGAGGTCTCTCACTCTCCAGGATTACAAAATATCTAGGTCATTACTGGAACATGCTGTTTTACTGTCCTAAAAGCTTGCTTACTTTATTGTGCATAAAGTTAGAGCTCAGTTATGTTGATTTAAAATATTTACCTATTAGGGGGTTTCCCGTGTTACATTTACTGTCATATCCTGTTGAGTGGGCTTTAATAATACACTGTGTTGATCTTTTTTCTTTTTGTGGCTTCACCAAAGTGAAGCCTCAAAAAATTGGGTAGAAACTCATAAATGTTCCTCTCCAATCAGTTGGACAGCATTTTAGGAATAGTTTTGGTTACTCTGGCTGCTGTGCTTTTGGTTTGAGGTAGTGACTGTCCAATGATGGGTTAAAAGGAAATGAGAGAAAATTTCATGACCCAGTCCTTTTGGCTTAGAACTGGTAACACTGCTGACCAATTAGGAAGTAACTTGGTAGCTGTAGGAAACTAGAAGGAAATAAAATGTTAGTAAGACATTCTCTGCCAGTGATGATTAATTAAAACTAGTTTTCATAAGGGGAAATACTTTAAAGATACTTTTAGATGAATATTTTTTGGGGAAATGTCTTGCTCTCTGAGCCTCTACCTTTTATTTTTCCTTAAAAACCGAGTGCAAAGATGACACAACATTCAGGCTTCATAGCCCAGAGATTAAACTTAGCATCCTGTCATATTCGAACTAAGAGACATAGTGTCCTATTCGGGAGTTGTTTATCTTGAGGGTAAGTGGGTGGAGAGGCTATTGTGGTTAACTTGTCAATATGCAAATGAGTCTTCATAAATAGTTCTGTAAATTTATAATATATTTATAAATAAAGAAAAATCAATATTTACTTTTGAGTTGAAAGGCTCTGTCAATATAAGGTTTTTATTCTGTCCTTTTGTTTGGCTCAGTTTTGGCACGTATTCGATTTCAAAAGGAAGTGAGTTCAATTTGTTGAAATATTCTGCGTTATTTGTATACAGTAATTCCTCATTTAACACTATAGATATGTTTCAGAAAATGATCATGTTAAGTGAAAACGTGTTATGCGGGGTCAATTTTCCCACTGAAAATAATGGAAAAAGTGGGGGTTGCATTTCAAGCGATGGTGTCTGTTGGAACTGGGACATAAGGTTGAGGGAGAAAGGGGATTGGGTTACAGCAGGGAGGGGAGGTGTTTGGCACTGGGGAAGGGAAGGGGAGGAGAGAGGAGGGGGATTAGGTTGGGAGTATGCCCCTGTAACGGGTCTGCTGGGACCCGCACTGCGTCCTGCCAGGGTGAGTCAGCGGGAAACAGCGCGGTGAGAGGCGAACCATCTGCCGCTTTGCAAGGAGGCAGGGGAAGCCTTGTGCAGCCACCGGTGATGGGCCAGCTGGGGAAATCGTGTTATTCCGGGGACGGTCGTGTAATTAAAAAAACGTTCCCTAAAAAAAAAAATTGTGCTATCGCGAAAACGTGTTATGCAGGCACGTGTTAAGAGGAATTACTGTATTTTATCTAAGTTGGCATGATTCTGTGGCCTGAATCTATTTCATAGGGCAAGTGAGGAGATTCATATTCAGAAAATAAATTAATACAGCCCTTAAGAAGTGTATTGTTTACATTGAGTGTGTTAAATGAACATATGAATTGTTAAAGCTATATCCATGTTGGACTTGTAACAGTTTTTTGAAACTATATTAATACACTGTTATACCAAAACATGGGGTTACGAGCCCTGGGTGGTAATCTGTACATAGGTTTAGAAGAATTAGTTTATATGTAAGTGTTGGTAAATGTCAATTTCACTTTACACATGCACACAGATGTAAACATATTTTTGGTCAGTAATATCAAACTTATAGCTATGCAAAGCAAAAAAAAAAAAAGCTTTTTAAAAGCTGGGTTTAAGGATGTTTGTATATTTTGATGTGATAGTGGCAATTTGATTTAATGGTTGTAAAGCACTAACTTGCTAAATCTCCATATCTGCTGTCATTCGCTAATTAATGCCGGACCCCACTCTTCATAATATCCCACTACAGTGAAAGTTTATTTAAATAAACGGGGAAAAAATCTTTAAAATAGAATTGATATTATCCAATAAAATGATCAGAAATTGAAATTTGTCAAGCCTATCTACATGATTGTTTCATAAGTAATTGCCTATCTACAATTAAGCTTTGAAGTATCCTCTCTCTTCCTCTCCCCACCCCCACTTTGCTGTCTCTGTCTGACCCCAGGTTCTGGGGAAATGACGTGTGGAACCCGCAGGGACTCTTGTACATTTCAAAGGAGGAATGCGGCAGTACCTATCGGGTAGTCAATGGAAATTCCATCGACTACTTAATTAACTGTTACTTAACATCCTTAGTCCAGGTTGTATCTGGAAATAGGACAGGAGCAGAGCTGGGATTGGGGAGGGGTTGGCTGGCACTCCCACCTCAGGCGGAGCTGGGCCAGGCCCTGTCACGCCCCCTAAATGGTCCTCCCAATCCCACCAAGGGGAGCATATCCCACGCTTTGGGGACCTTTAGTCTAATATATAATTAAAGACATGACTACCTATTAATATGGAAATAGGCAGGTTAATTTTAGGTTAAGATAATACTACTTAAGATGCAGAAATCAGGCAAGAGTGGCAAAACCTGGTGGCTGTTTTCACAGCCATTTGTGTGTGCAGAAAAAGTCTTACACTGACTTTGTTGAAGTTGGCATCACCTGGCTGCCACAGACCTCAGTTCTTGGCAGTCTGGATGGAAGCCATCCATAAACTGAGCTGGTGTGAATAAACAAGTAGATCATTCTGCCAAGAACAGTGGTAGGATGTTGACTGTGTGCTTGCCAGTCTTTGAGGAGTTTTGCTGAAAGTGTTTTCTGTGGGTCTCTAAGAAGGGACCTCACACAAAATAAACCAAGGAGTTTAATTTACTCCAAACCATAAGCCAATATAGAGTTCAAAGGGGTCAATCAATCAGGAGTTGGAAAATCTTTTATGGAGAATTCTGTGTTTGCAGATACTGTATATTCACTTAGTATTTCAGTGGATTTGTGTACGGAGGTGTCTCATTTAATATATAACAACCATTTAGGGACATGTGGCATTGCTTGTGAGGGGAATTTTTAGTTTATCCTCAAGAATGAATGAAGGCTGTTTATCTGAAGACTGGAAGATTTTGAAACACAACATATTTGATCTATTTATGCAGGCTGACTATGAGGAGCTAGTGAAACCAAAAACTATGTTATTTGGACCTCAAAGACCAATCTTCAGCCACTTGAAGCTGCCTGCTAATTTTTTTCTTACAAAAATAACTGCTCTGTTTGGCATTTGAATGGTACTCATCGCACTGATATTCATTCAAAGCATCTTTTGTTTCTTTCTCACCCCACACCGCATAGTCTTACATAATAGATAAGGGATTAGGAATGTGATTTTAATGATGTGGAAGTGAGTGGGAAGCCTCCAAGAATATAGGCAGCCAGGACTGCAATGCTGACTTGAAGACCTGAGCTGCTTTTTCCCCACCAGGGTGGACTCAGTGTTGCATATAATACAGGTCAGACAAAGCAGCAAAGGGTTTTCTGTGAGAGTTGTACTATAGTTGTTGTGGCTTTGGCCAGTGTTGCCAGTAAGGAGAAAGAAATTAAGGACATTGGACAGATTGGAGTTTGTTTACATTTTCTTTTTTACTTCATGTCTGTCAGCCTGAGTTGTGCAGAAGGAGCAAGGGATTCAGTAAGCACCCTACTTACTCACTGTGAATGATGCCCTGTAATGAATTCAGCTAATGGGGGGAACCAAATCTGATACTGTCAAATAGGATTAGCAACTAAGATGGCTGGTTTGTGCTCTGCCTGAATGCCAAGTGGATAAGGGTCAGTGGATTTCTATAGGTATCTTGAACAACCTGGTATAGTCGGATTTCATATTCCAGAGTGGACTTTGAGAGTGTTATTTGCTCTGTTGTGGCCTCTTTCTTCAGATCGAATGTATATTCAAATGTTTGATTCCTTCTCCATTTTTCCCCCTTTTGTGCTCTGTCTAATGGATGGAGAAGATTGAGGGAAAAACAGACTTGTCAGTTTACAACCCTTTGTGGATCCTATGCAAGTTCCATAATTTATTTTTCCTTCAGGTGACACCATGGGAGATCCAGGTGAGCTTGTATAGTCAAATGGTGGCCCACAGAGTTCTGCAGTGTGGCCCTTGTTCCCTTTTACCTTCAGCATAAAGGTATATCCTGCAGAAATATCCTCTTGTATTAAGATGCTACATGGTATTAAGGTCCAACAGGACTTGTTGCCCATCTTTGCCACTTATTTGCTATTTAAGCCAGAAATGCTTTTGAATTTCTTCAGGTAACCGTAAGATCATTACCCCTCTTTTCACATATAGACCTTCAGTAGTCAGAGATTTATACTTATATTACCTCCAGGCTTAATTAATAGAGTGTATTGTAAGTGTGGAAGATGGAACATGCTATAGTACTATTTAGCATTTGTATCTCTGTATTTTGTGAATGTTTCAAATGGGGGAAGCTTTTCTTAAAATTGAGAGATCTTCCACTACCCACAAAGAAACATTATACTGAGGTGGAAAAATTCTGAAATATTAATACAAGATTGTCAGATGAGTGTCTGGTAAATTTAGAAGGGATATGCTAAAGGATATGTGGTTAGAGAAAACTGTATATATTACTTAATGCATGGCCAACCTGTAGATTCACTGAGAGGATAATTACATGCTGAAGATTGTGTCAAATCTCATTATAAGACAAGATTATTTCTGTGTGCAGTGTTGTATTGTAGAATGCAAATTGCATATTTCTGGGGGCTTAAGAGTGTTGCTGCAGTTCTGAAGTATTTGGCAATGGCCACCATCAATAACCAGTGAAAAAACAAATGTCCTGATCTGTGATGGAAAATCCTATTTTCTGTGATTCTCATATATTTTTACCTTCTTGGTTTTGTAAGAACTCGATTTTAAAATTTCTTCTTAGGCAAATGGTAAATATTCTGATGTATTTATGTTTGCAATCATTTATTTGTCCTTTCCCATTACAAAATATTGCTTAAATTACAGTTTTATGACTTACAGAGGTATAGATGAGGTATTTTTAATGAGCGTCTCAGCATATACACAAAAATGCCAATAGCCAGATGCCATTTGAGGATTAAAATCTATGGTTTAGTTTTGATGTTGAAATACTGATTTTGTACAGGCATAAGGTCTCCACATATTCTTAGTTTGATCAGTCATTCTTAACTGGTAACTATCTTTGCGAAAAAGCTTCAGGAGGTAGCCGAGTAAGTCTGATACAGAAAAAACAAACAAATGGTCTGGTAGCACTTTATAGACTAACAAAGCATGTAGATGGTATCATGAGCTTTCGTGGGCACAGCCTGCTTCTTCAGATGACTGGAGTTATGAGTAGGGGATATGAAAACTCGAAATAAATAGGAGAGGGGAAGGGAACGGGGGAGAAAAAGGATGGGGGGTGTGAGACAGAGCATTATTAAGTATCTGGAGAATGGGTACTTAAACCTAAGCAGATAACAATCAAAGTCAATAGGTAGATTGCTAAGACAGGAAGGATACCACTCAGAGAGTTGGTTGATTTCACAAGTCTTACTGGGAGATTAGTTACCAGAATCTGTCTGGGGATTGACACCACTCATTTTATTGTGGAAATGATGTGTGTCTTCTAGTAACTCTTTCCTTTCCTATCTAACACAGTCTTGTTTCTTCATTTGTAAATTCAGGTGGATGCTCTACGACTACGTCTGGAGGAAAAAGAGACAATGCTAAATAAGAAGACAAAGCAGATCCAGGAGATGGCAGAGGAGAAAGGGACTCAAGCAGGAGAGATACATGACCTCAAAGACATGCTGGATGTGAAAGAACGCAAAGTCAATGTTCTTCAAAAGAAGGCAAGTTTGCAGGTGCACAAGGTTCAGTGCCCTGTGATATATCCTCATTCCTGATACAAAATATCCCAAGGTTGCCAAAACATCTCTTTGTTCCTTTATTTACATTTTTGAGGTTTTTGGGTGAATCTGTTGACGTAATTGGAAGACTGTTCATGATAAACTTGTGAGCTTAGTCAGAGTTTTAAAGGGAACAAAAAAACCAACCCAAAAGTAAAACTGAGCAATCACTAGCGTTAACCTTTCAATGATCCTTTTATGGAGTTTCTGCTTTTAGCTTACTGTTTGTAATGACTGAAGTATTGGTGTGGTGGACATGTTCCCCTAAGAACTCATTTTTTTCCCATGCATTGCCTTAATACAGCCACAGTACAGTGAAGCATCTCAATGCAGGTCACTGACTGCAGATGAATGAAATTAAACACAAAGAAAAGAGAGGCTGTGGTAATTAATCTATCTCTTACTGAGAAGGGTTCAAGATCACGAAGGAATTTATGTTTACAGCTCTTGTTAAAAACACTATCTAAACATACACTTGTGTTTAGCAGTGCTTTAATGAGGACACCAAAGCATGGGTCACCCCAGTCTTTCTGTTGTTTTGCATCCTTTTTGGTTAAAAAAGTATAAACTCCTTCAGTGCATTGAGTGTAGTTTCCACTATGGTTTCCTATCACAGTGAATATCATTGTAGAATGAATTTCAGGTGTCACTCCTCCGGTAGAACTGGTGGTGTTAGTTCTCTTCTCCTCTTCCTTCAGGCTCTCCCCCCTATGGCTCTCCCCCTATGGCAGGGGTTCTCAAACTTTTTGATACCGTGACCCCCTAAAATGCTCATTGAATTTGTGTGACCCCACCAAAGTTGTTAAGCAAAAAAAAAGGGGGGGGGGGGGAGGGAGCCAAAGAAAGTTAAGCAAAAAAAGGGGGGGAAAGGGGAGCCAAAGAAGGTTATTAATCGCAAAAAAAAAAGGCCCCCCACTCTTGCTTGACTCACCCCTCCTGCAGTCACTGTGCTGCAGGGAAGCCGCCGGCACCGCGCTCTGCAGCTGTGGGAGGGGGGCACACTTCCGGAATCCCTGGAAGTGGTGAGAAGGACCCCGGGGAAGCCTGCAGCTGCGACCTCCCTGTAACTTGGTCACGACCCCCCTGGGGTCTCTAAGTATCCACAGGTTTGTGGGTTTTTTCACTTCATGCATTTAAAAATGAATAGCATACATTTTACAATGTTAGTCGGTGATAATCTCGTGGGCACCCTACTTCCACTCTCATTCATGAAGAATGGTAAATAAAAGCTGAGCTGCCTTTTCTAGTTCTAGAATTCACTCTTCACAGTTAATTTTAGGTTACTCAATTAGGGTGAACTGCAAAGAATGGGGGAACCACTTCCCAAACATTTACCAAGCCAGTACAAAACAGCTTATGTGATACCTTACTCAGAAGCCAACAATAGCTTGTTTAATGCAATCCATCCTCAGCCCTCCACCCAGGTCAAATATGAGGAGGATTGCTGAAGATCTTATTCATCATATAAGAAAGTTCTACCAATCCAAAAGGATCAGATGCATTACCTTCAGAATATTGAATACTTTCAGGTTAATGAATATGTCCTATCTCACCCCATATACACACTTGTAGCCAATTTATAACCTAAACTAAAGTTTATCATCAGAGGGAAAAAAAAGGGAGCATACTGGTGAAAAGATCAATCTACTTTGAGACAGGAGTACAGTTCTAAGATGTGTTTCATAGTAGAGATGATAAGCTGTCTGTATGGGAGTATCTTGAGGAATAGAGCCTCTGCCATTCTTTTGCTTTAAAAGCCAGATGAGCTTCAGCCCTGCCTATTATAGTCTGAACCAAGGGAAATCTTCTCAGTGAGCAAGATTTCCTTGTGCTGTCATGCTGCATAGTGAAAAGTTACCCATTGTGGAAGGGCCTTCATAGCGTTCTGCCTCTAAATATTGGGGTCTTCCAGTTAGGGATGTAAGTGACTAATTGACTACTTGACTAGTCGCTTCCCCCCCCCCACCTGTATCAGAAAGAGGCAGCTGGGGGGGAGAGAAAAGGAGGTGTTGGGGGGGGGAGCCAGCTTAAAAGCCAGTTCCCCCTAGCTCCAGCTTCATGGGAGGGAGGCAAGGGCACACCGGCGACATTAAAACTAGATTCATCTACTGTCCGAGCTTATCGGCTGTTAAACAGAATTTGGGCTATCCAAAGTCTGGTACAGGTCCTCTCCACAAGCCCCACGATTTCTGTACTTACATGCCTTCAACTCATGGGGCACATGGCATCTACCACATATGTCTTAGCGCAAGCCAGGCTTCACCTACAGTGCCTCCAGCACTGGATAGCCATGGTCTACGTTCCTGGCAAACACGATGTTCACAGGAGGATTGCGGTACCACCAAAAGTGGTGAAGTCTTTGAGTTGGTGGACCATCCCCGCCAACATGTTAGCAGGTGTACCCTTCCATCGACCTCAACCCACGATCCAAATTACAACCAACTCATCATTGGTAGGTTGTGGAGCACATCTCAACGGTCATTGCATTCAGAACTGCTGGTCCATACAAGAAGCCTTCTACCATATCAGCCTCCTAGAACTGAGAGCCGTTTTCAATGCATGCAAGCACTTTCTTGCCATTATCCGAGGCCGCACTACCAGGGTGCTTACTGACAACATGACCAGTTTTCTACATAAACTGTCAGGGAGGGGCTCAGTCGCACTCCTTCTGTGCAGAGGCAATATGCCTACAGAACTGGTGTATCTGCCACGACAGAACGAGTTTAGCATCATACCTATCTGGCAAAAACAACATCACTACTGATCGCTTAGTAGGTATTTTGTTACGAACAATGAGTGGGAACTACATTATTGGGTGCTATATCATGTCTTCCACCTCTGGGGGTTCCTGACTATAGACCTATAGATGTATTCCTCCTCAACTGGAGTGCTCACCTGCTTTATGCCTTTCCCCTGACTCCCATGATACAGAGAGTCTTAGAAAAGATCTCCAGGGACAATGCAACAGTAATTCTCATAGTGCCCTTTTGGCCGCATCAGACATGGCTCCCTTATCTTTTTCACATATCTCCTCACCCACCCTATCGCCTACCCAGACGCCACAACCTGTTGAGCCAGGACCAAGGAACACTGGTGCACCCCCAACCCAACCACCTTTGCCTCACAGTGTGGTTCCTAGTTGGTTCCGAGATTCGGAAATGATTTGTTCCCAGGATGTTAGACATATCCTGCTCCAGAGCAGAAGGCCCACCACTACTTACCTGCAGAAGCGGCATAGATTTTATTCCTGGTGCACTGATAACAGTCTAGACCCAACTTCTGTTCCCATCCATTGCATTCTGGACTACATCCTACATTTAAAATATTCTGGCCTAGCGTTGTCTTCTCTCAAGGTTAACCTCGCTGGGATCACCGCCTTCCGACAGCCAGTAAAGGGGTATTCTACATTTGCTGACCCAATCACTAGGAGGTTCATGAAAGGGGTAGCAAATCTCTACTCACCATGCAGAGAACCACTTCATCCATGTCAGGATGGCGGTCAGTTTCTAGCGGAGTGCCCCAAGGTTCGGTTCTAGGACCGGTTTTGTTCAATATCTTTATTAATGACCTGGATGAGGGGATGGATTGCACCCTCAGCAAGTTTGCGGATGACACTAAGCAAGGGGGAGAGGTAGATACGGTTGAGGGCAGAGATAGGGTCCATAGTAACTTAGACAGATTGGAGGATTGGACCACAAGAAATCTGATGAGGTTCAACAAGGACAAGTGCAGAGTCCTGCACTTGGGACGGAAGAATCCCAAGCATTGTTACAGGCTGGGGACCAACCAGCTAAGTAGTAGTTCTGCAGAAAAGGACCTGGGGGTTACAGTGGATAAGAAGCTGGATATGAGTCAACAGTGTGTCCTTGTAGCCAAGAAGGCTAATGACATATTAGGTTGCATTAAGAAAAGCATTGCCAGCAGATCCAGAGATGTCATTATTCCCCTTTATTCGGCTCTGGTGAGTCCTCATCTGGAGTATTGTGTCCAGTTCTGAGTCCCCTGCTACAAAAAGGACGTGGACGCATTGGAGAGGGTCCAGCGGAGGGCAACCAAAATAATTAGAGGGCTGGAGTATATGACCTATGGGGGGAGGCTGAGGGAGTTGGATCTGTTTAGTCTGCAGAAGTGAAGAGTGAGGGGGGATTTGACAGCAGCTTTCAACTTCCTGAAGGAAGGTTCCAAAGAGGATTGAGAATGCTGTTCTCAGTAGTGACAGATGGGAGAACAAGGAGCAAAGATCTCAAGTTGTGGTGGGAGAGGTCCAGGTTGGATATTAGGAAAAACTGTTTCACTTGGAGAGTGGTGAAGTAGTGGAGTCTCCATCCCTAGAGGTGTTTAAGTCTCGGCTTGACAAAGCCCTTGCTGGGTTGATTTAGTTGGGATTGGTCCTGCCTGGAGCAGGGGGCTGGACTTGATGACCCTTCTGAGGTCTTTTCCAGCTCTGTGAGTCTATGATCCATGTAATTTAGAACTTGTCTTGGATGCCCTAATGCGACCACCTTTGGAGCTTTTGGTGACCTGCCTTCTGTTGCTATTAACCACCTAGATTGCCTTCTTGTTAGCTATAACGTCTGCATGTCGGGTAGGGAAGCTCACCTCTCTCTCCGCTACACCTCCCTATACAGTATTTACAAGTCAGGGGGCTATACTCCACCTTCAACCATCCTTCCTGCCAAAAATAAACTTGGACTTTCACATCAACTAGCCTATCATCCTCCCTACCTTCTACAGCAAGCCACACTCCTCCCAATATGACACCACACTTCATACATTAGATGTGCACAGAGCACTGGTCTTTTACATCGATAGGACACTACCTTTTCAGAAATCTCAGTGACTGTTGATTTCGATGGCTGATCGTTCTAGAGGTGAGTCTCTCTCTGTACAACGGCTTGAGGTGCCTGACGCGCATGTGCGGTTGGCAGACCACTGCTGACGAATCTCCGATCTGCGGCACCGGGACAAGCCCGACACCTAGGCTGCGTCTAGACTGGCATGATTTTGCGGAAAGTCTTTTAACAGAAAAGTTTTTCTGTTAAAAGTATTTCCGCAAAAGCGTGTCTAGATTGGCATGGATGCTTTTGCGCAAAAAGTGTTTTTGCGCAAAAGCATCCGTGGCCAGTCTAGACGTGATTTTGCACAAGAAAGCCCCGATCGCCATTTTAGCCATCGGGGCTTTTTTGCGCAAAACAGTTCTTCCCTGTCTACACTAGCCCTCTTGCGCAAGTATTCTTGCGCAAGAGGGCTTTTTCCCGAGTGGGAGCGTGAAAGTATTTGCGCAAGAAGCACTGATTTTGTACATTACAAAGTCAGTGCTCTTGCGCAAATTCAAGAGGCCAGTCTAGACGCACCCCTATAGTGGAACACCCACAGGGATGCACATCTCAGTGAACCGTCGTTACTGCACCAAGCTGAGTAGCTTCCTCTTTTTGCTAAGTGTATAGTAGTGGTAGCGCTCTACCTCCATGAGAGATGCATTCCACACGTATTCTTCTTTGAACAGTTGGTTGGTTCAGTGTCACTCCAGATGTCAGAGGCCACTGTCCATTTCACTATCTTACTGTTCAACGTCTTGGGCCTGAAAATAAAGACAAGTCAGCATTATCTTCTCTACACATAGAATTAATTGGTGTGATCCTCCACTTAAACTATGTGTGAAGGGGGGTTAGGACAGGTCCTAACCCCTTTCTCCTCCCTTTCTGGGTATCTCTAAGCCGGGTAGCTGCCATGGCGGCCCAACAGGATATTACCCCGCTCGGGATGTGAGGGAAGTCTGGGCCCACCCTCTCTCCAGACCCCAGCCCAGGGCCCTAAGGTGGGGGTGTCCTCCTCGTCCGCCCCCACCTACCTGATGGGGCTAGCTGCCGAAACTCATCAGCCCGGAAGCGAGACTCCCACCGCCCGCCCTGGGCTTCTTCCTCAACCCTGCTCTCTCTGGTCTCTCCCCAAGCCACCTTTACTTGGCTCCCATCCCTTCTCACCTGTCTCTCCTTCTTCCTCCCCTTACCGCGGAGGCCATCTTCCTTTTATAGCCTGCCTGGCTCCTCCCTGGCCGGCCTCTGTGCATTTGCACTGGCGTCCCCAGACTCGCCCCGCCCAACCTTGTCTCTAGTGCACATGTGCTGGCGTCTCCTGAGTTTCCTCCCAGGGCGCCTACACTGGTGTCCACGGTACCGGCCTCTCCCGCCCCGCTCGTGGTGTACTCCCCAGCATCCCCCCTGCCGGCGCCGGTCTTGGCGTCGCATTTCTCCGCCGTGGCTCGGCCGCCGCTGCCCTATCCCCCTTCACGGGAAGGGCTGGCCGGCCAATGCCGACCTCCAGAGTCCTGGCTGGGTCCGTGCGGGGCTTCTCTACCCCGTCACACTATGCTAGGGCTTTTCTGCCTCAGATTCCAAACTCTACAAGCCCTCTGTGTGTACAAGTTCAAGGATCAGTCACAAACCACAGTGAGGAGCTGCTTCAGATTTCTTGGTCACGTACTGGCCAGTGTACACTATAAGGTGTATGTTTGGTTAATCACCCAGGAAAGATTCAGGTGCTGCCTATCTGATGTAGCAGACCTCGCAGCCTGCAGCATGTGTTTCTGCTGGTGGTCCACATCCACACAAGCATCAGTGCACATAACATTTATTATTATGGAAAAAATTGGAGCATTGTTGGTGGCATGCATATGTGACTCCTTCAAACTAGGCTCCACTGCAGAACAATGCAAGCTTAGCTCAAGTAAAGTCTATCCCTCTTAAGTCCCCAGTGTGAATAAGATGATATGAGCATGTTGTAGCCACAGCAGGGTTGTTGACTCATCTTCCAGTTCAGAGATGACATGAAGACATTCAGAGCTCAGGCATTCTCAGGTCACCTCACCTACCAGGTGTTCAGAATGACTTGTTAGATCACTTGAGCAGATTTTTCAACTTAAATTGCAAATGGTCTCTCAAAACAGCCATCCCAGCTGCAGTGTTATCTATCTGGGTTTGTCCAGTGGTGGATCTGTTTGTGACTCAGCAAAACAGGATCCCATTTCTGTCTCAGGGTCAGACATGGCCATAGGTCAATTTCAGCTACTTTTATTTGACAAGGGCTGTCTGTCTGCATTCCCACTAGTACCCCTGATTCTCAGGTTTATTTTCAAGTTGAAAAAAGATTGAGGCAGAATGTTCCTTATAACTGCAGCTTGACCGTGGCAGCTATAATATTCCAACCTACACAAGCTATGTATTCAGGAACCCTTGCTCTTGTGACCACAGAATTCCTAACTCAGAATCACAGGCCAGAGTTAAACCCTGATCATTAGGTGCTGTTCCTCACAGCATGGTTCATTGTGGTTAAATGAAGAGGTGGCATTCTTCTCAATCGCAGTCTAGAATGTCCTTCATGATAGTAGAAAACCTTCTACAAAAGCAGCTTATCTTAGTAAATTGAATGCTTCTTCATCTGGGCAGCCTCCCGTGATATGTCACTGACTCAAGCTTTGATTGAAGTAATTCTGGACTATCTCTTACATCTTAAGAAACCAGGTCTAGCCCTTTCTTTGTTCCTTTAGGGCCCTTCTGGCTGCTATCTCAGCATTTCATCCTAGAATTCTTGGTTGAACAGTTTTTATTAATCTTATCACAACCAGTTTTCTGAAAGGTATAAATATATTGTTCCCACCTATTCAGGACAACGTGGTATTCAAAACTAGTTTTTTGTACTGTTATGGACCACTCCATTTGAGCCTGTAGATTCCTTATCATTTCTGCATCTCTTGGCAAAGATGGCCTTGTTGGTGACCATTACTTTGGATAGGACCGTGAGTGTGCTATATGTACTTGCTTGTCATGGCTTCACTGTACACCATTTTCTACAAAGACAAGTTCCAGTATAGCTTGTCTATACTGCTGCTTAAGTTGATGCAACTTAAGTCATTGAGGGATGTGAAAAATGTTGCACTTCCTCAGACTTGCTGAGGAACAAACCCACATAAAGGGTGAGCTAGAGCAGTATTGCTTTTGCGGTTGTTTATTGGTATAGATTCTTAAGAGTAAAGTGATACTCACACACACACATCACATTCATGCTGGCAGTTTGGAGGCAGGCTGCAAGTGTGGTGTAGATTACTTTTGATTTCATTGGTGGCTGCTTCCCGAAGACTCGACCATAATGTTTCTTGGGAGATCCCTTTGGATCTGCAGAAGGCTTTACTTTCTCTGGATCGGTCCCAGGTTTCTGCTGTGATGTTACATTTTGTCTAAAAGAGAGAGGGAGCTTTTCTGGCCACTTCTCAGTTAATCTTCCTGCTTGCAGGATCTTTGCCTGACTTAAAAGGTCACTGATCCTAAACTGCCTTTCATTGGGTATTTCTCTTTCAGACCTCATATACATTCCACAGGTTACGTACATATACATAAGCAACATGGTTTCTAGGCAAAGTTGGGCCTCACGGCTTAGAGTATAAGAAATTGCATTGTACTAAAGATAACATACCAAGGCATGATAAAAAAACGTAACTAATTATAACTAAGAAAGTTAATGTCAGGGAAGAAGACAAAAGCAGAGGAGTATGTCCAGTTAGCTAGACTCCAGTGGAGAACGGGGATGGGGGCATGTCTGACTAGTTACAAAAAAGTCAGCCCCTTAAGCCTGATAAATTACATTGATTTAAAGCAGTGTCTACGTTGCACTATATTGGTGGGAGACACTCGCCTGCCAATATATCTTCTGCCTCTCATTGAGATGTTGTAATTATGGCTGCAAGAGAACACTCTCCCATTGGCGTAGCACGTTTTCACCTGACATACTACAGTGGTGCAATTGTACTGGTGTAGCTGTGGTGATGTAGCACTTAGGTGTAGGATAGCCCTAAGCTTGTATCTAAAATCAGTCACTTTATTTTCCTGCTTACTTCATGCAGTCTCATGCTTATAAAGATGCATGCTGGATGCCCATTGAGCTTTGGCATTTTATTGGACAGAACTGTCCATTCGGGGTTCTTCCAGCTGTTTTTTTCCTATGCAGAATGAAAGAAAGGCCAACCAAATATGGCACACCTACTGTCAGAGTGGATTAGCTGCATCACTGTGTTTTGCTGCCAGTGGCATAATGCTTCCTGAGAAACTGACAGCATGCTCTCAGAGCTACCAACACTCCTAGCTACTTCCACGATACCACTGACTTCCTGAGGAAACTCCAAAACATCAATAATCTTCCTGAAAATACCATCCTGGCCACCATGGATGTAGAAGCCCTCTACACCAACATTCTACACAAAGACAGATTACAGGCCATCAGGAACATCCTCCCTGATGACAACACTGCACACCTGATTACAGAGCTCTGCGACTTTGTCCTCATCTACAACTACTTATAATTCAGAAACAATTTCTATCTCCAAATCAGCGGCACGGCGATGGGCACTTGCATGGCACCACAATATACCAACATCTTTATGGCTGACCTTGAACAACGTTTCCTCAGCTCTCGCCCCCTAACACTCCTACTATACTTAATGCTACATTGATGACATCTTCATCATATGGACCCACGGAAAAGAGACTCTTGAAGAATTCCACAAGGATTTCAACAACTTCCACCCTACTATCAACCTCAGCGTGGACCAGTCCACAAGGGAAATCCACTTCCTGGAAACTACAGTACAGTTAAATAATGGACAAATTTCCACCACCCTATATCAGAAACCCACCGACTGCTACACTTGCTTCATGCTTCCAGCTTTCATCCTAGACACGTTTTTCAGTTGATTGTATACAGCCAAGCCCTACGATACAAGCAGATTTGCTCCTACTCCACAGTCAGAGACAATCACCTACAACCGTGGTTACCAACAGGTCGATCGCGATCTACTGGTCGATTGCGAGGCCTCGACCAGTCGCTTGCGAGGCGTCCTGTCTGCCCCGCCCCCATTTCCCTCCCACCCCCGAGAAGCCCCACTGCCTACTTCAAGTGAAAATGGAGGTAGTGTCGGCTTCCCGGGGATGGACAGAAGTCCCGCAGCTTAGCACCACTTCCGGTGATTCCAGAAGTGCGCTAACTGCTCTGCCGGGTGTACTGCGGGAGGGAGCATTGGCTCCCTGCACCGCATGGGAGGGGTGAGTCAGCTCCGGGAGAGGCACGCAGGGGGGTTGGCCCCTGGGCAGGCGTGCGCGCGGGGCTTATCTGCGCGGGGGGGTTGGCGCCGGGGCAAGCGCGCGGGGCTTCCCTGCGCCGGGGGGGGGGGGGTCGGCCCCCTGGGCAGGTGCGTGTGCGCACGGGGCTTCCTTGCGCGCGGGGGGGGTCGGCCCTGGAGCAGGCATGCGCTGGTTTCCCTGAGGGTGGGGGGCAGAATCCTGGGAGGAGGGAGATGCAGGGGACTCTCTGCCTCCCCTGGCCCCACCTACGGAATGCTGTCCCTACTCCCCACCCCACTCCACTGTCCCCAGCTACCGAACTCTGTCCCCACTGGCACCCTGTCCCCTGCTGCAGAACCCTGTCCTCTGCCCTCCCAGCACCCTTCCCCTCTCCCCTGCCCCCAGCCGCAGAACTCTGTCCTCACAAAATGTATAATTATAAATGCTTCATTTTAGATTTAAATAGCATGAATAAAAACCAGACCATTTATTTCATAACTATAAACACGTGATTCTAATTTTATGTATCACATAATTTAAAAATAAACTGTTTATCAGAGTGTGTAAGTAAGGGCTGGGGGTAGCAAGTGATGGACAGGAGGAGAATAGAGAGGGTGGGGCTTCAAGGAAGGGGCGGGGCGGTAGATTTTCGCCTTTTCTGAGATTTAAAAAGTGATCTTGGGTGTAAAAAGGTTGGAGACCACTGACCTACAAGATCTTTACAGAGCATTCCTAAAATTGAAATACCCACCTGGGGAAGTGAAAAAACAAATTGACAGAGCCAAAAAAATACCCAGACATGAACTACTTCAAGACAGACCCAAAAGAGAAAATAACAGAACTCCTATTGTTATTACCTACAGTCCACTCCAACGCTTTATACAATCTACAAACCATCTTGGAAATGACCCCTCACTCTCAGAGGCCTTAGGAGAAAAACCTATTCTTGCTTACAGACAACCCCCTAACCTGAAATGTATTCTTTCTGATAACCATGCCACACAACTACATCATAAGCCTCCAGGAACTCAGCCCTGCAACCAAAAAAGATGCCAACTTTGCCCACATCTCTGTACTGGCAAATTCATCACTGGAGCAAACAACGTAAGCCACAAAATTGAAAGGTCATTTGACTGCACATCCAGTCATTTGATCTATGCCATCAAATGGCAGCAGTGCCCCACTGCTATATATATTGGACAAAATGGACGGTCTCTCTGGGAAAGAATCAATGGACACAAATTGGATATTTGTAAAGGGAACATACAGAAGCCTGTTGGTGAGCATTTCAGCCTGCCAAACCACAGTCTGACAGACCTGCAAGTAGCTGTCTTGTCACAAACCAGCTCCACAAGCCAGATCCACAGGGAGGCTCTGGAATCACTGTTCATCTGCAAATTCAATTCACATGCTAATGAACTCAATCGTGATATGAGATGACTAGGACACTACCTACTTAATAACCACTGAAGGTGCTAACAGCTCTCTGAGTGGAATCCTTCCTGTCTTAGGAATCTATCAATTGACTTTGATTTTTATCTGCTTAGGTTTAAGTACCCATTCTCCAGATACTTAATGATGCTCTGTCTCACACCCCCTTCCCTTTTTTTTCTCGCCCCTTCCCCTCTCCTATTTATTTTGAGTTCTCATATCCCCAACTCATAACTCCAGTCATCTGAAAAAGTGCACTGTGCCCACGAAAGCTCATGATACCATCTACATGTTTTGTTAGTCTATAAAGTGCTACCAGACTATTTGTTGTTGGTTTTTTTGCCTTGGGGGTGTGTTGTGGGGAAACAGCCAAGCAGGAATCAGTATAAGGGGAGCTTCAGGGCCTGAACAAGGTCAGTTATTTGTTGGAGCTAGAGGTGAGCAGATGAAGGTCAGGCTGCTCGGAGTCCACTGGCACAAAGCCCTGAAGTAAGCGTGAAGAAGATGCTGAGGTCATGGGAAAGTGGCCCAGGGAGTTATAACAACAGTTACTTAAAGAGACATTGCAGAATGCTGTTATATATATGGAACCTGGGTTGGGGCTTGGAGTAGAGGCTGGGACCGTGTTCTCCCCAACTCCCATTAGTCACTAGGGTTGTGAGGGTCCCCATTAGTCTGCATGGTAAGGTGTCGCAGGAGTGGGGGTGGGGACATGAACTAAAGTGACCCAGCTGAAGAGCTGGGACCAGAAAGGCCCTAAAAGGGTAAAAGTGTTGCATCCAGGGAAGGAACGTTGGGGCACACTGTATTCTGGAGCAGGAACAATCTGAAAGACAGTAGAGGGCGCTGAGAGAGACCCTGTTGGACTTTACCTTAGAAGGGGTTCACTTTGTTTTAACAGACTGTGTGTGACTTGACTGGAGGGCTGAGTCACTGAAGAGCCACCACAAAAAGAAAAAGAGCACAGGCACTCACGCTTGGCTGGGGAGTGCTTGTGACAGGAGAGTGAACTCCATTATAGGAGGTGTTCAGTTTCTGCAGAATTTGTGGAACATGTCCCTATTCTGAATATTTGTAGTGCAGCAAAGTGCTCTTCAATTCACAGTGTTTATGAAGCACTAAGTACTGCACAAGGGAAGATGGTAAAAAAAATAAATATAGCCCCTCTTTCAATGAGACTTGAAGCCCCACCAATTTGAGAACAGCTTGGGAGTCATCTACAGTGTAATGGAGACAATCAACTGTTTTGAGGTGTAACTTTTTTTTTTTTTTTTTGCTTAGAAATATATTTTGTACTATGTGTATGACTCGGTTTTTGTAAATGCAGGAAGATAATTCTGAAGTAATTAGGGGATGCAGTAGCCAAAAGTTACAGTATGGCTGAGAAATCGCATGACACTAGTCAGACTAATAAATAAATTACACATAAAAATGCACATGTGCCTTTCAGTTTGCGTCCTGCCCTGGCCAGCTGGTTAACATATGTCTGTGTTTGGTTTCTTAGCTGTGTCTCTCTTGCAGTACCTTGCTCAGAGCTAAAAGTGTCCGTGTGTGCTGCATATCCAACTTTGTTTGGAATCTTCACAGAGTTTTTCCCCCAGAAGTAAACAGGCATCTAAGAATAGCTCCCACATCTCTTTGTAGTGTATTTTCATCTTTGGCTATTTAAATGGCCTGTCTAGACAGCTGACAGAACTTGGAAAGCTCATGAGGCTGAAAGCAGTCATGGGCTGTATGGTGGGCTGCAGCTCCAGCCTTGAGGAAGCTGGTGGTGGCTGCTCAATTGCTACTGGGGCAGGCAAATTGCTCTGTGGCTGCACCGTGCCCTTGCTCCAGCTCTGGAGCATGGCTGGGAGGAAGCAGTGTTGTGGCCTGGGCCGTGCTAAGGACTGATTGCCCTTGACCCTGCCTCTTCTGGGGTTGTGGCGTTGTCTCCCCAACCTTGCCCTGGGTGGCTGGTGGCCCTACTGGGTGCAGAGATGGGGGGTCATGTGAACCACTGATTTTACTTAGCTCAACTGAGCTGCAATGGCATCTGTAAGAACCTATCAAAAGAAGCTTTTCTTTCAGAACCTCTAAGAATTCATTTTGAAGCTAATGCTGTTTAACCCCCAGGTGTCACTAGTATTTCAAGCAGATACTAATAAAGAATTAATCTAAACAAAGGAGTTTAAAGAAGGGGAAATGGCCAGTATTTTCATACTTCTGTTGCCAGCAAGTTACATTAGTGTAATATTTTATATATGTGTGTCTCTCTCTTTAAAATATATTCTTAGGTGACGTGTTCTGCTCACATTTAAATTCTAAGCATAAACTTAGCTGCATATCAATTGTTAATACTTTGATTTCTCTCATTTATAATAAAAATGGTTTTCCTAGTCTCCTATGCAAGGAGATCTGCTGGTTTTGTGTGTGTATGTGTGTTTTGAGATGGGAGGACAATGCGTGTAAACTTCTTTGCCTTCTAAACTTTCAGATGATGGAATACATAGCCAAGTGCCTCCCATTTATGTCCAGAAAGAATTCTTGAACTACTCAACGCTACTCACTAAATGTTCACCCACTAATGTTCAGTTCTTTGGAATCTGTAGTGGTGGTCCTTTGAACAGTTCTCTTTGTAGTTTATTTAGTTGCTCAGTTACTTTTGGTATTACTGAAAATATTGTCAAAATTAACTTTTCCTTTTTTTTCTTTCAGTACATTAATACCTACTGTTATTTTCCAAGATTGTGAATAATTGTGTCCCTTCATTGACATTGTTACTTTGAAAGTATTTTTACACTGTGCTCTTGCTCATAGTTCTCTTTCCTAGATATTAAAAATATTGCTCCCTTTCTCTCCTCATAAACTCTTTGTCCTCTAGTTCTTGGATGATATTTGTTACCATTGTATTTGTATTTTATATGTTGATATAGGATTGTAGGAGACAGGTCCCTACATGTGACTTTGAAACCATAGGGTATTCCCTTTGCTTAACACTGAACACTCATATTGATGTTTTAATAGTTGTATATTTCTCCTAAGAACCTCAGGCTTGGGTGCGGCTGGCCTCAATCCAGCCTGCGAGACTCAGGGTCCCCTCCAGCATTGGGGAGCCCGTGCTGGCACTCCAGCCACTCTGCTGCCCACTGTGGGGCTGGATTCCACAAAATCTAGTAGGCTCCTCCCTCCCCCCCAGATTCTGATGTGCAAGGGGAATGTGCAGAGTCTTTTTCCTCAGTTGGGGGCCACATCAGTGAGCAGTTTTTTCTTTTCATTTGTGTGTGGCCCCCAACTGATTTTTCTGTGTGTCAGCGGCCCACAGCCCAAACAAGGTTCCCCACCCCTGTCATAAAGCTTTGTATACCATTAAACTTTTTCATTCATACTCTTCTTAATTGTCTTTCCTTAATTAAGATTGAAAATCTCCAGGAGCAGTTAAGAGACAAAGAAAAACAGATGAGTAGTCTGAAGGATCGCGTAAAATCTCTACAGGCTGATACTACAAACACTGACACTGCCTTGACCACACTGGAAGAAGCACTTGCAGAGAAAGTGAGTGTGAAGGACACAAGTCCTTTAAATCCAACATTCATTCTGCTATTCATATCTGTAATTCCAAACTTCTTCAGCACTGCCTTGATTTCTAGGTAACAGAAGAGATATCTTTTTGCAGCGTAGCTGGACATTCACTATTCTCTAGTGGCTCTAGAAGTAAGGTTCTCCATCTGGATGCTGTTGATTCAGTCGGAAAAGCTGCTGTTAGGCCTAATGGATTTTTCACTAGAAGGCATTTTAAGATACTTTGACTAGCTAGCCATGTGCTGTTGACAGGTCTAATCTGATTTAAGGCAGCAGTATGGTGTTTAATACATAGGCTAAGGATAGTACTTAGGGTGAGGGATTTCTGTAGCATAAAGTCTTTAAAATGGCATTTTGTAGGGAGTTACGCCTCATGTTGCTACCTCACTAATTAGGACCATCATATAACTCTGTATGAAAAGAATTGCTGCTTCTTGTACTGTGCTAATTATGCATAGATCTTTGTATAGTATCGCTTGAGCTGTCCTCTTTGGCTATAGTACATCTTTAATGCTGCTACTGGATTATATATTCCAGGTTACAGGCTCTGGATTCTTCCCCTTTTCAGATTGTCTGATGTCTTATTTGTCTTTTTTCTTCTCTCATCTTTCACAGTAGTTTTTAAGTTCATTATCTGAACCTTGTATTTTTGGTTCTGTAAATTAAATTACATAAAACTCAGTGGTCTTGATGTTACTGCAATCCTGTCTCCTTTCTTTGCTGTCCTATGCTTTTTCACTTTTGCATAGCAGGGGGTTATTGACTGAGGGAGCAGCTGGGTCTGTTTTGCTCTTACTGGGGATCTCTTTAGCATTACTGCATATTTTGCATCTGTTCCTTCAGGTACATGGCCCCTTCAGTCTGTCGTACTCTGAATACAACACTTTATTGGTGTTTTTGCCTGCTGTTGGGGTTTATTTTTTTTAAAAGAATGCTCTTGCATAACTTTAGCTTTCAGGCTTGAAGAGCATCTTTTGAAACTTGGTTTACAAAATAATTGTTTCTATTGCCTGTCTCTTTCCCACTTTGGTTTTATGTCTCACGTCTTGTATGTTGTATCTCTTTCTGTCTGCATCTGTAATCTTTGAAAAAATAGGATTTGAATAAATAAGAGTGCAATGTATGGTGCTTCTTGCTGTCAGGCGACTTGACTGAACTTAGTTTAGTCAGCAGCTGGATAAATGAGGTTACATTGTAATAATACTGAACTTTTGGTGTTTGGAGAGATTGCAGTAACAAACCACCTTGGACTTGTTAGTTATGAAACGAGAATTTACAAGGTATCTTCTTGTTGGAAGAGAGGAGAGAGGTCCAGTAATATTCTGCATACTTTCTCCCCATAAACTATTAAGCAGAGATGCAATATGATATCTTCTCAGATACAGGCAAAATTTTACCTGTTAAGATGATTCAAAGGGGTTTTCATCAGTGGGTATTGTGCTCTTTTGTCAGGAGCGGACTATTGAGCGCCTGAAGGAGCAACGGGACAGGGATGAGCGAGAAAAACAAGAGGAGATTGACAACTACAAAAAAGATCTTAAGGACCTGAAAGAAAAAGTCAGCCTCTTGCAAGGAGATCTCTCAGAGAAAGAGGTTAATGCTAACAAAATTACCCTTACTCTAGTGTTCATTTATTGTGATGGGTGTGTGCGGAGGGAGGAGTATGTTCTATGTATTTGGTTCTGCAGCACATGAGCTCAGTGAAGAGACACTTGTATAGCACATGTGAGTGTGTCAGGAAGATTTGGTATGGCTCACAAGGTTTGTCCCATTCAATTATGTGGTTTGGTCATTGGTGTTCCAAGTTGGGAGTGGGTAAAGCTGTTGGTAGCATTTATGTAGATCTCAGTAATTCTGGAATAGAGCTAATGCTTATTAACTATTCTGAAGAGGATGGTTGAAAGAGGAAGGATTTATTGACTCTATGGCAGCCATGGCCTACCCGTGACCAACCCGTGGCTAGCGAGCCGCATGCGGCTCTTCTTCCTCTTCTCTCCCCCCCCTCCCCTCCAGTGCAGCTCGTGAAGCCACCCCTGCGCCCTGAAAACGGCTCCCAGTTCCCTGTGCTTACTGGGACAAGGGAGCCATCTGGCGCAGCCATTAAAAATGGTGTCTTCAAGATGGTGTTGGCCAACGGGAGCCTGATGTGGCCAAAAAGCCTCTAAATGCATTTCTTAAATGGGCAGTCATCCCTCTCTCCCCCAAGAACTTTTTCCCCCATCTCTTTGCACTATATTCACAACTATTTTGGCTCTTTGCCTATAACAGGTTGGCCACCCCTGCCCTATGGTTTAGAAGTGCTGCAGGACAGTGACGTGAAACTAGTCATTAGGCAGAGCAAGTAGCATCTTCCCCACTTCTTGCAAGATATATACCATCTTATCAATATGTATAAGGAGTAAAGAGCTCAGACAGCTCAAATATGTGGGTATGGAGAATTCACAGTGAAGGTTCTTCCTATAGATTTTGCTGCATCTTTTGCAACTTTATAGAAGTTGTAATGGTAGTTCTTGCGGATGTGAAGAGCCATCTTGCTGTTGATAAAATGGAGTGTAATGTCATGTCTCTATATACAGACTAATGAATATAATTGCATTAGCAGAATTATAAACTTCATTCATCTGTAGTGATTATAAGTTTACGTCTACCTACAATTTTATTTTAAAACCCCTATTACTATAATTAAAACAATGCAAACACACACACACACACACACAAATATATATATAAAAATAAATACAACTATGGAGAAAGTGGGATGGGGGGATGGGGTTATTGAGTTCCACACCCTAAGGGCTATCATTATAGAAACAGGAACATCATCTAATTGAAGATACGGTGGTTGAAATCTTCTGTCATGTCTTTGCAACTGAGTTTTAAAGGAGTTTTGACTTGGTGGTGATCTTTATCCAGAGACTCTGAACTGAAACAAGCTGTCCTAGGTCATTTTACAAAGTGGGAACCAGAATATTGTGTATGCAAGTGGCAGGAAAACAAAGACAAAAACATTTTAAAGTCATAGTCTTGTGTCTAATGTTTGTTTACCCAATAGCAGTTGTGTTCTGCTTGTTTGTTTTAGGCTACCTTGTTGGATCTGAAGGAACATGCCTCATCTCTGGCATCTTCAGGACTAAAGAAGGACTCCAGGCTTAAAACGCTGGAAATTGCTTTGGAACAGAAGAAGGAAGAGTGTCTGAAAATGGAAACTCAGCTGAAGAAGGTTAAAATTCATACTTATTTCCCCAATTGACATGATTATTTCCCTAATTTACGTGGTCCAGCAAATTCTCTGGTTTGGTGCCGATCAGGTCCTGAGGTTGGTGGCTTCAACGTGCACCAGGTGGGATTGTTAGATTCCTTTATTCTTTGAGTGGTGTCCCAGTGGGTGCTCCACTCAGGTCTCGGTATGTCCTTGCGCCGCTGATTGGAGATTTTCGGTGACCAGTGCCCTTCGCGCCGTGCTGTGCGCACTCTGCCTCATGCTCGTGCTATTTGTTGAGTGTGCATGTGGCGCGAGCCCCCTCACTTCCTTTTCTACAGTCCTCAGCTGAAGGATGGAGTCAGAGCAGTGCTTTTCTTTTCTGACAGGAAAACAAAGTGAATCGCATAGTTAGCTTAGTAATACTTCACAGTTTAGTCAGTTAATAATAGTTTCAACGTTAACCTGAAAAGAAGGCGTCCGTGGGCAGCCTGAACCCAAATGCACTCCTGCACTGGAGCATAAGATAGTGTCACGTAAGACGTGTCATTTGTAAAAATCCCCACAGCTGGGTACACCTCTGATACCAGGAGCTTGTTCATCTCACTCCTCAGTGTTGTCTCATGCTAATGTGCACAGCCACAAGCCAGAAAGAGCTCCCCACTCTCCTATGCTCCTATCACCAAAAACTGACTATGGTAGCAGGCAGAGGAATAGATTTTCATCGTGCCACTCATCCCCATCGGGATCAGTGGCTTCCTGGCATTCATATCAGGATTATTCCCTACAACAGCATCTCCCGTGGCTTAGCCAGCTGTGGATGTATCCTCCACAATTTCAGCCTCCCTTGGGAACCATGACATGCGTATCGATTGTGTTCTTCCCATGCCTACCACCCAAGAGATACAGCATCGGCATTGCCACAGTACACGGCTACACGCTCCCCAATTACATCTGGGTATTCCTTGCCATCTCACCCACCCTCAGTGATGATAACACAAGCTGACTCTAATGACAATAACAACTCACCTTACTCGGACTCAGAGAGTTCCTCACATGCTCCCAGATCCACTAGACCAGATGAGGAAGTTTTTCAGGTATCGCCCTCTTCACCGGTAGATGACCAAAACAATTCCAAGAATTATTTAAACGGGTGTCTCAATTACAGGACATTATACTCCAAGAGATTCAAGACAAACAATACAAATTACTTACGATATTACAACTCACGGCATTGTCAAAGATAGCCTTACCCATTAATGAAGTTATCTTCAGAGGTGCTTTGGCAAACTCCAGCCTCTATCCCCCCCCAACAAATCGCAGGGCGGATAGAAAATATTTTGTCCCAGCAAAAGGCATGGACTTCCTCTTTGCACGTACCCAACCAAACTTGCTAGTTGTAGTCTCAGTTAATCACAAGTTCAAACACCCACAATTTAAGTCTGCACTGTGAGACAAAGAACATAAGTGGCTAGATATCTTAGGCTGCAAAGTACGCTCTCCTTCCACCCTACAATTTAGGATAAGAACATAAGAATGGTCATACGGGGTCAGACCAAAGATCCATCTAGCCCAGTATACTGTCTGCCGACAGTGGCCAATACCAGATGCCTCAGAGGGAGGGATCACAACAGGTATTCCTCATGTGATCCCTCTCTTGTCACCTATCTCCAGAGAAACTGAGGCTAGAGATACCATTCCTACCTATCCTGGCAAATAGCCATTGATGGATCTAATCTCCATGACTCCACCTAGGTCTTTTTTGAACCCTGTTAAATTTCTAACCTTCACCACATTTTCTGGCAAGGAGTTCCACAGGTTGACTGTGTGCTGAGTGAAGAAAAACTTCCTTTTGTTTGTTTTAAACCTGCTGCCTATTAATTTCATTTGGTGACCCTTAGTTCTTTTATTGCGGGAATAAGTAAATAACTTTTTCTTATTCACTTTTTCCATACCAGTCATGATTTTATAGACCTCTATCATATCCCCCCTTAGTCTCCTCTTTTCTAGGCTGACAAGTCCAAGTCTTTTTAATTTCTCTTCATATGGGACCCATTCCAAACCCCTCAAAATTTTTCTTGCCCTTTTCTGAACCTTTTCCAATGCCAATATACCTTTTTTGAGATGAGGCAACCATATCAGTACACAGTATTCAAGACATGGGTGTACCATGGTTTTATATAGAGGCAATACAATATTTTCAGTCTTATTCTCAATCCCTTTTTTAATGATTCCTAACACTCTATTTGCTTTTTTGACTGTGCTGCACACTGAGTGGATGTTTTCAGAGAACTATCCACTATTACTGCAAGATATTTCTCTTGAGTAGTTGTAGCTAAATTAGTCCCCATCATATTGGACATATAGTTGGGATTATTTTTTCCAATGTGCATTACTTTACATTTATCCACATTAAATTTCATTTGCCATTTTGTTGCCCAATCACTTAGTTTGGTTAGATCTTTTTGAAGTTCTTCATAATCTGCTTTGGTCTTAACTACGTTTAGCAGTTTGGTATCATCTGCAAATTTTGCCACTTTACTGTTTACTGCTTCCTCTAGATCATTAATAAATAAGTTGAAGAGGATGGGTCCCAGGATAGATCCTTGGGGGATACTGTTAGTTGCCTCTCTCCACTCAGAAAACTTACCGTTTATTCCTACCCTTTGTTTCCTGTCTTTTAACTAGTTATCAATCCATGAAAGGACCTTCCATGACAACTTACTTTACTTAAGAGCCTTTGGTGAGGAACCTTTTCAAAGGCTTTCTGGAAATCTAAGTATACTATATCTACTGGATCCCCCCTGTCCACCTGTTTGTTGACCCCCTCAAAGAGTTCTAGCAGAGTAGTAAGGCATCATTTCCCTTTACAGAAATCATGTTGACTTTCCCCAAATAAATTATATTCATCCACATGCCTGACTATTTTATTCTTCACTATAATTTCAACTAATTTGCCTGGTACTGATGCTAGACTTACTGGTTTGTAATTGCTAGGATCACCTCTAGGCCCTTTTTAAATATTGGTATCACATTAGCTATCTTTCAGTCATTAGGTCCGGAAGCCGATTTAAAGGATAAGTTGCAAACCACAGTTAATAGTTCTGCAATTTCCCATTTGAGTTCTTTCAGAACTCTTGGGTGAATGCCATTTGGTCTTGGTGACTTGTTACTGTTCAGTTTATCAGTTTGTTCTAAAACCACCTCTAATGACACCTCAATCTGAGACAATTCCTTGGATTTGTCTCCTAAAAAGAATGGCTCAGATTTGGGAATCTCCCTAATATCCTCAGCTGTGGGGACTGAAGCAAATAGTTCATTCAGCTTTTCTGCTATGTCTTTATCATCTTGGAGTGCTTCTTTAGCATCTCCATCGTCCAAGGGCCCCAATGATTGTTTAGCCAGCTTCCTGCTTCTGATGTACCTAAAAAACATTTACTATTACTTTTTGAGTTTCTGGTTAGCTGTTCTTCAAACTTCTTTCTGGCTTTTCTTATTATATTTTTACACTTAATTTTACAAAGTTTATTATCCTGTCTATTTTCCTCGCTAGGATTTGCATTCTGCTTTTTAAAAGATATCTTTTTATCTGCGCCTGCTTCTTTTACCTGGTTGTTAAGCCGCGGTGGCACTTCTTTGGTTCTCTTACTGTATTTTTTAATTTGGGGTATACATTGAAGTTGAGCCTCTATTATGGTGTCTTGGAAAAGTTTCCATGCAGCTTGCAGAGATTTTACTTTTGTCACTGTACCTTTTAATTTTTGTTTACACAAAAATGAGGAAGTTAGTTAGTTCCTTCTTTCTGAAATTAAATGCTACAGTGTTGGGCTGCTGAGGTGTTTTCCCCACCATAGGAAAATTTTTTAAATTTAATTATGTTAAATTTAATTACGCTATGGTCACTATTTCTAAGCAATCCAGTTATATTTACCTCTTGAACCAGATCCCGTGCTCCACTCAGGATGAAATCGAGAATTGCCTCTCCCCTTGTGGGTTCCTGTACCAGCTGCTCCAAGAAGCAGTTATTTAAGGTATCAAGACATTTTGTCTCTGCAATTTGTCCTGAGGTGACATGTACCCAGTCAATATGGGGATAATTGAAATCCCCCACTATTATTGAGTTCTTTCTTTTGATAGCCTCTCTAATCTCCCTTAGCATTTCATAGTCACTATCACTGTCCTGGTCATGTGGTCCATAATAGATCCCTTCTGCTATATTCTTCTTATTGGAGCATGGAATTTCTATCCATAGAGATTCGTTAACATTCTCGCCAGCACCACTCTAACCATCACCAATGCATTCCACAGCCAGACAAGATACGTAGTCACAGGAGACACCATAGATCAGTCTCCTCGCAACCTCCGGCACCATATCATGTATCCTCTTGCGGTGCCGTGACCAGGCAGATGTCTTTATCTCCTCCTCCTTCTTCAAGAGGCTCAGTGAAATCTCCTAGGTCTCTGACATTATCAACACACACCGAGTTCCACAAGGATTTGTAGCAGTGTATTTTCTTCTAGACACTCCTCCCCCATATGGTCATACTATGAGTATTACAAGCATGTGTACTCTTATGACCATCTGCCCCTTTGGATGACACAATACCATT
This sequence comes from Pelodiscus sinensis, assembly GCF_052426305.1. Lineage (NCBI taxonomy): Eukaryota > Metazoa > Chordata > Testudines > Trionychidae > Pelodiscus > Pelodiscus sinensis. Next base: position 110,203,327 of record NC_143052.1, read on the forward strand.
ATCCACTGGCCTATTCCAGACACTGATCACCATGCTGTTACCATTCTGCCTTGAGACACCGGTCTGCAATTTCTTCCACCCCATCACACTACCTCATGCGAGTACCTCTCCTCCTCAACAACCAGAGTTAGAGGGACAAGTATCCGAGCATGAGGAACAGCCTGATACCCCACCCTCTGACCAGTCCTCCTCGTCCCCAGACAAGGCAGTGATTCCAGGTGATACTTCACCTACCGACAGCCTGAAGCGGTTTCAGGATTGTTTGAAAGGGTAGCTGCTAGTCAGGAGGTCCAGTTGATTGACGTACAGGAGAAACATCACCGTCTCCTAAGAAACCTCTCATCTTCCCAATGGGCCATAATTGCATTGCCTGTCGATGAGACCTTAATGGAAGTGATGGAGGAAATCTGATAGACCTCAGCTTCTGCCCTGTCCACCAACAAATGGGCTGACAAGAACTGCTTTGTCCCTGCCAAAGGCATGGACTTTGTATTTTCCCACTCCCAATCAAAGTCCTTAACGGTGGAAGCAACCCAACAGAGGTCTAAATTACCATAGTATAAGAACACTGCAGCAAAGAATGTAAACGCATGGACCTCTTTGGTAGGAAAATGTATTCATCATCGACCCTACAACTTTGTATTGAAAATTAGTTGGCCCAGCTAGCGATTCATGATTTTGATACTTATTTCAAACTCACTGAACTCACCTACCTGATGATAATAAAAGGCTTATCCTCAAGTGTATTGTCCACGAAGGCTATACCACTACTTGCGCCGCCCTCCATTTGACCCTACATGTTGCCAATACAGTGGCACGCTCCGCTACAACCTCATCCCTGCAAATCACCACCTATGCTTCTCTCCTTGGATGGAGTATGCACTTGGACAATCATCTTGCTCAGGTTCAGAGGTCTGGCCAAGAAACAGCTTTCCACATAAGTCTTTTGGAATTAAGAGCAGTTGCCAATGCCTGTTAAGTATTTCCGTATGCGCATTTGCAACACTGCTGTCAGGATACTTATGGACAGTGTGACAATAATGTATTATATCAATTGTCAGGGCGGCACCCTGTCCCTTTCTTTGGGCGCTGAAGCAGCATGTTTATGGAATTGATGCATCCACAACCAAGTAACCTTGGTTGCATCGTATCTACCTGGCATCAACAATGCCACAGTGGATGTGTTGAGCAGGCACTTTGCACCAGATCATGAATGGGTGTTAAATCGCCAAGTGCTTCAACCTATCTTCTGTCATTGGGGCTTTCCCCAGATAGACCTGTTTGCCCCCCATGAGAATGCCAAGTGCCCACAGTACTGCTGGAATTGGCCCTGCATCACTGGGAGACACCTTTTTTCTCAACTGGAGGGGTCCTTTACTTTATACATTCTTACCAACCCCTCTCACCCCAAGAATTCTCGAGACGATCAGCATAGACAGGGTGAAAGTAATACTCATAGCCCCCTCCTGGGCCTGGCAGATATGGTTTATCTCTCTCGGATTTCTTCCCAACCACTTTATCCTCTCCCCCAAAATCACAATCTATTGAGCCAGGACCACAGGATTCTCCTGCACCCTCAGCCCCATTTTCTGCACCTGGCAGCCTGGCTCCTTGTTGGTTCCAAGAATCCAAAATGTTGTGCTTGGACCATTTAAACAAGTATTGATGCATAGTAGAAAGCGCACCACATGCTCCACCTACCTTCCAACATGGTGCAGATTTGTGTCCTGGTGTAACGACAAATAATTCAATCTATACTGAGTCCCGTTAGATGACCTTTTAGACTATATCCTTCTCCTAAAGCAATCTGCCTTAGCCCTGGTTTCTCTTAGAGTACATCTTGCAGCAATCACTGCCTTTGCCACACCATAGATGGCTTTTCAGTATTCTCACACCCTGTTACAAAGAGATTCATCAGGGGCTTGTACAACCTTAACCCATGGCATAGGGCACCACTGTCTGGTGCTAGATACTCTTACCCAACCCCCATTTGCTTCAATTTGCAAGTCAACGAATCAATAGTTCTTCCATCATTTTATCCTAAGCCACACTCATCTCAGGAGGATTCTATCCCTCATACCCTGGGTGTACAAAGAGCGCTTTCGTTATACATAGGTAGAACCCAGTTCTTTCTTAGGTTACAACGATTACTAGTTTCCATGCTGGAGCACTCCAAGGGAGATCTGATTTCATGGCAGCACATATCGAGACTCATACTATCTTGCATTACCCAATGCTAAGCCATTTGAAACAAGCCACTTCCTGGGGCTCCCAAGGGCACATTCCACAAGAGCCGAGGCAACATCCACAGCTTTCCTGCATGGGGATTTCCCATGGGACATTTGCAGTGCAGCTACATGGTCCTCAAACCATACCTTCATGGAGCATTATGCTATCTCTCAACACCTTACTAATGATTCCTTAGTAGCCTTGGCAGTGCTGTCAACCGCCATTAAACAGTGACTCCAAGACCTGCCTACTTTGTGTTTCCAAGTGTTGCTACAAAGTCACCTACAGTGGAGCATCTACGGGACATCACTCGAAGAAGAAGAGGAAGTTACTCACCGTATGCAATAATGATGGTTCTTTGAGATGTGTGTCCCCGTGGGTGCTCCACTACCCACCCTTCTCCTCTCTTTCAGAGTCCCTGTTCTATACATATTTTTCAGATACTCGGGTGTACATGAGGAATTGGTGGGAACTGGGCTGTGCACATGAAGACAAAAGTGTGCACAGCATGAGGAGACTAGTGTGCATGTGCAGCCCGGTGAGCTAATGCTAGGGAAAATGCCGATCTGCTGCGCCAGGACAACCCGACACCTATAGTGGAGCACCCCACAGGGACATGTATTTCGAAGAACCCTTGTTTCTGCATAAGGTGAGTAACTTTCTCTTGACTCTAATTGAGGAGGATAGAGATGTGGCAAAAGCGTCCTTTCAAGCAGCATTGGATTAGGTCACTGTTTCTCAAACTATGCTCTGTGGAGTCCCAGGGCTCCGTGAGACATCTCCAGAGGCTCCGCAAGGTTGACAAACTGGAAATATCGATAGGTACAACACACACAATCAGTGGACCGCTGGGGCGCCGCATAAATTTATACGCATGTAAAGGGCTCCAGAGCCCAAAAAGTTTGAGAACCGGGAGATTAGGTGGACTCCAGTGTACAAAAGGCTATGGCTATGGTCATGAGGAAGAGCTCATGGCTCTCAGCCTCAGCCCTCACATATGAATTGCAGCTTCATTCAGGACCTTCCTTTTGAGGATATGTGTCTCTTTTCAAAGAAGAAATATTCTAAGCTCCACAGCTTGAAGGTATTTAAAGGCTATGCAAAAGTCCCTTGCACTACATACCCAAGCATAATTGAGGAAGCCCTGTAAGTGCCCACCATTACCTTGTTTCTACCATCCTCAGTCAAGGTAGGATTACAGTAGAAGGCAAAACAGGAATTTCAAAACAAGGCCTACTCTCCAGCCCATATCAGCTTATGGTCCCAAGGCTCACCAGGCGTCTGGGTCTAAGCAGTCCTTTTTGAGGGTATGCCTAAGAACAGTGTACCAGGACAGTGCCTGGATCCACCCTCCAGGTATTTTTTTGATTTGGCTTCTATCAGGTGTGGACCCATATCCTCAACCCTTTTCAGAGACTGTTTTCAAAACCAGCTTCTACTCCAAGAAGTGCAAATGCTCCCATAAGTGGGTATGGTAAAGGAGGTTCCTCTGGAACCCAGGGATAGGGTTTTTACTACTTAAAAAGTAGTACAAGGTCCTGCTGAAGACCGAAGAGGAAGGAACAACTCTGATCTTGGTGTCCGCAGCTTGATCTCACTAACAGCAATTCACCATCTTTCTGGACCTGTCAGTGGAAACGCCAGACGCTGTACTTCTGCTTTCAGATCTCATCTCCAAGGTTCATGGATTTCTGATTCACATGAAACCTGAGTCCCTCCATTTCACAGCTTGGAAATGGAATCCCTTGAAGCTAGCATGCTCACATCCTGTTCCAAAAGTTCTGGGGAGCAGAGAGCCATCCACCAGGGCCACATATCAGGCAAAATGGAAAAAATTCTCGACCTGTCGGCAGAGGCATGTAGATTTGTTTTTTTGGCAAAGGCAAATGAAGCCGCGATTTAAATGATCGCGGCTTCATTTACATTTACATGGCCGCCGCGCTGAGCCGACAAACAGCTGATCAGCTTTTTGTCCGCTCGGCGCGCTAGTCTGGACGCTCCCCTGCCGACATCAAAGCCCTTTGTCGGCAGCCCCGGTAAACCTCATCCCACGAGGAATAACGGGGCTGCCGACAAAGGGCTTTGATGTCAGCAGGGGAGCATCCAGACTAGCGCGCTGAGTGGACAAACAGCTGATCAGCTGTTTGTCGGCTCAGCGCGGCAGCCATATAAATGTAAATGAAGCCGCGATCATTTAAATCGCGGCTTCATTTTCCTTTGCCTATGTGTTTAATCTACATGCCTCTGACGATAGAGGCATGTAGTCTAGACACAGCCTTAGAGTCCACCTGGTTGCAATCAGTTTTTCACCCATAGGTGAATGTCAACTCCATCTTGTAAATTTGCTCTGTAGTCCTTTGCTCAAGAGGCTGGACAGGCTGTAGCCACTGGTGGGACAGCTGATTCCACCTTGCAGCTTCGACCCCGTATTGTCAAGGCTTAGAGGTCCTACATTCAAACCCTTGGCAACATGCTCTCTACTTCTCTTGTCCTGGAAAGTTACCTTCCTGGTGGCCATTACCTTGCTAGAAGGCTCTTGGAAGTTATGGTCCTTACTTTGGAACCCCCATACACAATCTTCTTCAGGACAGGGTCCAACTGCACTCGTATCCAGTTTTCATCCCAAAGGTAGTGTCACAATTCTACAATAACCAGGATGTTTTTATTAGGGATGTAAAATCCTGTTTATGTGGCTAACTGGTTAAATGTAATGTTTAACTGGTTAACCAGTTTAAGGGGGGGGGGGGGGGGGCTGGAGCAGCCTTTCCCACTGCAGATAGGGGCTGCTTTGGCCAGGCTAGAGCACGCCTTCCTGTTGTATGCCCAAATTGGGCCTGCCGCAGACAGGAGCTGCCCCAGCTGGGCTGGAGCATTGCTGTCTATAGTGCCCCATGAGGCTGGAGCCAGCCCTCTGTGTGTGGAGATGAGGGAAACTACTCCAGCCCCCATCAGTTTACCAGTTAACCATTCACATCCCTACTTTGTCTCCAGTGCTACATGCAAACAGTGAGATGAGGCTGCCACTTCTGGGCCTGTGCGAGGCTGCCAACTCCCAGGAGCTGACACTCCTCCTCGACCCCCTGCCCTCACACTCCTCTTCCACCCCCTGCCCTGACTGCTGTTTCTGGCCCCATGAGAGGCTGCTGACTCCCATGCCACGTGGGGTGGGAGCCAGCAGCCAAGCAAGGGTTCTGGAGCCAGCTCCGGAGCGTGGCACACCTGCCCCCATTTAATCAGTTAACTGGTTAAACTTAACATTTAACTGGTTAACTGATTAAACAAGACTTTACATCCCTAATGATACCACTTTTTATTTCCTGGGAAGTTGCTTGTACTTACTCTCCATTTTAGAGATTCCTATACTGGATAGAAGCTTTAGGGGGAAAAGTCTATATAAGGGGTAGCTCAGAATGATATAAAGAGACTTTGAATCAGATCAAAAGCTAGATTTAAAAAAATCCATTGTATTTTCAGTCAAGTATAAAGAAATCAGTTGTACTACTTCCCCTACACCCAGAACCTCTCACCATATCCATGTGCATCCAGCTTCCCCCCAGCCATCCACAGAGTTGCCCATATCCAGATCATGTCAGACAAAACCCTGGTACTTTTCAGGGAATCCTGCGGTAAAAATTTGAAATTTTAAAATTCTGCAAAGTTGTGCATATTTCATTTGTCAAAATAACACAATAATACAATAACAATATAATCATTCCTATCTCAGTTGTTTCAGTAATTTATTTCAGAATAATTAAAATTTAATTAAAAATAGTATAATCGTATTGTGTTGGTTTGACAAATAAAATATGCAAAAATTTAAAATGTGTGAAGAGTTTTCAATATTTTTATTCCAAATTCCGTCTGGAGTATACCATGAACCCAGATTTACCTCTGCTTCTGTAGTCCAATGACTTGCTGCATACTGAAGCACTTGTGCAATTATTAACTATGAAAAAGCACCCTCCTTACAAAGTTATTTCTTGAGCTTTATTGAGCTATGCCTGGAATGAATTTGTTCTCTGGGTTTTATTTTAAGTATCTGGTTGTGTTGTGGGTTCTCTATCATCATTTCTTTTTGTGCAATTGCATTCCTTTCATGCTGTGAAAAGAATTGCTGCTTTTCCTAAAAGGTGTTCCTAGCAGCTGGCACATTTCCTTTCACTCAGCAGCACTGAATTTTTATATCAAAGAAGTAGTGCTTAAGTCTGCTTGAATACAGACTTAAGAAACTGTAATTGGGTAGCTTTCCCTGTGAATGTATGAAAGAGCAACCTTATATGTGAATCTTTCTTAAACCCTATTTTTTCCCTTAAGTGCTATTCAAATGGCCATTAAAACAATTTCATGTTTTCAGGATGGCTTAGTCTCTTTTTTGTGTATGTAAAATAGTTAAAAATACATAAACCAGCTCTGATTAAAAAACATTTAAAAACTACATTTCATAAATCCACTTTAGTAACTTGTGGTAGTGTTGGGAGCTAAGATAGTGTTAATTACTATAGCTAGGTAAACAGGCTTATAAAACAAAATACTGGACTAGGTATTTTGTTTCAGCTACACTAGACTAACACGGCTACATTTCTATCAGGCTTATAAAAGACATTGTGATCTGTAATGGCATCTGTGGGAGTTGTGGCACCCTTTTCTCCATCACCTTTTGCTGAGAGTAGAACCACACTTATCTTGTGCTACATGAAAACTCCATATGAGTGTGTCTCAATCAACTTTTTATGGCTGCTGTAGCTCCAGGGCACAGGTGCATGTCCGCTGGGTGGGGCAACTCCAGCTTCGGCTGCCTGCTGCAGGAGGGAAAATGGGGCCTGGGCGGGAGTTTGCATGAAGGAGACAGTTGTGACCTAGGGAAGGGCACTGGGATGAAGGATTTTGGGATGTGATCTAGGATAGGAGGGGATTGTGATCTGGGGCAGGGAATTGGGGTGCCAAATCTGGGAGGGGATATGGGTACAGGAGGGGGTAGAGGGCTTGGGTATATGGAGGGGCGGGGGCTGCTGTGCCAGAGGCAGGCTCTGGCTAGGATACATTTACCAGCAGAAACCTGAGGCAGACTGTCTGCTGCAAGCTGTTTGTTGCTGCATGTGGCTATGCTCTGGGCATGAGGGGGAGGGGGAGAGCGAGGTGATTGAGGAAGAAGGGAGAAGGCTTACTACGCTGCCCCTGCTCCCAGCAAAAAATCTCAGCTCCTATTGGCCAGAAACTAAGATTGCCAATAGGAGCTAAGAGCTTTTGCAACCAGAATGGAGAACAGATGGCTTTCAAAGTGTGAGCTGTTTTCTGCCTAAGGGTTCCAACAAGGTGGCCGCGGGCTGGATCTGGTGGCTTGGAGGGCCAGATTCAGCCTGCTGGCAGCCTCTTCCCCACCCCGCCATAAACTCTGATTTTCATGGTTTCTGTTTGTTTCCTTAACGGTTACTCTTATTCTGTCTGGTTTCTTGTACTCTCTTAGGGTGACAGTGATAGTTTGTCTGAATGCAGCTATTTCCATAATCACTGTATCCTTGTATTTCAATAATGATCCTGCGACTATACAGATCTCTGTATTCTGAACACTCTAATCCCTCTGCTGTCATTCACTGCTATACTGAGAACTGTTGAGATGTTTAACAGTTTGGATTAAAAAAAACGTGAGGAAAAAGAAATAGTGCAGGAACTTCTGAATACTGAAAGGGCATCATGTGTGTCTGTTGATTTTGCATGTCCAGTGAACTAGGCTAATTGACTAGGTCTTCATAATTACTGGGATGAAAGCAGCTGAAGCTTCAGGATAGGTGATAGGTATTATGGGGCTTTGGTCCAAAAGTTTCTCTTCAGAATTTTTTGCCTCTGCAGAACTGTGCATAGCACCTTTAGAAAATTTAACTTTCAAATATATATGCCTCCTCCTTATATATGTTCAAGTGATAATCTTTTTTCCTTAGTTCTGAGTGTTCTCTTTTCCAGCTTCTCCTGCCTCTTGCCTTACTCCTGTGTATGAATAAAAGTTTCAGTGGGGTAGCCGTCTTAGTTATAGATATAGTTATATAGATATAGTATCATGAGCTTTCTTGGACAAAACCAAGTTCTTCAGATGAGATGAACTTAAGTGGAGAGAGAAATTATAATTAAAAAAAAGATGAGCTCCACTCCAGCTCATCTGATCAAGTGGATTTTGCCCACAAAAGCTCGTGATACTATATATATATATTTGTTTGTTTCTAAGGTTCCATAGGACTACTCATTGTTCCTATATATGAAGTGATTTTTGTTGTCTTAGGTAGCCCTAACAATAGAATCCGGTCCAAGAGGAGCAAATCCTCTACCATAGTTGTAGCCAATTTCCCAATCCAGACCAGTTTTAGAGGTTTTGCACCAGAGGAGAATGCTAACGCTAGCTCTATGACAGGAAAATCCTCTTCAAAGTTATTAGGTCAATGCTTGGGCATACTTGTGGTATTCTCTGCTGCTATGATGTCCTTGCTTCCAGTTAAAGGGTATAATATCTTTCCAGGGAGAGAGAATATGTAAAGTCATAAGATTGTGAAGTGTTCATCCAAATTGTGGGTTTCCCAGAATCTGAGTACATTTAGTCCGATTTGGGTTCTATGGCTTTTCTTTGTGAAAGACTTTCTGGTTATGACTAGAAATCTTACAGACAGGCTTGTAGATTGGGGGAAAATGTTGCATTTCATTCATAGCATAGTAATTTCAGTAGCAGTGATTCATTTAAAAAAACAACAACAAAAAACCCAAAACAGGTTTAATGGGCTCGACTCTCCAACCAAGGAAGGAAAACTAGAGACTGGTTACTGTGGAAATGAGGCTTTCTATAATTTTTCTTTTCCATCAACTGTGTTCACCATTGGTTTGTTATTTTTAAGATAATCTCATGAAATATTTACCTGTTTGATAATTAATCTATATGAGGTATTAGAAATAAAAGTTCTACCCAATCTGTTAAGCTGTATGACTTGTCATCTGTAAATCTGAGTACAGCATAAGACAGCAAAGTGTGGGTTGGGTAGAAACAGCTGGAAAGAGAGGGGGAGTGAATATTGGGGTAAAACCTTGGCTTTGATAATGCCAAGATTTAAATCATCAAATTTTGTACTATTTCAAAGTTGTTATTACTAAAACCCATAATTTTAAGAGCTGTAATAAATGAATATTTACATCTGTCTTTAAATCGTTTTCTTGTTACATCTGTTTTTCTCTCTCACTCTTCCTTTTTTCCCAATTTCCCCTTCCTTTTATCTCCCTTTAGCAACCTGAAGTTTTATTGAGCCATCCATCCAAGCCAGTAAGTTCCCTGACAAACAGGAGGACCATTGCCAGCCCCATTTGTTTTTGTATGTGTTGCATGCATATTCACTTGTGCTTTTATATTCCTGGACAAATAGAAATTCTTTTTGGTGAGATTTTGGTAGTGGGTGTAGAAAATATAGGTGGGCGAAGGAGGTTTCAAGTGCCTGAGCAGCTGTACTCAAAATAGTCTTGAGATGCTTGTACTTTTTTGCTACATTTGCTTAGCTTCACTTTCCACTTGGGCAGTTAGATGTGGTACAACCCTTTTGTTTCCCTTCATGTCAGTTCCTTGTGGCATCCTGTAGCATTGCTATCATCGTTCCTGTCTGTGCATTGTCACAGCAAGATTGCAATAGAATTTCCACACAATATAGGAATCTTGTGCAAAAAAGCATTCTGGTTAATCTCTGGTTAAACACTCACATCAGTGCATTGAAAGGTAGATGAACATAGATGAACAGAATTTGTTGAGGGAAAGTCAAGTAAAATAAGTTGTCATGGAAGGTCCTTTCGTGGATTGATAACTGGTTAAAAGACAGGAAACAAAAGGTAGGAATAAATGGTAAGTTTTCTGAGTGGAGAGAGGCAACTAACAGGGTCCCCCAAGGGTCTGTCCTGAGGCCAGTCCTGGTCCACTTATTTATTTATGACCTAGAGAACAGTGAGGTGGCAAAATTTGAAGATGATACCAAACTGCACATGATAGTTAAGACCAAAGTGGACTGTGAAGAGCTTCAAAAAGATCTCACCAAACTAAGTGATCGGGCAACAAAATGGCAAATGAAATTTAAAGTTGATAAATGTAAAGTAATGCACATTGGAAAAAATAATCTGAACTATACATACAGTATGATTGGACTAATTTAGCTATAACTACTCAAGAGAGATCTTGGAGTCTTTGTGGGTAGTTCTCTGAAAACATCCACTCAATGTGCAACGGTAGTCAAAAAAGCAAATAGAGTGTTAGGAATCATTAAAAAAGGGATTGAGAATAAGACGGAAAATATCTTATTGCCCCTATATAAAACCATGGTACACCACGTCTTGAATACTGGGTACAGATGTGGTCGTCTAATCTCAAAAAAGGTATATTAGCATTGGAAATGGTTCAGAAAAGGGCAACAAAAATTATGAGGGGTTTGGAATGGGTCCCATATGAAGAAAGATTAAAATGATTGGGACTTTTCATCTTAGAAAAGAGGAGACTAAGGGGGTATATGATAGAGGTCTATAAAATCATGACTGCTGTGTAAAAAGCGAATAAGGAAAAGTTATTTACTTATTCCCATGATATAAGAGCAAGGGGATCGCCAAATGAAAGTAATAGGTAGCAGGTTTAAAACAAACAAAAGGAAGTTTTTCTTCATGCTATGCAGAGTCAACCTGTGGAACTCTTTGCCAGAGGATGTGGTGAAGACTAGGACTCTTAACAGGTTTCAAAAAAAAGCTAGATGGATTCATGGAGGTTGGGTCCATCAATAGCTGTTAGCCAGGATGGGTACAAATGGTGTCCCTAGCTTCTGTTTGTCTGTAAATAGGTAACAGGAATCATGTGAGGATTACCTGTTCTGTTCCCTCTCTCTGGGACAGGACCTTTAGTCTGATCCAGTATGGCCGTTCTTATGCTGATTAAATCACAGCAAGGAAGTATTAAATAATAGCAATAGGTAACATTCTTCCTGGTGATGCTATCTTAATTTAGCTGTAGACCTCTGCTTAGGAAATAAGGTCTTCACCTTGTAAAACACACTATCCAAGATGCTTTGCATCAAAGATTTTTCTAGGGCTTTTTTATATTAATTATATTTTTAGACCTCTTAGGGCGTGTGATCTCTACTGGTTTTGACAGTGTTTAGTGAAAATCTATTTGTGTATAAACACACACCAGAATTATTGTTGAGTTTTGTGGCTGATATTCTTTTGATTGCACACACATACATTCCATTGCAGGTGTTTGTGATCTGGATATGGGGGACAAACTGGGATTCAATGAAAATAAAGATCAAGGTCACCAGTTTTGTTGAACACTGTCTTTTGCCAGTGATACCACCAGGCAGATCTTGTGCCCTTGCTGTTTTGTGCTCTTAGAGAAGGGCATGTTTACCACTTCCGGCTCATTTCTTTCTCACCACCTGTGGATAGTGTTGGAGCTATTTGCCTTGACTTATAGACTTTAAGGTCTGACGGTACTATTGTGAACAGCTAGATAATCTCACCTACTTCTGAAATAACCCCATCACCTCTGGCTGAGTTACTGAATTCCTCAAATCATGGTTTAAAGACTTCAAGGTACAGAGAATTCAGTTACTCTTGTTTAAACCTGCAAGCAGCAGAAAGTGAAAAACCCACATGGTGTCAGCCAATCTGAGGTTGGGGGCGCGGAATTCCTTCCTGACCCCAAATATTGATATCAGTTCCTGAGGATGTGAGCAGGACCTATACCTGGGAAACAGTAATTCTCTAGAAACTCAGAGCCCTCCTCATCTAGTGTTCCATCTTTAGCAGTTGAGGGTTTTTGCTATTGCCAGTCATTGATGGGCCACATGCCATAATAGGCAGTCCCATTATACAATCCCCTCCTTATCAAGTTCAGTCTTGAAGCCATTTTTGCTCCCACTGCTCTCCTTGGAAGGCTGTTCTTGAGCTTCACTCTGATGGTTAGAAACCTTTGTCTAATTTCACGCCTAAACTTGTCAATGGCCACTTTATAGCTATTTGGTTTTTGTGTCCATGTAAGTGCTTCATTTAAATAATTCCTCTGATGTATTTATAGAGAGAAATCATAGCTCCCCTCAGCCTTCATTTGGTTAGACAAAAGCAAGCCCAGCTTTTTGAGTTGCCTTTCATACTGTAGGATTTCCATTCTTTAGATCATCCTAGTAGCCCTTTTCTGTACCTCTTCTTGTTTGAAATTATCACTATTAAACATGGAAGATCAGTATTCTACATGAGGCCTCAACAGTGCCTTATGTAATGGTACTAACACTTTCCTGTCTCTACTGTAAATACCTTGCATTGTAGGATTGCATTAGCATTTTTCACAGCTGCATCACACTGATGAATTGCTACATTCAGGTCTTTCTCCCCCTCTGTAACTTCTAACTGATGAGTCCTCAGCTTACAGCAAAAGTTCTTGTTGTCAGTCCCTAAATGCATGAGCTTGCATTTTTCACCATCACATTTCATCCTGTTTCTGTTATTCTAGTTTATAAAATCATCCAAATCTTCTTGGGTGATATTCTGAAATTCCTCTGTATTAGCTATGCCTCCCAATTTTGTGTCATCAGCAAATTTTATTAGCATATGTTCACTTTTTGTGCCAAGGTTAGTAATAAAAATGTAAAATGAGATTGGTCTGAAGACCAGTCCCTGAAGGACTCCACTAGTAATATCTCTCCAGTCTTCCAGTTCACCTTCCAGTATGATCTCTTGTAGTTGCTCCTTCAGCCAGATTTCAATTCTCATATTAATCCCCATCCTCTCCAATTTCATTAATAATATCCTATGCATAACTGTATCAAATGCCTGATGGAAGTCCAGATAGATTAGATTCTTCTACATTTCTGGAGTCTAAAAAATCAGTTATCTTCTCAAAGAAGTAGATTAGGTTTATCTGGTGCAATCTAGTTTTTGTAAAACCATATTGTATTTGTCCTCATTACAGTGAAAGCCAACCAGGTAAGCACCCTTTATCAATTAGAGGGAAATGCAAAATGATTAGTCCCGTCAGGAACCAATTATTTACAGTAGGCCTGATTGTAAACAAAAGTATAAACAGTAAGATTTAAGTTTTTGCAAGTGAAAATAGACAGATCAAAGTAAATTACTAAATTAAAATGAATAGAAAATGCATAGCTAGCTCTAATTCACTAAAAAACTTACTGCATATAAATTTTTAACCTAAAGAACTATTCTTGTTTCAGGCATAATCTTCAAGTCAGAGACAAACTCTTTTGCTCTGACTTGGGTCTCCAGCCCTCTTTGTATCTTAGTGTGCCAGGCCATTCCTCAGGCCAGTTAAAGACAAAGGGCTGAGAGATTCTCATTGCTTAAATAGACTCTCCCCCAGGGTGGGAGTCTTTTGTTTTATATCCCTCATTCCATGGAAAAATACCAGGATCAAAATGGAATCCCAGTACCAGTTCATATATTTTCCTAGGACCAGCCACCTTCTGGACTTAAAGGACAAACAAAGCTGTTTGCAAGTCTTTAAGCTGATCACAAAGTTGTTACAGCTTCGGGAGAAGAGGCTCTCATTAGCACATTTTAAACAGTCTCATATTTCATATTTCTAACTTCATATACAAGAATGTTACATGTACCAAAATAGGATATGCAGTTCCAGCAGATTGTAACATTAAAATTGACAGATTACATGAGGTATTTCGTAAATAGCAAAGCATCTCAGAGTTATGCATATTTCTATTCATAAGGCAGTTTTTCATAAAACATGGTGGGGGCACCATCACAACATCATGTTCCTTGCACAAAGATAAGGAAATTCATAATAAACTATTTCCCAAAAGACACTTTTTTTTCAGATCCTTCCTACACTACTGTCTGCATGCAGGGTAGAAGTCATCTGTCTTTGTCATTTGCTGCTGCTTTCCATTTTCTTGCCTTCCATGCTATGGTTGCTTCTTATGGTTTATCTCGGGTGCTCTCATTTCTTCACACCAGTTGGTTTCTACTTGACTGTTTCCTTTTGGCTTCTAGATTGCATGCTCCATATAAGTCATGTATTTACTTCTAATTCTAATGGAAACAAGCTTCTGTCTGGTGATTTACATACCTTTTTTGATGGTGATAAGTCCTTTTAACCAATGTCAAGAATATTTCATAGGTACTTATTTTTGAAGGCATCTACATTTTTGTCTAATGTTTTAATAGATTTCCAGCTTTTGCAGCTGCTTATTAACACCAATATTTTGTTGGAATTGAAAATTCTTGGGTTTGTTCTGATGCTTCATACGTTGATTTTTCACATTATTTAGTATCACAGTATTTCCTATCCTTCATGTCATTTCCTACATGATGTCTTTGTTGCCTAATATGGTGCTGCCCAGGTATCTTTTATATAAATATTGAATATAAAATGTGATGGATGAAGTTATTTCATAAGAGGTAACATTTCTTTCCCAAAGGCAACTCATTTTACAAAAAAAGTATTTGTAGTTACTTTCAACATTTTTATACTCTACTTAGGGGTTTAATTTGCTTGTTATGCTCTTCAGTGAAGATTATGTACATACCATATTAAAGCTATCTTTAGTTCCTGTATATGGCAGTAAATTTGTAGTAATTTTTGGAATTAAGAGAAAATAAGATGTTTTTCATTGTTATCCTTGCATAGCTTGTTTTCTCCTAATTCCAAAAATTACAAATTTTCTCTGATAAACAGAAATTAAAAATAGCTTTATGTACATGCCACATCTTCACTGAGGAGCATCACATTTCCCCTATCTTCCGCTGTTGTTCAAACTCCAAAACTTGCCATTGAATACAGATGAAACAGATTATTTCAGTCTAAAAACAATGTTTCAAAATGTTGTATGTGTGAAAATGAGTTTATAAATGAAATTGTATTGACAGGCTTATTTGTATTGCTTGCTATCACACAGTTGTGATAATGTGAATTTGAATATGACAGAAAGGGTAGTAATTGCATATTTTAAAAGGTCTTGGTATTTTCTTTCAGGTATATGAGCACTTTATAACTACGAATGCTATCCCCATTTTACCGATGAGAAAACCTAGACAAATATTTTTTTTAATGATTTTCCCATCTTTCACTGCAAGTCAGTGTCCAGAATAGAATCCTTATCTTACTCATTGTCTTGCAATTTGATGATCAGAGCATGCTGATTTTTGTACCCAAATGGGAAGAGCTGCTTTGTTGTCTTTTTTACTGTGCTCCATTGTGCACTGAAGAGGAAATTAGCAGATAACACCTTAATTGTATACTGTACCTCTGTGTATATTATAGGAATGTATTGTTTTTATTTTAATTTCTTTTTTCAGTATAAAAAAATAGATTTTTGAAATGTGTCCCATAGTATTAAATTGGAATTCTGTCCAATTTCTGCTGGAATTCTGTCCAGTTTCCAGATATTTATGCGAGTTTGTGAAAAAACCTAAATTAATTAGCTTTCTCTCTCATACAATAATTTAATCTAATAGGATTTAAGACACAGTCACATAATATGCATCGTCTGTGTAACCCAGAAATTGGGCCAAAGTTAGTAATTCAGAACCTGCAAACTGGTTTCCAGTTTCCACAGGCTCACATTCCATTTTTGTTGTGTGTAGTTGAGAGTATCTTAGGTACCAACATCATGTTTTATGAATGCAACCAGCAATGAAGGTAATGATAACAGTCCTCTAATTCTGTAAGAACCAGACAAACTGACATGTTGGCTAATATTCTAAAAATAAAATGTTACTTCTTTCTTTTCTGTTTCTTGTGTAATTGTAAAGACTGTTTTATTAATACAAAATAATATGAAATAGGAGATCTCCGGACAGTAGATCTGTATTAGCTATGGTACCTTATTTGGGATGAGGGAGTTCAGTAATCTGGCTAATGTCCCGGTTTTACATTTTTTCATATATCCTGATTATCTGATTATGTATTTTGGATGCATTAAAGGGCCTGGAGGAGCATTTGTTAAGACAAATATTTTGAGAGGCTGGTCATGCAACCATATTCAGTAGGGAAGAAATCAAGTTGTGTCTGTGATGGAAAAACTAGTCTTAACTCACTACTCTCTTATTGTGGTCTCTCCTAGGAAGTATATTGCCTTTTATGTTTGCTCTATTAGTACATTACAGTTCCCCCATTGCAAGCAGCAAATCATAATGCTGACATTTATATGGTGCTGTAGCTGTAGCTTTGATTACATTTAAAAATAGCTCTTGGACTATTTAGACAAGTGCAGTGGGTTTAGGTTTGCCACACTGTGGGTCAGAAACTTGGCACCTTGTAAATCCCCTTTCCACAACAGCATAGATAATTTAAACATCAGCCATGTTATAGATGTCACAGTATGCTTTGTAGTCTTAGCTGGCAGAGAAGCATTTGGGAAACTTCAATCCACTGAAACAAGTTTGACCAGGCCTGAAGCTGCTTTTACTTGTATCAGGGGTTAGTTTAGCCTCCAAGGCCAAGGAAGAGTCAAAAGGTAGCATAAAGATAAGTATGTCCTCTCCATCTCCCTCATTCCATATATGCTGAAAACTGTTCTTAGTTAATTGGGAATCTAATCCTTGGTTTGTTTGGTTAAAATCCAGTATGTATATCCATTTCTCTCTGATTTTACCATGCGTGTTAACTATTGGATTCTATTTCACTCTACTAATAAGCTAGTGACTTTTCAGTGGAACAAGATTTACTTCCAGATAAATTCATCATACTGTTCCTATACGCCAGTTGAAATAGGGTCTTTACTTGGATCACTTGGTCTTGAGTCTTCTCATTATAATGCTTCTTTGTGCTCTAAATGTAATTTCTGGGAGCCCTTGTACTTTCATCTCTCCAAGTTTTAAATATACTCTCAAATACATTCCTTTCTTATGAGTAAGTGTAATTATACTCCTTTATTTCCCCCCATCATTACCCCATTACCCTGCACTGTTTTCTTTCCTCATCAAGAAATCAGCTTCAGTTTTGATTTTGAAAGAACACAGTTAATGCTGCTAACAGGCTGGTGATGGGTACACTGCAGTGTTGTGTCCAGTGCAGATAAGGTTTGTGTGTGCAGACTTTTGTTGAGGTGCTGAAAAGATGGCACTAAATAGGCACATATCTGGAAAAATAATTTTTGAAATTACTTGTTTTCTTTCTGAGCTGCCTCCATGGTGAAAATTAAATGTCAACTCTCCCTTTAAAAATCCATACAAAACATCTGTTTCACTATATTAACTCTATCCCATTGATAGGAACTTGGTGCCCAGTAAACCTGTCATTTTAATGGATACATTTATCGTTCAGAGATAGCTATTTGGCTACTTTATGCAGCCTTGAAATGATTGTGGATATATTATGTATGTGTGAGAGATTGTTATTGAATGGATTTCTTTGTAGGCTCATGAAGCTACATTGGAGGCCAAGGCAAGTCCAGAGCTGAATGACCGATTCCAGAAGCTGGAGCAGGAGGTGGCACTGTACCAGGAAGAAACCAGTAAGGCTCAAGCTGAAGTGGATCGACTGCTGGAAATCCTGAAGGAGATGGAAAATGAGAAGAATGATAAAGATAAAAAGATAGCAGAATTGGAGAGGTGAGAGGTATATATGGATACAAGGGAGAAGAGGGGTTGAAGGAAGTAGAAATTAATTATTTAGTTTATTCTTTTTCAATGATCCTTAAGTGCCTGTTTTGGGAACTATAAGGGAAAAGAAGATGGGAAGAAATGTTGCTGAAATAATTGTGCTTATTGGGGAAGAGAAATAAAGAAGTATATGTTGCTGGTTTAATAATATATTGAAATATGTTTGACCTCCAATGCAGAATGGGAAAATAAATGTATAGGGCCTGGAATGCTAATTGTTATTGCAAATCCCTTTGATAGATATTGTGGAATTCTGTGCACTCATAGAAACAGAAGTGAACGTCAACTTACATGAAGCAGAGGAAACAGATTTGCTTTTGTCCAATCATATTTAACTACAGCATTTTCTTTTCAATAATTTCCCTCTTTGTGTATTGGAGGTATGGTGCTTTGATGTTTTACTACATCTTACTCATTTTCCGATTGGGGAATTATGTTGTGTGTGATACCACTTGCTTTTGGAGATCAGAATTCCTGGCAATAGGTTTCGTGGGAGGCATGGAAACAGCTTCTGTTGTCTTACTGTGTCCTCAGCAAAATGTCAGGATAGACGATAAGTAGGGATAACAATCTGTTACTTTCTGACTTCCTATTCTGTAAATAACACATATTTTGTGTTTGCCTTGCTATTCACATTGCACATCATTTAGCATGGAGCAACTAAATGATACTAGAATTGTTTTGTTTATATTATCCCATCAGAATTTAACTGCATTGAATTTAGTGTTAGGGAAAATATACAAGTTGAGGAAGAGACTCAAGCAGAACTTTCATTTGTAACATTACTAAAGCCATGACTGAAGGGCCTTTCAGGTTCTCCTCCTTGCTGTTATTGAGAGCTGTGAAACAGTTCTACCAGAGGAAACCTAATCAGACTCAGGCACTCTTCGGTATATGGGGTTCAGACAGTATTATGATGCTAGAGATATAAGCTGAATATAATTGATCTGATTGGTTATCAAATTATCAATTATTGTGAGCAGATTTTTCAAGTGGAACTATAATTTAACTCATTTTTCTGCAGCATGAAAAAAATCTGAAGACTTGAAGACCCTTATAATGAGGGTTTTCTTTGAGTGCTAGCTCTTATATATATTCTACTGTTGGTTTGCATGCATTCTACTTTGAGTAGTGTCCCTTTGGGTGCTCAACTGGAGATGTTTGCACCCCTGTACTTCTAATTGGCCTGGACATTCACCTTTGCCCTCTATGGTCTGCTTCTAGGTTAGCTGCACATATGACACTCCCTCATTTCCTTCTTGACTGCTTTTGGCTTCAAAGAGAGTGAACAGTTGTCTTTTCCTTCTTTGGGTAGTGTTAGGTTAAGTGCTAGTGATTTTTGGAGTTTTTAATTTCCTTTTAGTAAAGAGGAGGTTTTTCTGTTAGATGTTTTTTCTTTCATGTTTTTCCCCTCCTTTTTGGGGAGGGAGGGGGGAATCAGTCCTCAAGGGCATTTCGTAATTTATAGCTTCCATTTCTTTTCTTTTGGGTCTACCCTCCCCAAACGGACGCTGCTACCTAAAATCTTGAATTAGAGCAGTGTTTCGGAGTTGCTAATGGGTGGCTCCAGTTTGTTTATTTAACAGCTCTGCAGATTGTTTCCCTGTGCATAGAAGTGATCACCTTATGGTACTAGTGAATCCGGAAGCATATAATCCTCTTAGTAGTGTACTCCCAGAAACAGAGAATGTGTTGGCAGACAGCCTCAGTTGGCATTTCACCATCTATCCTGAGTAGGAGTTACAAATTTCAGAAGTGAATAAGGATTTCATTTAGTGGGCAACTGCCACTAAGAACCTATTTTCTTCTCGGGCAAACAGGAAATGCAACATATATTGCTCCAAAAGATCTAAGAAAAGCACCCCAGAGGCAATTTTCTCTTATTTTGGACAGATCACTTCAGTTATGTCTTTCTTCCCATCCCCATGTTACCTTGGGTTTTACAGAAAATTTGACTGGATAAGGCATCAGTCATCCTAATCACTGCAAACACCCAGGTAGTTCTCTGATTTCTGAGTCTTCTACAAATGTCCCATCCAGCTATCAGCATTCAGTTCTTCTTGGATCTCTTGACCCAAGACAATGACAAAGTCAAGCATACCAATCCTGATGCACTTAATCACATGGCTTGGTATTTGGATAGGCATCAAACTTACAGTGTTCCTGTTCTGAAGCCATGGAAGCCATTCTTAATTAGATCAAAACTAACTCCGTCAGGAAATATCTTGCCAAGCGCAAACATTTCTGTGTCTCGGTTCAGTAAAACCATATATCTTTAAAAAACAGCAGATATTATGGCTACTTTGGATTATCATCTTACTCTGATGGGCCTTTCCCATAGCTCACTGTGGCTTCCCAGTGGCAATCTGTGTGTGTTACTTGATTCGGATAGTTAATCTGTCTTTATTCACCCAGGAGCAGCCAGTTTTCTGAAAGGTCTAATTAGAACCTTCCCATCAGTAAAATAGCCATACCTCACTGGACCGTAACTTAGTGTTTACTATGCTCACTAAGCCACTGTTTGAACTGCAGATTATATATTCCATGTTTCGATGTTCATTAATGTTGCCATCACCTCACCCAGAAGAGTAGGTTTACTCCAGACCCTACACAGAGTGCACACACAGAGTTACATAAGGACAAAAATCTTTCTAGCACTTTGCCCAAAATAAATTTCTAATAGTTTTGGAATTTTACATAAACCAATCAGTTGCCCTACCTGGGTTTTTTCTCATGTGCCAAACAGTGTTCCCTCTATGCTGCGCACCTACATGTCCGTGCACTAAACATTTTAGATTCACCCACGTCATTTTAAGAGCCACACAGCACCATTCACTGCTCACCTTCCTGCTGGAATGAAAGGTGAGTGGTGGCATCGGCAGCAGCAACAGCTGGCCTTTTGCTCCACCTGGAGCTTGGGCATGTGTAGGCTGAGGCTGTTCCGGTAAGGTGGCCCCAGTTGTAATGAGCCACATGCAGCTGCCACTTTACTCCAGCTGGATCTGGGGCCACCTCCAGTGCTATTTTTAGTACTGCAGGGGCTGGGACCGCAGTACTAAAAATAGCACTGTGGACAGCCTCTGCTCCAGTCCCAGCACATGGTCCCACCCCGGGAGCAGCTGGATCTGGGACCACGATACTAAAAATAGCACTATGGCCCCTGCTTCAGCCCCCACAAACTGCTTTTCACATCAAAGATAGAAATTTAGGGAAGGGGCAGGGGGAGAACTAAGGGGAAGAGAGGTAAGGAGAGGAAAGGGGCTTATGCTGAGGTGAGAGGAAGTGACCAGGGCAGGAGAAGAAAGGGGAAGGTACCAAGGGGCAGGGTGGAAGAGAGACAAATGCCAGGGAGCCAAGAGGAGACAATGAGGAAAATGGCAGGAGGAAGGAGAGGAGGGAAGGTGTCAGTGGGTGGTGTGAGAAGGGAGGGGACAGGGTGATGTTGGGAGAGGAGAGGGGAAGGACAATGAGGGCAAGAGGAAGGAAGAGCAGAGGGGAGGAGTGGGTGCCAAGAGAAGAGGTGTTGAAAGGAGTGGTCGGTATGAGGAAGGCAGGGGATGGAGCAAGTCATGTGTGAGGGCACAGAAGAGCATGAGGAAAACTGGGACAGAGCGTGGTGAGAGGGTGGGCACCAGGGAGAAAGGGAGCAAGGAGGGCAGGGGCAGTGAGGGAAGGGGAAGGCATCAGGAAGGTGCAGGGGTAAGAGAAGATGCCGATGTCAGGGGATTCTGAGGGTGAAGCAGAAGGGCAGATGTGGAGGGGAGGGACAGGCGACAGAGGAGAGAGGCAGGGCAGGTGGGTAGAGGGAGGTGGTAGGAGAGGCATGGAGGGCAACTATAGATAATCAGAGTGGGGCTAGAGGGAGAGTGGGCACAGGGGAAGAAAAGGGCTGGTTCAGGGGTCAGGGATGATGGGGAGGAGGCAGGTCCCTGAAGGGCAGAAGTCAGGACAGCAGACGAGGGTGAGGGGTTCAGGGCAGTAGCAAGCATTAGGGAAGGAGATGAGGGGAGGAGAGGGGAAGGGAGGAGACATGGCAGCAGAGGGGAAAAGGGAGAGGTTCATAAGATATTTATTAATAACTTGGATGCCACAGCAGCACGCATCCGAGCAAGGGCACATAAACTCAATACTGGTGCACAAGACAAAACTCACTCCGTTCATGGGTGGAAAATCTTAGAGGGAACACTGGTGCCAAGCCTCTCCCGAACAGAGGAGACTCATTCCTTTGGCATTAGATACACATTGGTATTGCAGAAAACAAAACTGATCATTAAGTTACCTAAGTTGTTTATTGCTATAGCAAAATGAGTCGAAGGTCAAGCTATATCCTCTGAGGATCTCCAATGGATCTCTGGCTGTAACCTACTCTGTTATTAGTTCGCATAGCTCCTTCCAATCTGAAGTGTGGATAGTAAGAGACTCAGGAGTTCAGAGTCATAGAATCACAGAGCTGGAAGAGACCTCAGGAGGTCATCAAGTCCAGCCCCCTGCCCAAGGCAGGACCAATCCCAACTAAATCAACCCAGCCAGGGCTTTGTCAAGCCCAGACTTAAAAACCTCTAGGGATGAAGATTCCACCACCTCCCTAGGTAACCCATTCCAATACTTCACCACCCTCCTAGGGAAATAGTTTTTCCTAATATCCAACCTAGACCTCCCCCACTGTAACTTGAGACCATTGCTCCTTGTTCTGCCATCCATCACTACTGAGAACAGCCTCTCTCCATCCTCTTTGGAACCTCGCTTCAGGAAGTTGAAAGCTGCTATCAAATCTCCCCTTAGAGTGGGGGAGGAGGGAGACAACAGAGAAGGACGGATTTCCCTTGGAGACAGAGCATGGCTTCTCTCAGAAACTTATGCAGAAGCAGCCAGCGCGCACACCCTGTGTCACTGTCACAAACTCCTACTCTGTGCCACATACACAATCACTGTCCCATACACTTGCAGTGAACACTCAATCTGTGACACACTGTCTGTCTAACACACACCAAGTGTCTTTCTTTTACATTCACACACCCTTTTTGTAGCCTCCAGCCCCCCCCCCCCTTCTGCCTGAGACCCTGCCCCTTCCCGGAGGCTTGGAGCCCATATAAAAATTATTGCCCACCCTTGGATTAGATGATCAAATAATCTCTTCTTGACATAACAGTCTTCCAATCTCTGCAAACTGCATGTGGCATTGAGCAGCTTCTGATGTTTCCATGTGCAGTCTGCTTGATCCCAGAACTAACATTGAGTGAGTGTGGTGACACAGAGGGAACAGCTCAAACATGCAAAGGAAATTAGGACTAGTGTAGATGTGGCAGTGACATCACAAGCCCTTTTGCAGTGCCTTAACTTTATTGGCTAAAGGATGTTGGGAGCAGGGACCGTGCAGGCAAGGGGCAGGGTCTCAAGCAGAAGAGGGGGGGCTGGAGGCTACAAAGAGTGTGTGTGAATGTAAAAGAAACAGCCAAGTAGAACAGGCTGCAGGATAGTGGCAGTCTAAGAGACCCCCGTGGCTTTGGTGTAGGGAGTCTCCTTCTTAAGGTCTGCCCTTGAGGCCTGAAAGAAGATTCAGGGTAATGAACATGAGCATGAGGAAGAGCCTCTTTCAATCTCTTTTCCCAGAACTAAGTGGGCTAGAAGACAGATGTCCATGTGAGAGCCATTGAGAGGTTTGGTGCCAGAGCAGCCTGATCCACCTGGTGCTGGCCCAATGAAAGGCATTGGAAACATTAAGTTAAATTGGGAAAAATATTTTCCTGGATAGGCCTTTGTCTTTGATTATCACTGGGGACATTGGAATTAGTCTTTTTCATTTCCCTTTTCCCATAGCTTTCTATCCCTCAGAGTCTTACTGCTGATTGGAGGAGCTGTGGGGCCAGTGACAGGGAGAAGACTCAGGACTTTATTGTTCGCCTTAAGGCTCAGCAAATGAGCCAGAGCCAATCATCTGATTGGTGAATTGTTCTGCTTCACTGCATTGGTTGGCTTGGTCAGTTGGGTGTAACAGTCCTCTTCTACCTGCCCCATGGCTAGGGAGGTTGGGGAGCTATCTGTGTAAGAGTGTTGCTAGCAGCAGTGTTATAATATGAGGTGTCCTATCATGTGGAGTCATTACAGATGTTGAGGGGGCGCAGTAGAGCCCCATTCTTCCAACCTTCTGTTTTGCAGCTTTCTATGTTAACCTAACAACCAGCGCACACAGGACCTGAAGCAGGTGATTCCCCTTGTGGCCACCAGATGGTGACGCAGCCTCGCATTTCTCCATTCTCCTGATTATTGCAATTCATTGTGACAAATGGGTCTCTGCTGTGTAATAGCTGGAACAGTCAATTTTACTGGTATTTTATTATGTTTAAATCATTAAGAGGAGCAAATCCTTAGCTCAGGGGTAGGCAAGATTTGGCCCCACCAAGCTTTTCAATTCAGCCCACAGCCACCCTGCCAGGACCCCCAGGAAAGGTGCAGCCCTGGGGTTCACTGTGGCTGCTCCATTGGCCTTTCTGTGAAGATGAAAGGGTGAATCTTTGTGCACTACCCCGCCCCAGCACGATTGTTCAGCTCCCATTGGCTGCCCCTGCCTCCATCACAATCTCTCAGCTCCAGTGCATGTAGATTCCTCCCCACCTGTGCGGTACAGAGAGACAGATGGAGCAGCTGATCTGAGCTCTGGGGCTGCAGCAGGCAGGGAACCTGACACAGGGTCCCATTGGGCAGCTGACTGGGAGCCACCTCAGTAATCACCCCCTGACTAAAGTCTGCTTCTCGCACTCCTCCTGCACCACAACTTCCTGCCTCAGATCACCTCCTTCTCCTGCTTCACGTCAGCACCTAATACTTCTCTACCCCCCTACCCCATGTCACAACTCCCTTCTAGACCCTGACCCACCCCACCGTGCAAATTCCTCTCCTGCACCCATATTCCCTCTCTGATCCTACAACCCAATCCCCTTCCCCAGGTCACAACCCCTTCCTTCACCCAAACTCCCTCTAAAACCCCACATCCTCTCCTGCACACTGGTACCTTACCCAGACCTCCCTTCTGCACCCAACCTCCGTCCCAGAACCCACACCCCCTCCATAAAAAAGTGCGGTTCTTGAGCACTTCCCCTCTATAAAAAATTACTATCCACCCCTGCCCTGGTGGTGTGGCTAACTCCAATTGGCCACTCTGCAATATAGCTCTCCCCGGGGGGGTCGCCGCCTCCAGTGGCATCTCTCAGTATCGTGTCCTTCCTCTTTGTGTCCTCTCCTTTTCCATGTTATGGAAAAAAGTCCCATTCCCAGCATTTCCTGACTATTCGATTAGTTAATTAATGTAAATTTAATATGCCTCGTTACTATAGGGATGTTACTCAGTTGTGAATGGAAGAAGTGCCCACAATCTATTATTTTTGATTGACAGTGTAAGAAGGTTTGAGAACTGCTCTAGAATCAACACAAGATTGAAAAGATCAGCTCGTTAATTCATAATATCTTTTTGGATGAGTCTTTGTCTTGAGGGGATGTGGAGGATGGGTTGTTTCCAGCTCTTTCTTTTGTAGAAAAGCAGTTTAATGGGTTTTGTTTCAGTGCCTCTTTACTTATGTTGTTAAGAGAAGTACTTGGATGCTTAGTTATTTTAACTAACTGTTTGCCTTCTGTATTGCCATCTCATAATTTTCTCTTTGTTTCTGTAATTTTTCATTTGATATGTTTTGTTTGTTTTTCCACCCCTTTTTTCCATTTCTGTCTTACTGTTTTAGTTCCATTGAGTTGTCTTGTGTATGGGTTTTTGTGCGGGAGAGAGGGAAGTTTGGCCCATGCATTTTCTCAGAAAGCATGGCTCCTGGTCGGTGACCACATCTCCACATCCTACCATAAAATAATTTGAATTTCCTGAGATGTTTCATTCAGCCATTAGGATATTTCACTTCAGTACCAAGTTTGATGAGAGTCCTTTAAATGGATACGAACGGGGAGTTACTTTTTAAGCTACCATCGGAAACTGAGGGGATGGAAAGGTGAAGGGAAATTAAATCTCGATGGAATAAATAATATTAGATTCTGCTAAAAATAAAAGTCTCTACCATAATGAGTCCGTTCTCTCAAGATTTATGCCTTACTGTAAAAATTTTGAATCGTCCCAGTTTCTCAGCAATTACACATAACCTTTTCTCATCATGCTGTTCAGTACTTTCGCATTTCTTGTACACACACAAATGCTACTACCCTAATGCTGTCTGTCAAGTGAGGAGTGGCCAAAGCTTGACCCACACAGTTCTGAAGTGGAGCCTGAAGCTACTTTCATATTTAACTTGGAATTTGGTCTCCCCAAGACAACAGGTCACACAATAGTGTACCATCTTGAACCAAGAAACTTGTTAAGATGTGTAATCCACACAGGCTGCACCTCCATATGGAACATGAAACCAGCTAAAATCTGCATATTATGCAGAGTAGGTGCCTTGGTAATCCTTCTGGCCTACAGTCAATGTAGCCTTCATTTGGGCAAAATATGGATACATAGGCATAGGAGTGGCTGGTGTGGTGTGCATCTGTATGTATAAAATTATTCTATAAATATGATAGATGACACTAAGTGCACTCAATATATATTATTTTAGAGCAGTGGATGGGAGTGTGGGAGTATGAGTATGTGTACATATACACACCACTCTACTAAAAAACATATGTACTGAAAGTATATAGTGTTACCTATTATATGTATATACATTTATAAATAGCATATGAAAGCAGTGATTAAAACTCCATATTTAGAGCTGAGTTGAGGTTTGCACTTTCACAATGTAGGAAAAATTGGGTGATTCACTTCCACTGGGAATAATGAGAGTCATTGCCCATCTTTAAGGGCAGTCAGTGTTGTGGGTCCTTTTGAGAACAATGGGAGATGATGGTCATTTGGAAAAAGTTGTGGCTATGATGGTCCAGGATATTAGAAGGAGAATGAGGGTGAAGTAGTATTTTTTTATTGGACCAACTTCTGTTGGTGAGACACCAGCTTTCAGCTATGTGGACCTGAGGAAGGGCTTGGTGTAGATAAAAAGCTTGTCTTTTTCATCAACTGAAATTGGTCCATTAAAAGATACTACCTCACCCACTTTGTGTCTCATTTTGAAAGAGGGCAGTTCGTGGTAAATTTCTCAAGATTATTTAAGGTGAAAGAGAAACTTGATCTTGAAGAATAACAGCAAAAAATAGTCTTAACCCTAATTATCTTTTTTCAAATACTACCCATTGCACAAAATTTTAATGAGGGCAGGGGAAGCAGTATGAGAATACTATGTCATCAAGGGGAAGAGATGATGTGTGCAAAATGGGATTGAAGGGAAGATTGAGTTGTGTGTGACAGGAGTGATTAGGGCAGAAGGGGTGTGGATTTGTGCTGTATTTTTAGAAGGCAGGGGGCAAAGAAAAACTGAATTGTGTGCTCCAGTTGTTTTATGCTGCTCCTGGGTGGTGTAACACGGATAAAGTTTATTGGTAAATCAGGTCATAAAAGTTCATTTTTAAATGGTTTTAGTTGGGTAGTACATAGTTGTCTTTGAGTGCTTGCTCATAATCATTAATTGTTAAGTGTGTGCATACACAGGTGCACAGCTAGTGGAGAGTCTTCTCTTAGTGGTATATGTAGGGCTGGCTGTGATGCCCCCTGAAGACTCACATTCATGCACTCGTTAAAGGCGTGACACCAGCTTTGCATCTTCTCAGTTTCTTCTTACTGTCCATGACTTTTGCTGGAACATCTCTTGCAATTGCAAGCTCCATTGTGGTTTGTCTCTGTGAACTTTCATAGACTTTTCTCTGTGTATAGTTTTTAGTGTTAGTAGTATTTCAATTAGTTAGATATGTGCAACCTGCCAGAAGCCCATGCCTGTGAGCAACCCACATACAAACTGCTTAAAGTGCCCCAGGAAAGCTCACATTAAGAAAAAGTGCAGGATCTGCAAGGGCATCATGTTGCGCACTCTTAAGGACAGGGACATTCGTTTGAAGACTCTGTTAATGGAGGCTGCCCTTTATCTTGCTTCAGAGCTATTCTGCACCGACTCAACACTGAGCAAGTCATCCTTATTCTCTCGTGACCTTGGGCTGTTCCCATCACTGTTCCCTTTTTACCTTTGACATAAAAATGCTGCCTGGCTCATTAGTGGTCTCAGCCACCAGCGAATGAGACAGGCAACTGCTAAAAATGAAACTGCTAAAAAGCTGAAGTAATTTGAGAGAGAGGTTTAATCAGTGGTCAGTATGCAACTGCATAGCTCCAACCAAAAAGAATCGCCAGGGAGATGCAACTTCACTGTGTGGGACTCAATGGCCAAATTTAAGGACTCCCAGCCTCAGGTGTCAAGACAGGAATTCTTGGCCATCCTGGAAGAGGGCAGGCAGTGGGCAGAGCTGAGGCTACTCTGGCCCCAGCTTCCCCACCTTGCCACTGGGGAGGGCCGAGGCCAGCCCTGGCCTCAGCTTCTCTCTGCCCGCCGCCAGGCAGGGTTGGGCCATGACAGACCGGCACTGGCTCTCTCCCAGCGGCTGGGTGGGGTCAGTACAAGACTGTGCCAATCCTGGCTCTCCTCCTGAGCTAGGAGGTGTGTGAGGGAGGCCAGGATACGAGGAGGGGGCATGGCTCCTGCTCCCCTGGACCATTGGAGAGAGGGAGTCCTTGCCCTGCACCTGGCGCTGCTCCTGGGCTGCTCAGGTCAGTGCTGCTGAGCGCCTCCTCACCTGCCTAGCTGGGCGGGAGGGAGCTAGTGTGGTCTGGGGAGACGGGCTGGGCTTGGGTCTCCTCCAAGGCACCCTTAGTAGGGATTTGAGTGAGTGGGATGGGGGTTGTGGGTTGTTGGCAGGGGTGTGAGTGAGGGGGCTGGGGTGCTGCATGGGGAAGAGGGGCCGCAGCAGGTAGAGCCGATAGCATGAGGGGAGGCTTGGAGCTGGGGGTGGGGCGACGTGAGTGATGTGCTGACATCACTCTGTAGTCCCGCAGGAGAAGTTTTTTCATATATATATATATATATATATATAGAGAGAGAGAGAGAGAGAGAGAGAGAGAGAGAGAGAGAGAGAATATAACATTTCAAATCTGGATTTCTAAATATTCATTGAGCATATCACTCTTATTAGAGAAATTGACAATTAGTGTCTGTGAATGGGGGACATTGAAGTTTTACACTTAAAAGGGCAACAGTGAACTTATGGGGACTCTTACTATACAGGAAACTTCAGCGTGGCATCTTAGTCAGCCTTGTTGTAGAACATAGTTGGCAAGAATTGTCAAAGGATTTGCCTTTTGTTCATTATTGTTTTCAGATAGCACCTTATGTGAAATTTGGTAAGTCTGCTGCTGTCTTCACTCAGTGTTGGAAGAAGGGGTTGATGATTCTTTCCCTGTTGAGAAGTTGTTCTAGTGTGAAAGCTAATAAAAGTGGGCTGGATTTCCTTTTAGCTATGATAGAATAAACTAAGACATGTAACCATATGCACTGAATTTTGTGATTCCATGCCTCCCCACAAACCTGAGTCATCTGCACAGGGATGTGGTTGCAGATGATGCATTTTTCTTTCTCATTGAAAGAAAAGTAAAGCCTAAAAGAAGAATAGCCTAAAGAAACTTCTTAGAGTTGTAGAGCCACCTTGGAGTTAATAGCAACACTTTTAAAGAAAAAGTCCAATTAACATTCCTGAAGCAAGCTGACAGGTGGTGTTGCAGTGCAATTCCAGAGGTATCTGAAGTTGGTTCATTCTCCTGCTCCAAGAAACAATTTATACCTGAGAAAATGTGCCCTAGAAAAGCTCATTTCTGAGTAGAATGGAATAATCTATTTAGAATTTGTTCCTGTTAACTGAAAGGGTGCAGTCCTTGTTGCACTTTGTTCTGTGAAGAACTTTCTGTGTTACTCTGTTTCTAATACTGTACTTTTTGTATTGTCCTGTTTTCTTGGTTATTCTCATTAACACTTTCTCTAACTCTTTCTCTTTCACATCTCTTTCCTGGATTTGCTGTTCCCTTCAGTCTCACCTCAAGGTCAGTATCCACATTTAAGAAAGATGTTTATTAGACTGCTATGGGTTGGTCTAAAACTGAGCTCTAACAAAAGGGCAAAACCAAATCACTTAAGGCATGAAACAGAGAACCAGGAGTCTGATCCAATTTGTTGAAGTGTGTATGCTGGCTTTAAAAGGTAAAGAATGAGTTTTAGAGGAGCACAAAACTAGAACAACAGACACAACTGTTTGTTCCCAAACCAGTGTACATCAAAGGGCATCACAAGATTTCAGTATGCTGGAGATATGGAACTTTGGGGGAAGAAAATTGCTTGTTATTTAAATCTTGAGGTCATGTGATGGTGGACATGGCAAATTTTTATAAAAGGCAGAAAAAAACTGAAGTGAGACACTTAGGGTAGGTCTGTATGTGCAGAGTTGCAGTGGCGCAGCTGTACCATATAGCATCTGGTAAAGATGCTGTGCTAATGGAAGAGGGCTCACCTGTTGGCATAAAAAAGGCATGAAGGGGTGGGGCTGAGGTACCTGCTGGGATGCTCTCCGGGGAGCTGTTTAGATAAGCACCTCCTCCCTGAACCTGCCTCTGGCACCAACCCTTTGCCCCTCTCCTGCTTCTCTACCCCACGTTACTCAAACCCTCTGCACCCCTGCTCCTGGACCCATGCCTCCCTCCCAGACACTGCACCCCAATCCTCTGCCTTCTGTCACAACGCAAAACCCTGCTCTTTCTCCTGCATCCCTGCCCTAGGTCACTCCTGCACCTATATCCACACTAGGGACGTAAGTGAGTAGTCGACTATTTGACTACCCGATAAGTTTAAGCCTCTGCCCACACTTGCTGTCTCTATATGAAAGGCAGCAAAGTGTCGGGAACAGGAGCCAGTGCTGGGGGAGTTAAAAGCCAGCTCCCCCCAGTACTGTCTCCACAGTGCTGCCTGCTCACTCCCTCCACAGCCTCTATCAGAGGCAGCAGTGGGGGAGATAGGGGAAGCTGCTCTGGCAGCAGCCTCTGTCTGTGAGGTCCCAGCGGGGAGCTGGGCCTCCCCGTGGACCGGGACTGCTGCCACCAATCAGCCCCCGTTCACGGCGGCCCTCGCTGTCTCTGGTCGGGCTGCTCCTGCAGCAGCCTCTGTCTGCGGCTAGCCCTGGCCACGGTGAACAGAGGCTGCTGTGACTCACGCTGGGCCAGAATGCTGCACCTCTGTATTTTAAATGTAGTAAAAGCCCGGTGGTTCTTACTATATTTAAAATGCAGAGCTGTAGCGGTCCTGAGCTGGTGTGAGTTGGGATTGCTTAGTCCCGGTTACAGCCAGCTCCCACTGCGCCTCTGCGGAGGACCCCCTTATCGACTAATCATGTAGTCGATACAAATTGTATCAACTACATGATTAGCCAGATAATCACAATTTAACAGCCTAAACCCATACCTACTCCTAAACCCCCTCCTATGCTCCAATCTTCTACCCCAGGTTATAACCCAAATCCCTGCACCCATTCCTGCCCCAGCTCACAATAACCCCCTCCCCAATCCTGCACCCTCTCCTGTACCTCTCCTCCAGGTGAGAATTCTTTCTTGTACCCATACTCCCTCCCCAACCCTGCGCCCCAGGTCACAACCTCCTCCTAGACCCTGCACTAGTGATATTAGATATTGTGTAATTGAATAGCCATGTATCCACATGAAATTTTAGTGGTAACATAGCTATTCCATAGTTCCCTGGGGCAGAGCCGACAGCCATTATGCTCCCAGGAAACCATCTAGCAGAGGCAGCAGTGCGAGGTGGCAGGCAGAAGCTGGTCCTCAACGGGAGCCAGTCTAAAAACTAGCTCCCCTCGGGGACCTGCCGCCCTATGCTGCTGTCTCTGATAGACATGGATAGAGGTTGCTCCACTGGAAGTTTGGACCCCCCGCAGACAGGGGCTGCTGTCATGAAGCAGCCTATGCCCGCCATGGTCCCAGGCTTCCCACTGACGGGCTGCTGCTGCAAAGCAGACTCTGTCCACGGCAGGCCCAGGCTCACCACAGACAGAAGCTGCTCCATGGCATGTGGAACAGGCTCTGTCCACAAGGAGCTCAGACCACCCCCCATAGACAGAGGTGCTTTTGCAGCAGACCCCTTTACCCTGTCCCCCCACTGCTGCCTCTGATAAAGGCAGCAGTGTGGGGGGGGAGGGGGGGCAGGCAGCACTGTGGAGCTGGTGCTGAGGGGAACCGGCTTTTAAGGCGGCTCCCCCCCCAGCACCAGCTAGCTTCTGCCTACCCCCGCTGCCTCTGTAGGAGGCAGTGGAGGGCAGGCAGGTCTGCGGAGCCTGCCTGAAAGCTGGGTCCCTGCATGTATCAGCTCCTCCCCTCCCCCATGCTGCTGCCTCTCTATCAGGCAGCAGCATGGTGAGGGGAGGAGGCTGGCAGAGCCAGTGTTTGTGGGGAGCCTCCTTAAAGCTAGCTCCTCACAGGCACTGGCTCTCGCTTCCCCCGCACTTGCTGCCTCTGATACAGCAGCCAGCGTGCTTCCTGAGACCCGGGATCCCCAGGTACTGGCCTCAGCTGTCTCTGTCCCCTTCCCCAGTCAAAGGTCGCCTCCCTCCACAAGTACCCTGTCCCCTGCCCCCACCAGCACAGTTGAGACCACATTAGTGAGGCTTGGGGGGTTTTGAAGCGATTATTTTTTTTGCATCTCACTTGTGTGGCCTTGACTGACTTTTCTGTGGGTCAGTGACCCCTGACTCAAAACAGGTTCTCCACCCCTCTCATAAATAAAGACAACGCTGAAAGATTTTGTGTTCGACATAATATTTTATTTAAAAATGAAGCTTGTCCAACAAGCCCCCAGTTGGGGCCAAGCTCCCATCTGGCCGCAGCATCATAACACTCCTGCACCTCCCCCCAAAACCCAAATCTGAGCCTATCATACACTAGAACCCCCTCTCCTGAGCCTCTCATCCCCAAACTCCTGCATGTCCACATCCCCAGTCTTCTGCCACAACACTCCTGCACCATCCACACACTGCAAATCTGTGTCCTGAGCCCATCATACTCCCAGCCTTCCTCCCCGGAACCCCACATGCACCCCAGCCCAAACTCCTGCACCCTCACAGCCATAAGTCTGCGGCTTGCTCAGCACCCCAACCCTCCACTTCCTCCTGCACCCAAATTCCCTCCCAGAGCTTGCACCTCTGACCCCTTCCCAGTGCTTTTTTTGTGATGGTATGCCCTGGGACGATATACCGGCGCCCATTTTCCCCTGGCATAGTGGGGGTTTTTTGTGTTTTGGGGTTGGGTTTTTTTGTCAACAACTCCTCCCTCCCCCCGGTACGTGGCTCTTTGCATTCTATCCATCACTATTTTGGCTCTTCGTCTCTAACAGGTTGGCCACCCCTGGTCTAAATCATCCCTAAAAGATGTCTGTCTAACCTGCTCTTAAATCTCTCCAGTAATGGAGATTCCACAAATTACCCAGGAGTCTATTCTAGTGTTTAACTCCCCTGACCGTTAGGAAGGTTTTCCTAATGTCCAACCTAAACCTCCTTTGCTGCAATTTAAGCCCATTGCTGCTTGTCCTATCATCAAAGGCCAAGGAGAACAATTCCCACTCCCCCCTCCGCCATGTGACATCCTATTAGATACCTGAAAACCACTATCATGGTGGTTTTCTTAGTCTTCTCTTTTCCATAATAAACAAGCCCAATTCTTTCAGCCTTCCCTCATAGCTCATATTTTCTAGGCCTTTAATCATTTTTGTTGGCTCGTCTTTGGACCTTCTGCATTTTCTACTTTTCTTTCGCTAAATGTGGTGCCCAGAACTAGACACAATACCCCAATTGAGGCCTAATCAGTGCAGAGTAGAACTGAAAAATGACTTCTCATGTCTTGCTCACAACACTCCTGTTAACATGGTTGATTGAGTCATAAAGTTGGTTTGAATCCTGATATTCTGGCTGTGTAAGATGCAAAGAAGTGATGTCTTTGCTTCATTATATCATTTGCAAAGTCTCAGTAGATTTATCTGCCTTGATAGTCTACTTAACTTGGACTGACTGGCTAATGCTATAAATCCTTCCTGTGAAGAAATTGTGGGTATTTTTTTTAGTGGGGGGAGAGATCTGATTCAGATCAAAATATCTGCATTTGTGGAGGTGAGAGAATATCTAGAGGAGCTACATACCAGGTCCTCCTTTGTGTGAATTTCAGCAAGTATTGTTCTCAGAGGATCTTGCCATGTTGGGAGAACTTTGTCGTGACCTGTATCTGTTACTTCACAGGAAGAACGGCATTGCGCAAGAGGGTTTTTCTTACGCAAGAAGGGGGCAGTGTAGATGCTCCTTCTTGCGCAAGAGCCTCTTCTGGAAAAAAAATGGTAGCTCATTAGGTATGCAAATGAGGCTCGTCGATATTCCACGCTTAGCCTCATTTGCATATTACTCATGCAAGAAGTCGCGGATGCAGATATAGCCTTGGAGTTTCATGTAGCTAATAATAAAACATTAAAGCTAGTAAAAAGTATATAAGTTAACTTTATAACAAAAAGGTATTTCCCCCAACAGGAATTAACTCTTTTTTGGACCTCATTATGATAATATCAATTGACCATTAAACTGGAAGTTGTTGGTTGCCTTGGCACCATTGATCATGGCTTGATTGCATTAAATATAGGCAAACAGTGGTGTCTGTGTGTGTGTTTGCATATAAATATGCTTGTGCATGCCACATAAACTCTTGGTGCTTCAAAAGACTAATTTTCTGAAGCTGAATGAAAACTGGAAAGAGTTTGAGGAATTTACAAGATGGCCCAAAAGCCACAATTCCACATTCATGAAGGAGGCCAACATGGGTTAAAAGAGAGTTAGTAAAGATGATCCAAAACCGAGAGAGAGAGAATCCAAAAAAACTTAGCTGAGGAGACGTCAGGCCAGCTTATGTTAATTTTTAATAAATCTTGGAATGCTGGAGAAATTCCAAAGACCAGAAAAATGTGAATGTGCAAATATTCAAAAAGAAGCGAGGTGACCTAGCTACTTACCTTGACATTAGTCATTGGCAAAATTATGGAAATGCTGAAAAAGGATTCAGCCAGTAAAGCATTTTAAACGGTCAGTGTATAATTAATGTGAGTTGTAGGGAATAATTTCTTGGACACACTGGGTGCAGGTAAAAACAAGCAGAGGATTTATTGGTTCACACAGCTGGTGGAATACTCATCAGGGGTTAACACGGTGAGCACTAATTTAACCAAAACATACATTAGATTATATAGGTAGCAAATGGATGGAGGAGAAGTGATTTGATAGGTCTAGCAGCGGAAGTGAGATATGCACATAAGCCAATGGTCTACGACAGTTACACAGTATCTCCGCCCATTGCCAATTAAACATATTATCACTAATACAAATAATTATTCTTAACAAGCTAAAAAAGCCAACATAAACAAAGACATGTTGATGGTCATTTTGTCAGCCGGAAATATAATGCGTCTCCTGTGGAGGTGGTATTGCCTTGGCGCGATCTTTAGGATTCAAGCTTATTTTCTAGGAACAAAGCAGACAATAAAAAACAATCCCGCCTTATCAAAGTGAGGCCCTTTTGGAATGTGGGTTGCCAGGGGAACCAGGGTCACAGTAACTGTTGTACTGTATGTTTCTGAGGCTTTGTCTGATACTTTCAGATTTGAGTTTGTCAGTTCTCAGCAAGATACCATGGGCTGCCTCAATTTACCCTACAGAGTCAACATGTCTTTATGGAAGAAAGGTCTTGTCAAATCCAATTTCATTTTTGAGAAGGTTATAAATGTGGTTGATAAGGAACGGTCACTGTATATATGTAACGCTCCTTTTTGTAAGGCATACGTTTTACCACTCTACATTCTGATTTTAAGATTATCACTGTCCAGTATCAGTGAAGTATATGTGAAAAGGATTAGGAATGGGCTAATTGATAGATCTCAAAAATAAATGTCAGAGAGGAATCGTTATCAGATGTGGGTGCTTCTAAAGGTGAACTGCAGGGATTAGTTCTAGACACATGGTATTCAATAATTGTATTAATGATCTGGAAGTACATATCTAACGAGTACAGATATAATTTGCAGATGATAACAAGATTACTTGAGTGGCAAATAAGTAATGAGGGCAGAACTTTCCTACAGAGGAAATTTGATAAACAAAATGTGATTTTTAATACAGTCAAATGCAAATTCATATATATATATCTGGGAACAAAGATATATATATATATATATATATATATATATATATATACACACATACACATAATAATAGGGATATATTACCAACCATATATACCTGTGGAATGAGGGAATGGAAAACAAAATAGTGACTATGAAAGGACTTAGAGTTCATAGTAGAGGCATAGCATATTGTAATGGAATGAAGACGATGAGTAATACGAAGACAATGAGTTTTCAGCAGATGTATTGGTTCATCCTCAGCAAAACAGCCCACTGTTGTATAACCTCCCTCACGGTACTGATTTCTGGCTTACAAGGAGAGTATGATCTTTTATCTGTGAGGAAGAACAATGGATCAATTACAGATGCTTTTGCATAGGGCATTGGAAAGAGATAGTACAACAATATCAAACAAGTTTATTAATGAAATTTTTTAGACCAGTAATAGTGACAGTTGTATTGCATAGCATCAAAGACAGTGAGGAATAGAATACTTTCATACCTAATGGCATAAACCATTTTGAGATTAGGAAAATTTTAGGTCAGGGGTTTGGCTTCCTTTATATCGTTACTCCCTACCTGGGGCCAGGTAGTATTATCACAATTACAAATTAAAGATAGTAGCCATTCTGTATTTAATATTTTTCTATATTTTTTCTGTTTAATATTAAAAATCATCTTACTGTTAATTTATGAAGACCACTCTGTGATCTCCTTTCTATCTAATGACACCAAAACATATACATGTGTAGCAGGTCTTCCCAAAGCTTTGAAGTCAATCACACCAGGGATCAAAATAACCTTATTAGTGTTTCCTGTCATAGGATACCGGTGATAATTATTCTCTACATAACTAAAATACTACTCCTAGAATAATCCTCTCACCTATATCTCAGATATTGAAGCCTTCAAATAGTTTAAAGACCCCAAGATGTAGAGAATCCTCCAGCTGTGATCTGTGCCCCATGCTACAAAGGAAGGCGAAAAACCTCCAGGGCCTCTGCCAATCTACCCTGGAGGAAAATTCCTTCCCGACTCCAAATATGGTGATCAGCTAAATCCTGAGCATGTGGGTAAGACTCACCAGCCAGACACCCAGAAAGTTCTCTATAGTAACTCCTATCATCCCTCCATTGACCTATTTCCCACTGATAATGAATGGTCAATTAGTTACCAAGATCATGTTATCTCATCAAACCATCCCCTTCATAAACCCATCTAGTT
The DNA here is from genome assembly GCF_052426305.1 of Pelodiscus sinensis. Lineage (NCBI taxonomy): Eukaryota > Metazoa > Chordata > Testudines > Trionychidae > Pelodiscus > Pelodiscus sinensis. Next base: position 110,240,577 of record NC_143052.1, read on the forward strand.
TAATCTTGAAACCAGAGGGTATGTCTACACTACCACCCTAGTTCGAACTAGGGTGGTAATGTAGGAATACCGCACTTGCAAATGAAGCCCGGGATTTGAATTTCCCGGGCTTCATTTGCATAAGCCGGCCGGCGCCATTTTTAAATGCCGGCTTGTTCGAACCCCGTGCCGTGCGGCTACACGCGGCACGGGCTAGATAGTTGGAACTAGCAAGCCATTCCGCACTATCTGAACATTCCACGAGGCGTACAGATAGTGCGGAATGGCTTGCTAGTTCGAACTATCTAGCCCGTGCCGCGTGTAGCCGCACGGCACGGGGTTCGAACAAGCCGGCATTTAAAAATGGCGCCGGCCGGCTTATGCAAATGAAGCCCGGGAAATTCAAATCCCGGGCTTCATTTGCAAGTGCGGTATGCCTACATTACCCCGCTAGTTCGAACTAGCGGGGTAGTGTAGACATACCCAGATAGATCTTTTGCCCCCACTACTTCCCTTGGAAGGCCGTTCCAGAACTTCACTCCTCTAATGGTTAGAAACCTTCGTTTAATCTCAAGTCTAAACTTCCTACTAGCCAGCTTATATCCATTTGTTCTTGTGTCCACATTGGTATTAAGCTTAAATAATTCCTCTCCCTCCCTGGTATTTATCCCTCTAATATATTTAAAGAGTGCAATCATGTCCCCCCTCATCCTTCTTTTGGTTAAGGTAAACAAGCCAAGCTCCTTGAGTCTCTTTTCATAAGACAGGTTTTCCATTCCTCGGATCATCCTAGTGGCCCTCCTTTGTACCTGTTCCAGTTTGAATTCATCCTTCTTAAACATGGGAGACCAGAACTGCACACAGTATTCCAAATGGGGTCTCACCAATGCCTTGTATAATGGCTCTAACACCTCCTTACCTCTACTGGAAATACCTCGTCTAATACATCCCAAGACCGTATTAGCCTTTTTCACGGCCGTGTCACAATGGCGGCTCATAGTCATCCTATAATCAACCAGGACTCCGAGGTCCTTCTCCTCCTCCGTTACTTCCAATTGATGTGTCCTCAGCTTATAACTAAAATTCTTGTTATTAATCCCTAAATGCATAACCTTACACTTCTCACTATTAAATTTCATCCTATTGCTATCACTCCAATTTACAAGATCATCCAGATCATCCTGTATGATATCCTGATCCTTTTCTGAATTGGCACTAGCTCCCAACTTTGTGTCATCTGCAAATTTTATCAGGACACTTCCACTTTTGGTGCCAAGGTCAGCAATAAAAAGATTAAATAAAATTGGCCCCAAAACTGATCCTTGAGGAACTCCGCTAGTAACCTTCCTCCAACCTGAGAGTTCACCTTTCAATATTACCCTCTGTAGTCTCCCCTTTAACCAGTTGCTTATCCACCTCTCAACTTTCATATTAATCCCTATCTTTTCCAATTTAACCAATAATTCCCCATGTGGTACTGCTATCAAATGCCTTACTAAAGTCGAGGTAGATTAGATCCACTGCATTTCCTTTATCTAAAAAATCTGTTACTTTCTCAAAAAAGGAGATCAGGTTGGTTTGGCACGATCTACCTTTTGTAAAACCATGTTGTAATTTGTCCCAATTGCCATTAGCTTCAATGTCTCTAACTACTTTCTCCTTCAAAATTTTTTCCAAGATCTTACATACTACAGATGTCAAACTAGCAGGCCTATAGTTACCCGGGTCGCTTTTTTTCCCTTTCTTAAAAATAGGAACTATATTAGCAATTCTCCAGTCAAATGGTACAACCACTGAGTTTAGAGATTTATTAAAAAAAATTGCTAATGGACTTGCAAGTTCAAGTGCCAGTTGCTTTAATATTCTTGGATGAAGATTATCTGGGCCCCCCGATTTACTCCCATTAAGTTGTTCATGTTTGGCTTCTACCTCGGATATGGTGATATCTACCTCCACATCCTTAGTCCCATTTGTTATGTTACCATTATCCCTAAGCTCTTCATTAGCCTCATTAAAGACTGAAGCAAAGTATTTGTTTAGATATTGAGCCATTCCTAGATTATCCTTAACCTCCACTCCATCCTTAGTAATTAGCGGTCCTACTTCTTTTTTTGTTTTTTTCCTGTTTATATGACTAAAACCTTTTACTATTGGTTTTAATTCCCTTTGCAAGGTCCAATTCTACCTGACTTTTAGCCTTTCTCACTTTGTCCCTACATGCTCTAACCTCAATAAGGTAGCTTTCTTTACTGATCCCTCCCATTTTCCACTCCTTATATGCTTTCTGCTTTTTCTTAATCACCTCTCTGAGATGCTTGCTCATCCAGCTTGGTCTAACACACCTGCCTATAAATGTTTTCCCTTTTCTTGGGATACAGGCTTCTGACAGCTTCTGCAACTTTAACTTAAAATAATTCCAGGCCTCCTCCTACCTCAAGATCCATAATTTCTTTAGTCCAATCAACTTCCCTAACTAATTTCCTTAATTTATTAAAGTTAGCCCTTTTGAAATCAAAAACCCTAGTCTCAGATTTATATTTGTTTATCCTTCCATTTAATTTGAACTGAATTAGCTCATGGTCACTCAAGCCAAGATTGTCTCCTACAACCATTTCATCTATGAGGTCCTCGCTACTCACCAAAACCAAATCTAAAATAGCATCCCCCTTGTTGGTTCAGCAACTACTTGATGAAGGAATTCATCAGCTATCACATCTAGGAAAATCTGAGCCCTACTATTATTACTAGCACTTGTTCTCTAGTCCATATAAAATATATCGAAAGGATAGAGCAGGCCGGGTGGGTGGCAGGGTGGCACTGTATGTGAAAGATAATATAGAATCAAATGAAATAAAAATATTAAATGAATCAACATGTTCCATAGAATCGCTATGGATAGTAATTCCATGTTCCAATAATAAGAAATTAGCAGTAGGGATATATTACCAACCACCTCACCAGGACAGCGATACTGACATTGAAATGCTGAGGGAGATTAGAGAGGCTACCAAAATAAAGAACTCTATAATAATGGGGGATTTTAATTATCCCCATATTGACTGGATACATGTCACCTCAGGAAGAGAAGCAGAGATGAAAATTTCTCAATGGCTTAAATGACTGCTTCTTGGAACTCTATGGTCCAGGATATAACCGTTACAGGACCGCTTGGGAATAGTGACCATAATATAATAAAATTCAACATTCCTGTGGTGGGAAGAACACCTCAGCAGTCCAGCACCCTGGCATTTAATTTCAAAAAGGGGAATTATGCAAAAATGAGGAGGCTTGTTAAACAGAAATTAAAAGGCACAATGACTAGAGCCAAATCCCTGCAAGCTGCATGGAAACTTTTTAAAGACACTATAATAGAGGCCCAACTTAAATGTATACCCTAAATTAAAAAACATAGCAAGAGACCTAAAAAAGAGTCACCGTGGCTTAACCACCATGTAAAAGAATCAGTGAGGGACAAAAAGGTATCTTTTAAGAAGTGGAAGTCCAATCCTAGCGAGATAAATAGAAAAGAACATAAACACTGTCAAATCAAGTGTAAAAATGTAGTAAGAAAAGCAAAAAAAGATTTTGAGGAACAGCTAGCCAAAAACTCAAAGAAAAAACAAAATGTTTTTTAAGTACATTAGAAGCAGGAAGCCTGCTAAAAAACCTGCCAGTCCCCTAGATCAGGGGTCTCCAAACTACGGCCCGCGGGCCGGATGCGGCCCGTGAGGCCCTCTCATCCGGCCCGTGGAGACCTTTTTGTCTGGCCCCGCCTTCCGCGTGCCGGTGTGACGAGGCGACCCCCGCCCGTCCCTGGGGCGCCGCTGAACGGGCCCTTCTTGCCGCGGGGGGGGGCCCTGTCAGAGGTGTGCGGCGTGTACTCACGCCGCGCCGGGGCAGGAGAAGCGGGCCGCTCCGCTGACAAGCGGCCGCACGGCGGCAAACGGCGCAGGGGGCGGGGGTTAGCACGGGCGGCGTTCCCCCGCCCAGACTGACAGGGCAGCCGGCCAATCAGGGGGCAGGATGGGCGGTGGTGGTAACGCCCGCCCGGCGACGTGCGGGGGAACGTGAACCCCGGCGGGAACTTTAAAAAGGTGACCACTTCCGCCCCGGGGGGGGGGGGGAAGGAGTGAGCGGTGGCAAGCAGGAGGGGAGGACAGCGTGCAGAGGAAGGGGAGAGCAGGGGGAAAAGCCCCCCTGCCCCCTTCTCAGGAGTCCAGACCCGACGGCCACCCAGACTGCAGGACCAGCCCCGGCGGGAGGGGTGGGCGTCTGGATATACGACCGTCAGCCTGACGGACGAATCAAAGGTGACCGCCCCACGGTGGGGGGAGGTAGAGGGTCACACGAGGAGGGAAAGGAAGCAGCCCAGGGCAGAACTCGTTAGAGTTGGCGGGCTGACGAGTTACGGCAGGAGCCCCGTCAGCTGGACCAGAGCCAGCTGGTTCCGTGTCCTTAGGGCCCTGGGCTGGGGCCCGTGAGTGAGGGTGGGCCCGGGCCCCCCTTTCCCTCCCCTTCAGCACTGGAGGGAGTGCATGGTCAGAGTACCGGCCGCGCTGCGACAGAGGGCGCAATAGGCAACTGAAATTCCCCGTCGTGAAAGCGGCCCCCGAACTGCTGTTTGATAGTTAATGCGGCCCTCGGGCTGAAAAGTTTGGAGACCCCTGCCCTAGATGATCAAGATATAAAAGGAGCAATCAAGGACGATAAAGCCATTGCGGAGAAACTAAATGATTTCTTCGCTTCAGTCTTCACGGCTGAGGACATTGGGGAGATTCCCAAATCTGCACCGTCCTTTGTGGGTGATGAATCTGAGGAACTGTCCCGGATTAAAGTGTCATTAGAGGAGGTTTTGGAACAAATAGAAAAACGTAATGTTAACAAATCTCCGGGACCGGATGGCATTCATCCAAGAGTTCTAAAAGAACTCAAATGGGAAATTGCTGAGCTATTATCTGTGGTTTGTAACCTATCCTTTAAATCGGCTTCCGTACCTAATGACTGGAAGGTAGCCAACGTGACACCAATATTTAAAAAGGGCTGTAGATGCGATCCTGGCAATTACAGACCGGTAAGTCTAACTTCAGTTCCGGGCAAATTAGTCGAAACAATAGTAAAGAATAAAATTGTGAAGCATGTAGAAGAACATAATTTGTTGGACAAAAGTCAACATGGTTTCTGTAAAGGGAAATCCTGTCTTACTAATCTGTTAGAGTTCTTTGAAGGGGTTAACAAACATGCGGCTAAGGGGGATCCAGTAGATATAGTATACTTAGATTTTCAGAAAGCCTTTGACAAGGTCCCTCACCAAAGGCTCTTGTGTAAATTACATGGCCATGGGATAAGAGGGAAGCTCCTTTCTTGGATTGAGAACTGATTAAAAGACAGGAAACAAAGGGTAGGAATAAATGGTAAATTTTCAGATTGGAGAGGGGTAACTAGTGGTGTCCCCCATGGGTCAGTCCTGGGACCAATCCTTTTCAACTTATTCATAAACGATCTGGAGAAAGGGGTAAGCAGTGAGGTGGTAAAGTTTGCAGATGATACAGAACTGTTTAGGATAGTCAAGACAGAAGCAGACTGTGAGGGACTCCATAAAGATCTCACCAAACTGATTGATTGGGCAACAAAATGGCAAATGAAATTTAATATGGATAAGTGTAATGTAATGCCCATCGGGAAATATAACCCCAACTATAGGTACAGTATGATGGGGGCTAATTTGGCTATGACAAATCAGGGAAGAGATCTTGGAGTTATTGTGGTTAGTTCTCTGAAAATTTCCACACAGTGTGCAGCGGCGGTCAAAAATTATTGGAATTATTAAGAAAGGGATAGAAAATAAGACCCAGAATATCTTACTGCCCGTGTATAAAACTATGGTACGCCCACATCTTGAATACTGTGTACAGATGTGGTCTCTTCACCTCAAAAAAGATATTTTGGCCTTGGAAAGGGTTCAGAAAAGGGCAACTAAAATGATTAGGGGTTTGGAACGGGTCCCATATGGGGAGAGGGTAAAGCAACTGGGACTTTTCAGTTTAGAAAAGAGGAGACTGAGGGGGGATAGAATAGAGGTATATAAAATCATGAGTGGTGTGGACAGGGCGGATAAAGAAGAGTTATTTATTAGTTCCCATAATAGAAGAACTAGAGGACACCAAATGAAATTAATGGGGAGCAGGTTTAAAACTTATAAAAGAAAGTTCTTCTTCATACAGCGTGTAGTCAACGTGTGGAGCTCCTTGCCAGAGGAGGCTGTGAAGGCTAGGACTATAACAGAGTTTAAAGAGAAGCTAGATAATTTCATGGAGGTTAGGTCCATAAAAGGCTATTAGCCAGGGGATAAAATGGTGTACTTGGCCTTTGTTTGTCAGAGGCAGGAGAGGGATGGCAGAAGACAAATCCCTTGATCATTGTCTTCGGTCCACCCTCTCTGGGGCACCTGGTGCTGGCCACTGTCGGAGGACAGGATATTGGTCTGACCCAGCACGGCTGTTTTTATGTTTTTATGTTATGTTCTAAAACTGTAATTCTGGAGAGAAGGAGGGGGAAAGCTTCAGGCGCTGCCTCCGCCCTCAGCACAATACCATTGGCAGGTTTCAAAGTACCACGCCTCCTCCCTTCCAGCTCAGTTATGGCTGGGCAGGTAGGCTGGCTGGTGAAAAAAATTTCAAGCTCTGCAAGCCTTTAGCTGGGTAGACGGGTATGCTGGTTTGGCTGCTAGCTGGTAAGTCTTCTAGCCAGAACCTACCTCTAGAACCCCAGCCCCTTATTTCCCCAAACCTCTGCCTATCCTCCAGTCGTCCCCCCCTCCTGTACCTATACCCCCTCCCAGATCTGGTACCCCAATCTCCTGAGCCCCAGGCCATAATCCCTTCTTCCTCTAGGTCACACCCCAAAACCCTGCACCCCACTCCCCTGCCCTAGGTCACAACTACCTCTTTTACCCAGACTCCCTCCCAAACTCCATTCTTCGTCCTGCACCGTAGTCCCTTCCCCCACTCTCCCTTCTGCATCCAATCTCCATCCCAGACCCCACACCACCTCCATGAATATCATGGAAGAGCACGGCCCTTGACCGCTTTCCAAAGTCTTGCAGTGCCCCCCGTCAAATATTATTGCCCACTCCTTGTCTTAGGCTATGTAGTACATCAGTGAATGAGCCATTATTAAAACTCCTGACTCAATTCCATGTTCATTCTTCTACATTCCCATAGGGATATTGAATTTAGATTAATGGGCTAATCAAATAGTCAATGCAATTTGCATCGACTATTCGATTAGTTGGTAAGGGCACCTCCGCCTTTGAAGTGTAGCAACTGTGTAGGACTGAAGTGTAGGACTGTTGCTACACTTCAAGGTGAAAGAGCTGGCCCCGTTCTCCCCACGATATTTCAAAGCGACAGCACCACATGAAGCCCGGAGTCCCCAGCTGATCCCAGGCTCTACGCAGTGCTGCCACTTTGAAACATTGTGGGGAGCCTGGCGTCAGGCTCCACATGGCATTTCAAAGTGGCAGCACCGCATGGAGTCCAGGATCAGTGGGGAAGTCCCCAGCTGACCTTGGGCTCCATGTGGCGCTGCTGCTTTGAAAGCCCACATGCAGCCCAGGCCGGGCTTCATGCAGCACTGCCAATTTGAAATACCATGTGCAGCCCCGAGCCAAGCTGCACTTGGCGTTTCAAAGTGGCAGTGCCGCATGGAGTTCAGAGTCTGGCCCTGGGCTCCACACGGCATTGCTGCTTTGAAGCACCCCCCTTATAGAGGCAGTAAGGAGGGGCAGTGACTAGTCGAATAAGTGTTGACTCTCTGATGAGCATTTGCTTATGACACATTCAGCACTTCTGATATCAGGCTCCTTTTTTTCAAGTTATACACCCAAGAAATAAGAAACACTGGCAATCTATGAAAATTTCAGTTTAAATGAGTTGACTACCTCATAGTCAATAGAGATAAAATTGAGTTGTTTATGGTATTGACCTGTCTTAACCACAAGCCCATCTACGCTATTGTGGCAATCCCCTTATTTGCTGTACATCTTCTATACTGAATCAGACAAAAATGTCTAGATTAGGAATGTTAAATTTAGATTAATCAACTAACTGAATAGTTGATGGAATTTGCATTCGATTAGTCAAGAAAGGCACCTTGGCCTTTGAAATGTAGCAAAAGCCCCATCAGCTTTGCTACATTTCAAAGGCGGAAGCACCGCAGGGAGCACAGGGCCAGCAGAGAATTCAAGCAGTCCCCCTCTGGCCCTATGTTTCCCGCGTGCTTTGCTTTTGAAATGTAGCAAGAGCTCCAGTTTTGCTACATTTCAAAGGCAGACACGCCACCAGTAAAGAACAGGTTAGGAACTATTTAGAAAAGCTAAACGAACACAAATCTATGGGTCCGGACTTAATGCGTCCGAAGGTAGTGAGGGAGTTGGCAAATGTCATTGAGGAGCCCTTGGCCATTATCTTTGAAAAGTCGTGGCCATCAGGAGAAATCCCGGATGATTGGAGAAAGGCAAATGTAGTGCCCATCTTCAAAAAAGGGAAGAAGGATGATCCAGGAACTATAGGCCAGTCAGTCTTACCTCGGTTCCTGGAAAAATCATGGAAGGGATCCTTAAGGAATCCATTTTGAGGCACTTGGAAGAGAGGAAAGTGATTAGGAATAGTCAGCATGGATTCACAAAGGGCAAGTCTTGCCTGACCAATCTGATTAGCTTCTATGATGAGGTAACTGGCTCTGTGGACATGGGAAAGTCAGTGGATGTGATATACCTTGACTTTAGCAAGGCTTTTGATACGGTCTCCCACAATATTCTTGCCAGCAAGTTAAGGGAATGTGGATTAGATAAATGGACGGTAAGATGGATAGAAATATGGCTAGAAGGCCGGGCCCAGCGGGTTGTGATCAATGGCTCAATGTCAGGATGGCAGTCGGTTTCTAGCGGCGTGCTCCAAAGTTCGGTTCTAGGACCGGTTTTGTTCAATATCTTTATTAATGATCTGAATGAGGGGATGGATTGCACCCTCAGCAAGTTTGCGGATGACACTAAGCTAGGGGGAGAGGTAGATACCCTGGAGGGCAGAGATAGGGTCCAGACGGACTTAGACAAATTGGAGGATTGGGCCACAAGAAATCTGATGAGGTTCAACAAGGACAAGTGCAGAGTCCTGCACTTGGACGGAAGAATCCCAAGCATAGTTAAAAGCTGGGGACCAACCAGTTAAGTAGTAGTTCTGCAGAAAAGGACCTAGGGGTTACAGTGGATGAGAAGCCGAATATGAGTCAACAGTGTGTCCTTGTAGCCAAGAAGGCTAATGGCATATTAGGTTGCATTAAGAGGAGCATTGCCAGCAGATGTCATTATTCCCCTTTATTCGGCTTTGGTGAGGCCACATCTGGAGTATTGTGTCCAGTTCTGGGCCCCCCACTACGAAAAGGATGTGGACGCATTGGAGAGGGTCCAGCGGAGGGCAACCAAAATGATTAGGGGGCTGGAGCATATGACTTATGAGGAGAGGCTGAGGGAGTTGGGTCTGTTTAGTCTACAGAAACGAAGAGTGAGGGGGGATTTGATAGCAGCCTTCAGCTTCCTGAAAGGAGGTTCCAAAGAGGATGGAGAGAGGCTGTTCTCAGTGGTGACAGATGGCAGAACAAGGAGCAATGGTCTCAAGTTGTGGTGGGAGAGGACCAGGTTGGATATTAGGAAAAACTATTTCACTAGGAGGGTAGTGAAGCACTGGAATGGGTTACCTAGTGAAGTAGTGGAGTCTCCATCCCTAGAGGTGTTTAAGTCTCAGCTTGACAAAGCCCTGGCCGGATCGATTAAGTTGGGATTGGTCCTGCCTAGATCTGGGGGCTGGACTTGATGACCTTCTGAAGTCTCTTCCAGCTCTATGGTTCTATGAGTCTTAATATTCTACTGACCATTAATTTTTGAAAGGTTATTACAGTAAAACTCCATTAGTCCGGCATCCAATGCTCCGGGACTCCTGATGGTCCAGCACCATCAGGAACCCGGAAGTGCTGGGGCAGCCAGACAGGCTTCCCCCATTCAGCTGCTGCTGAAACTGACCAGCAGCTCAATCGGGGAAGCCGGGAGCAGAACAGCTGGGGTGCTGCCGGGTTGGTCCCGTAGCGCTGCCCCTCGGGGCTGTGGGACCAACCCGGCAGGACCCCAGCTGCTCTGCCCTAGAGGTCCCCGATTCAGCCGCTGCTGAAACAGATCAGCGGCTGATTCCAGGAAGCCCCGGGGCACAGCTGCTCTGCCCGGGGCTTCCTGGAATCAGCCGCTGATCTGTTTCAGCAGCGGCTGACTTGGGGACCCCTGGGGCAGAGCAGCTGGGGTCCTGCCGGGTGGTCCCGCAGCGCCGAGGGGCGGCGCTGTGGGACCAACCCCGCAGCACCCCAGCTGCTTTGCCCCAGGTGTCGGGATTCAGCTGCTGCTGAAACTGACCAGCAGCATCAGTTTCACCAGCAGGCTGAATCCGGATGCCTGGGGCAGAGCAGCTGGGGTGCTGCGGGGTTGGTCCCGTAGCGCCGCCCCTCGGCGCTGCGGGACCAACCCAGCAGGACCCCAGCTGCTCTGCCCCGGGGTTCAGCCGCTGCTGAAACAGATCAGCGGCTGATTCCAGGAAGCCCCGGGCAGAGCAGCTGTGCCCCGGGCTTCCTGGAATCAGCCGCTGATCTGTTTCAGCGGCTGAATCGGGGACCCCTAGGGCAGAGCAGCTGGGGTCCTGCCGGGTTGGTCCCACAGCCCCGAGGGGCAGCGCTACGGGACCAACCGGGCAGTACCCCAGCTGCTCTGTCCCAGGCATCCCCAAGAGCAGCTGGAGTGCTGCTGTGTTGGTGCCATAGCGCCGCCCCTCGGTGCTGCGGGACCAACCTGGCAGCATCCCAGCTGCTCTATTGCAGGCATCCCCTATTCAGCTGCTGCTGAAACTGACCAGCAGCAGCTGAATCAGGGACGCCTGGGGCAGAGCTGGACTATCGTAAGGGGGGGCTATGAGGGTCTGGGTTGGCATCCCCTCCCACCCCACTCCAGACCCCTCATACCCCCCCCTTCTGATAGTCCGGCATATATGATAATCCAGCACCCTCTGGGTCCTAAAGGTGCCGGATTATCGGAAGTTTACTGTACATGGGATAGCCACATAGTACTTCTGATTCTAAGACTTCGTACTTCAGATATGAACTTTGATACTTCAATATCTATGCTGTTTTTTTCCTCCTGAAGTAAATCTTGAAGAGCCAATTTTCATATATTCTTAAAATCAAACATGAATTGAGGGTAGGGAAAGGTCAAAATGCGTTTTACTTAATATTTCATGACAATTCTGTAGGCCTCTTTTATGTTTTGAAACTTACTCAACTCTTTTACTAAAGGGTTTAAACATAAAGCCAGGAAGATAGAGAATTAGTAACCCATTTTATATTCATGCATTTACACACAGCTTACTTCCCAAGAGATGTTTGTGAGCCTGGTTCAGCTTTGCAGTATAAGTTAAATATCCACTGGAATTTGTGAATTTCCTTGACCATACCAGCATAGTATCCATCAAACTTTATTTAGGATCCACTGGTTCTGAGAGCTTTGTTCCATAGTTTGAAGTGGAAGTTTTAATTTTTTCTTAGTGGGGTTCTGTCCTGCTTGCCATCTTCATAATTACAAATCATCTCACAAACTTTCATGTTTTCCAATCTTTAAATATTGTAATTTTAGCTATTCCCAGCTGTGTAGTGGTCTTAATATTAGATTGATTTTGTGTCACATAGATGAGTTCCTATTTTTCCTGTGATATTGCTCTGTTTTTGTTTTTTTATTCGTTACATTTGAACTTTTCCTTGAGGGATTTCAAAAGATACAGTCTTTGAGGCATATGCACACAAAAGAACTTCTTCCATATGCGTGTCAGCTGCATGCTATGCATTCTGAAGAGTTTCATATGGAATGATTTAGAGAGGCACAGGAGTCTCTTGTTTTTTTGTTTGTTTGTTTTTAATGAGAAATTGGGAAAACAAGGTGGTTTCATTTACCTTGTTTATATAAAACCTCCTTTTAAATGATCACATATCTGCATGTTAACACATCCAAAAGTAAACAAATTATCTAGAGTGGCATCACAAATCATTATTCTAACTTTATGAAACATTAAAGGTTTTGGTTAATCCATATGTGTTAGATTCCTGTTAATCAAAGAAAAATAGCTGGAGGGTCATTTTTCATCTTTAATGGATAATTTATGTGTATTTATTAAACAAAATTGAAGCTTTTTCTATCAAAGCCATATAAAATCAGGTAAGTTGAAGCTTACAGTTGCCAAAAGTAATGTTCTGTGATTTATCTAACTAGGTATAAGAATGTACATGTAGACTCTTATAATACATGCTGAATTTTGTGAATAGTATGTACATTTAGGTCCAAAAAAGTCTTGATGTGAGTATTCACAGCTACAAACCTGACCCAGAATAACTACTATAGCACCACTAGTTGATTCACTAGATTTTGGATTGGACAATAATACTTTGTTTATCAATAACTGAATGAGATTTGGTTTCCAAAACAAACTTAAAATGCACAGCCATACATCTCTTTCCCCCACCTGCTTACATTCCTTCCCACTCTCATACCTAGCCACCATAAGAATCTGTTGTGTAAAGCTGACCTTGCAAAATGTTTGATAAGCAGTAATGGTCTCTTGGCTGTATATTATAGCACAGCGGTTCCCAACCACCAGACCATGAACCGGCAGTGGTCTGTAAACCCCTGCCTGCCAGGCTGTGGCATACTGCCAGGCCATTTCCCCAGCTGTGCTCCTCTGGGCAGCACAGCAGTGTTCCTTTTAAGATGTGTGTCTGTGCAATGTGCACTAGGAATTTGAGGCATACCTAGCTGTTCTGGGACGGGGCCATGAGGTGGGCACCCTGGCCCTAGCTTCATCCCTTCCCCAAGGCTGGAGCTGCGAGTTGCGTGGTTGGCAGCGACTTTTCTGATGGCCCCAGTCGGGTAGCAGCTGCTTTGGCGGCCCCAGCCGAGCCCCAGCCGGAGATGTGGGGGAATGAATTGAGGGGGTCACATTGGCAAGTGGGATGGACAGCAACACATAGGCAGCCCAAGGTTCATGTGCAGGGAGAGTTGATGCAGGAGAAACCTCCAGTGCCAAGGAGGAGGCTGGCGCCACATTTCCAGCTTTGCCGAGTGCAGATCCTGCCCTGTCAGGCTGTGCCATAAAGCGGTGACAGAGGCTTCCCTGGCTGCCCTTCCTGTGCTTTTTCCCTGGCCAGCAGGGAAGCTCCAGGAGCTGTCAGGTCCAACCTGGGCCCGGAGTCTTGGTGGTGTGATTCTCCTGTGGAGCACCACCACCAGGGGCTGCAGCTCGGCAAACACTGAGCAGTTAATCACTGTGCAACTGTCTCCCATGTGCTGGGACTTTCCACCTAAGTCCCCACGTGGGCAACTGGCACTGGGGGGCTCTGGAGGTAGGGCTAGTAGTAGGGGGCTACAGGGTCAGGGCTGGCACTGGGGGATATGAGGCTGGGGCTAGTATTGGGGGCTGGCATTTGGAGGTAGTGGGTGGTTGGGTGCCGTGAGCTCTGGAAATAGGAGGCTGGCAATGGGGGGCCTAGTGAGGGTGGGCTGGTGGAGCTGAAGCTGGCTGTTCACAGCGGCTCTGGGGACCGGAGCTTTTGGTGAAGTGATAATATTGTATTTGCATACTCATTATTTGTATAATAAATATGCAAATAAAATGTTACTGGTCCATCAGAAGTTTGTGAATGGGTTTGCTGGTCTGCGGTATAAAAAAGTCTGGGAACCACTGTTGTACCCTAAAGTGGCATGATTCTTTAAGAGACTCATTGATGTTTTTCACCAGTTTGAGATCCCCATCTCTCTTAAGACCTTAATAGAGTATTTAAAGGGTTCATTACTTTCTCCTTTACAGCATGGAGCAACCTGTTCATGATACCACCGATCAATAAATACTGTCTTTTTAGTGGCCATTACATAAGCTTGAAGTATAAGGGAGATGCAGGCTTTCATGATAATCCCCTTACACAGTTTTTCAGGGGACGGGAATACTGTTAGGGCTCATACTAATTTCCTGCCCAAAATTGTTTCAAATTTCATATAAAATAGTATATTCATCTCCCAGTTTTCTTCCCCAAGACTTACTCAACAATAGATGAAACTAAACTTAATACTCTTGATGTAGTAAGAGTATTGTCATGTTATTTTAACAACAGAAATTATTTGGGAACACACATAGAGACACTCCTATTGTGGCGGGTTTTACGGGTGTGAGCTCCACACCCCGGGGTACGGACGGGGTGGGGTGGGGCTCCGCGAACCCACCGCCTTACAATGTCCAGTTACTCTGCCCTCCGGGGTCCACGGGTGCGTCCGGTCCCGGGTGCGATCACCCCTCGCCCTGAGTAGGGACGGGGGGGCTCGGCGGACCCAGGCTGGTAACTTCCCGGGCGGCCCCCGGCCGGGGGCCCAACCGGGGCTCTTGAGCCGTCCCTCTAGTCCTGCCCCCTTTCTCCCGGTCCCTCTCAGCGGGGAGAGGGGGGGTGGAGTGTGCGGCTGTTGCTGCCTTGTGGACCTACGCTGAGGTCGGGGCGTCGGGGAGTGGGGGACCTGGGCCCGCCCTCACCACCGGGTCCCAGCCCGAGGCCCTAAGCGGGGTGGGTGCCTTAAAGCGATCCCCCCCACGGCAGGCGGGGCAGCCGCCCGAAACTCGCCTGCCCACGGGCGCCAAAATGGTCCCGCCTCGGACTCCTTCCACTCCCGCCCGCTCGCTCCCCCTTTCCTGGGCGTCTCGGCGGCCCTGTTATGGGCGCAGGCGGGTGACGTCAGGGGCGTAAGCCCCGCCCCCTCCGGGGTGTTCCAACCCGGCCCCCGTCGGAGCGTGCCTGCGGCTCCGCCCCTGGGCGCGAACCGGGGCGCCCTAGCCGGACGTCTCCCGGGGGCCCGGGGCTTCCCCCGTTTCCCCCAGCGCGCGCCCGCCTCCGCTTTTTGCCGCGGCAGGGACGGCGGCGCCGCGCCGAGCGGCTTTCGGCCGTCCCTGGCCGCCGCTTCCCGCTGGGGAGGGGGGGCCTCCCCCGCTCCTAGTGCGGACCCTGCTGGGTCTGTCACACCTATACTTACCCTTGGATTGATGCTTTGGAAATCGATCTTCTGGTGTACAATTTACTGTTTCTAGTAAGGACCTGTTAAATCAAATGCTGAGGGCATCCTCATTGGTGCTGGTACTCCTACTCCTTGTGAGGAGTAAGGGAAGTCGATGGAATCGTTTCTCCCGTCAACCTCCTGCTTTGGGGACAGCATAAAAGTTCAAATCACGGTGCATCAACTCCAGCTATGCAATTAACATACCTAAAGTTGCGTATCTTGGTTCAAATTTATCTCCTAGCGTAAACATGGCCCTAGACTGTTTGTGGCCTTTGCTAGATTATCAACATGAATAGCCACTTGTAAAAGATATGTTAGGAGCTAAACACATTAAAGCTCATTTCAGTAGGGTTTAGACAGCCTCAGCTGCCTTTCAGAAGACTGCATATTTCCAACATTTGTAGGGCAACTTCACAGAGCTCAGTCCACATATCTGCAGGATATTATTCTTTGGTAGAGGTTTCCTAGATCAGATGCCCATTTTGACAGGGCTGTCATTCAGTCATTGTTCAAGTAGAAATCCTGTTGTCGGCATCCAGGCAGACAACTGTTTATTAATCACAAGGCTTGGAATTCTTGTGGATAAACACTTGGGCTATGTCTACACTGGCAGCTTCTTCCGGAAGAACAGCCGTTCTTCTGCAAAAACTTGTTGGTTGTCTACACTGCACAAGCG
Source organism: Pelodiscus sinensis (assembly GCF_052426305.1). Taxonomy (NCBI): domain Eukaryota; kingdom Metazoa; phylum Chordata; order Testudines; family Trionychidae; genus Pelodiscus; species Pelodiscus sinensis. Next base: position 110,256,404 of record NC_143052.1, read on the forward strand.
TTCTTCCAGAAGTAAATTTACAGTATAGCACCGTGGTCACCAACCCGTCGATCGTGAGGCCTCGACCAGTCGATCGCGAGGAGTTTGGGCACCCCCACCTCCCATTTTCCCCCCAACCCCGAGAAGCCCCACTACCTACCTCTAGTGTAGTGCTGGCTTCCCGCGGGGTGGACCGAAGTCCTGGGTGAAGCCCACGTCACTTCCGGGGGCTCCGGAAGTGTGCAGGATGCTCCCCTCCCACAGCTCTGTCACGTGCTGGGGGAGGGGGTGTCTGCTCCAGAAGAGATGAGTTGAGCACAGGGATTTCCCTGCACCGCGGGAGCAGGGGTCAGCCCCGGGGTTTGGCCTGGGGAGGCTCCCGCGGGGGTTTGTCCACGCGGCGGGAGGGGGTTGTGGCCCCGGGGAAGGCGCCCGCGGGGGTTGGCCGGGCTGGGCCACACTGCACTGCACTGAGCTGTAGGAGGGGGATTTGGCCCCGGGGCAGGTGCCGCAGGGGTTGGCCGTGCTGCGGGAGGGGGTTGGCTACGCTGTGCCACGCTGCGGGAGAGGGGTTTTGGCCCCGCCGCGGGGGGGGGGTTGGTCCTGGGGCAGGCATGCACGGGGTTTCCCTGTGCCGCTGGGGGTGGGGGGTGGAGTCAGGCCCGGAGGAGGCACGTGCTGGCTTCCCTCGTGGGGGGGGGGGGGAAATCCTGGGAGGAGACAGATGCAGGGGACTCTCTGCTGCCACTGGCACCCCATCTCCTGTCCGCGCTCCCCAGACCCCACTCCCCTGTCCCCAACTACAGAACTCTGTCCCCATTCCCACGCTCCAAACTCTGTCCCCACTGGCACCCTGTCTCCAGCTGCAGAAACCTGTTCTCTCCCCTCCCAGCACCCTGTTCCCTCTCCCCTGCCCCCAGCTGCAGAACTATCCCCACAAAATGTATAATTATAAAGGCTTCATTTTAGATTTAAATAGCATGAATAAAAAACAGACCATTTATTTCATAACTATAAACACGTGATTTTAATTTTGTATATTGCATAATTTAAAAATAAACTGTTTATCAGAGATAAACAAGGGATAGCAAGTGATGGACAGGAGGAGAATAGAGAGGGCGGGACTTCAAGGAAGGGGCGAGGCGGTAGATCTTCATCTCTTCTGAGATTTAAAAAGTGATCTTGGGTGTAAAAAGGTTGGAGACCACTGGTATAGCGTTGTAAAACAGGGCTTCTTCCAGAAGAGTTATTCCTCTCCCCACGAGGAATAAGCCCTCTTGCGCACGAGCTCTTCCAGAAGAGGCCAGTGTAGACAGGCAACATGAATTTCTTGCACAAGAAGCCCCTGTGGTTAAAATGGCCATCAGAGCTTTTTTTCCAGAAGAGAGCGTCTACACTGGCATGGATGCTCTTGCGCAAAAGCACATGCCGGTGTAGACGCTCTCTTCTGGAAGAGTTTTTGCACAAGAATTCTTCCGCAAGAGTTCTTGCACAAGAAGCTGCCAGTGTAGACGTAGCCTTGAAGAAAAATGAACAGCTACTTAAATGACAGTAACTGTTGTTATCTGCAGTGTGTTGCCTACCCACCTTCCTTCTCCATTACTAGAGAAGGAAGTCTGCAATTCTAATGGGAAAAAAGCACTGAGGGATGGTTGTACTTCTCTGCTCTTTGTCTTTGGGTGGTGGTTGTGGGCGAGGACATTTAGGGCACAACCATGGCCTTGGCAGACACTGCTGGCCAAAAGAATCTAGTCTGTAGTATGTAGTAGAGATATTAAATTTAGATTAATTGGCTAATTGAATAGTTGATGCAATTGACATTGACTCTTCGATTAGTCAGTAAGGGAGCCTGCACCTTTGAAGTGTAGCAACAGTCCCAGGGCTGTTGCTATACTTCAAAGGCAAAAGCGCAGCAGGGCGCATGGGGCCAGCAGGGGCCTGTGCTCCCTGCAACATTTCAAAGCGGCAGCTCTGCATGGAGCCCCGAGTCAACTGGGGACTCTGTCTGCAGCTTGACCCTGGGTTGAAAAGTCACATGAAACCTGGGGCATCTGGGGGACTTCCAGCTGTCCCTAGGGTAGCCAGATGGTTTCATCAAAAATACCAGACACACTTGACATTACATCACAATCTATTTTACACCTTATTTAGAAAATACCAGATATTTATATTTTCTCGTTTATATTTTCTCAACTTGTTTCCCGAAAAGAAAGCTCAAATACTGGACTGTCCGGTTCAAAACTGGATACCTGACAACCCTAGCCGGCCCTGGACCAGGGCCAGCCCGAGCCATTTGTGCACTCCAGGCTCCGGGAGTGCGGTGCCGCCCCCAGGAGTGCGATGCATGCGCAGCCTCACCCCCGGGCGCCCGGTGCCTTTGTGGCACCACCCCGGGCATGCAGAGCATGCGCGGTGCCATCCTCGCCCGGCCAGGCAGCCCCGCGCGGCGCCCCCTACAATGGGGGCGCTCTGGGCAGTTTGCCCGTACCTTGGGCTGGCTCTGCCCTGGACTGCACACAGCGTTTCAAAGCGGTAGACCACACAGCCCTGCCGCTTTAAAGCACCCTCTCTTCTAACCCTCCCTTGCTGCTTCTTTCTGGTAGAGGCAGTGGGGATGGGGAGGGGACCAACTAGTCGACTAGTGTGTCGACTGTCCAGTAAGTATTTGGACAGTATTAGTTGTTCACATCCCTAGTGTGTAAGGCACATGCAAAGCAAAAGTTGAATCCATGAGAGTAACATATATATCAAAGAACCATAATTGCAGTATGCTACGATTCTTTTCTTTAGCTGTTATCTTGTATGACTGCTAATATTTCTGGAGATAAGATTTAATAACACTCAAAACAAATCATTACAAGACCACAAAAATAGTGATTGTTGTTTCTGAGTATTTCAAGTTTCTAAGCTACTCTGGTAGACTTTCAAAAATATATATTAAAGATAGAGGACATTTTGCTAGTGATAATTTATTTAATATGTGCCATATTCTTGGTTTATTCTATTTTAGCATAGCTCCTTTCAGACTTTGTTTTTAAAATATATGCTGCCCAAATTACATTTCATGTTTTAAAGTTAGCTCTAAGTTCTTATTTGGTAAAAAAAATAAGATTTCATTGGCTATAGTATAGAATCAAATGACTGAATACTCTCATTAAGGAAAGAAACTATGGTGTGTTTTTGACTTTTTATTTTCTGGCTAGTAGGAGTTAAAAGCAGATGCATGTGATCTCAGATCACAAAAATGCTCTCTAGAATCTTAATAAAATGTCGATCATTGAGAAGATTTAATTGCGGTTTAGAAAATACTTGTTTAGCCAAAGTGTGCAGTAGCTTACAGGCCTCTTGAGCAGAGAATAAAGGGCTTTGTGTCATCTATTCACAGGTGATTGGGTCATTCACCAGAGTTAAAATAAGAGAGAACACCACTTTGGGGAGTTTTTCGTGTACTGTTAGGGCCAAATAAAACTAACTCAGCATGTATGAGAGGGAAGGAATCTACAGTGAGACCCAAACAACCATTTTACAAATATTGTGTTTGGCTTTGCATCTGTTTGTACAATGAACAAAAACAAAAGAAAGAAAGCAACAAAACAAATTTAACTGTTGGATTCTGACTGTTTTTGTTAAGCCTGTCTATAAATTATATGTATTATTAGCATCTTTTCTAATAAATGAACACCCAAATTTCTATCTGCTATTTCAGGGTTCACCTGAGTTTAAATTTTATCTAGTCCAATAGAAGTTAAAAGCTACTGAAAATTAGTTTTTTCTTTAATTCATTTGCTATTAGATTCCAAACATTAAAAATGGTAAACTCCGCCCCAAACAATTAATACATTAGTTTAATTTCTGAGAACTTGGTTTCAAATGTAATATCAGTTATGAAAAGTGGCTGTTGATTATATATTTACCATAGGCAGTCCCCGGGTTACGTACAGGGACTATAGGTTTGTTCTTAATTTGAATCTGTATGTAAGTCGGAACTGGCGTCAGCCGCTGCTGAAACTGATCAGTTTCAGCCGCGGCTGAATCTGGATGCCAGTTCTGACTTACATACAGATTCAACTTAAGAAACCCAGGCGTCCCCAAGTCAGCTGCTGCTGAAACTGATCAGCGGCTGATTCCAGGAAGCCTGGGGCAGAGTAACTCTTCCTCGGGCTTCCTGTAGTCAGCGCTGGTCAGTTTCGGCAGCGGCTGACTTGGGGACGCTTGGGGCAGAGCAGCTGGGGTGCTGCTGGGTTGCTCAAGTAGCGCGGCTCCTCGGTGCTACTGGAGCAACCCAGCAGCACCCCAGCTGCTCTGCCCCAGGCATCCTGATTCAGCCGCTGCTGAAACTGACCAGCAGTGGCTGAATCAGGACGCCTGGGGCAGAGCAGCTGGGGTGCTGCCGGGTTGGTCCGGAGCGGCGCTGCAGGACCAACCCGGCAGCCCCTAGCTGCTCTACCCCAGGGGTAGGCAAGAAAAGCCTGGTCTGCTGGGGGGGGGGGGGGGGCACTAGCTGCCCCCCCCCCCCCCCAGCAGACCAGGGAGATGGGGGTGGCGGGACCGCCCAAGTCCTCCACGGCTTCGCTCCGTCTCCCTGGTCTGCTGACCTGGGAGACGTGGAACAAAGCCGCAGAGCATGCGGGCAGCGGGACAGTCCAGGCGCGCCGCGGCTGTCCCACTGCTGGCGTGCTCCGAGGCTTTGCTCCCCATCTCCCTGTTCTGCTGGTCAGACCAGGGAGACGGGGAGCAAAGCCGCGGAGCACGCCCGCAGCGGGACAGCCCAGGTGCGCCCGGGCTGTCCCGCTGCGGGCATGCTCCGCGGCTTTGCTCCTGTCCCCCTGGTCTGCTGGGGGGGTCCAGCAAAGCCGCTGGACCCCCCCCCCCAGCAGACAAGGGACACCAGAGCAAAGCCGCTGCCTGGGTGGCTTTGGTCCTGTCCCCCTGGTCTGCTGGGGGAGGTCCAGCAAAGCCGCTGGACCCCCCCAGCAGACCAGGGACACCCGAGCAAAGCTGCCGCCTAGGTGGCTTTGCTCGTTTGCCCGGGAGCAAAGCCGCCACCTGGGCGGCTTTGCTCCCGGGCAAACGAGCAAAGCTGCCCAGGAGGCGGCTTTGCTCAGGTGTCCCTGGTCTGCTGGGGGGGTCCAGCAGCTTTGCTGGACCCCCCCAGCAGACCAGGGAGACCGGGAGAAGCTTTTCTCGCCCCGGAGGACACGGGTGGCGACCTGCCGCCCGTGAGCTCCAGGGCGAGAAAAGCCCCGTTCGTAAGTGCGGATCCGACATAAGTCGGATCCGTGTAAGTCAGGGACTGCCTGTACTTAGTAGATGCTGAGGATTTGAGTAGATAAGACTGAAGCAAATGAGATGTAATATGTATTGGCAGAGCTGGAGGGGAAAGGGAACGGTTGCAATTATTAGGGTGCTGCAGGATAGGCAAAAGGTTCTTGGAGCTGTTGGAGTGAAGCTTTCACAATGCCTGATTTTAGTGTATGTTGAACATTTTTCAACAGTTTAATAATTTATCAAAATCTAAAAGTGAAGTTTTGGCTTGTTTTCATGGTTTTGTTGTTTTAAAAATAAATTTTAAAAAACTATTCTAAATCTACAGATTTAAAATCTTATTCCCCTAACAGATAATTCAGTTTTTATCTGGTTGGCTGAATACTTAAATAAATAAATAAACAAATAAACTAAACGGGTGTGTCTACTCTTCAGCTGGGAGACAGTTGCACTGCTTAAAAAAATAGTGATGTGGGATTTGCATCTTTGGTGGCAACTTCAAATAGCTATCTAAATTCAGACATTGGTGTCAGATGGGCTTAACAGCTTGAGCCACCACCTCATTCATTGAGTCCACACTCAAGCTCTGCTACCATGCATTTGTCTATCCTGGCTGGGAGGCATGCTCTCATCTGCAGTGCAGAGTAACACTATAAAGGGTAAAATTATATGTCCAGTACTTGTCTACCAATGATTGTATCTAACATTGTTAGTAAGCTGCTTTATAGGGGAAAAGCCTGAAAGCCCAGCATCACTAAATCTTGATCTGAGCAGGGAGGTTGAAGATGAATAATCCCTGTTAATCTTGAAAAAAATAAATAGAGGACTGATACTTCATTATTTAGGCCCACTCCAGTCATAGTATAAGTTCAGCTTTCATTGTTTGTATCTTTTTCTAAATCCATTGGTCCAATAAGATTATATTTTCTGTAACTGCACTGATGAAAGCTATTTTATTAATGTTATGCTCCCTACTTACCATCCCATTGCATATTCTTTGTGCTTGTAAGCAGTCCAGTGTTGGCTATAAACAGTACCTCACAATAGGAGCCTCTGTAACATGAAGATTTTGAGGTTTTTAATTTTATTTACATTACTCGATCTTACACCTATACATTCAAAGAGTTCAGTACAAGGAGGTGAAAAAAAAATCCTAAAAATTGCTTCTGAGCTCTGGTTAGGCTATATATGGCAAGCTGTGGGAAGCAGTCAGTGCTCCAGGAGACTAGAGTAGTTTGTTTATTCTTCCTGGAAACCTCTTCCACCATGAGGGGTAGTAAAAGGACATTATCATGCTTTAAGAGAAGACATTGTAACATTCACTTCATTCCATATTCCTGCAGGAGAGCTGGTCTAGAAACATAGACTAAATTCCAATTTCACGAACATTTCTGAGACCAACTATATTTTTTCCTCCTGCTGTAGGTAAATTGTAGTGCAGTCTCTTTTAGCCCTTTGATAGATAGTTAACTGTAATGCACCCTGGTAGCCCTTCACTGTTTAGGGCTTGCTAGTATACCCTCATGGAGGAGTCCAGATATTATTGATAAATTGTACCCACTCATCCAAAATATGGTGTGACCATAGTTCAACTAAGATGGGTTTTCACCCATTACACAGTTTATGAACGTCCCTCCCCCCCCATACTAGCTTTAACTACTAGGATCTCTTGTCATGCTCATTTGTTTTCCCTGACCTTTACATAAATGTTCTGTTTACAATTTATTCTGGCTTTTAATTATTAAATTCTGGTAGATCATTATATCTAACGTTATTCTCCATTACTCCTTTTCCTTCAGCTGGTTCTGCAGTGATAAAGGCTACAGAATTAACTAGGGAGATGCTATGTAGACTTGACCAGAAAAATTACAGCATCCTATAGATCTGTGGTCCCGAACACGGTGCCCGCGGGTGCCATGGTGCCCGCGGGGGCATTTCAATGCGGCCGCCAGGTGCTCGGGGCTGGCCTGGCCCCAAGCACATGGCGCACAGGCGCATGCGGGGGGAGCGCGCTTGGCGGGGGGAGCGCCGGGCGCGCAGCACTCGGCGGGGGGGGGGAGGAGCGCCGGCCCCAGGCGCGCGGCACTCGGCGGGGGGGGGGAGGAGCGCCGGCCCCGGGCGCGCGGCACTCGGCGGGGGGGGGGGGAGCGCCGGCCCCAGGCGCGCGGCACTCGGCGGCGGGGGGGGGGGAGGGAGGGCGCCGGGGGGGGGGGGGGCCCCGGGGCGCCCGGCGGGCAAACGGCCACGCCCCCTGGCGCCCGACAACCTAAAAAGGTTGGGGACCACTGCTATAGATAATCCTTTACCATGACATAGGGAAAGCATAGACCTGTGTATTAGTGTACAAGATCATCAGCTTCTGTGTTGTATATTGAGGTGTTGTAGATATAGATCTTGTTGTTATAGTAACTGACTTAGGTCATTAAGGGTATGTCTATACTACAACCCTCTGTCGAAAGAGGGGTATAAATTAGGCAAATCAAAAGCACAAGTGAAGCGGGGATTTAAATATTCTGTGCTTCATTTGCATAATCATGTCACAGCGGTCTTTTGAAAAAGGGTATTTCGAAAGACAAACCACCGTCTAGATGTGGTTCTTTTGGGGGAAAAAAACCTTTTTTGAAAGATCCCCTACTCATCTTTCGAAAAAGGGTTGTTTTTTTAAAGAACCGCGTCTAGATGATGCTTTCACTTTCGAAATACCCTTTTTCGAAAGACCCCTGTGATGCAATTATGCAAATGAAGCGTGGGATATTTAAATGCCCACTTCACTTGCACTTTCGATTTGCCTAATTTACATCCCTCTTTCAACAGAGTGATGTAGCTTAAACATACCCTAGGAGTCAGCCCAGCCAGTTCTGTGTTGTGAAATAAATGGACACTTGCAGTTGCTGAAGCTCTCTGTGTTTCCAGTGATTTCTTTCTAAACTGTGGAACTCCAAACAATATAATAAAGTGGCAGTGAGGATGGGATACCTGTGCTGCCTTCAGCAACAGAAGAAGTAGAAGTCCCTCTGAATATTTGGGACACATCATTGATGCTACCAGCCTTCGTTAAGACTATTGTGTAGGCGCCACCTCCTCAAAATGTTAGTCAGCTTTGCTTGTTTCTAGCACTATTGAACTATTATGTAAAGTGTGTTTCATAGTTAGCCACACTGTTAAAACCATTTCATGAGTTCCTTGGCCAGAATAAGACCTGGAAGTGGAATGAAGCCTGTGATGTTGCATTTAACAAGGTTAAATGTGCATTGCTAAACTTGGAGGTCCTGATGCATTTTGAACCATCCTTACCTTTACGGTTGGCCTGTGATGCCTCCTTGTATGGAGTGGAAGTGGTCTTGTCACACATTATGCTCTTCACAAGAGAGCTTCTCTTTAGTTTTTTTTCCACAACATGTTCTGATATATGCACATTTTTGTCCTGTGTATCAGGATTTTATAGCTCAAAAAAACAAACATCATTCCGGGATGCATTAGCAGGACTGTCATAAGCAAGACACAAGAAGTAATTTTTCTGCTCTACTCTGCACTAATTAGGTCTTAACAGGAATATTGAATCAATTTCTGAGCTATGTGCATAATGAGTCCCACACACCACCCACCCTTCCTCTCCCATGGCCAGCAGCAGAATGGAGCTGATTAAATAACTTTTTAAAAATTAGGTAAAGTGTTTGGGCCATATATGGTCCCTGGGCCAGGAGCTTGAGACTCCTAGTCTAGATATTATTTCATCTGCCATGAATGCAGGGGACTGGACTAGAACTCTTGAGGTCCCTTCTAGTACTATGATTACACAAAGAAATCCAGCTGTTTGTCACTGGAGCAATACAGTCTTGCTCTGTGCTCCTGTTAGCTCAAAGGTTTAGGCAAGGTTAGGACCAATTATATAGTACTTAGCTAAGAAGTGGTATTGGTGATTAAACAGGTTGGACGCTTTCCTCTCAATCAATACCGAACTAAATCAACCTGAGGGTCTCACTGTACTTCTGCAGATGCTTATTTTTTGCATAAATAATGATATATAACATCATGATTCTGATCACTTAACGTTCAAAATCCTACACTTTTGTTTGTTCTAAATACCGGGTTGCTAATAGTGATGTTTTGACCAACATAATTAATTATGTTCTGCCTTCCAATATTTTTCTTATAGTTGTTTATCAGGGTATTTTTCATTTCCTGTCCCTAAACTATTTTGTAAGGTTACACTATGTCACCTTGTTGATCTGTTTTGTCCCAATGATGGAAAAAAAATCATCTTTCTGTGCTTCTCCAGTCTGCAGAAAGTTTGGGGGATGCTATTGGATAAAGGCTATATAAATGTAAAATATTGTATTATCTAATAACATACGGGTAACATAAGAACAGCCATACTGGTTCAGACCAAAGATCCATCAAGCCCAGTATCCTGTCTGCTGAGAGTGGCCAATGCCAGATACTCCAGAGGGAGTAAACAGAACAGGTAATCATCACGTGATCCCTCTCCTGTCATTCATTTCCATTTATACAAGCCATTTAAACCAAGGTAATATGTAATCGTGCAGATTGTTTGGTTTTGTTTTTTCTAGTTTCTACAATAGTGATTCAGTTGCTGAGCACAATCTGTATGTTGTTTAATTATTGTTCAGAAATAAAGTGTGAAATCCTTTTCTGGATTCAAATACATACAGCTAGGCTGTCTGTCAAGAGTAGTAGCTTCAAGAACAGCAAATTGTCCTGTGGGTGGTGGTAATGCTACACCAATAAATGACTGGCTACATGCTATTTCTCTGGCATCATGTCTATTTCTTAAACTTCTCAGTATAGTTGCATTTTTCCAGGTACCTAAATCTAATTAATGGGACCAACTCTTTATGCTAAATTATGCACAAAATCTGTCTTTTCCTGGGATCCTTGTGCATACAGTTCTTAGTGTGTTACTGAGAAATGCATTGCAAATGTACAGTATTGAATACATGTGTTTTAAATATTTGGTTGTGCTTTAGACTAGGGATGTTAGATATTGTGTAATTGAATAGTCGTGTAACCACATGAAATCTTAGTGGGTAGATGATTATTCGATAGTCCCCAGAGGTGGGCCAGAAGTCAGTGTGCTCCCATCCCCACTCCTGGGGAGCCCCCTGCAGCCTCATGCTGCTGCCTGTTTATCAGAGGCAGCAGTACAAGATGGCAAACAAAGCCGGTTCACGAGGGGAGCCAGTTTAAAAACCAATTCTCTTTGGAGGCCTGCTGCCTCTGATACAGGGGCAGCAGTGCTGGGTGGCTGCAGTACCTGTCCAAGGGGAGGGGGTCCCATTTCTCCACGGACAGAGGCTGCTCTATGGGATGCGAAGCAACCTCTATCCGCAGGGAGCTCAGACCCCCCACTGACAGGCTGCTACGGCAAAGCAGCCTCTGTCCGTGGTGGGCCCAGGCTCACTATTGACAGAAGCCTCTCTGTGGGATGCAGAGCAGCCCCTGTCCACGGAGCTCTTGTAGTTGCTTCTGATAGAGGCAGCAACACGGGAGAGGGCAGATGGAACCACAGAGCTTTTGCTAGGGGGAACCGGCTCCTGCCTGGCCTCCCCACCATCTCTGTGAGGCAGTAAGGGAGTGCGGGCTGGTCCATGGAGCTGACTCCCTGCACATATCAGCTCCAGTCTACCCCCTCACCATCCGCGCTGCTGCTGCCTCTCTATCAGAGGCAGCAGCTTGGGTGGGGGGCAGGCAGATCTGATGCTCAGTCATGCTTATCAGTTAATCGTATAGTCGAGTACACATTGACATCCCTACTTCAGACATATAAATATGCAGGAAAGATTTTTAAAGCTAAGGTCTGAATAAAAATGTAAACAAAATGCACTGAACTTTTATTCTGCATTCTTTTCCATGTTTAACAAGGTTGTTAACTTCTATGTAACAAACTTAGGATTCCCATCCAATATAACTTGAAAAGATAGTCAGTGCTGAGTCACTTAAACAAGTAGCAAGAACATTCCAATAAGAAAAAGAAGAGCTTCTTATAGTTATTTCTGCTAGTGTGTGTATTATTATTAAAGGTAGAGAAATTGAGATTAATTTTTAAAAGCAAAAAATGCAGATTTAATATAGAAGACAATACAAAAGCATCCACGTTTTACTGAATTGAATGAAAAGGGAGCTGAAAAAGAAAAGGAATAAACCTTAATCAAATTTTAAAAATATCTTCCTAAGCATTTTCAGGTAATAAAACACAGTTATATTAGACCTTCCTCACCCCACCTTTCATTGCTTAAGTATCCAAATATGGGGAAAAAAAATTAAAGAAGTCTTTCCTCCATTGATGTCCCAGCAAATATAGTACTTTTAATGATAAAACTCCCTGAGCTTTACTGGGAGTTTCTACTGTTTCTGTCTCTGCCAATTCATATTGTTACTTGACTATAACTTATTTGACCCCTTGCCATTGTAACAAGGCTCAAGTAAGAAAAAAATCAGAATTTTCTTATCGTTACATATTTTATGACACTAACTGTTTTTAGGATTTTTTTTTCTCTGTGCACAGTGCTAGATGAAAAGGAAGGAGAGTCCAGTAATTAGGATAACAAGCCTAGCAATCAGGAGACCCTTTTCTCCAGATCATTTATGAATAAGTTGAAAAGGATTGGTCCCAGGACTGACCCTTGGGGGACACCACTAGTTACCCCTCTCCAATCTGAAAATTTACCATTTATTCCTACCCTTTGTTTCCTGTCTTTTAACCAGTTCTCAATCCAAGAAAGGAGCTTCCCTCTTATCCCATGGCCATGTAATTTACACAAGAGCCTTTGGTGAGGGACCTTGTCAAAGGCTTTCTGAAAATCTAGGTATACTATATCTACTGGATCCCCCTTAGCCGCATGTTTGTTAACCCCTTCAAAGAACTCTAACAGATTAGTAAGACAGGATTTCCCTTTACAGAAACCATGTTGACTTTTGTCCAACAAATTATGTTCTTCTACATGCTTCACAATTTTATTCTTTACTATTGTTTCGACTAATTTGCCCGGAACTGAAGTTAGACTTACCGGTCTGTAATTGCCAGGATCGCATCTACAGCCCTTTTTAAATATTGGTGTCACGTTGGCTACCTTCCAGTCATTAGGTACGGAAGCCGATTTAAAGGATAGGTTACAAACCACAGATAATAGCTCAGCAATTTCCCATTTGAGTTCTTTTAGTACTCTTGGGTGAATGCCATCCAGTCCCGGAGATTTGTTAACATTAAGTTTTTCTATTTGTTCCAAAACCTCCTCTAATGACACTTCAATCCGGGACAGTTCCTCAGATTCATCACCCACAAAGGACGGTGCAGATTCAGGAATCTCCCCAACGTCCTCAGCCGTGAAGACTGAAGCAAAGAAATCAGTTAGTTTCTCTGCAATGGCTTTATCGTCCTTGATTGCTCCTTTTATAGCTCGATCATCTAGGGGACCCACAGGTTTTTTAGCAGGCTTCCTGCTTCTAATGTACTTAAAAAACATTTTGTTATTTCTTTTTGAGTTTTTGGCTAGCTGTTCCTCAAAATCTTTTTTGCTTTTCTTACTACATTTTTACACTTTATTTGACAGTGTTTATGTTCTTTTCTATTTATCTCACTCAGATTGGACTTCCACTTCTTAAAAGATACCTTTTTGTCCCTCACTGCTTCTTTTACATGGTGGTTAAGCCACGGTGACTCTTTTTTAGGTCTCTTGCTATGCTTTTTAATTTGGGGTATACATTTAAGTTGGCCTCTATTATGGTGTCTTTAAAAAGTTTCCATGCAGCTTTCAGGGATTTGGCTCTAGTCAGTGTGCCTTTTAATTTCTGTTTAACAAACCTCCTCATTTTTTGTGTAATTCCCCTTTTTGAAATTAAATGCCAGGGTGCTGGACTGCTGAGGTGTTCTTCCCACCACAGGAATGTTGAATTTTATTATATTATGGTCACTATTCCCAAGCAGTCCTGTAACAGTTATATCCTGGACCTGATCCTGCACTCCACTCAGGACTAAATCGAGAATTGCCTCTCCCCTTGTGGGTTCCTGTACCAGCTGCTCCAAGAAGCAGTTATTTAAGCCATTGAGAAATTTTATCTCCGCTTCTTTTCCTGAGGTGACATGGATCCAGTCAATATGGGGGTAATTAAAATCCCCCATTTTTACAGAGTTCTTTATTTTGGTAGCCTCTCTAATCTCCCTCAGCATTTCAATGAAAATAACTCATCTTCTGTATCTGATGAAGCAATTATCCCATATGATTCCTCACCTACTGATGACCTAAAGCAATTTCAAGATTTATTCAAAGGGATGGCCGTCAGTCAGGAGGTTGTGATATCAGAAGTACAGGAAAACACCATAAGCTTCTAAAGAACCTCTAGCCTGCTACAAAATGCAAAATTGCACTAACTCTAGATGAGGCAATACTCGAAGCAATGGATGAAGTATGGCAAATGCCAGCCATAGGGTCCCGTCTGCCCCCCAACCAACAAAAGGGCAGATAGAAAATATTTTGTTCCATTGAAAGGTATGATGCCGACACCATGGCAAAAGCTATGGCAACATCCATAGCAATGAGGCATTCATCTTGGCTTCAAGGAGGAGGAGTTCCTAGGGACCTCCAGACCAAGGTAAACAACCTACCATTCGCTAAGGACAAATGGTTTGCTGCAAAGACCAGTGAAGCTTTGCATTCTAGCAAAGACTCACACACCACGTTGCACACATTGAGGAAGTATACTCCTGCCTACCAAAGGAAATGCTATAATCCGTACCAAAGACATAGGAACACAACTTTTGGCAGACAGCAGTAGCACCGACCATTTGACCAAACTTGATTCAGACCACCAAACCAATGAAGAGGAGCCCCAAATACACACTTTTCCATGACTCAGGCCTCTAGACAACAGGTTTGAGAATTTGGTTGAGGATCTGCCTGACCTCCCCTCCACACCAGTGCCAGGTGAAACAAACATCTTCCACCACTGCTTGTGCCCTTTTTACAGTCAATGAGTAGCGATCACCACAGATTGGTGGGTTTTAGAAATCATCAGCTGTGGGTTTTCTATCCCCTCACAAAACCATGCTCCACTAAGAAGTCAAACACCTTCTCAACATAGGAGCTATAGAACAGGTCCCCAAAAAATACCAAGGGAGAGGTTTTTTCTCAAATTAATTTCTCACTGAAAGGAGAACAGGGAGTTGAAGGCCTATTTTAGACCTCTGTAAATTTAGCAGATACCTCTGCAAGCAGCACTTCAAGATGGTTACTCTCGCCATGATTATTCCTGCACTGGACAGAGGAGACTGGTTTGCAGCCCTTGACCTCCAAGATGCATACTTCCAAGATGCATACATCCCTCGCACAGACATTTCCTATGCTTCACATTAGTATCAGACCATTTCCAATACAGAGTCCTCTGCCATTCAGACCTTTTTCTGCCCCCAGATTCTTCTCCAAGCCTTGGCAGTGGCAGCAGTGCATCTTCGATGAGAAGGCATCATAATCTTCCCTTATTTGGAAAATTGCCTCATTCAGGGCCCCTCCCAACGTACCACAAGGGACATAATCAGATTAGGGGCTCACATATATTCTACGACAGCACACGCCTATCTTTCCAGTCAACACTGAGAAACTATAAAAAGCCTGGTCACCATCATGACCACCAGCCCAACTGTGCTCATTATAACTTGTCTCAAACTCAGGGATTATATGGCAGCTACTACATATGTCGTCCTATATGCCTGACTATGATTTTGATGTTACCAACACTAGATTGCCTCGGTCTATACACCAACCAGACACCTTGTGCATAGGCAAGTTTTGCCTCCTCAGAAAGTACTTATCTCTTTGCAGTGGTGGACCCAGGCACAGAACCTCTGCAGTGGGGTACCCTTCCATTGAGTTCAGCCATCCAAAGAAATCACTATGGATGCATCACTTCTAGCTTGGGGTGCCCACTTCCAGCAACAATATGCCCAAGGGAAGTGGTCCAGCAACAAATGCAAGCTCCACATCAACTTGCTCGAGCTTTGAGCAGTTCACAGTGCCTGCAAACACTTCCTTCCACACATTCAGGGATTATCGGTGCGTATCCTCACCAACTATATGACCCTGATGTTCAACATCAATTGTCAAAGGGGCTCCAGATCCCCTTCACTATGTGCAGAGGCAATTCAGCTCTGAAATTGGTATATCCGCTACAATATAACTACCATGGCGGCATACCTACCTGGGGAAAAGAATACAATGGTTGATATCTTCGGCGGCATACCTACCTGGGGAAAAGAATACAATGGTTGATATCTTCAGCTGCCACTTTGCCACCGAGTACGAATGGGACCTGCCCAATCAGGTCACCTGCGCTCTATTTCAATGTTGGAGTCGACCACAGATAGACCCCTGCAACCAGTCAAAATTCCAAATGCCCCCCCACCCCACAATGCTGCTTGAGAGCGGGCCTAGAGCACAACTCATTGGGAGACGCAATGCTATTCCCATGGCATACTCATCTGCCATATGCCTTCCCTCCTATCCCTCTGATCTCCAGAAGATACGGACAGATGGGGCTCGGGTAATTCTAATAGCCCCAGCTTGGCCTCAGTAGACATGGTCTCCATATCTCTATCAGCTGTCTCTGCGATCTCACTGGCCACTTCCGACCCAGCCTGACCACCTCTCCCAGAGCAAGGGTGTGATCCTTTACCCCCAGCTGCAAGCACTGTACCTGACAGCATGGTATCTATCTGGTTCGCGGAAGCTGAGCAACCATGACAACAAGTGAGAACTGTACTGCTACCATGGATACCCATACCCCCCATGTGGGATTTAGAGCTGTTTCTCCACTCGCTCACAAAACCACCCTTTGAGCCACTGGCAACTTCAACACTTACCTTTCTCTCCATGAAAATGGTGTTACTGTTGGCAATCACATCTGCAAAGAGGGCTAGTGAACTCTCACTTGTTCACCTCCATATACGGTGTTTCACAAACATAAAGTTATTCTGCGACTCCACTCCTCCTTGTTACCCAAACTTTGTTCTGAATTTCATATCAATGAACCCATAGTCCTTCTGATTTCCCTGAAACTGCATTGTTTTAGGGATGAAACCATATTACACACCATAGATGTGAGAAGGGCCATTGCCTTCTATTCAGACATGATGCAGTCTTTTCGACTGACAGAGATTGCTCATATCTGTTGCTGAAAGGTCCAAAGGGAAACCACTTTCTTTCCAGCTCTTATCAAAATTGATAACATCCTGTATTACCACCTGCTACTCTCTCCAGAATAGAGCAGTACCAACACCTCCCAAAGCTCATTCCACCAGATCGGTTGCAACATCAATAGCCTTCCTCAGGGAAGTATCACTCTAAGAAATACGTCAAGCAGCTACATGGCCATCAAACCACACGATCATGAAGCATTATGTGATTCCATCATGTTAGACAATGGAGTAGCTATGGCGGTTCTCTCTAGGGCTGGCAACAAACAGACGAAGCCCACCTACCATCTAACTGGGCACTGCTACACAGTCACCAACAGTGGAGCACCCATGGGGGCTCATCACTTGAAGAAGAAAGAGAAAGTACTCACTCTGTGAAGTAATAATGGTTCTTTGAGATGTTTGTCCCCATGGGTGCTCCACTATCCAACCTCCTCCTTACTTCTT
This sequence comes from Pelodiscus sinensis, assembly GCF_052426305.1. Lineage (NCBI taxonomy): Eukaryota > Metazoa > Chordata > Testudines > Trionychidae > Pelodiscus > Pelodiscus sinensis. The sequence goes on from NC_143052.1 coordinate 110,273,301, forward strand.
TGTGTACTAACAATGTGCCAGGAAGGCATTAAAGAAGAAACAAAGAGGAGTCAGGCTGCGCATCTAATTTCAGGCAGGAATACCATGCACCTCTTGCGCATGCGCAACCCGACTGGATACTGTTGTAAAGATCTCCTATCTATGGCGCCAGAACAAGCCTGACACCAAGAGTAGAGCACCCACACATCTTGAAGAACCATTGTTACTCCACAGAGTGAGTAACTTCCCTTTTTGTCTTAACATTAAAATATCCCACTGCAGTTTTTTGTAAGACTGTTTTCCCTCTTGTCCATGATCAAAAGTTTCCCTTCCCCAGTGTTATCAATGTTTTGTATGCAAGACAACTGTTTAACTGTAGCTTCTACCATAGAAACTATTTAATTTCTCTGTTAGATAGATTTTCTTCTTCAAATGCTTGCTCATATGAATTACAAGTAGCTGTGTGTGCACCATATGTACATTCAGATGGGTTTTCCCCTCTCAATAACCAATGGGTCACCTATGAAGCCCCTCTGGAGTCATGTCTTCATGGAGGTGTATATAGGCCCCTTCTGACCTACCATCTCTTAGTTCCTTCTTAGCACCTGTGACACTTGTTAGTGCTGCTTTTTTCTCTCTGGCTACAGAAGCGATCCTGTTGTGGACTTTCTGTTTATACCTGTAAATAGGTAACTTAGTGTTTTCAAGTAGTTTTACGATTAGATAAGTTTCTGTTGGGATTTTCCCAGCCATGTCCTTTCCCTTCCAGAGAATGCCTTGGTCTCAAAGGTTCAAACTGTGCAGGTCTTGCCAGAAGACTGTACCCAGGAGGAGCAGCCCTCACAACTCCTACTTAAAGTGCTTGCGGGGAGGCCCACCAAACTGACAGTAGTGCTGGAAGAGCTCAAGAGGTCATGAAGTCCAACTCTGTGTACTGAGGCAGGACCAAATATACCTGGATTGGTCCTGGTGTGGTTTTTTTTCCAATCTGTTCTTAAAAATCTACGATGATGGGTATTCCATAAGTTTCCTTCCATGGTATATAATCCAGAGTTTAACTACATTATAACTAGAAAGTTTTCCTAATATCTTATCTAAATCTCTCTTGTGACATCCAGAATTGTACATAGTACTCCAGCTGAGACCTCACTAATGTCAAGTAGAGCAAGGACCAATATCTCCCACATCTTACATATGATACTTCTGTTAATACACTCCAGAATATTATTAGCCTTTTTGGCAGTTGCACCACATTGTTTACTTATACTGAATATATAATTCACTATTCAGAATCTTTTTATGTCCCCCATTTTGTAGTTTTTAATTTGATTTTTCTTTCTAACTGAAGTACTTGCCACTTGATTTAATTTCATCATCTTGATTTCAGACCAATTCTCCAATGTATCAGAGTCATTTTAAATTCTAATCCTTTCCTCCAAAGTTCTTGCAACCCTTCCCAATTTGATAATATCTGCAGATGTTATAAGCATATTCTCCACTCCATTATCCGAATCACAGACTCCTCTGAGAGCCCATTAGATGTGCTCACCCATTTTGACACCAAACCATCAATAACTACTCTTTGACTTCAGTCTTTCAATTAGTTGTGCAGCCACTTTGTTTCATCTAGACCACATTTCCTTAGTTTGCTTATGAGAATGTCATGTGGGACTGTGTAAAAAGCCTTGCTAAAATCAAGATGTCACATCTGCTGCTTCCCACACACTCCCCATCCATGAGACCAGTAAACTGTCCAGAGGGAAAAAAAGTAGTTTATTTGGCTTGATTTGCTTTTGAGAAATTCATGCTGGCTATTCCTTATAATCCTGTCATCCTCTAAGTATTTTGACAGGGTCAGGCCAGAGGAGTAAAGGAGAGGGGAGAAGGGATTTATATCAGCCCTTGATTAAGTCTCTGTACCTAGGGTAATAAGGTCTAATCTAGAGCCAGCAGGAATTTTCCAGTACCAGTCAGGGCAATTAAGTCACCTAGAGCCAATTAGGGGGTTTCCCAAGTCAAGTGAGTTAGACTAATTAGAATATTTGGGGCCAGTGAAGAACCAGTCGAGACTCGTTCAAAAGGGCTCCCTTTCCAGTAGCTCAGGATGTGTGAGAAGTTTGAGGAGAGAAGAAGCTGTGGAGTGTTTGAGAGGAGAAAGTGAAAGCAGGTACCAGGAGGAAGAACCTGCAGTAAGGAAAGTGCTGGGCAAGGAAAGGCTGTAGGGAAGTGGCTCAGGGAATCATAGCTGTCACAGAACTGTTACCAAAGATATTAAAGACAGCAGCTGGGCTCGTACCTGGAGTAGAGGTGGGCCTGGGCTCCCCTCCTCTTCACCAATTCCCCCTTCCAGTATGAGAAAGAGACTGGCCTTAGTATAGGGTGCCTTATATCACTTGGAGAGGCCAAAGAGACTATGAAGATTGGTTTTCTCCTCTTTTTCCCATACTGGCCAATGAGGAGAGTAGCTCATCAAACAACAATCTGGTGTCTAAATTGAGGGCTACTGTGAGCCTCTGTGGCAAGTCATTTGCCTTAAAGTATGGGACCCAACAAGGTTGAGGAGGCACTTTGTCACAGTATTTTTAAATTAATTGTGCATTGGTTTAGTCCAGTAATTTTCCAGGTATTGAAGTTAGGCTAACTGTTCTATAACTCTTCAGGTTATCTTTGTTCCACTTTTAGAGACAGGTACTATATTTCCAGTCCTCCGTGAGCCCTTAAAGTGAATTGCCACCAGTTCTAAGATTGCTTCAGAAAGTTCATTAAGTATTTTAGGATGAATTTCATCAGACCCTATCATCTTGAAGACATCTAACTCATCTAAGTATTCTTTAACTCAGGGCTTAACATTCCTCCCTTTGTTCTTAATATTAATTTTCTTGAGTATCTTGTCATAATTAACTTCTTTAATGAACACTGAAGCAGAATAGGTATTAACCACCTCAGCCTGTTTGATGTTATCAGTGATTAGCTCTCTTCCCACACTAAGTAGAAGACTGCACTTTCCTTCATCTTGCTCTTGTTCCTCATGTATTTAAAGAAGCTCCTGTTACTACATTTTTATGTCCCTTCTTAGGTTTTGTGTCTTAGCCTTTCTGATTTTGTTCGTATAGGGCTGTACTTTTCTTTGTTCTTCTCACTAGCAACTGGTCTGTTTTTCCACTTTTTGTAGGGTTCCGTTTTAATTTTCAATGAGGAGTTTTTGATGAAGCCATTTTTGCCTCTTACTGTTCTATTTTTATTTTGCATTGGAATAGTTGATAGTTGTATTTAATAGTGTCATTGCTTAAATATTCTTCCCATGGGATCTTCACTACCAGTCTTCTAATTTTTTAAGTTTGCTTTTTTAATCTTAATTGCCCTTGTTCTATTTATGATCATCTGTGCTTGTGCTGGCAGGGTAAAAGGCAACATGCATTTCATGTGAGCAATGAAGGAGGCTGGGACATGTCCCCAGTACCTCCCAATTACTACTTCACTTTTTCAAGTTGTAGGTTCCTTTATCCAAAGCGCATGTGACTTGTTCTGGATTTTTTTCCCAATAGCTGAATTATCACAGCAAAATTGACTATTCATCCCTATTTCATTCAAGATCTTCACTAGACTCACATGATTTTTTTTCCATCAAAGACATAGTAAGATTGCCCTAGGCTGCACTTTATGCAGCTTTTATAAATCTGGCTTGGATCAAGTGGTTTAACACTCTAGGGAATGGCATGGGTTCTCTCCAAATCTGCCTTTAGGAAGTGCCTATGTTTGCTTTAGAATTTCTGGCTCTCTGCTTCTTCAACTTTCAGATGATCCTTCACACACACAATTGGAGCCAGTTCATTAGCAAGTCTTGCTTTTTGGCTCAAACCTTGGGCAGCAAACTTCATGTCAAAAGTTAATTTAATCAGCTTTCTCTTCAGGAGAGATGTTTAATTAAGAGGACTTGGACACTGCACAAGATGAGGTATTTTTTATTCTAATCAGTAGTGCACCTTGATTTTTATATTTGAGAGTTCCAGAAAATAGTGACTAACAAGGAATACTTTTCTAATGGATAAACTTAGTTTCTTCAATTTTATCAAAACAAATCCATACACCTACCATCAAATTAGAATATCCATGTGAAACTCTGTGTGTTGGGATTAGTTAACTACATTTTCTATCATAAATTAGCTCTACTTTCTATAGTTATTTGACAATACAGAAATAACTCTGTATAAGTTCAGTTTATTGCTGACAAAGTATTTTGGAAAAGTTATGTAATCAGTGAGCAAATCAGCTTTCTGTATGTACTCAGTGTCCATCAGGCCTGCTGAGAGGGGGAGCAAAGGGAACAACTGCCCCACGGCCCATCGATTCTAAAGGGCCTGGGACTCCTGGCCACCTGTAGCAGGAGCAGCTGGAATCACGAGCCCTTTAAATTGCCACTGGACTGCTGCTCAGCTTGGTTCCAGGTGTTTCTAAGGGCTTGGTTCCAGGTGACGTGGGAACTGGCTGCCCTGGTCCTGCCCATTCCACCTGAGGCCCTGTATCTTCTGGGAGCACAGAACTGCTGCCACCTCTTGCCCTCTCCCCCTTCCCCTCCCCCCCCCCACACCTTGCCTAAGGGCCTGACATGGCTGTTGGCTCTCCTAGTTTCCATTACCATAATGAAGCAATGTCCCAGAGCAGCTTACTGATTATACTACCTGTGTTCTATGTAATATCCCAAGTAGAATCAACTATAGTTTTTTGGAAAGGGGACTTATAGTTACACCAATTATTCTTTAATGTAATAAGCAAAGTTTCCAAATTTCTCAAGACACCTCTCTTGGTCATCTTACTTGACTGAGAAAAGCTAGAAGAGACTGTCTGGAGGCTTTCAGCACTGTTCCTTTCTCTGTGAAGAGAGTTTCTGCACAGGAACACCAAGGGAATTTGCTATCTATGGAGTTACTCCAATCCCAACTTTCTCGGGGAGCAAAAGTCACAGCCTAGGAATTGAAGCAAAATACCTTATATGGCACTGAAAAGCACCAAGTAGCCCATAGTTTGGGTATACGGCAAAAGGTAATCTTTTTGCTCTGAACTCTGAAGGAAATATCAAAGCAGACAAAGTTGTTTGTGACCTGTTATAAATGTCTCTCTGAAATGCTCTGGAAGCTAGTTTATGATTTTTTTCTAAACAGTAAATTACAGAGATCTCTATGCTAGTTGTATGATATTTGGGGGGAAAAGCTTGGGACTAAAGAATTTGTCTTTTATTCCAAATTCTAGATGTAATTATAGAGAAAAGGGCTGAGGAAGCAAAGCTGGTCTGTTTTATTTTGATTGGACTTAAGCTTTCTGTGGTCAGAAGACAGAGATTAAAGGGTCTGTAATTAGGTTCCATACTTCATGTGTCTTAATGCCCAGAAAGGCTAAACCCCTGCTGCGGGCAATAGTAGTTGCCAGAACCATCAAGAATAATTCACAGATGCAAGTGAAAAAGGAAATTATGCACACTTTCTGAAATAATATGTTTTATCTTTCTTGTCTCTGTAAGAGTGGCTGGATGGGGGGGGGGGGGAGAGTCCCACAAAATATCTAGTAAACAAGTCAAATTTGAGGTTGGAGGAAATAGTTTTACTGCTTGAAGCAGATGGCCTGGACCTTGCAGATGTTCCTGTATTTTTGAGTTGTGGGTTTTTTAAAAAAATTCCTCTTCCTCCTATGCCACCTCCTCCTTGAATAAACTGCAACAGTGTGCCCAAGGAAATATGGGTTTCTGTGTAAGTGTATAAAGCACTGTGACAAGTCAACAGGTATGACCGTGTAGCAGCACCCACACAGGTGTTGGTTACCTCCCTTGTCATTGTCTCTGTAGAGCTAGTATTTGGGGCGCCTCCCACACCCACAGCATATTTAGTCAAAACCATAAAATATAATTCTTACAATTTCATATTGATAATTATATTCAAATTTAGATTAAAATGACTTTCAGCATATCATAACCTTTCACCTGATACCTCACATGGCATGCTCTATATGCAATATCACAATTATATACAGATGAGGAATATGAGGCTTCCAGGGTGCCTCCCCCAAGGTATAGAATATCACTTAGAGAAAGGTATATCTTTTGAGCAACAATTCCTACCGATGTAGCTATTTGAAATTTTAGACTAGGCGGTGAAGCATCTGAGATTACTCCAACAATTTCCAGTCACTTCTCTTAATAGCAGTAGGTAAAATGACATTTTCTTTAAATTGAGTTTACAGCTTGAGTATGGGTTAGAAGCTGGAGAGTTTGTGGAATTTTACAGTTGACTGAAAACATATTCTGGTCTGTGCTGAGTGTGTGTTCTTCACTTCACAGGCAAGTCAAAGACCAAAATAAGAAGGTAGCAAACCTTAAGCACAAAGAACAAGTGGAGAAAAAGAAGAGTGCGCAAATGTTAGAAGAGGCCAGACGGAGAGAGGATAATCTCAATGACAGCTCGCAACAGCTTCAGGTATCATAAAAATTTGAATTGGGAGTATATGGCTGATAGCCAATTTTCTCTCCTTGGTCTGGATATGAACCTTCTCTCGCCCCTCCCCACCTCGCACCTGCTACCTTGCTTTTGAACTTGTTGCATAGTAAAGGAATTGATTTGCGTTAAAAAAAAATAACCAGTTTTGTTCCACAGCACTTGAGGGATAGCTGCCTCTGGCTTCTGCTTCTGCAGTTTCATTCATGTTTATGGTAAGTAAACAGGGATCCATTTGAACTGTAAAGTGGATTGCTGGAATGGTTTTATCACATGGGTATTAAGATTGGAATATTGATTTCTGTCTCATTGTTACATCTAAAAACTTCTTTCTTTAGTTGTTTTGGGGTATTTTTCCAAAGGATTGAACCTTATTTTGCTGGATTTTCTTCATTAAATGAAGGATGAAACACATGACAACATCAGTAAGTATTCCTGTAGCAGTGGAAATGTATTGTGGGACATGTGGAGGATCATATGTTTTCTGTGATTACCAAGAACTTCCAGTTGGCACCAAATCCTACTCCACTTCTCATCAGTTCCAGATGTACCCACTACTCTGCTACATATTTCCCTTTACCCATTAAACTGTCAATGCACTATGGTATCACCACCTATAAAGTCACTAGCCTCCCACAAAATGGTATAGACAAAATAAAGTTAGAAATTTAAAAGCAGGAGAAATGTTTTTCCATTCACTGAACTTTGATACCAACATCCCAAGTTACCAACATCCCAAGTTATGTCAAACAGTGAATAATCAAGTGCTGTTATGTCATTGTTATAACTGCTTCAATGAGTAAGCATAGAGAATGAAGAGAGTCATTCAAAAAACTTTCAAGTATAATTGCTTTATATCAAAATAATTTGCAGCTTTTAAAAATCATTTCCTTTCTTTTCCCATCATAAGTATAATGTGGAAGAAGTAGTCTGCCTTTTAAGTCATATTCTGAAACTTGTGATTTTTGACTCTTTATAGGTCATTCCTGTTTGTAAACATTTAGCTTTACTTTAAGTGGCCTAATCCTGACCAGGGGTATCTCGTTATTTGATATCATTCAGCTAATAAAAACACAGGCTATAATCCTGATTGTTCATTGGAAGGCAAATTCCCCAGTTAATTTAAATTTCCTGTTTCTTCTGCTATTCTGTGAGGTCATGGTGGGGGTGATTTCAACTTTTCAGTACTTCAAAGACCACCAACGAGACATGGATCTGTCTCTGTGTACTGCTTTCTCAGCCATACCATCTTGTGGTTTTTATAGTACTGTACACAAAGTGCACTCAAAGAATTAACTTCCAAGTGCATGGAGTGATGTCATGACTAGATTTTTTAAAAGCCTTGGATATGGGAATGCTACAGCTCTGATGCATTCTTTACAGAATGTTACAGAAATCCACAAGGCACTAATTGATGTGATAGTATATGTACACTCTACAGAATCCTCTTTGACTTTTCAAAGTCTCTTAAAAATTTCCCATGAAGATGTTTTTGTTTACTTAGATTTTTGAACTATGCTTATGTAAATATTTTAACTCTGAGTATGTATCTATTTGACATCTGAGCTAATAACCTAGTGCGTAGTGGTATTTATCAAGTTGTGCCATCCCATGTAGATTATTGTTTCTGTAGTACTGTATTTATGGATTATTTTGCAGTAGAGTTGTTATGGAAAAGTGTATTTCTAAAAATATATATGAATATTTCTAAAATATGTGCAAATATGAATTAGCATAATTTTAGTATGAAAATTTACAGATTTAAAATTTGAATCTGCAAATAAGTAATCAATTTAAATCTATGGATTAGAATCTAGGCATAAGTAACCAGTTTCCTCTAACAGGGAAGAAAATTAAATGACTTGGATGACTTTTTTATTCTATTCCTGTTGTTTGAAAGGTTGACTTTTTCAGTATTGATTTGGATTCCTATAATAACATCAAGACTATTGAATAAAAAAAGAAAACAAACTGAGAAGGGGAATGCTACAGTATATAATTTGCTAGCATATTATCTGCTCCTTGTAATGATTCAGCACTTCCACGTTGAGGCAGATCACAACAGTGACTTCATGAAATGTCTATCTTGGCAGTGATTCTTGAAGTGTGTTATATTCTGCTTAATGAGGCTTAAATTAAATTCAGATAAAAATGTGTTTTGGAAGATCCATTTGTGAATTCAGGATTGGCATAGCATGGGTTGATAGATCAGACTTTAAGATATACACAGAAATCTGTACAGCATTGGTGTTCCTTGGTTCTGAACAGTATCATTCTCTCTTTAATGACCTAACTTCTCCACACCAAAAGCCTTAAAAAATACACATTGTAGTGATATTATAAAATATGATTGTTTATTTGACAAGGACGAAGGAGCAATTTCCAACTTGTTTGGGGTTCTTTTTGTTTTGTTTCACTGTGATATGTTGTCTAGTGGGATAGTGGCTCTGTATGTGGCTTTTTCAGGGTTTATAATGGTCCCCAGCAGTTAACCATTCATTGTAAACTGCAATACTCATAAAGGTCAATTGGATTAAACAGAGGTAAGAATCTTCATGAAAACCAGCCCCTTTGTTACCAGTGTGCCAGTTTCCTGTCACCTGGATGCTTTTCTTGTTCACAGAAGGATGGAGGGAATACTTTCATTCAGAGATGAAAAAGGGTTTTAGATGTTAATGAAAATATCAGACTAAAGTAAAATATGGAGTGTTTAATGGCAAGTGACAGCTCCAACAAAACCCTTTCCTTTAGGTGGGCTCTTTTCTTGCAGCTTGCCTCTCTAGGACTTGAGCATTTGGTTTCCTGGAAGTAGAATCTACCAAATACCACATTTCAGTTCCTTACACATGGAGGTCTGTCTTTTCCTTAGTCTCTAAGAACACTGTTTGCTAATTGATTAAAAAAATTAAATCTGGGGAGAAAATATATATATCTTACATGCAAACATTATTGGGTTTGGGGTCAGGATACACAAGCACCAATTTCAGATAATTTTGGTCTTGGTGGTTTTGGCTGGAATTAATAATAAGGCATTATGAAACACTTAAAAATATGATATCCGTGTTCCTAAGTTGGCCATCTGCAATCCAGCCAAATAAATATACTTCCAAGCATATATTCCACTCCTCCTGTCTCTGTCCCTAACAGACTTGTGGTTTCTTTCTTCCTGAGTCCAGCAACAAAGTATTCGTTTATAGAGAGAGCTCTGATGATGGAAATTTGGCATTTTGGGGAGTGCGGGTGGGGAAAGTGTGTGTGGGGGGAACCAGCGGAAGAATGGAAACCATAACATCTCAATTCTAGTGAACTAGATGAACGGGATTCTAAATTTGTTTCTCCTTTCTGAGTTCTCTTAAAACCACAATTCCCAGAGATAGAAGTTAACGAGCGCCTGGTCTGTAACTGAATGATAAAATAGGCTTCTGGTCCTAAGTAGAAAAGGGCAACATAAAAACTTGTGCTTTAAGAAGCTGAAAAATCACCACAGACCCATTGAAAAATATCTGAAATAGTGAGAGATGCCATCTTGTTTGCATTGTCTTTGTAAGGTGACATTTGGTGAAGTTTCATAAAATATTGAATGGATATTAAGAGCAGGTCTGTTGGAGTTTTCAGACAGAATTAGTAAGATGCTGTCAGTGTTTCTTTTGTAGCATCATATGTCACCTCAGTGACCTTTGCTGAGCATTTGTGTATTGAAGTATCATGAGTGTATTGCTCCCTGTCTACATTTATGCTTAGATAACAAATGTATAATACCTAGAGCATTTAGGGAGAGAATATATCCTTAAAAGAATTTTCTGTCCATTCAGTTATGCATTTTTTAATAGTCCTTGTACAGTAATTGGTAGGCTATTATGCAGTGCACTGGTACTCAAGCAGAGCTACAGGAAATTTGATGGATAGCAATTCAGTCAGGATAAAATGTTCAGGTTTGTTACTTCAGGTTGAGTAGTTTTAAGTAGTTATCATGAGGCCAAATTTTACACACATGCATGTGTTTATACACATACCCTGTGAGTTCAAGAAACTCAAACATCTGAGCGCCAAAGTAGAATACATCTAGTCTTGAATTCCTAAAGTGAAAATTTAAATCCCAACCAACAGTGATTTTTAAAGATTTTGCCAGGGACAGTGACAGAGCTTGTTACTTCTCTTTCTTGCGTAAGTAACCACAGTAACATTAGTTAAACACCAGGAGGAAAGGTGATGTTTTCTTTCAGGATAATCCTCCTTAATTCATCAATTAACTTACTTTTGGACAACATGAGTGTAACTGTGGTGTTTGGTCAGTGCCCTGTAGGTCATTATGCTGAAGGAGGCTGAATAGTAAAGGAGTGTTTTGTGAGAGCTATGAAAATCTATTGTAAGAAGTCTAGTACTCTCCCTCAAGAAAGGTCACTTTATAGACAGATGCTGGGAAGGAAACCGATTAGTTAGATATAGATATCAAGATGCAAGAACATGCAGGACAGGAGTTAAGGAAGGAATATTTAGGGTACAAAGTACCATAGAAAGCTGAAACCCAAGACAGAAGTATTACTAAGGTACATACTTAAGATCAGCCAGAAAACTAAAGTGTTCCCATGCATGGACAAGAAGAGGAGAAAAGTGAAAGTTTGACAGACTTTTTAGGTCACTGAGGTCTTGTACTATGGGAAGGGGCTCATTCTAAGCTTTAAGCATGCCAGATTGCTGCTGGTGATACACAAGATTTGGCGTGTAATTTAAAACTAGTATTTGAAGGAAAGCCAGCAGGTGCAGAGAACAGTTGAGGCTGGACATAAATGCTATATTTGGCTATAGATGTGATGAGAAACAAGAGTTCAACCTGTTTCCAATGCAAAGATAGTTGATGATCAGTCAGATGATTCATAATTGTACTGTAACAGGAATACATTTGTGCATTTATAAAATGAAACGAAATTTTTAAAATGAAAGCTTTAAATACTATGCTGGAAGGTTTGACTTGTCAAGGAGACCACAATAATTGTTGTCTTCAAGATGTGACCTAATTTTAAAAAATAAATTAACAAAGGAGAGGGAAAAGTGTTGCATTTATTCATAAGGGAGAACATCATGATATGGTTAAAACCTGTTAAATCACAGGTAACAAGATGTGCAAAAAGTAGAAGTACTTTACTGGGATCAGAATGCTAAGGAACATAATGTGTCAAACGAGATTAAAAAAAGTTTTCAGATATACTGGAACAGTAAAATTGAAGGATTTTTCACTGCTGTAATAACTAGTTGAATAGCATATCGGCATGAATAATTAAAGCAAATTATTGATATCATAAATAGCTGTTTTTCAGCCATTTGTTTTAGAGCCTAGTAGAGCAAGGTGAAATTAATTTTGGTGGTATGTGTTGAAGTTCCAGTGGATAACAGTAACCACTGCACTGTTGTTAGATTTCACATTTACTAAAGGAGGAGACGCTACTTTGCAAAGTCAAGTGCATTAAGTCACCAGGACTAGATGGTTTCTTCTTTAGTTAAAAAGGGAAAGTGCAGAACAGTGGCAATAGTGATGAATGTTTTGGACCAATGGTTATGGAATCCCCTCCGTTCTATTTTTGATGCTGTATTAATTTTTTCAAAATTTCCTTCAACATGAAACCCAATATAATAAGTTTTAGTTAAAATACTTGAGACTAACAGATCTAGTCATTTTTTTTCATTATTTGACTTAGAAAATACAACTTTTTTACTATTAAAAATCAGCTTTTTTAGGATATTGTAATGCAAATGGCTAGCTTTCAAAATATCAAAACTTGTAATGTACCTACTGTTCTTTGGGATATAGTATAGATGTTAGTTTAAAGTAATTTTGTTCAAAATAAAATTTAAGATTTCCTTGCAAACTGACTATGCTTCATCAGCTCTGAAAGCAACTTTATAGTTCATCAGCATCACTAGTTAACTGGATATGCATCAGGATAAATCTGCAGTGGAGAAAGGATGACACAGGACCAGTTATTGTACAAATGTAATCTTCACAGCAGGTTTGGTCTCCATCAACAACTGCAGTGTACTGCAAATTATATAATGTTCTGAATACACTACAGTCTAGTTTAGTAGATTGTAGTTTCTAGTTTAGTACAGAATATCCAATTACAACAGATACTGGATTAGTGTTTTATATCAACAGGTGCATGGAGAAAAATTAGGACCTGCTCTTGCCATTTCCAAGCTCCCTGCCTGCAGGCAAGGAAGATTACTAACACCTTTGCCAATGGCCTATGGAAAGCCAGTAGACAATGTCCTTTTGGCAGCCTAGCACGTGGTTTATTGTGAGGAATTTTCCTCTGCTGGGAATATACAACATGTATTGGGAATTGTTTCAATTGCATTATTCCATGTAACATCTGGGACATTGTTTTTCAAGCTTTTCAGCCTGAGGGCTGAACATCTTATTTCAAAAGGTTCCATCAGTACTTAGGGTCTCTGTGGCTGCCCTATTCTGCTTCTTTTTCACTGCTCAGGTAGTAAAAAGAGAGTATTGTAAATATGTAGCACAAAAAGATGTCTGCAAAGAGAAGTTTTTCATTGGACTAGTTGAGAACTAATGCATAGTACCAAGAATTAGAATAAAGTGAATTACCGGATTAATTTTTCATTTTGGAACTAAACTATGGGACTTTGGCTCCAGGAAATGTAATATTGAACATTTGGAATGATGGACTTGTAGGTTTTCATTTAAAACAAACATTTCTTCCATTTTCACAGCAGAAAGAGCATAAAATATAACTTGATCTGGAGGAAGATCCAGTATGTCACCTCAGACAAATCAAGGATGGAATAGGGAACACATCTGGAGGTCCACAGAAAAGGAGGGAATCTTTTCAGACCCCTTGTTCTCACCTAGTCTACCTTACTTGTGAACCTATAAGTGTTTGAATTTTCAGTTTTTCTTCAAGGAGTGTCCCTTTGGGTGCTCCACCTTAGGTGTCTGAGTGCCACTATGCTTCTAATAGGAGATTTTAGGTAGCAGTGCCTGCAGTTGGTTGTGCATGAAGAGCCACTGGCGTGCATCCTTTGACACAGCTACCCTCTGTATGCAGTTCCTTCTCTACCACTATTGACTTTGGTCAGAAACTAGCAGTTGCCCAAATATGAATGAGGGTGCTCTACCCTCATGAGCAACCTTACCGGCCACATTAGATTCTTCTGACACTGTGGCTAGATCTATCACATCTGCAGTGATGATGAGACAGGCATCATGGCTACAGTTCTCTGGGTTCCCCAGTGAGGTTCAGTCCACAGTCGAAGACCTGACCTTTGAGGGCACTAAGCTCTTAGCCAAGTCCACCAATGCCTTGCTCCATGTTTTGGAAGACTCATGAGTCACACTCAAAATGTCCCTGTCACAAAAAGAAAGCAGGGAAGGTTGTTTACACAGATATAAACCAACATCTTTTAACAAACAGCAGAAGCAATATGACAACAAGTGCTAGCCCTACCAGAATAGGCGTAGACAAGCACCCAACCAGACATCAGCCTTACAACCATCCACTGCATGTCAGGCCTTTTGAAATGTTGGTTGACAGGGTGCCATAGAAAATGTACCCCCAGAGCATAGAGGCAAGGGATTCTACTCTGATTACTTTCACCCAAAAAGACCGGTGGATGGAGGCCCATCCTGGACTCCTCCACAAACTCAATTGTTTCATTCAAACCCAGCGTTTCAAAATGGTAATCCTAGTCACCATAATTCCTGCCTTGGAAAAAGGAGACTGGCTATCTGTCTTCCACCTCCAGGATGCCTATTTTCATATCTCTGTATACCCAGTACAAGGCGCTTCCTCCGATTTGTCATCTGAGACCTCTACTTCCAATAGAGTGCTGCCATTTGGACTCTCATCAGCCCCCTGGGTCTTTTCCAAGATCTTGGCAGTGGTGGCAGCACACCTGCGAAAGATGGGAATTACCATCGTCCCATACCAAGATGACCATCTGCTGAAGGGTCTCACAGAACATGGCAGAGAACAGGCAGTCCCCAACACCAGAGCCCTATTCAACACGTTAAGGCACCAAATAAATCTTCAGAAATGCACTCTCATTCCCACTCAGAGCTTAGAATTCATTGGAGCACATCTGGACTGCTTAACTGCAGTAGTGTCTTTACCAAAACAAATATTTTCCACAATCATGGACCTCATATCATTAGCATAGGCTAGTCCACGCATCACTGTGTGTCACTGCCTTCAACTTTTGGGATACATGGCAGCAGCCACATTTGTGGTACTATATGTGTGCCTCTATGAGACTACTACAGACTTGGTTACACATGGTATACAGACCACATGTCCACCATTTAAACAAACAGCTCACCATGCCCTGCAGTATAAAGAACTCTCTGTCTTGATTTACCCGTTTGCGACAATGTTTGCAAGAGAGTGCCCTTTCACCCGTAGCCATCTATAACAATCACTACTGATGCCTCCCTGATAGGATTGGGAGCCCACTTAGACCATCATGTCATCCTGGCACAGTGGTAGTGGGAGAATGCCAAGCAGCACATCAGTCTGCTGGAACTCAGAGCAGTTTGCAGTGCCTGCTTGCATTTCCTTTCATTAATTCAAGACAGTACAGTGCAAATACTCATGGATTAACCTCACCACAATGTTTTATATAAACCGGCAGGGTGGATCCTGGTCCTACCCACTGTGCCCGGAAGCAGTGTGTCTATGGGAATGGTGCATTCCATGAAACATCCACCTTAATCGCAGCTTACCTGCAGAGCAAAGAAAACATTCTGGCAGACAACCTCAGCAGGCACTTTCCACGGAACCATGAGCGGGAACTCAACCCTTCAGTGCTGGTTCCTCTATTCAGAAGGTTGGGATTCCGCACCATAGACTTGTTCACAACCCAGATGAACAGCTAATGCTGCAACTATTGCTCCAGGGTGGGGATAGGCTGCCACTCTCTAGGGGAGGTGTTCAGCATAAAATTGGAAGTGCCCCTGCTTTCTGCATTTCCCCCGTTTGCACTTCTCCAATGAGTAATCCTCAAAATCAAACAGGACAAGGCCAGTCATTCTCATGGCCCACGATTGGCCCAGACAAACATGGTACCAGTACCTGCTACATATGAGCATAGCTCCTTCGTGGCATTTCTAGCCAGTGTTATCCCTGCTCATGCAATGTAATGACCAGATACATCATCTCAAGGTACACACGCTCCATCTCAAGGCATGGCTTCTGGCTGGCTGGGTGACTCTTTGTGAAGCTGCATGTCCTGCATCTGTAGAAAAGGCCTTCATGAACTGGTATAGACACAGACCTCCCACAAATTCTGCAATACTTACTGTGTCTGAAGCAATCCGGTCTCTCCCTCACATCTGTCAGGGTGCACCTGGCCATAATCACAGTGTTACATCCCCCCATAGACGGCCACTCTGTCTTCACACCCCCACCGGTCAAGCCATTTCTCAGGGGCCTACACACTGTTTCTACCAGTGAGACCCCCAACTCTAGCAAGGGACTTAAATTTAGTGCTAAGAGCAATAACATGCAAACCTTTTGAACTCCTTGCCACTTGCTCACTGCTTCACCTCTCGACGAAGGTTTCCCTTCTTCTGTCAATTATGTTAGCATGTAGAGTGGGCAAGTTAAGGGCCCTCTTGATGGACCTTCCTTATATGATCTTTCATAAAGAAAAAGTGGTCTTCTGTGCACACCCCAAATTCCTCCCAAAGTACTTACCTTATTCCATTGCAATGAACCAATTTACTTACCCATCTTCTTTCCTAAACCTCATAAGTACTGCAGGGAAGCGGCCTTGCATACCTTAGATATCCACAGGGTAATTGCATTCTACCTACAACTCTCAAAGCCTTTCCATGGATCTCCAAGACTCTTCATTTCAACCACAGAATCTCAGGGTTTATCTGTTTCAAAACCGAAACTATCCAGATGGATCTCAGGATGCATACATCTGGCATACATCATGTTCCAACAAAAGCCCCCAGCGGCTATTCACTCTCATTCCATGAAACCAATGGCAGAATCCATGACTTTCCTCCAGGGTGTACCAACTAAGGAAATCTGCAGAGCTGCCACCTGGGCTTCGGCACATACATTCACCAATCACTATGCCATTCAGACCTATTCCACTTCCGACAATACTCTCTGTAACCAGTTCAGGTCTCCCAAAAGTTCCTCCATCAAGCATGACTCCTGCTTCATAATCACCTAAAGTGGACCACCCGCAGGGACATTCCTTGAAGAAGAAGGGAAGTTTACTCACCTGGTGTAGTAACTGCAATTCTTTGAGATTATTGTCCCTGTGGGTGCTCAACCACCCACCTTTCCTCCCCTCTGCTTCGGAATCTCCCATGTCTGGGGCAGAGAAGGAACTGAAGGGATGGTTAGCTGTGCGTGTGGAGTAGCTGTTTCACCTGTGGCTCCATGTGCACAGCCAAACATGGGCACTGCTACCTTAAAAAGCATCCTAAGGTATGTGATTCTGCCTTTCTGAAATATTTAAAAAAAAAAAAAAAAAAAAAGTCTGTATGGAGAAATTGTGTGTAAGGGTAAACCCTGCTTATTCCAGAAATAGGCAGCACCTCAGTTATCCCAGTGCTTGCTAACTATAGCCATATGTTGCAGACCCATACACAAGAATTTTTTGGGGGGGGGGGGGGGTTATAAATGTGGACTGTGATTTTTTTTTTTTTTTAATATAAAGAAGTTCAAAGTATCCATGTTTACACACACAGGGACAGCCCCTGTTGCAAAGGGTTTACTCTTTAAGTATGTGATGAGACAAGTCATACAACAATCAAGGTGGGGGACGAAAGGGAACAGCAAAATAGATCTCATTAATAGAAGCAGTGGTTACAGAGCACCAGCTATTTAGGAATGTGTTGCCTCATTTCAAAGCAATGTCTGCAGAAATTAAGTCTGCTGCATTACTGTACCTACTGATGATTCTTTCTTGACTGACCGCTCAGGGCACCTCCATGTACTTCTGCTTGACAGCCTTTATCCCACCCCTGAGAGGGGAGACAGCCTGTCACAGTACTGCAACAGCAATCCTAGGAACCCAAGTGAACACACGTGGACTTGTACTAAAATCAGCTATGTAGGAAATGCCTGTTGCAGCCACTCTCACCATCGTCTCTGGTAGAATGGCTTTCACAGGTATCTCCCCAGAACTGAGCAAGTTCAGGACAACACATGCCATGCAATGTTCTTTCTGATTGGTTAGCTGGAGCCAGCCTGAGGAGAGAGGGGAGGAAGATGGTTGCATGGCCCCAGTGAGCACTTCAGACGCAGCGGAGAGACAGGCGGGGTGAGACAGTAGCTGGCGGGTGGTGCCCTGGGCTTGTACAGTGTGGCATGGAGGGTGCATATGGGCATACATTGAGTTTTTTAGTTGGAGAAAGATATTAAGAACCTTGACACCCTTTAACAGATGAAATAGGGCTCCCTACATCTTAGTATAGCTCTGTCATCAGTCAAATCTATTGTTTTTATACTACCTGAGTTCTTAAACTTGACTGTAAAAATGTTAGTTGTGTGGGGAAGATGAGACCAAATACATTCAATCAGCTATGTAACTTGCAAGGAGACACATTGATCCCCATTATTGCAGGCAAGAGATTAAACATTGTGAAGATAGTACTACCAATTGTTTGCTAACAATATCAACTACTCTTTGGGTTGCAAGTGTGGGTGTTGCAGGGGTTTTGTTTTGTTTTGTTTAAAGATTAGAATCTTAGTTCAAAAACCTTTGCTGAAATTTGTCAGAGAGATTAATGTGACTGTTGTGAGAGAACTCTCCTGGGAATAGAAATCATGAAGGGCTAGGTTTAAGCAAAACAATAGAAATACATTGTGGCGGGGTACCACCCGTCTCCGTCCCCTTTCCCCTGGGGGACAAAGCGTTAACCCCCAGCCTGGGGGCCTAGTCTGCACTCTCAGCAGGCCCAGCGGCCTAGTCCAGCACTCGCAGCCGGCCCAGCAGCCTAGTCCAGCACTCGCAGCAGGCCCAGCGGCCTAGTCCAGCACTCGCAGCAGGCCCAGCGGCCTAGTCCAGCACTGCGGGGTGGGGTAGAGGGGTCCGGCCCCTCCCTCTCCACCGGACCCCAACCCAGGGCCCTAATGGTGGTAGGTGGTTCCCACCACCGGCTCAGTGGGGGGTCCTCCCCCAAAACATGCTAAGCCCACTGGGGGGGGGGGGGTTTCCCGGTCCCTTGCCCTGGGTTACTTCCTACCCCCAATCTGGCGGCCGACGGAGGTCCCACCTGGCGATGCTGGGTTGTCGGCAGCAGCCTCGTCCGACGGTCCTGTCCCTGGGGCAGTGGCACAGGGGCGTCCTCTGCAGCGGGGCGGACGGCCACCGGGCGTCGGTGTTGGGGGCGTGCTCGCCCCAGTGCTGGTGGTAGCCGCAGCGGCGCCTCCTCCGGCTCTGGATCTGGCCGCAGGTCCGGCGGCGGGCCTGCAGCTTGGGCCGGAGCTCCTGCCTCCCCAGCGGTCTGCCTCAACTGAGCAGCCCAGCAGTCTTTTATAGCGAGGCTGCACTCCGGGCATGCCCAGTAGGGCTGTGGGGGAGGGGCGTGTTCTGCCCAATAAATGGGCTCCCCTCCCTCCTGCTCAGTGCGGGGCAGGTTCGCCCCGTCACATACATTAAAGGGGAAAACCAGCTGTTTACATTGTGGTACTTTGTTTCATGAGCTTAAAAGATGGGAATACATTTTGCATTTTACCATCTTCTGTTTTTTCTGTTTTTTTAAATCTGTTTCATTTGCTTTTTTGAAACCTCTCCCTGACTAGTGAATTCTGTACTTTCATTGCTGAAGGCTGTTGAGGCCAGTGGGGGCGTAAGAGAGGGTTCATTGTGCAGCTCACATGAAGTTTGGAATTTACTCTTTCTTAATCATATTAAATCAATTTAAATACATTATTTGAGTTTCATTTTCTATGATGAGTGATTAAGTATTTACTCTAAAACTTTTAACATAATTGATTTGCCCATGGTAATAAACGGAAACATTCCTTTAATTGTGCTTTTATGTTCTTTCTGGTCTCGTTTATCAAGCTTTCCAGGCTCTCCCCCGCTCCCTTTATTTTGTCCTTTCTTTAAAACTAATCCTATTCCATATCTTATCAGTGTTTTCCCTATTAAATTTCTGTCTCAGCAAACATGTGCACACACTTTAGGATATATGAAAGCATTTATTCTTCTTGTGGAATGTTGTATAAATATTAACTGAAGTTGAGAATTAGTTTAGAAATTGGTGTCCCGAGTGCTGAAAAAGTGACTGACAAAGTCTGCAAAACACAGCAAGTTAGCATCAATTCTTTAACTTTTATGCAAAAGAAGAATTTACTGAACTGGATGGTGTGTATTTTTTTTCCTGAGTTCTTAACCTTAGGAATACCACTTTTTTCATTAAGGCTATGTCTAAACTACATTACTCTTTTGAAAGGGATGTAAATTAGACAGACTAAAATTGCAAACGAAACTGGGATTTTTTAAATTAATATATGGAGATAGGTATATCTCATAGAGCTGGAAGGGACCTTGAGAGGTTATCAAGTCCAGTCCCCTGCCCTCATGGCAGGACCAAATACCATCCCTGACAGATTTGCCCCAGATTCCTACATGGATTCCTACATGTTTTTTTATACCTTTCCACCCATACTCATACTCAACAGAGTAATTCAGAAGAGACAAATCTTAATAGCACTGGCATGGCCCAGTCAACCATGGTATCCCTTCCTGACAGGAATGTTGACCAATTCCCCCATCACCGTCCCACTCCAGACAAGGCTTCTATCTCAACGCAACAGCCAGATTCTTCACCCCAACATAGACCATCTCCACTTCAGAGCCTGGCTACTCAGTGGTTCT
Source organism: Pelodiscus sinensis (assembly GCF_052426305.1). Lineage (NCBI taxonomy): Eukaryota > Metazoa > Chordata > Testudines > Trionychidae > Pelodiscus > Pelodiscus sinensis. The sequence continues at coordinate 110,293,628 of NC_143052.1, forward strand.
GTCATGAAGAGCTAGTGTGCTCAGAAACAGTACACACAGACCTCTTGCACAGCAGGACTCTAACCACATACACTACCTACCTCCAAAAACAAAAGAGGTACGCTGCTTGGCGCTCACATAAACATACCTCCCTAACCTCTGCACCTCTTCACTCAATCCTCGATTATTTACTGGAACTTAAATCCACAGGCCTCTCTACTAACTCCATCAAAGTCCATCTCGCTGCCATCACCACATTCCACAAAAGGTAGATAATGCCACTGTATTTGCATATCCAGTCACGAAAAGATTTATGAAGGGCATCCAGGCATTATACCATGATACCAGACCACCAACACATCTCTGGAATCTACAACTTGTCCTTAATGTACTCATGCACAAACCTTTTGAGCTTTTGGCCACATACTTTCTCTTACACCTCTCCATGAAAACAGCTTTCCTGGTCGCAATCACTTCTTCCAGAAGGTGGGAGAACTTGGAGCTCTCATGACAGACCCTCCAAATACCACCTTCTTTCAAGATAAAGTTATGCTTTGCACGCACCCTACATTTCTACCCAAAGTGCATTCTTTCTTTCATCTAAACGAATCCATTCACTTAACATTCTTCCCAAAACCACACGCCAATGGTTTCGAGTCTACCATGCTCACACTAAATGTGCATAGGGCGTTATCATTCTATTTAAATAGAACTAAACCATTCAGAAGGACTCCTAAGCTCTTTGTCTCCACCATGTCACAATCTCAAGGAAATGCCATCTCCAAGCAGAGATTGTCTAAATGGATAACCAACTGCATATGCTTGTGCTACCAGTTCAAACAAGTCCAGCCTCCTGACTCCATCAGAGCACATTCTACATGTTCCATCTCTACATTTACGGCCTTCCTACGCAATGTTTCCCTTGTCTACATATGCAGGCAGCCACATGGGCATCAAACCTCATGTTTGCACAACACTATGCCCTTTTACAAGACACTGCAGCTGACACTAGAATGGGCAGAGCTGTTTTCTCCGCAGCCTGCCAGCCTGATCCAAATCCCCTGCCATTCTAAGGGATGCTGCTTATAGTCGCCTGAGTGGAGGACCCACAGGGACATCTCTCGAAGGAGAGGAGGAGGTTACTCACCTATGCAGCAACTGATGTTCTTCGAGATGAGTGTCCCTGTGGGTTGTCCACTACCTGCCCTCCTCCCCTCTACTTCAGCTATGACACTTGTCAGTTGTAGAGAAGGAACTGAGGAGCCCAGACCATGTGTGTCCTATTTATACTAATACAGCTTGTCGGGCAGGCAAAATGCGCACACGGCCGGGAGGAAACGGGGAGAGTATTGCTGAGAACATTTCTGATCAAAGACAATGGGATACTCCTTGAGCACCCATAAGGACCCTCATCCGAAGAACATGCATAGGTGACCTCTTGCACTTATGTGGTCCAATAAACTTGACTGCCCCTGAGAACTCTGAATGGCTGGTTGGCATTAGTTTACCTGCCCAAACACCACCCAGCTAGACTTGGTGGTGAGAGTGACCTCCTTATGTTCTCACCTCCCTAGACTGGTAGACTAATCCAGCCAGTGTATGTATAGATACTCCATTTTACCTCCTGCAGTCATTGCTCACATGAATAGCAGATGCAACTGCTCTAGGATGGGGAGTCCACCTATGTTTTCTACAGACTCAGGTTCCATGATTTTAGAAGACTTAGATTTATACATCAATGTCAGAAAATTGAAAGCTGTCAAACTGCGGTATGGAGTAGTTCTACTGTAGATCGGGGAAGCAACCTGTTAATTATCATAGACAACCTTGCAGCAACGTTCTGTCTCAATTAGCAGTTCGGAGCCTGTTCTTCTATGTAAGAACATCAGAACGGACATACTGGATCTGATCAAAGGTCCATCTAGCCTAGTATCGAGTCTTCCAACAATGGTCAATGCCAGATGCCCCAGAGGGAGTGAACAGAACAGGTAATCATCAAGTAATCCCTCTCCTGTCATCCACTTCCAACTTCTGACAAACAGTGGCAATGGACACCATTCCTATCCATCCTGGCTAATACCATTCATGGACCTAGCCTCCATGAATGTATCTAGTTCTTTTTTTGTATCCTGTTAGTCCTGGTCTTCACAACATCCTCTGGCAAGGAGTTCCACAGGTAGATGTGGATTGCATGAAGAAAAACTTCCTTTTGTATGTTTTAAGCCTGCTACCTATTAGTTTCATTGGTGACCCCCTAGTTCTTATATAGTGGGAGTAAGTAAATAAAACTTTTCCTTATTCACTTTTTCCACACCACTCATGATTTTATAGACCTCTATCATATTCCCCCCTTAGTCTCTTCTTTTCTGAGCTGAAAAGTCCAAGTCTTTTTAAACTCTCTCCATTTGGGACCTATTTCAAACCCCTAATCATTTTTGTTGCCCTTTTCTGAACCTTTTCCAATGCCAGTATATCTTTTTTGAGATGAGGCATCCACATCTGTACATAGTATTCAAGATCTGGGCACACAATGGTTTTATATAGAGGCAATAAGATACTCTCTGTCTTATTCTCTATCCCTTTTTTATTGATTCCTAGCATTCTGTTTGCTTTTTTTACTGTGCTGCACACTGAGTGGATGTTTTCAGAGAACTGTCCACAATGACTTCAAGATCCCTCTTTGAGTAGTTGTAGCTAAATTAGTCCCCATCATATTGTATGTATAGCTGAGATTATTTTTTCCAATGTGCATTACTTTACATTTATCAACATAAAATTTCATTCACCATTTTGTTGCCCAGTTCCTTAATTTGGTGAGATCTTTTTGAAGCTCTTCACAGTCTGCTTTGGTCTTAACGATCTTGATCAGTTTGGTATCATCTGCAAATTTCTCCACTCTGTTAAGAGGAAACAGTACTCTGGAAGTTCTGTATTGTTTACCAACTGAAAACATCTAGAAGCTTTTTACTTGCTGGGGATAAAAATCACCATGAGTTGTCTTTTCATTCAGAAGTGGCCAAATACTACTTCAAGCAATGGGTTTCCCCAATGAGTCTTTTTTTGTAACAAACTCCCAACAGAAATTTTTGACAGTTATGTTCCCTATGGGGTCGGGTCACAGGCTGAATTTCTTTAACAGATGTGTTTTTACTGCCATGGTCAGGTTGGCACCTCTATTCTTTCCACCAATCCTCTTCATTCACACATTCTCTACTCTTCTGTCAGTGTAGGTTAAACCTCCCGTTTCACATCCTCTAGACTTGGACCCAATTTCCCAAGATCATGGTCCCTTCATTTAAGTGCATGTATCTTCTGTAGGTGGATACAGAAGAGCAGTCATGCTCAAAGGAGGTTCAAGAGATCCAGCTAAATATTAGGAAGCCTTTTACCATAGCTAATTTCCTTTCTAAATGGAAATGTTTTTCCATCTTGTCTTGCTAGTATGCAATATCTTTGTCCGTTTTTCAGTTCAACATTTCCTGGACTATTTATCATATGTGAAACACCAAGATTTGGTAGTTTTTTCAATGAAACAATGTATATTGGCAAAACTGGACAGTCTCTATGTCAAAGGGTAAATGGACACAAATGATTTATTAGAAATGGTAACACACATAAACCTGTAGGGGAACATTTTAGCCTGCATGGGCACTCATTAATGGATTTAAAAGTAACCATCCTTCTACAAAGGAATTTCACAAGCCAACTAGAGAGAGAGAGAGAGCAGAATTGACCTTCATATGCAGATTTGATACTGTTTCCCTTTACCTGAATAAAGACATGAACTGAATGGCCCATTATAAAATCAGCTTTCCTTACATTTAATACCTCATTGACTTCGAAAGCTAAGTATAGGATACTTCCAGCCCGCTCACTTAGCCCAATCAGAACCAGTACTACAACTGATAGATACTTTTTTTCTTTCTTCCTTCTCCCTTCTTTTTCTGTTATAAATTCTGAGAGTCCCCTTTTTTCTTCACTCAGTCTCATCTGAAAACGTGGGTTTTGCCCACAAAAGCTCATGATATATTTTTTATCATCTAAGGTGCCACAGAACTATTCATTATTCAATGAAAGTACATCTGACAGCTATTTTAACAGTTCTCCCTAAAGTGGACAATCACTTTTTCCTTCAATGACAAGTCCATAGGGTTTTTTTGAAAGGCTTAGTTAAATTATACACTCAAGTGCAAGACCCTGTTGGATCTAAACTTAGTATTGTCAAGTCTGATGGATTCCCTGTTTAGACCATTGGCTACCTCTTCTCTGCTGCAGCAATCAATAAAGGTGTCATTTTTGGTGGCCATTAGTTCAGCCAGAACAGAAAGGGAGCTGCATTCTTCAGTGTTCAGGCTTCTACATATGATCTTTATTAAGGACAAGGTTTACCTGCATCCTTATTCAAAGTTCATCCAAAATATGCTGTCATCTTTCCACTTCACCCAGCCGGTCAATTTGCCCATATCATATCAAAGCCATATTCAAGCAGAGAAGAATAGTGTTTGCAAACCTTGGATGTCAGAAGAGTTCCATCATTCTATCTGGATAGAACCAGGTACTTAAATAAATTCTCCCAGATGTCCATAATAGTGGCAGACAAAAGAGAGGATAGTTCATCTCCACCCAGAGAATTTGCTCCTGGAATGCCTCCTGTATACACATGTGCTATGACTTGGCTAATGTCACGCTACCTAGCAGAATGACAGCCCATTTTACGAAACTTAAAAAAACAACAAATAGTCCTGCAGCATCTTAGAGACTAACAAAAAATGTGGGCACAACCCACGATATTGCAGTTGGCCTCATAAGCCTTTTTGGCACTGGTTGCAGTTGCAGACAGTTATAGAGAAGCAACTTAATGCTCAATCCATGCATTTGCTTCCCACTGTACCGTGGGTTAAGACTGCGGTGACAATGCTAGTGTTGGGTGTGGTCTTTTCCAGTCTTAATTGAAATAGACTGTGATCGCCCCTCCTATTCTTATAACTTGTGAGTCACCAAAAATGGAAAGCACGTGGGCAATTACTCAAAGAAGAAAAAACAGTTACTGACCTGCTACATGACTGTTGTTCAAAATATGTTGCACTTGACCATTCCACAAACTGCCTTCCCATCCCTCTATAATGGAGATCTGACAAGAAGGAACTGAAGGAGAATAAGGGGTGGCTCTGTTATTTTATATGAATACATAGTATGTGCATACAGTGGCATACAGTAGCAAGGGGACCTTCAAGCATCCCAGTGAGTACCACTGAGGGAAGAAGTTTCCAATGATCTTGCACTAAGCACACAAATCAAAAAGCAAAGTGGACATTAGGGATGTAAAATCCTGTTTGTTTAATTAACGGGTTAAACATTAACCGGGCCAACCCTTCTGCAAATGGGGGCTGTTCCGGCTGGATTAGGGCATCCATCCGTCCCTGCCCTCAGTGGGCCATGGTAGGCAGTTACCGTTCACCTCACTAGTGGACATATCCACACATTTTAAAGATCAAAGGTTTGTGAATTCATTAGTAGCTCTTTTATTCAAATTATCCAAATGCTTCTTATCCAAAAATTCTATTTTTCTTAATCCACAATGTGTCCCCCTTTAGTCCTATGTTAGTTAATAGCACTTTAGTTCACTCCATTATTCAAAATGTTCAGCCATCAGGCCACTCGGATAAAAAAGAAAGGTACTATAACCTGACAGGAAAAAAATCCTTCTTCATCGAGTAGTGTCCCCGAGGGTGCTCCACTCGAGGTGCTGGGTCCGTCCCGGCGCCGCAAAACGGAGAAACTTCCACAGCAGTAGCCCTGCCGGCCCACGCATGCGCTCCTGTTGCCTCGCGCCGTTACAGCTGAGCGCGGGCCGGCTCGTCAGTTTCCTTCAACCGTCCGCGGCCGCAGACGGACCTAGGACGCGCTCTCTCTCCGGCCTGAGGAGAAAAGGGAATTTCATTTAGAAATTTGTTTGCCACTTGGCAGTTTATAGTTAGGATAGTTCTTAGTAGTTTTTACTTAGTTAGTTAATTAGTCTCAAGTTCCTTGTTTCCGTCCTAGTTGATTTTTTGCAGTAGCCTTTCAAAAAAAAAAAAACAGAAAAAGAGAGAGAAAAGGAAAGAATAGACAAAATGCCTGGTTTCAAGAAATGTTCCCAGTGCCAGGAGGCCATGCCGGACTCAGATGGGCATTCGCGCTGCGTTAAATGCCTAGGGGATGGGCACATTCCTATGAAGTGCCCTCACTGTATGAAACTGACAGCCCGCGCTCGGCGCGATAGAGAAATGAGGCTGAGGGTGATTTTATTCAATAAAGCCCTCCAGTCTGATGCGACCACGTCTACTCCCACTACCTCGGGAGTTCACTTGTCCCGTTCACCTCAGAAGGACCTCCGCAATGCCGAGCCACAGCCCAGGACCGTACGGGACAGACCGGGTACCTCTGGCTCTTTGCCAAGGCACCCGACAGAGAAGCCGGGCAAGAGCCGCAGTGCCTCAGCTCCGATTTTGGTCGGATCAAAAGGCCCGATGCGGGCTCCCTGTAAGGGACCGTGGGCAGACTCGGCACCGACAAAGGCTCCAACGGTCGGGCCACAAACAGCAATGGCGGCTCCGGCACCGGCTGATACTGCGCATGCGCAGTCAATGACGATTCCGCCGGCACCCGTGCCCACGGAGCCAGCTGATGAGACCTTGCTCGCTGCGGCGCCGCAAGCAACAGCACCGACTCAGGCACCGCAGGTGCCCAGCAGCACCGTGCAGCACTCTGCACCGCAGCCTCCTCCGGCATCAGCACAGCTGTTAACTCCCGCAGCACCGCTGATTCAACCCCAGGGCAGCCATGCGACCGGGACTACACCACTTCAGACGGCACCGTCTTCTCCCGCAGATTGTTCAATGCTGAATGAGGTTCCCTTCAAGTCAAGACGCGTGCAGACCCCTTCACTCACGCCTGAAAGGGCACGGTTCTCTCCGGGACCACGGTCACCAGCTTCAATCTGCTCTGGGAATCATCGTGCTTCTCGTTATGTCTCCACTAGAGATCGATATCGTAGATCGCCACAGCGATCACCGTCGTACCATCACTATCGCTACCACGACCAGCGACGCTACTCCTATTATTCTCGTTCACCATCTCGTTTTTCTGACAGATCTATATCACCGAGGTCTTCGAGATATTCGAGATATTCACGTCGATGCGAGGAGTGTAGAGCCTACACTCCTAGACGATCCCTGACTCACAGTCGGAGATGTGACCGTCATTATGATGACCCTCGGTGTCCTCATAACACGCAATATCCACGATCACGATCTCCGCAAACCACACACCCAGCATTTCCACCTCGTGCGCCTTCGCCGGCGATTCCATCAGTGCCTGTGGAAGGTACGATGCCAGTTCCTAGTCAGGACACGTATGAAAACAACTACACTCCAAATAGGGAACCACAGACCCCTGACTCTCCGGCCAACCAGTCATCTCCGGACGATGCTGTCTTTCCTGGTGAACAACCCCCCACGGAAGATCACAAACAGTTTCAGGAGCTCTTTGCCAGAGTGGCACAATCTCAGGGTATCCAGATTACAGACGTACAGCAAAAGCAACATCCCTTGCTGAAGAACTTGCAGTCCTCACAAAAATCAAAGCTGGCTCTACCCTTTGATGAGGCTATCCTGGAAATCGCAAATGATATATGGCAGACCCCCGCCACTTCTTTACCGACTAACAAGAGAGCGGACAAGAAATACTTTATAAATCAAAAAGGGATGGACTTTTTGTTTACCCATCGCCAGCCAAATTCCCTGGTTATGGACGCCGCCCAGCAAAGATCAAATACGGCCCAAAATAAAAATACGGCAAGTGATAAAGAGGCTAAACGCCTGGACATTTTGGGTAGAAAAGTGTATTCTTCTGCCACTTCAGTTCTCCGGATGTGCAATTATGCCGCCCCACTTGCCAATCACGACTTCGATAACTACTCTAAGTTAGTCCCTCTTCTAGAGCACCTACCAGACTCAAAACGCCAGATCTTGAGGGCAGTAATACAAGAGGGCTACACAACAGCCAGAACAGCGCTTCAGATCGCCCTAGACACGGCTGATGCAGCAGCTAGAGTCACGGCTACTGCGGTAGTTATGCGTCGTGGGTCGTGGCTGCACCAAGCAGCTGCCCCGAGGGAGTTATTAAGCAAAGTGGAAGACTTACCTTTCGATCGTCAGTCTCTCTTCGCCCAGTCCACTGATCAGGTGTTCCACTCGGGCAAGGACTCCCGTACAACTCTTAGAACGCTTGGCACGTACACACCTCCGTATAAACGTAAGAGGTATACGCCCTACAACAAACAGAGATCCTTGTCTTACGCAACATTCCGTCCCAAGTCATATGAACAACAGAGACCAATACAACGCCTGCAAAAGCGAAGTCAGCAACCTGGCAAGACTTCCGGTCAACAGCAGGGCCGGCAACAGGTTTGATGGGTCAGTCGAGGGACTGCGTGCAACTCCTTTGTCGGGAGCGTCACACAATCAGGTAGCCTTATTCCATCATCGGCTGAGGCCTTATCAACATCGCTGGTCTCTGATCTCCACCGATCGATGGGTCAACGACATAGTTGTTTCAGGATATGCCATCCCATTCAACTCCATTCCCCCCCACTTCCCACCCTCCCCGTCCCTTTTCAGGGACCCCTCTCACGAGTCTCTGCTACAGCAAGAGGTGTCCCGACTACTTACTATAGGAGCCGTGGAGAGGGTACCCATTCAATTTCGGGGGAGAGGTTTCTATTCCACGTACTTCCTCACCCAGAAGAAGTCAGGGGGTTGGAGGCCTATCCTGGACCTGCGTCGACTCAACCGCTACCTGAGAAAACAAAAATTAAAAATGGTCACTTTAGCTTCTATCATCCCGGCTCTCCACAAAGGGGCTTGGTTTGCGTCCCTCGACTTACAGGACGCCTATTTCCACATAACCATTCACCCGGCCCACAGGCGATTCCTTCGTTTCGTAGTGGGCACGGAACACTACCAATACCGAGTGTTACCCTTCGGTCTGTCAGCAGCACCACGGGTGTTTTCCAAAACCCTGGCAGTGGTAGCTGCCTACCTCCGACGCCTCAATATCGCGATTTTCCCGTATCTCGACGATTGGCTATTAAAGGCCCTGACTCGCGAGGAGGCTATGTGGGCAGTGACCACCACCACAGCCGTATTCGAGGCTCTGGGCCTCATAATCAATGTCAGCAAATCATCCTTGGCACCAAGTCAAGACTTGGAGTTTATCGGCGCGAGACTCGATGCACTGAGTGCGAGAGTATACTTGCCTGCAACAAGATTCCAGATGATTCGGGACTTGGTACGTACGGTCTCAATTGCTCCCAGATCCAGCATACTGACTTACCTGAAACTGCTCGGACATATGGCTGCCACCACATATGTGGTGGCACATGCGAGACTTCACCTACGCAGCCTCCAGCATTGGCTGTTCAAAGTCTACACACCGGGGGTACACGCTGTGAGCAAGACTGTGTCCATTCCCAGACAGGTCAGGACTTCACTAATATGGTGTGACAACCCGCAAAATTTGTTATCAGGGGTCCCTTTCCACGCACAAAGACCCACAGTGCAGATCACAACAGATGCTTCTCTGATCGGTTGGGGCGCACATCTGCAGCAACATCGAGTTCAGGGACTCTGGTCGGCACAGGAGTCGCTCCTACACATAAATCTCCTCGAGCTCCGAGCTGTATCCAATGCATGCAGGCACTTCCTTCAGAGGATCCGAGGTCATGCAGTCCACATCCTCACCGACAATATATGCACGGTGTACTATATCAACAGACAAAGTGGGGCCCGTTCACGATCCCTGTGCGCGGAGGCGATACGACTGTGGAACTGGGCGATCCACCACAATATAAGCCTTACCGCATCGTACCTCCCAGGCAAAGACAATACCATCGCCGATGCCCTGAGCAGACACTTCCTTCCTCAGCACGAGTGGGAGTTACACAACGAGGTGGCCCACGGTCTCTTCCGTCTATGGGGGTTCCCGAGTATAGACCTCTTTGCCATTTGTCACAACGAGAAGTGTCATCATTACTGCTCACGGGCAGGTACCGGCAAGAATTCCCTGGGGGACGCTCTTCTGCTCAATTGGGGATCTCACCAACTCCTCTATGCATTTCCGCCTCTTCCTCTCATTCCGAGGGCACTGGAGAAGATAGCGACAGAGGGTGCAACAGTGATTTTCATAGCACCCTTTTGGCCTCGGCAGACTTGGCTGACACAATTGTCCAGAATGTCGGTCGCTCAGCCACAACTACTTCCACTGATGCCCAACTTACTGTCTCAGCAGCACGGGTCGATGCTACATCCGAGCAAATGCTTCGTTGAAAGTGCACTTGGCAGCAATCTCGGCCTTCCGCCCGCACATCGATGGACATTCGCTATTTGCTCACCCGTTAGTTAAGAGGTTCCTAAAGGGACTTGATAACCTATATCCGGCCTTCACAACCCCTCCGGAACCGTGGGACTTATCTTTGGTCCAGGACGCATTAACTCGTCCCCCCTTTGAACCATTAGCAACTTGCGACCTGCGCATGCTCACAATGAAAGTGTCATTCCTTCTGGCAATCACGTCAGCACGTCGGGTTAGTGAGTTGGCAGCCCTTTCAGCCGATCCACCATACACTTTATTTTCTGAGCAAGGGGTTCTGCTTCGCGTTCACCCTCCCTTCCTTCCGAAGATAAATTCTCTCTTCCATGTAAACGAGCCCATAATTCTGCCAACATTCTATCCGAAACCTCATTCCTCGCCAGAAGACTCACGTCTACATACCCTCGATGTTAGACGAGCACTGGCCTTCTACCTGCATAGAACACGCGCCTTCAGAAAGTCTCGGCACCTTTTTATAGCTACGGCGGAGCGCTCCAAGGGTCAACAGCTCTCCGCACAACGTATTTCCAATCTGATCACCTCCTGTATCTCGCGTTATGCCCTACGACACAAACCCTTACCAGGACGACCTTGCGCTCATTCCACCAGAGGCATGGCCGCATCTACTGCGTACCTTAGAGGGGTACCATTACAGGACATATGCCGTGCAGCAACCTGGTCATCCTTGCTCACCTTTGCCAAGCACTATGCTCTTGCGAACATATTGAGGAATGATTCAACGGTGGCGCAAGCAGTCTTGGCCACAGCACAGAGACCATAAGTCCGAAGCACGCCGATAGTGCTTGACCACTGCTCTGTACTCACCTCGAGTGGAGCACCCTCGGGGACACTACTTGACGAAGAAGAGAGAGTTACTCACCCTGTGCAGTAACGTCTGTTCTTCGAGATGTGTGTCCCCGTGGGTGCTCCACGACCCACCCTCCTCCCTGCTTCGGAGCTTCTGTTTATCTCTTTCAGATGCTTCCGGTTGGGAGGAAACTGACGAGCCAGCCCGCGCTCAGCTGTAACGGCGCGAGGCAACAGGAGCGCATGCGCGGGCCGGCAGGGCTACTGCTGTGGAAGTTTCTCCGTTTTGCGGCGCCGGGACGGACCCAGCACCTCGAGTGGAGCACCCACGGGGACACACATCTCGAAGAACAGATGTTACTGCACAGGGTGAGTAACTCTCTCTTTTTCCTCTTAGTCCATTCCACCTAAAGAAGCATTTTAAGTGTTATGCAAAAAAGGGGAATATTCTTCAGAATTAAAAGAGATTTCCTTTGGTCCATACTAAAGTAATCTTGATAACCCAAGTGAAGATATGTACGCACATTTACATAATCTGGATGGCACACATCTGAAAATGTCCTTAAAAGAAACTTTCTCTCCAAATAGTCTGGGAAATTCAACAAGAATAATTCAGTATTAATCAAAAGAAAAATCTTCTTAGTGTCTTCTGTTGGTCCTGTGCATCTTCTTGGTCATTTTCAGGACTTCTCATTATTCTCATTTCTAAAAATTCAGTTTTTAACTCTGCCTTTCAGATTCACAGTTCATATACAAGTTGGTATTATGTGCAAATAAATCAGTTGTGTGATGCAGCACCCTTAAATCATTTATTTTCTTCCTGAATAATAGGCCCTAACTTAATTTGAGATTCTTATTGCCAAAGGAAGTGGCTTTGCCACTGAAGACCAGGAAAATCTTTGAATTCTATATCAAGAACAGCAGATGGACTTTGGTGTCATACACAAATTGCTAACCAAGAGCTAGAGACCTGATCCAAAGTCTATTCAGGTTAATAAAGACGTGATCATTAACTTGAATGGACTTTGGATCAAAGTTATTACATAACAAACAAAACAAAAAATGTCTTGGTACTGTTTGATATCGCTGGATTGAGATTAGGGATGTCAACATATTGATGACTACACGATTAATCAATACCTGGATTTATCAGTTAATCTCTTTGACTACACATACTCTTCCTCTCTCCCGCCCTCTCCCCCCCCCCCAATATCAGAGGCAGCAAGGAGAGTGAGGCGGGAGCCGGTGCCTGTGAGAAGTCGGCTTTAAGTGGGGCAGGAGGGACCTGATCATAGAATAATGATACAGACAGTGGCCCACGTGTATCGGCTCCTACAGAGCTGCCTTTCCCCCTTTACTGCCTCCCACAGAGGCAGTGGTGGGGCAGGCGGAGCTGGTGCTTGAGGGGAGTCTCCATTGTGAGCACTGGCTCCTCCCCCCCCCCCCCCCCGGCGCTGCTGCCTCCTCTATTAGAGGCAGCAGGAGGGGACGGGAAGCTGCCATGGAGAAGCGTCTGTCCACCACAGGCCCAGGCTTGCTGCCAGCAGAGACTGCTCTGTGGATGTGGGCACAGCCTCTGTCCACGGGGAATTTGGGCCCCTATGGGCAAGGGATGCCGCTGTCCCATGCTGTTGCCTTTGTATCAGAGGCAGCGGGGTGGGGCAAATGACAGGAACTGGTCTGCATGGGGAGCCTTTTAAACTGGCTCCCCTCGCAGACCGGCTCCCGCCTGCCACCCCATGCTGCTGCCTCTGATACGGAGGCAGCAGCACAGGGTAGGAAGTATACTGGCTGCTAAATTTGATGTTACATGACTATTCAATTACACACTATCTAACATCCCTAATTGAGGTACAAGACAGTTTTTTATAATCATTATTAAACACACAGTGTATAAATGTATGTGACTTTTATTTTTAGAATTAAAATATATCTCTTGTCATGATGTCATTTTTAATCGTTGAGGTAATGCTGATCTGTGTGCTGATTAAAGAAAGTTGAGTGAAGAGAGGACATCTTTTAATGTTTAAGAAAAAACATTTCCTTATAATAATAATAATAATAATTAATAATACAAAATCTGGTATGTAATAGAATCCTTAATTTGAAGCAGCTTCTTTTTTTAAAATTAGCTGCATTGGTGAATCTGTCTTCAGTTATTTTTCCCCCAGCAAGCATGAGGATTGTTGGTAATGGAATTCTGACAAGTCAAATGATTTTAATGGTCTCTTGTTGGGATAGGTGAGTGAGGAGGAGGTATGCATCGGATGAAGGTAATAAGGAATTACTGTCTCTTTATAGTAAGGAAAATTTACAGAGGCTAGCATTAATATCCTCATAACACGTTAGTCTTATCTGGTAAGTGGTACTTGCTCTAAAGTCTAAATGAAGCAGCTCTTTAGTATTAACAAATCTGCTACTGTACTGTCGTGAAGATTCAGAATAGGTCATGGAGTATTGCAGTGGGGGAGATTGCTTGTCTGGCATCATAAACGTGAAACCTTTTGAAATAGTCTTCTGTAGGCTGAGAAACAAAGAGATTCCATAAATTTAGCTATTTAATTGTTGTGTGAACATTTCTGTAAAAGTACAGTACCAACAAGTATTTTGTTTTTCATTTAAATATGAGCAGAAGGGAGGATGGGAATAAACTTTTGGGGACATTTTTCCATGCTTGTTTCTTTGACTGTTCTATTCTTACTGAATGTATGGACTAGAAGTGGGGCAGAACAGGGTGTGTCTTACAACTACTGTGATATATTAATGCAACGATGATGACAGGACTAACATCAGGAAGTTGACTTCAGAAGGATAGAGGGTCATCAGGGAAGTCACTTATGTGTTCAAGCTTCTCGTTAATATTTTTAAGTGCTATTACATCTGTTGCTGCTTTTTCCTTAATCCCACATGAATTTAGGAGTCTGTCACACTTCTGATTTATAGTTGATTAAATATTTTTACAGTAGTCTACCCCCATTTATCTCCCACAAAAACACAATTATCAAAGTCTTACTTGCTCATTTCAGAGCACTGTTTCCAGCTTCATTCTCAGCAATGGCTGTCAGACAATAGAAGAGACAATGACCAAGTGGAGATACAGAATCATGGCCCCTGTAGTCTTTACAAAATACAAAAGTGGTAATTTGCAGTAGCTGAAGTGAAATGTTAAAGCTATTGGCACCATGTACAAACTGCTAAATGGTAAATCTGGATGTTAGTATTGGCACGAATTTCTAGTGTGTCTAGGCTTTTACTAGTGAGAAATACCTATATAATATAAACATACCATTCTGTGATTTGTGTTTGGAGTGCCAAACTTAAACTAATCAGAAAAAAATGTCCAAGGCCTGGTAGCTATACAAGAGAGAAGCTGTCAGTTGCTCCTAGTCTTTACACTATTCTTCCTTTTTTACTTGATTGTGGGCCTTCTGTTTAACATTTATCTACAGCTACCTCTTTTTTTTCTGTTCTTTCTTTTTTATTCCAATTTCTAAGGTGCGATGAAATCCACTTTGAGTCTAATCCAGAGAGGAAAGCAAGGAATATAGGGAGTATAGAATTTTATAATAGACGTGTTAATTCAGTTTATCCTTGGCCATGATTCTTCTCCATTGTTGTCTGCAATCAAATTGCTAATGATATTGAGTATGGCTGATCCACTTTCACAGATAGCTTTTTAAAAAATGTCATAGCTTTGAGTAATAGCCCAGAAGATACTGAAGGACACAAACTTTGAAAGAATCAAAGGCAGACTGTGGATTTCTCAAATAATTGTTTGAGATTCCTTGCATCTTATTCCAAAACCTAATTGCTGAGAGACTGGAGAAGCTAAATAAATTCTTTGCTACAGTCTTCACAGCTGGAGATGTTAGGGAGATGCCCAAACCTGAACCATTCCTTTTAGGTGACAAATCTGAGGAATAGACCCAGATTGAGGTGGCGTGGCATTACAGCAAGTTTTAGGACAAACTGATAAACTTAACAGTAACAAGTCACTGGGACCAGATGATATTTGCCCAAGAATTCTGAAAGAACTCAGATGTGAAATTGCGGAACTATTAACTGGTTTGTAACCTGTCTTTTATCTGCTTCTGTACCAAATGACTGGAAGCTAGCTAATGTGATGACAATATTTAAAAAGGGCTAAAGAGGAGATCCTGGCAATTACAGACTGAAAAGTCTAATGTCAGTACCGGGAAAATTAGTTGAGACTATTAGTAAAGAATAGAATTGTCAGGCACCTAGATGAATATAATTGGTTGGGGAAAATTCAGCATGGTTTCTGTAAAGGGAAATCGTGGCTTACTAATCTACTAGAGTTTTTTGAGGGGGTCAACAAACGTGGACAAGGGGGATCCAGTGGATATAGTATACTTAGATTTCCAGAAAGCCTTTGACAAGGTCCCTCACCAGTGGTTCTTATTTTAAAGTAAGTTGTCACAAGATAAGAGGAAAATCCTCCCATGGAAGATCCTCCCATTGATAACTGGTTAAAAGATAGGAACAAATAAATGGTAAGTTTTCAGAATGGAGAGCGGTAACTTGTGGTGTCCCCTAAAGTCGTACTGAGGCCAGTCCTATTCAACATATTTATAAATGATCTAGAGAAAGGGGTAAACAGTGAGGTGGCAAAATTTGCAGATGATACTAAACTGCTCAAAACAGTTAAGACCAAAGCAGACTGTGAAGAACTTCAAAAGGCTCTCTCAAAACTATGTGATTGGGCAACAAAATGGCAAATGAATTTTAATGCTAATAAATGCAAAGAAACACACATTGGAAAAAATAATCCCAGCTATACATACAATATGATGGAGACTAATTTAGCCACTAACCACTCAAGAGAGAGATCTTAGAGTCATTGTGGATAGTTCTCTGAAAACATCCAGTCAATTGTGTGGTGGCAGTTTAAAAAGCAAACAGAATGTTAGGAATCATTAAAAAAGGGATAGATAATATCTTATTGCCTCTATATAAATCCGCAGTATGCCCACATCTTGAATACGGCATACAGGTGTGGTTACCTCATCTGAAAAAAGATATATTGCAATTGGAAAAGGTTTAGAAAAGGGCAACAAAAATGATTAGGGGTTTGGAATGGGTGCCAAATGGAGAGATTAAAAAGACTTGGACTTTTCAGCTTAGAAAAGAAGAGACTAAGGGAGGGATATGATAGAGGTCTATAAAATCATGAGTGGTCTGGAAAAAATTAATAAGGAAAAGAACTGGGGGGGGGGGTCACCAAATGAAACTAATAGGTAGCAGGTTTAAAAAATAGAGAAGGAAGTTTTTCTTCATGCAATCCACGTCAACCTGTGGAACTCCTTGCCAGAGGATATTGTGAAGACCAGGACTTTAACAGGAAACAAAAAAAGAACTAGATACATTCATGGAGGTTAGGTCCATCAATGGCTATTAGCCAGGGTGGGTAGGAATGGTGTCCCTCACCACTATTTGTCAGAGGTTCGAAATGGATGACAGGAGAGGGATCACTTGATGAGTACCTGTTCTGTTCACTCCCTCTGGAGCATCTGGCATTGACCATTGTTGGAAGACCAGATACAGGGCTAGATGGTCCTTTGGTCTCACCCAGTATGTCTGTTCTTAAGTTGAAATGTGACAGTTCTACTTTTATATATGACTGCTTTCATGGGTGGAAGATAGAAATCCAGAGTTTTCCAGGGCATTAGTTGAATTTAAAATGTATGGGTTTTTCCTCCCCACAAAGGCACCTTAAATCAGTGGAGTGATTCAGTAGGAAAAAGGCAGTTGTAGTCAGTAATATCTTTTCCCCCAGAGTTACTGAAAGTAGTAAAAAAAAAAAGTCGTAAAGAGAAAGCAAAAAACTACCCACAGTGAAATTCAATGTAAGACTATGACCCCTAAGTCTGACCTTCCCAAAGGTTCCATCTCTGTTTTAGTTTTTTCTTTTTCTTTCTGCAATCCTCTTTTCTTTCTGTGAGGATGGCTTTGGGGAACATTTTACATATAATTGTATGTACTACTCAGTTTGCTTTCCTGTGTTATAACTGTTCTATTAGCAATGTTGTTAACAGGATGCAAAATATCAATGTGATTCATATTTTTGCAGAGTTGGGTTGCCAATCTCCCAGTTTCACAAGAGTTTCCCAGAACCATGTTCTGTCTCCAGGAGGCTGCTAAAGTCAATGTGGGAGATTTTAGGCCACTAAAAGTCTGGTGGCTCAACAGAGCTAAAGCCGGTTACCTGCCCGCCTTAGCTCCATGCCACTCCTGGAAGCAGCCAGCATGTCCATGTGGCCCATGGGGAGGGCCAGGTCATGTCTGCATGATTACCTGCCTCAAGCACTAACTCCACAGCTCCAATTAAGAATGTTAAGTATCATGTAATTCACTAATCAAATCACTAGTCAATAGGGTGGTGCTGCTGCTTTGAAACGTCGTGGCAGCACCGCACAGCTGATCCCAGGCTCTGTGTGGTGCAGCCGCTTTGAAACACCACTGCAGCATTTCAAAGTGGCAGCACCACACAGAGTCCAGGGCTCAGTGTGGCGCTGCCGCTTTGAAGTACCTCCCTGCTTCCCCCCCCCCTTGCTGCCTCTGTGTGATAGAGGCAGCAAAGGGGGGAGTGACTAATCGACTATCCAATAAGTATTTGCTCATCGGGTAGTCAACTAGTCCTTAACATCCCTAGCTCCAAATGGCTAGGAACTGCAGGAACATGCTATCTGCTCCCAGGAGGGGCAGGCAGAGAGTCTGCCCCAGCCTGGCTGCTCTGCGAACCAGGAGCCCTCCAGGCAAGCGTTGCCTGGCCAGAGCATGCACCTCTCACCTCCTCCCACACCCATCCCCCTGTCTCATCCCCGAGTCTCCTGCTGTACTCAGACTGCCTCCCAAAACCTGCACCTCGCACTTATTCCCGCATCCCTATGCATGTCCCCAGGCTTAGCTCAGAGCTCCATCCAAACTCCTTCTCAGAGCCCGCATTCCTCACCCCCTTGTGCACTCAAAGCACCTGCCCCAGCCCTGAACTCCTTCTATCACCCGTGGCCGTCCTTAGCCATAGGCAGAATAGGCAGTTGCCTAGGGCACCAGTATTTCTGGGGCACCAATACTGTTAGCTTCTGATTGTGTTGCTAAGAGCAAGTCAGGCATAGGGGCACCAGTTTAATAATCCTGCCTAGGGCACCATAAATCCTAAGGACAGCCCTGCCAGCACCTAAACTCCCTCCAAAACTTGCAACTTGTATCCCCTCTTGCAACCCAACCCACTACTCCAGGCTCAGCCCAGAGCCCCCTCCCACACTACATACTCTCTGGCTCAAGTCTAAAGCCCACATGCCCTGCTGCACAACAGAGCCCTGCCCTAGCCCAGTAAAAGTGAGTTAGGGTGTGGGACAGTGACAGAGGGAGGGGGATAGAGTAAGAGTGTGGTGGCCTTGAAGAAGGGGTGAGGCAGGGGACAGAACAAGGGTGTTTGGGTTTATGTGATTAAACAGTTGGCAGCCTTACTGCAGAGAAGAAAAATGTTGATTTGTATCCATTTGTGAGTTCACTGAACTGCTAAATATTACTCAAGTTTGTCACCAAAGTGCCAAAAAGCTAATGTCACTCACCATTCAATTCATACCCACTAGAAAGTGCAGAGCCTTCTTATTTCTTCCTTCTTCAAGGGCAATGTCTAAATTTATTTGAGACCCTGTATATCAACTATTATGAAATTTAGAAAGTCACATTAGAAGACTTTTTCCTCCTATGTTTGCATCTAGCTTTCTGGTGCAAGTTGGAGAGTTCTGTGTAGGTTTTTATAAATTGCCCAATCATTGTGATAATGTCTAAATGCAAAACAGAAAAGCCCGCAAGAGAGTTTTTTCCTTTTTAAAGGGCTCCATCTATCACTTGGTTTTGCTACTTACGACAGATCTGATTTTTTTTTTCTTGTTTTTCTTCTCTGGAGTTCCATGTTTTACATATATAAACAACTCATAACCAAAAAAATGTTTTGGCAGAACCAGGAGCAAGGAATAGAATAATTAATGATGCAGTTTAACAAAAACTCACTATGTCATGTGTAGTAAGATGAGGGTGTGAAACATAAGCCCAGATATCACAGGCCAGGTATGAGGCGTGAGGCATAGACAGCAATGGTCAAGATTTTGCTAATATAAAGCAAAGTTAAGCTGTGAGAGCGAGGCAGGCCCTCCTCATAGAAATTGGCAAAAACAGGGCTGATACTACAGAAACACTCAGACCTAAGGGGTACTAGGCGCAGGCTGTGCGCACATTCCAGAGGGGTCACAACAGAACACCTCGTTAAGAAACATCTTAGTTCCAACACACATCCCACAAATAACATACATACCAACTTAGGTTCAGGAGCGGGTTGAAATTGACAGCATGATGGATAGTAATGGAAACCCCTCTGGTGTGAGTAAGGGGTGGTAAAGGCAACAGAGGGTGTCAACCTGATACGTCACAAGTGATGTGTAACTTGTTTATAACTGTGTATAAAAGTGCACCCCAAAGGTCAACTGACCATGGGGGGGGGGCACGAAAATCCTGAGTGCTTAGTTGTGTGTTAGTCCATTGTCACGGCTTACATAAGGTGTAATGGCACAGCAGCAAGTCTATTTGATGACAGCTATTACTGTATGTTGCTTGGCAATAAACCTTCTTGGGTGCTTTCAATTCTTATTTGATTTGTGGTCTCTGGGAGTTTTTTGTATTAAGTAATTGCGTTAGCGGAGCACACACATGCACGCAGCCAAAAGTTTATCATGTGCTCCTCGCAGCATCATTCAAAAAGAAACTATTAATTTACAAAATAACAGTTCTCTGACGGAGTAAAGGACCTGTCAGGAACCCATCGAGATGATTCTGCCTGACTGACCGACACCATGCTTTGGAATATCAGTGCTGTATGTGTTTGTTAGGCTCTGCTACTCATTTCTGACATTTATATTGTTTTATGGGGACAGGTGGGAAGGCTCACAATGGAGTGGATATGAGTTAGAGAAATTCCCATGATTTTTCTCAGCTGATTTGTCTGAGTCTGGAAAAACAAATTTATAACTAAACTCTACTTACTGATTAGACTGTAGGTGGCTAATATGCTAAGGGAGAAGAGAGTGACTTATTGAGAGTTGTTTGCATGAGTGCACGCTGTGCGCTTTCCAGTAATGCCTGGAACTCTAGCATCTGCATAAATGTTTTCAGAGGATGCCTGTATGGCTGCATGACATTTTAGGGCAAGTAATTAAACAAATACTGTAAAGATTTTGCTGATAACATTAATATGCAAAATATCCTTTGCACATTTATTTCAAGTAACAGTTTCCAAATAGACACAACAGCAATGATTTTTACATGTTAATACTAGAGCACTGTTTCAGCCTGTTCTGGCAACAACAATAGGACCTACTTCTGTCCTTCAGTATTCACTTTCCAGAATGGTGCAATTTGCTAGGCTGGGTACCTTGAGTTCTTAGATATTTGTCTGGGCACAGGACAGTGTGTATTTATAGACTTAACTTTGATTTCCAACTTCCTTTTTATAAATCATTTTCCAGTTGTTCACAGCTGTATAGATGGGCCTTACTAGATCTTATGAAGCAAAATGGAATGGACAATCCCAAACTCTACATCCGATCTAAGGAGAAGATTCCAAAGAATGTAGTCAACACCACTGCCTAATGTAGACAAGCTAATAAACATTTTTCAAGGCTGGCACAGTTAACACTCTATAATGAGATTTTTGGGACTCACTACTTCATTCTTTTTTGAGAAGTTGACGGAATTGAGCCCTAAGTAGTTTTGAAAACATTGAAAGATTTTATCTGCATCAGAAGGACTCACTCAACAAGGGTTGAAATCTTACTCGTGCAACATACGTTTTTAATATGAAAACCTGTTCATTAGTTTTGTGGAAAGCTCCCTTATTGTAACTGAACAGGTCATTGTCGCCCTGTAAATCCATTTCATTTACATTCTTCTTTGAACAGCAAGCACTATAGAAAAGTATCTTGAATACCTTTTTGAAAGTTAGTTACGTGTTATATCCTGCCCTCCGGACTAGACACAAGTCTTATTAGACTATCTCCACCTGATAGTGGTAACAGAGATCTGCACAGCTCTCTTGGCAGGTAGATATACAGCAGTACTGTAACAGATTAGAAGTGCCAAGCTTGAGAACCAGCATCACTCTGCACTGTTCAAGTCTAGTGGGGGACATGTCCATCCCATGGAGATAGGCATCTAGAAATAAGATTCTTCTTTAAACTGTAGTAACACTACCAGGATGGCAGATTCAGAACCAGATCTCTTTCCAAATCTCTTCAAAATCAACTGTTATTCCTTATACTCTGTGTTCTGTAAAATACTTCCAGAGAAACAAAGGGAGCATTTCAACACCAAGAACTGAAAGGACAGAAAACACAGGCATAGATTTGCTACTTCTTCTTCCCTCATTTCAGCTGCTTATCAGACAGCATGTGTGATGTAAGGAGCAAAGGTGTTCATATGGATGAGAGAGGCCTACAACTGTAGAGAAGTAGTCTAAGTCCTTGTTACTTTAGTGTTCCAAGGTGGGTGATTACAGTGTGAGCTAATGTAGCCTACAACACTAGAGATGCATAGAATGTCTCTCCAGTTCGCTCATTTTACTTGATTTTTAAATCAATGGTTGGCATGCTTCAAGAAATCAAAGTATTCTCACCAGCCTAAAATAGCTTGTTTTTCAGTCTTGTGGCCAAGTCATCACTGTAGAGACAGGGATGTACCTTTACTGTCAGAAATATCTCATATTCTCTTGGTAAAACTGGCATTCAGTTCCCTTGGCACTACTTCTTCCAAATTACATTGTGGGTGTAAACAAGTATTTTTTTATATATATATATTTACTCCTGACCCCTGCAGTGTACTTCAGTGGCCTTTGAATATAGGCAGGACACTTAAACTTGCAACTATGAAGAGATTCTTAATAAAAAATGAGTATATGAGGATATTACGTTTCAGATGCTTGAAATCCAAACTTGACTTCCCACCAGAACTTCAAGTGGATTTTTCATGCAAGAGCATTTGAGGAAAAACTGAAACTACGCTTGGCTGAAACTGTACAGACATCTGTCCTGTTTTCTTAATAGGCTAACATTTGCTTCAGACAATAAAATATTTTTTCCCACCTGGACATAGTGAATTGCAAAACTACAATGCTGTGTTTCCCTTCTTCTTCACCTGCCTGTGCGAGTGCATGAGGAAATCCAAAGGTCTGCTACTGTTCCACCTCTGCTTGCTTTTAAGCTTCTTTGGAACTGCACACTAACTTTTTCCTTACAAATAACCTTTTCCTACCTGTACTATCTTATCTGAAAGGACTGTGGTATCACAGTTGCTCAGGGCAAGCACATCTGTCTTGCTTTGCTACATTTTTCCTTCGCTGTATTATGCACTGCCTCTTTCTTCACTTCATCTTTCCTTCCTTTTTTTGCGAAGATATTTTGATAGCACTTAGTTGTTAATGGGCTCTGATTCTTATTTCCAAATTAGTCTACTTCACCTGGTCTCCCATCATTTTCCAGGATAACCTGCGTAAAAAGGATGATCGGATTGAAGAATTGGAAGAGGCGCTGAGAGAAAGTGTGCAGATAACTGCAGAGCGGGAAATGGTGCTAGCACAAGAGGAATCAGCCAGGACTAATGCTGAGAAACAGGTCTGCAATCTTATACAGTCATTGATGTTGCTGTTAGGCAAATAAGAGGTATAGCCTGACAATATAGTAATAATCATTCTTAGTCTTCGAATTGTACCTTACCTTTTGGGGATCCTAAAGCACTGTGCAGACATTACTAGTGTGCTCCATGTCTGTCCTTGCCTGAAACGAAAAATTAGTATTTAATGTACTGTAGTTTTGAAAGAGAGGTTGGTATGACATTCCTTTGACGTGTGCACATCTCTGATATATTCCTGTGTGTAAATATGTTCACACATACTGTACTATATATATTGGATTATTATTAACTTGTATTACCATAGCACATAGGAGTGATATAGACAACAAGGTACCATTGTTCTAGGCACTATACAGCTACAAAACAAAAGGAAGGTAAGAGTCGCAAAGAGTTTGCAATCTTAGTGTAAGACAAGGGACAATAGATGGGGAGTACAAAGGAACAGTGAGAAGTTAGAGGTCAGCTGAATGGTGAGCAATGGTCTCAGCACACCAGCATCTTCACCTTTTTCGTTTTTTAAAGGCATAATGGAGCAAATAACTAAGCAATCAGTTTAACACCTAGAAGATAATAAGGTGAGAAATTCCAGTTAGCATGGATTTGTCAAGAACAAATCATGTCAAACCAACCTAATAGCTTTCTTTGACAGTATAACAAGCATTGAGGATAGTGGTAAGAAATAGATGTGGTATATCTTGACTTTATTAGGGCATTAGATATTGTCTTGCATACCATTCTCATAAACAAATTAGGAAAATGCAGCCTCTCTGGAGCCACTATAGCAGGTATGGGCAAAAGGGCCTCCACTGGCCATATCAAGTGAGTTAATCCAGCTCACGGAGGCCCTGCCTCTCCCCCATCCTCATGCCAGTTAGAGCCTGGGGTTGGGGGAAAAGCACATGAAGTTTCCTTTGCCCTGCCAAGAGCATGCGGCACTTAAAAGCACCACATGCTCCTGGCAGGGTGGGAGGAGACTTCGTACACTCCCCTGCCCCCAAAACCTGATTGGCCTGGGTATGGGGAGAACATGCGAAGTTTCCTCTGCCCTGCCTCCGCCCTGCAAGGCGCACACAGCCCTTAGAAGCTCTGCGCGCTCCTGGCAGGGCAGGAGGAGACTTTGCGTGCTCCCCTGCCCCCAAGCCCTGATTGGCTTGGGAGTGGGAATATGCGAAGTTTTCTCCACCCTGCAAGAAGCACGTGGCAGGGCAGGAGGAGACTTCATACGTTCCTCCATCCCCAAGCCCTGATTGGCCTGGAGGTAGGAGGAGGAGCATCTGAAGTCTCCTCTCATCACCCGGGGCATGGGCAGCAAGGGGGAACCTCAGGGGGGAGGGGGGCACTTCATGCGCTCCTCCACCCCCAGACCAATTATGGTCTTTGGGTGAAGAAGCAAGGAAGTATTCTGGCCCTGCCCCTTCCTCTTGAGGCCCCGCCCCTTCTGGTGAGGCCTGGGGCCACTTCAAAAATTTCTGAAGTGGCCCCCAGCAAAAAATTATTGCTCACCCTTGTACTATAAGGTGGGTGCATAACTGGATGAAAAAGTGTTCCCAGCGTAGTTTTCAGCGGTTCACAATCAAGCTGGAAGGGCATATTAAATGGGGTCCTGCAGGGATGCATTCTGGGTCCCATTCTGTTGAATAATTTCATCAATGATTTAGAGAATGGCATAGAAAATATATTTATGAAGTTTGTGGATGATTCCAAGCTGGGATAGGTTGTGAAGGATAGGATTACATTTCAGAATGATTTGGATGAACTGGAGAAATAGAGTGACATAAATAGGATTAAATTCAATGCGGACAAACAGAAGAAGGAATAGATCAGTGGCTCATATACAAAATTATAAATGACTGCCTACGAAACTGAGGAAAAGGATCTGGGGGTTATAAGCTAAATATGAGTCAACAGTGTAGTACTTCCGCAGGAAAAAAAAAAGCAGCAAACCATTCTAGGATATGTCAACAGGAGTGTTGTAAACAAAACATGAGAAGTGTTGTGTCAAGTTCTCGGCAGCACATTTCAGGAAAGATTTGGACAAATATTTAAAAGTCCAAAAAAGAGCAACAAAAATGATCAAAAGGTCTAGAAAACATAACCTATGAGGGAAAATTGAAAAAAAAATAGGTTTGTTCAATTTAAAGTAGGGATTTGAGCGACTAGTTGACTATCCAATAAGCATATGCTTATCGGATAGTGAACTAGTGACTTGACTAGTCACTCTCCCCCCTTGCTGCCTGTATCAGAGAGAGGCAGCAAGGGGGGAGCAGGAGTTGGTGCTGGGGCAAGCCGGTTTAAAAGCTGATTCCCCCTCCAGCACCATCTCTGTAGGGGGGGCAGGGGAAGCAGAGGCATAGCGGGGGACCGGGCATGAGCCGGGAATCAGCTAATACATTTAAAAAGCACAAGCGCAATAGGGGGGACTGGGCGTGAGCTGGGATAGCTGATTCCTGGCTCACGCCTAGTCCCCCTGCTGTGCTTCAGCCTTTTAAAATGTATTAAGAGCTTGGCGACTCTTACTACTTTTAAAAGGCAGAGCTGCAGCAGAGTTAGCTCCCAGGGTTGGGAGCTAACCCCACTGCAGCTCTGCAGTTTCCCCCCCTTGCCAACTAATCAACGGAAATTCCATCGACTAGTCGATTAGCTAATTAAACGCCCTGTAACATCCCTAGTTTGAAGTAGAGAAGACAGAGAATGGACATAGCAGTTTTTAAGTACATAAAAGGTTGTTACAAGGAGGTGGGAGAAAAATTGTTAACCTCTGAGGATAGGAGGAGAAGAAATGGGCTTAAATTGCAAGGGAAGTGTAGATTGGACGTTAGGAAGCATTTCCTGTCAGAATGGTTAAGCGCTGGCATAAATTGCCTAGGGAGCTTGTGAAATCTCCATCATGAGAAATTTTCAGAAGAAGGTTAAATAAACACCTGTCAGGAATGTTGTAGATCAGGGGTCGGCACCCTATGGCTAGTGAGCCAAATATGGCTCATGAGGGAGCCAGATATAACTTCTGGAGCCCCAACTCAGCTCCTCCCCCCCTTCCCCTGCTTTCCTTGTAGCAGAGAGCCAAGACTGGCACTACAGCCTTATGACCCTCCAAAAAATTGGAATGCCAGTGCTGGCTTCCTGGGGAGAGGAGGGGAGAGCCCTGAGACTTCTCCAATCTGGCATGCAGGGAACAAGTGGAACAAAAAAAGTCGATGTGGTGCTCTTTTCTTTCTCTTGGCATGTGGGAAACAAGCAGCCAAAATGTCTCTGTACTCTCTGGCTTTTTTCGTCCCTTGGGAAACACTTCCCTGGAGGCTTTCCCTGTGAATCCTTCCCGGACGCTTCCGGGGAATGGGAGCAGCAGAAGGCCATGTTACATGGTGCATGCCACGCTGCACAAAAACAAATAAGTTCCTCCCCACCCCCCCAAGTCCGGACTCCAATGCCCTCACTCACCCCCCATGGCCAGACACCCTCTGCCCCCTGGCCAGTATCTACCTCTGGCCCCTGGTCAGACACCCCCCTGCTGCTTCGCCAGACACCTCATGCCCCCAGCCCCCTCACCAGACAGCCCTTGCCCCCTGGCCAGAATCCCCCCTGCCTGCTGCCCAGGTATACCCTGGCCAGGCAGCCAGCCCCCAGCCTGCTCCTGCCCCCTGGCCAGACAGCCTGCTCCTTGGCCAGACTTCGCCCCCTCCTATACCCTACCACCTCCTACCCAGATCCTGCACTCCCGTCTCTATCCTATTCTCTGGCAGCCGTGTCCTGCACACTTAACCCTCATTGTTGGCCCCACCCCAGAGCCTAGGGAAGCCCACAAATCCACTAACCCTGGAACCTCAGAAGAGTAAATCTGGCCTGAGGCCTTGAACCTCAAGGTCCTTCCTGCCCCTCCCCCTACTATGCTTCTCATTTGTGTGGTCCCTGACTCATGTTTCTGTGGGTCAGTGGCTCCCACACAAAAAAGGTTCCCCACTCCTGCCATAAATCAAGACAATGTTGAAACCTTTTGTGTTGGACATAATATGTTACTTTATTTAAAAATGAAGCCTGGCCAAAAAGCCCCCAATTGGGGCCCAACCTCAATCTGGCCACAGCATCATAACACTCCTGCACCTCCACACACACCAACCTTGTGCTCTGAGTCCATCATACACCCTAGTCTCCTTCCCTGAGCCCCTTGTATGCCCCAACCCAGACTCCTGCACCCCCACATCATCAGCCCCCTACCGTAAGATTGACAGAAGATAGCCTGAAGCCTTGCATGAAATTGGATTTGACCAGTTATGATATAAACTTTAAAGAAATTTGTGGAAATTTCTGCAGCAGCAGACGTCCCATTAAATAAAGTCTGTGAGTACGTTTCATTTATACTATTATTAATCATTATGTCAATTATTTATAATATTGCCATGTATATTTTTGGTCATGCAAATAGGCATTCTTATATGGCTCTTTGTTGACCACTTGTTCTAAATTTTGATGTAGTTTGGCACTCTGGTTTGAAAAGGTTGCCGACCTCTGTTCTAGATAGTACTTAGTCCTGCCATGAATGCAAGGGACTAAACTAGTTGACCTTTCCAGGTTGCTTCCAGTTCTATGATTCTATGATCAAAGCAGTGGACTAGAAAACTGATCTTTTTGGCAGCATTCAAAATAGATATTATGTGGGGAAGGATAGAGTGGCATTTATCAAGGTCAGAAAGAACAATGTAATATCTTGCTACATAAGATGAGAGCTTGCACACAAGTTGTAGCTTTCTGAATAGAAGTGAGCGGCTGTTTCTTAGAAATGTTATACAGAAAAAAATTGCAAGATTTAGACAGTGTGGATGTGAAGACCTAGATAGAGGTCTAAGTTGAAGAGGACACTCAGGTTGCTGACCTTAGTAACAGATAGGATAGCAGTGATGTTCACAAATTGAGAGAGGAGGTGTTGGGAAGGGGAGATTAACAGCTCTGTTAGCTATGTTGAGTTTGAGCTGATGGCTAAACAACCACAAGAGGTCAGAGAGGTGTCAAGATTTTAATTTGGACAAGGAAAAAGGTCTCTCTTAGAGGTGAATTGTCAGCATAGAGACTGTAGTTGTGTCTGTGTTTATAGATGAGCCTGTCCAGAAATAAGGTGCAGAGGAGAAAACTCAGATGATCACTGTGGAACCCTCATAGAAAATTGCGAGGAAGGGGGCATGAGTAGGATCTTCTGAAAAACATGCTATAGGTGAGATTGAAAAGTTACGAGCAGTCTTAGGAAAAGACAGATTGATGGAATCCAAGGGAAGACAAGATTTCAAGAAGAAAAGCAAAGTGTCAATGTAACTGACAATTCAAAGAGCAAGGGGATGGAATACTGTTTCTGAGTTTGGCTAGGAAGAAATCACTAGAGCCCTTGACAAGAACAGTTTCAGTGTTGGGTCAGGGTGGAAGCAGGGTCTAAGATGGGGGTGAAGAGAGAAACACCAGATAGAAAATGTAAACAGCACATTCAATGGGCTAACAGATGAAAGGGAGATGAAGCAGCAGTTGGAGAGTTACATGGTGGGGTTTTTTAAGTTTGGCGGGACTAAAGAATGATTGTATTGTGAAGAGATAGAGCAGGGGGAGGCAGGAAAAGAGATTAAGTGTAAGGGGATCAGAGTGGAGATCTGGGGATGGGGTGGTGGTGTTGCAACAAGTGGAGGGGTTACAGGAAGATAGAGATGAGAAACTTCTGCATCTATGACAAGGAAGGAGAGGTGTGCAGGAAGAGAAGGAAAGACAAGCCAAAGGGAGGAGACGGTCCTATCATTTTTTTATTTTCCTCTTGGAAGTAATCAGAGAGAGAAGTGAAGTGTTTGAAGAGTAAGACAAAGGTGACATAAAAGTAGTTGGGATTGCAAGTGTGTGGCTTTATTTAAGTTGGTGAAGTGGAGTTGTTTAATTAGGAAGATGGTGGTACTGGAAGAGGGGAGAATGGAGGAAGTCAGTTGTTCAAAGTTATTTCACCAAAGATGCTCTGCAGCACAAGAGTAGCAGTGGAGGAAGCAAAAGTTTAGGATGAGTCTGGGCTGAGAAGATGGCAGGACAGAACTCACAAGTAGGAGAGGGGGGAAAGAATGAAGGAAAAAAGCATGGAGAGACTCAACAACTACATCAAGTGAAAAGAGGGCTGCGCAAATGAGAAGCCATCAAGACTGATGGAGTGGAAGATCTGGAAGGTGACAAGGTGTGAGGGGGGCTACTGGAGGACAATGCTAAAAGAGACTAGGTGATGGTTGGAGAGGGGGAACTCAGCAACAGAGTGCAGTGCTTAGTGAAAGACAACTCCTGAGGACACCTCTGCTGGTGAATGGGAAAGTTGAACCAGAGCTGCAGGTCTAATGAAGACATGAAGGTGAAGAAATGTGCAGGGAAGGGGTCAGGTGTGTCATTAACATGGAAGGACATGTGGAAGATTGTGAGGAGAGGAAGAGAGAGAGCCAGGAGCTGAAAGCAGAGGAGGGATGATAGGAAAGAGTTGGATGGATGGTAGATGACAGCAACATTGAAGGGACGAGAAGGGTTGTTCAAAAGAAGGCTGTTCAAAAGTAAAAGGGGAGAGAGAGGAGTTGGAAGTAGCAGAAATGGGAAAGAAGACCAGTACCCACAATAGGAGCATTTATGACAGCAGTGTCTTATTTCCAGCAAGGTTGCAAATGATGATAGTGTTAACCAGTGCTGTATTACTAGCAGACAGGGTTAAGAGAAAACCAACCTTGTCACCCAGTGACTTTGCATAGCACCAAGACAACTAACTTCCTTGTCTTATTTTAGCTGACAGTGTTTAGCTTCAGTACCTATTAACTGCAGTTAAGTAGTGGGGAGGGTTGGAAAGTAGCCATTGTTTTAAGGTGGGAAGGGGATTTCACTTGAGCAGTTTAACTTTTTCATATTCCCTCCTTCCCTTGGAAAAAAAAAGTCCTAATTGTTTCCCATTCTGTGGAGATTTATATAAATTTTGCAAAAATCTCCCTCTGAAGATTGAGAGTTTTACAAGTCTGGGGTTCTGCTTTTGTTTTGAAGATTGATAGATTCTTCTATGCATTGCAATTATGCTAATACATTAAAATCAGCCACAGATTGACTGTGTGATGCATAATGTGGTTTTCAAAATGTTAATGTTGTCCAAACTGATTATAATTTGCTTTTAACTGCATGCTTTTTCTTTCCTCTGTTTTGCTTATCTTATTTTCTTCCATTCTGCAACTTACTGCCTGTCTGAAGCTGTTAAATGAAACAGTTCATGAGGCCAGCCAATTTGGCTTTAAATGGTTCAAGGTATGAGGAAACCTCATTTATGTACATCACTCCCCCTTCTCTTTAATAGTGTTGTGTTAATTCCCAATTCTGTGTAGCCATATTTTCTGCCATCTCATGTGAGGTGCCTCTCTTCTGTACAGTAGTATTCATTGCAGATCTTTCTAAATGCCCTATAAGAAAAAAATATAGTTATTTTGCAAGAATTATACATTCCATTAATCTGCTCAGGAACCCAGAATTCTAAGACTTGGTGTGAAGACAGCAGTCTCAAACCAGCTGCAGTGAGACACCACAGCCTTACATACATTGGAACATTTGTGTATAAATCAGACTTTTGAATCCATCACAGCCACTCCTGCTTAAAAAACAAAAACTCAATCTGACAGTAGATTGCATGGAAAACAAAAAGAAGCTGTTACTATTGAGAGGTAAGCGTGAGTGTTCCCATCTCACCCCTTTTGGGATGCCAGGATATGCCTTGAGCCCAAGGCTTTAAGTCTTGCAGTTCATGCCATAAGCCCATACCAAACAGAGACCACCACAACTCTTGTCTGAGGTGACAGGAAAAGCACGAGTCTGAGTGCTCCAAGATCCGCAGGGCTTTTAAACCTAGGACGAAAAAGGAGTGAGATTTCTGTCTGAAGCAGCTGCTCGTGAAATCCACACTTTGTCCAGCAGCTGCTGATCACCAAAGTTTGGGACTGAATGCCTCAGTGCAGAGCACTCCAGCATTAGTTCACAACTCAATGCTAAAGAAGGACTCTAGTGCAAGACATACTTGGCACTGGCAATCTCCAGCACCACACCACGTTCACTCTACTTCTCCAGTGCCCGACAAGCTGAAAAAACCTGAGAGAGGGTGCTCTCCTCACAAAGCTTCAGGACTGCCAGGGGATGCTTCACAATATTTGCGGAACCACCCAGTTCCCAGGCAACAAGAATCAGTGCTGTTGACTTTGGTGGCCCAGAAGGCACCATTGAGTCTGGAACACTATGATTCTCCAGCAGGGCAGTGCTAGGTGGAGGTGTTGGGATCACTTTCCACCCCAGACACTTTTGAAGTTCCAAGGAATCTCGTAGCGATCACTGTGGCCCAGCTTCTGATTATTAGGGACAAGCCTTTGGTACCTTGCTGGACTGGCGCTACACCCAGAACTACTCCTGGTCACCATCACCACAATACCATTCTTCAGCACTTTGTCCAATTGGAAAACACAGAGTACAAGAGGTTTGGTGACCTACCACCCCAGCACTGAGCACGTTTCAGCACCAGTCCTTAACATCTTCACAAATGGCACTTGAATGCAGATGCCAGTCACTGCATTGGATCTACAGCACAGATCTCTGTCACCAGACTACTGGCACCAATCCGCGGAGATATCATCGCAGCACTGGTGCCTTGCTTCATCTTCACAGCACCAATGGTTGGCTCATGGGGCCTTGGCACCGCCATAATTATCGCCCACGGGTTCTTCAGAGTATGCTGCAGTTTCATATTATTTGAGACACATTTAGCACAGGTTAGGCAGATGCTGAAGGGATGTGCATGTGGCCTGGCAGCCAGAGTGGCAATCTTACCATCAGGCCCAGAGTACTCCCAGGGTGACCCCAAGATGCCATCTTTCTCAGTGACCTAAAGATAGACATGCTCCTTGGGCAGCTGAAGTGGCCCTCTCCAAGCCACTCCCTCAGACTACAGATGTGGGGACGGAACCAGCTTATGACCTACCAACAACCCAAGAGGCATCTCTCCTGGAGGAGCTAGTGATTAAGCCTGGTGCAGTCCAGGAGCAACCCAGGCAGCTTGAGGGCCAGGAGGACCCTGTACTATCACTTGGTATCTCATCTTCCTTGCCCAATGAGGCAGTAGCAGGGGTGTCAGCTTCAGGGGCCCCACCTTTTGACCACAGGGCACACAAAGGCCTCTTACATTACATTGCCTGCAGTGTGGGCCTGTAGGCAGAGGAAGTGGTAAAGGCAAAGAACCCGATGGTAAACATTCTTTCCCCAGAAGGTTCTTCTGAGTTTGTATGCATAATCTATAATAAATTCATTTGAGCAGTGTGTCATCTAAGGCCGTGTCTATACTATGAGATAAGGAAGTGATTGCCTTTCTCATGTGTGCATATTCACATTAGCTTAGTATAGATATAAATGGAGGTATAGTTACAGGAACACTGGTAGCAACAGCAGAGCTATAGTGAGCATATATCCACCAGTTTCAGGTGGGTTTGTTCTCAGTGCAACTAAGCCTCTCCACCACAGTTGTTATGCCTGCTAGTGCCTCTATGCTGCTATTTATACTTGTACTGAACTAGCCTGAGTATGTCTACAGAAGCAGGAGAATCATACCCCTAGCTTGAAAACATAGACTAAGACAGGGGCCTCAAACTCATGGCCCATGGGCCATATACAGCCAGAACATTTTCACTTCAGAGAGTACAGAAGGTCTCCGATGCAAGGGGAGAAAGGAGAGGGATGCGGTGTTGGCAGGACGGGGCTGGAGACTTAGGGAAGAACACCCCCTCCCGAACTCCTGGGACTGATTGCAAAAATTCTCTAGTCATAGATGGTCCACAGGCTGAGTGTTAAAGACCCCTGTCCTGAGAGAAATTAGAGAATAAGATTATTTCCCTTCTGCTCTGGAGAAGAGGAAACTGTAAAGCTGTTTGTCTCATTGGAAGCTTTTGCCCCAGGGAGAGAAGTATTTCTCTTTTTGTACAAGCAGGGGAGCATTCCAAGATTGGCTTGGCACCATTGGGCTCCACGCCTTCAGCAATGGTGGATACCAATAGTCTTTGGCCCTGTAGCATAGAATCATAGACTGGAAGGGACCTCAAGAGGTCATCGAGTCCTGTCCCCTGCCCTCACAGTGGGACCAAGCACTGTCTAGATAATTCCTGACAGGTGTCTGTCTAATCTGTCTTAAACATTCCACAACCCCGCTAGGCAATTTATTCCAGTGCTTAACCACCCAGATAGCTAGTCCTATCCTAAGAGGCCAAGTTAGAGCAGTTTTTCTCCCTCTTCCTTGTGACACCCTTTTAGATATTTGATTATTGCTATCATGTCCCCTCTGTCTTCTCTTTTCTAAACTAAACAAGCCCATCACCTGAGCAAGCCTTTCATTTGTGGCAATTGTGCATACTCCATTCTATTAATCTGGAGATTTTGTACCTTTTGGGGGCCCAGAATTTGCTGGCGGATCACCTCTGCTGCCGTTTCTTTGCCCATGAATGGTGCAGCAGGCGATATTTGCCCATAATATTTTCCAGAAATGGGGGTTTCCCCAGTTCAACCTCTTCACCACACAGACCAATAGAAAGTGCTCATTCCGGAACCTGAGCCAGAGGTCAGTAGTGGATGCCTTTCTGATTCTGTGGCATAACAGCCACCTGTACACACTTCCCTCATTTCCATTGGTGAACAACGTGCTCCTCAAGCTGTGCAGAGGCAGGGCAAATGTTATTCTGACAGCTCCAGCATGGGCTTGTCAGCACTGTCTTGGAGCTGCCAGTACAATCGCCAATTCCACTTCCTCTTCTCCTGGACCTCATCATACAGGACCTTGGGCATCTTCGCAACCTAGCCCATGGCTCTCTCCACCTCAAAGAATGGCAACTTTATGGATAAGCCCCGCCAAAGTGTTCTGCTCAGAGAAAGTTCAGCCGGTCCTGTTTAGAAGCAAGAAGCCCTCTACTAGGCCCACTTACTCTGCCAAGTGGAATCGTTTTTCATGTTGGTGCCTGAAGCACAGTCTAGACCCTCTATCTGCCTCAGGTGCTGGAGTACCTGGTGTCCCTGAAGCAACCAAGCTTAGCAACTTCGTCACTTAAGGTGAACCTAGCGGCCATTTTTGCTTTCCATCCCATTGAGGATGGCCACTCTGTATTCTTGAGCTCCCTTGTTCCTCAAGGGTATGGACAGCCTCTGGCTCAGCCTCATGCCCCTGCATGGACCTTAATTTGGTCCTCTAAGTGCTTATGAGTCCTCCATTTGAGCCTCTGACTGCATGCTCCCTGCTTTACCTTTCCTGGAAGGTGGCCTTTTTGGTTGCGATTACCTCTGCTTGGTGGTGAGTATCAGAGCTTCTTGCCTGACCTCGGAACCCCTATATATTGTACTGTCTATCACAAAGACAAAGTTCAGTTTTGTCCTCACCTGGCCTTCCTTCCTAAAATGCTCTTCAATTTCCACACTGAAGTAGGACA